>NC_143017.1:154880226-155480226 GCF_055824585.1 Amblyomma mixtum | reverse complement strand
AAAGAGGGCTTCTTGAGTCCCTTCCGCGCGCATCTTATTCCGACGACGTGTGTCTACGTGTGTCGATGCGTTGCTGCCACCTGCGTTCGGTCGCCGATGCGTGGTGGGCAGCGATTCCTTCTCACATCCTTCCTCGTCCCTCTCACCTCGCACTGAGAACACACACAAACCATAAGCCGAAACTTGTAGATTCGGCCAGCAGGCAGACGGGCATATATCCCCGCAAAGGATCCGTGGTCGTGACGGAGCGCTGTAGCCGTGGCAGCTCGACGTCTCCCGTCAGTCGAAAACCGTCTGTCTGGCCGCCGGCACGCAACGTCTTTTTCTTTTTCCTTTGTCTTCGTTCTTTTTAGAACGTCGGCTGGACTTTCTTATGGTCTCCTGTCTCGTCTCCTGCGATGTTTTATTTCCCCCTAACCGCTGCTTTCCTTAGCCTCTCTCATCTCTTTTCCTCGATTGTTTCTCCTCTCGTTTGCTCTTTCTCTCTCTGCGGCCACCGCGCTCGCTCGCAAGGGCGCGATCGCGCGCGTAAAAAGACGGCCGAGAGTGCATGCGTGCGCGCGTTTCAGCGTCGTCGCTCTGGTCCCGCGCTGCTCGCTACTTCGCCGTTGCCGCCCAGCCTGGCCGTCTTCCGTGCACAGCCACCGCTGCTGTGCGCTCGTTGCGTGAGTGGATGTGAATGCTCGCCGAGGTGCTCCCGAAATAGCCGCTCCTCGGGGACACCCCGCGCCCGCACACACCTACCCCGGGCCAGAAAGTAGCTACATGCTGCCGACCCGCGAGCGAGCGGCTCCGCAGAGACAAAATAAACAAGTTGGCCGCTCGTTTTCATCCGAGCCCTGCGAGCCGGTCGCGAGTCGGCTGAGAAAACCTCATCGCGGAGACTTATTCGGGTTCTTTTTATTACTTTTTATTTCTTTTTCGCCTCGGTTTCTGCTTCTCGTGTGGGGTCTCTGTGCTCAGGCAAGACTTACTCCCACTGTTTCGCTTCTGTACTCTTCCTGCCGCTCTGCTTGGCATGCTCGTTCATTTTTTTTTTTTTTTTTTGCGCCTGAGCGATGAGCCCAGTCCTGCATGTGCATGAGCGTCGCTTGGTGTACACGCTGTGCCGTGGGTGGCTTCGAGGCGCGGTTAACACCATCGGCCGCCAAAATTAGCTTGCATATACTTTGTTCGGTCGGCGGCTGTCATGATTTATTGGCATGACGAGCGCACCACGTTCAATTAGCTCGAGAAGTACAATGGGCGACGAAACCGGTCTGTTGGATACTCGAGGCAGCTTGGTGCTCGTATGAAAAAATAAAAAATTGAAAGGAAGAAGGCAGATGTGTCCGCAGCACGAACAACGAAGTTTCATATATAGACGAGTTAGAACAGCCCGTTTAACACTGGTGGATTTAACTAGGGGGTGGTGCCCCGTCCCCCTCCTCGGGCGTGTATTTTTATATCAGGAAATCACGAACTTCATTTTCTCAACAAAAAGTTCCTAGAAGTGCATGGTACAAATCCCCCATCCACCTAAGCCGTCCGCTCCAATAAATACCCCCTGGCAGCAGCGAGCTTTCCTCAGCTAGCCGCCAACATTTTGGATTCTTGTTTTTGCCTCTAGTTGTAATGAAGCGATGCCCTATTTTTTACTTTTGTTTTTTAATTCTAACGCCATTGTGTGTGATACGTCTGCTGTGTCCTAAAAGCCGCCAGAGCCTTTTTCAGGGAATGCGGGCAGAACGCGTAAGTGGTTGCAGTTAGGAAATGAGAATTAGTCGTTGTGAGCCTGATCGAGCGACTGATCATATGATGTACTGTGCCATAGTGAATATGGTCACTCGAGCGTTACGACTAATTGACAACTGCAAAGGCAGATGCACACACATGCCCACACGCTGAAGAACGTCACAAGGGAGTTGTATTGGGTGGGTTGATGCTTGCTCACGGTTGATTGATGGGTTGACGATGGATTGATGCTCGCTGCTGACATGAACGAAGAGAAAAATGCCGCAGCTCACAGAAACACTGATTTTTATTTGTCGATAAAGAAAGTCGCACGTAAGCAGGCCGCTGTATGCAGATATGCAAGACGCAACAAAAAGGACAGAGCTACTAAGTTCTTCCTTTAAAATAGGCAAATTTTTATTTACCTTGAAAATTACAGCCACACACAGGGAAGGTTGAATGCAACCTCTGCCTAAATAGCATCCACAGATTACTCATAGAAGCCCAAGTATTTCTGGCTAGGCTGTCTTCGTAGCCTTCGTGCAGGCTACTTCGCCATCTAAGAGGTACAAGTTGTTGCACCTACTGGTGGGGTTAGCCTTTCGGATTCTGCCGGCAAGTGCTGTACCGCTTAAATGCTGAATATGGTCCTCAAATCAGGCACATACCTGACGCCTGACTAATCTACATGGCTCTAAACACAATCACTTATAACAGTGAGCAGTGAACTCCTGCTGTTACCATCTGGAGTCCAAATCAGAGTCCTGGAGGAACTTTAAAAGAAGGCGAAGCCTCCTTTCTACACGACTGTTTTCCGCGCGGGTATACAGTGCCCTGATGGGAACTGTGAGGGGCTCCTGTATTCTTAAGAGAAGCGAACCTTCTCTTCCCTTCCAAGCTTATACCTGGATTACGTGGGTAACTTGTCCTCCCAAGCTGACATGTATATGCAGTGTCTATATTGTACGTGCCATGGCGTGCGCTTTTCAAATCATGGCTGCTCCGTCTTATTACCTAGGTAAAAGAGAGAGAACTTCACGGGCTTTTTAAATGCTGGACGAGTCAGTTTGGCGGACTCCTTAGTTCAGAACTTCGGTGGCTTGCGCTGACGTTCGGACCCGTCGAATGGTGTGACGGTCCACCAGACCATTGCTGGTCAGGGCTGCCTCCCAATGCTCGTATGATGTCTGTGACGTTGTTAGGTGTGGTTGTTTTCTCACGCAACTCCGCGAAATGTGGAATAACGGGGGCTTACCGCTGCGCCATGGATGGGGAGGGTGGTATATGGAAGGATGGATGAGGCTGCACGAGTACAGGTTAGGGAAGGTATCGTCTGTATTCGCCTGCAAAATGTGGCTTCTTCGAACTTCTAGCCATGCACCATAGTTTGGAGGAGGTGTGAGGTCCGGGTAAGGATCCGCTCGGTTCTGTTAGCTCGCGAGCTAGATTGGTTGCCGCCTCATTGTCTTCAAGCCCTTCGTGGCCCGGAGTCCAAGTAATTATACCGGAGGGGTGTAAAGTGGGTGAAAGGCTCGATGGTATGAGCAGGGCCGCCGTCGTTTTTGGAACTCGTCCAGTAGTAAAATACTGACAGACTCCCTTCGAATCAGTTATTATACGGGCTGATTTATCCGCCAGATCGCAATGCCTTATGGCGAGGGCGAGGGCGGAGGCTTCCGCCGTGGCAGGATTCTCAGTCCGGAGTTATGCGCTGAACATGAAGCCAGGTAGGAGCGGACATGGACTTTTGTACGAGGTGGAGGGGGCACACTCGAATGTTTGCTGGCGATGTTTGCCTGGTGGTAGAAAACCTAACAGGCTACTCCATACGAGGGAGAAAAAATTATAAGAAGGAACACATGCATGCCCACAGAACAGCACATGATACTCGAGCACTCACAAACATTTTCGAACAGTTCGTATCAGACCTATATATGTCCTTAAATTCCGTAAATTTTTGTTCCCAGTGACGCTGAAGCGGCATCCCGCCAGGGTCCAAGTACAGCCTTTGTCAAAACTTTGGAGCCCAGGGGGTTTCCTTCTGGGCTGCATTGCTTTGCTCGTAATGCGTCCTCAGCTTCCCAAATCTCCTGAAAGTAAGAAGTTTTTTGGTCCTGCTCCCTCCGAAGCGTAGGACTTCCACAAGTGCTGCAGGAGCGCCACAATAGTGCTTAGAAGCAAACCCCCTGGGCTCTAAACTTTTGACAAAGGCTGTACATATTTCGGGCACATGGTTCAGTCCTGGTGGAAACCTCAAGCAGTGCCTAATTATATGTGGCATGCTGCAAAATTATGACATCTACAGACCGAGTGTTGAAGGTCCTCGCGCACAGCACAAGTCGAGCACAGCGGACTGTTGGAGAAAGCGATCTTGTGGAGGAAGTAGTTGGTATACGAAACGTATAATTCCGGTACAGGCAACTGCGGTCACGCTTATCTAGACCTATCTAGTTTGAGTGGCAAGCGGAAGGCACAAACTGGGTCGATGCGATTTAAAGGACGGTCCGGGTCACACCACAAAGAGCGTTGCGACCACCAGACAACAGCAGCCTGAAGTCTGGCTCCTTCACTTCAAGAGAGAAAACAATGGGTATCACCGCGGATTAATCGCCATGCGCAGCTTAATACGAGGCGAATTTATTTTCGAGAAGTAATTAAATTACATTACAAATTACTTTCCTGAAAATCGCGAAAATGTAATTAAAATGTATTACAAGTTACTGCTCACACAAAGTAATGAGTAATGACATAACATAAGAACTACTTATGGTAATGGTAATTACTTTTAAGTTACTTTCTAATTTTCATGCAAAAAATAACAAGTACACTGGACACAGCCCCCGTAATCATTAAAGGTCTCAGTTTACTGCATCGCAAGAGCAGCTGAACTTCAAAGTGGGCGTGAAAATGTTTGCCCTTCTTTGAAGGCGTCCTTCTTCTCCATGCTGAATAGCCGATCTGCTGGCGCAGTCTAGGGCAGCTCAGTTTTGTACACGAAGAACGATTTTTCGTTTTTGTGTACAACTGATAAAGCTGTAAAACTGCAGGTCGGTGCGGCTGTGTTCGTATGACGCCCCGGGAGCTATGTAGCTTTCCCTTTTGCCAGTTATAGTATGGCTAGGGTCTGCTCGAACATCGCCACTTGTCCGATGTGCAAGGGCTAAGGATTGCTGGTCCAGACTTTTTGAGCGTCGCTCCTGATTTCGAGGTGGCCGACCCGGCACACGAGACGAATGCTTTGCCGACACAAATAGCAGCGGTAGTAAAAGTAATTTCAAATATAATTAATTACATTAGTTGCCAAATCACTGTCGACAAATAATTAATTACGTGACTAAATTACTCGACAAGGAAAAGGGATTAATGACATTACAAATTACATAGAAAAGCAATTACTGTTTTAGTTAGGTTAGTGTAATGTAAAAAATGCAATTACATTTTCGTTACAGTAATGTAATTGCTACCTAGTTTGCGCCTACGCCTCTACGCCGTCATTTCCTGCATGCGATGCCGTACATAGCAGCTAACCTCTGCAGCACAACGCTGTTGTGCTGCTGTGGCGTTGTACACGGGAGCTCTGTCAGTGCAAACATGAAAGTGCGTGCAAATCTAGCGTGCAAACACTGGAAATAAAGTTCAAAAGGGTTGAAAATTGGGCGAGTTGGTACGAATTCATACTGGTGTGGCACCACAGGGACAGAGACAGAGTGACAACAACACAAGAGCACTTGTGTTGTTGTCACTCTGTCTCTGTCCCTGTCCCTGTGGTGCCACACCAGTATAAACACTGGAATGCATGTATGTGTTAAAAAGCTGGTTGCATACATGTATGCATGCTTCGTCACAGCGGAGGTTCGGAAGCAGTTCACTAAATGCTGGCGCTTACCACGGAGGAGACATCGCACTTTGGGGGGTTTAACCTTTTCCTCTTTCGTATTTCACAAGCTGACATTCTTATACCCGTGTTACACGGGCGCTTTCAACGGCAGTTCAGTTAACCCTCAGTTGAGTACTTCAACTGTCATTGCACTCAACTGGATTCGCTTGCGGTTACACAAGCACTTTGCGTTCAGTTCAGTTAGCAAACTAAACACGTGACGTTTCATCTAGAACGAAGTGAAAACAAAGAAAGACAGCGTATACTTTTTGTGTGTGTGTAGTAAACGATCGTCTTGTAGATATTCTTTCCTACAGCGACAAATTTTGTGTTTTTTTGTTTTTTTGCTCTTGGGCAAAAATTTGCGTGACGATGTCGGTTCGTAGCCAAGACTATCCGATGTGGGTCGGTTCGCTGGTCGTCGCCGTTTTTTTCTTTGTGTGTGCGTTTTCTCACTTCGACTGCTCGACGCACGCGCTATGTCTACCTGTGTTTAATGCGTCTCTAGTTTTATTCGGAGTCTTTTCTTAGTTTGCTGTTTTCCGCATGCCGCAGTACTCTGAGCCAAGGCAATCCACTACGGGAAATTTTTTTATGCGTTGGACGCCATCTTGTCAGTTGGCCGTTCAACTGGGACTCCCGATCTCAGTCGAACTCAACTGCCGTTGAGATTTGAACGGCAGTTAGCGCTGCCGTGTAACACTGCTATTAGTCTCTCTGGAATTATGATTCCGCTGAAAATGTATGTTTTATATAAGTTTCATTTCTGTTTTGTTGCATGCGGCTAGTGTTCGCAACCAACTTCGATACTTTTGCTCGTCAATGACTGTATGATTCACCGTATTTTCCGCGATATAATCAACAGACATGTTTCAAAGCTGATATCTCGCGTGATCCGTGCTATTAGTGGGAGCGGATGGTACATAATATAAATTTTTAAGAACGTTTGCCAAATGAGTAGAAGGCTAGCGCGTCTGGCGAAGTAAAAAAAAAAAGCGATACCCGACTGCGGCTGCGACATTTGGCCGTGCTCAATCACATAACGAAATCAGCTTCGAAATATGCGAGCAAATGCTTCTGGCGGTACTTAGAGTGGCCGCTTTCCAGTGCTTGCATAGCACGTGCAAAAAAGCTCGATGAATAGCACCGGAGGCGTCGTAGTCCTTCTAGAAGATGAATTAACAGCTTTTCCGGCAGCACTCCAGCTCAATGTGGTGGAGCGTACGCAAGCAGCAAAGTCGAATAGAGCGGGGGAGAAAGAATTTGACGTCGATGAAAAAACTGCACGGACGTGGGCTACTACTTCCCTGAAAGATCTGAAAAAAATCTGGACTGCTTCCTCGAAACATTCGTGGGCAATCTAAAAAACCTACTTTCAGCCGAAATTCGTCCCCGCGGTCTATACGCCGGGTGCGGACTGTAGTCCGGCAAATACGGTATTTACGGAGCCCTTCACTACGGCGTCTCTCATAGCCTGAGTCGCTTTGGGACGTTAAACCCCATCAGCTAACCAACTTATTTATTCGGAAATTTATTTATTTAAAGCAGGCTGATTTATTTATTTATTTATTTATTTATTTATTTATTTATTTATTTATTTATTTATTTATTTATTTATTTGTTTATTTATTTATTTATTTATTTATTTATTTATTTATTTATTTATTTATTTATTTATTTATTTATTTATTTATTTATTTATTTATTTATTTATTTATTTATTTATTTATTCTTGCAACACTGCGACCCACGTTACACCGTTCTGGAGGGATTGCTATGCACCTGTATTTCGACTCGACCATTTTAGGTTCTCTCTGATTCTCTGACACCCACCGAACTCCCAGTACACGGGTGCCTTTACGTACTGTCTTTACGAAAAGTAACCAGACCGCCGTTGGGTGCGCGCGCTTGCGACGGGGAACTGGAGACGTTGCGGTCGCCAGCCCCTTTAATTCTCCAAGGATAATCTGTGTGACGTGAACCCTCCTCTGAATGACAGTAAAGCTCCTAATAGCATGAGAGTCTGTAAAGGAGTCTAGTTACTTGCGGCAAAGGCTGTACACTTCTCCTCCGTCGAAAGCTGGCCGTTGCGGCCAGGATTCGATCCCAAGACCTAGTGCTCGCAGCAGCGAAAATCCACGGTCCGCCACGCGGAAGCTTTGTTACAAGCGATGGTAACTATGCACTCTCTCTACTGTCCGTGTCTCTGTAATATCCGTCAGTTCTTTCTGTACTGTCTCAAAATACGACCCGCGATGCGCCAGAGGCGCGGGCGAGATCTCCCTCTTCAGTGCCTCAACCTTTATCTTGTCTGAAAAGGTAGTCCATAGACTGTCTCAAAACTGTCTGTGGTCTAAAAACATTTGGCAAAAGCAACCAAATGGCACGTGAACGCGCCCGGCTCGCTTGCGCAGGTTGATTGTTTTTGCTTTCCACCGTGCCTTTGTTAGCGTCTAGACGGCGAGTCGTTACTCCCGTTCTGCCGCCTGGCTTTGTTCCGCTGACAAAGGGGGACAGACGGCTTCGCATTCTGAGATCTACCGTGCACTCTCAACACAAGTACGCCTATATGAGTGTAAAAAAAAGCAAGTAATCTGTCTGTTTTTGCACCTTTGAGTTTAGAGTGTGAGTAGCAGTGAGACAACGAATAGGCACACGAGCAATGTGAAGGTTCACATTCATAGTTTGTGGGGTTTTATATTGGGGAGATAAATCCGTTCTCCCCGCTTAACCGCGGCTGACACAGTTCAAAACCGCGTGGTCCCCACCCCATGGTCGCGAGCGCTACCGAGCGCACGCCGACCACGGCGGGCCTTGCTCTGCGGGAACAAAGGAATGACACACTGGCTGACACAAACCAGGCATTTATTGCTATAACAACAATAACTCCGGATAGCAACAAAATACACTGAGGAATCGAGGATGTCCTACTCACCAGCACGGTTACGAGCGAACGTTCGCCCACGTTAGGGCAAGGGGAAAACTCCGTCATGTCATGTCGGCAGCGCGGCTTTCAGTCATGTCGGCAGCGCGGCTCAGGGTAGTTGTGATATCTCCGGGGACTTCACAGCGCGGCGAACACGCTAGTGACGTCACAGTCAATACGGCACGAAGGCACCTCCCCGGTTTTGGTTTTGCGGTTTCGGTTTCGAGTTTTGCGTTTTTTGTGGTTTAAAAATTATTTTACGGTTGCTTTTGAAAACCTTGTATCGTACACATTACAGGAGGTTCTTAGGAACACAAAACAGCCATTAACTTAAAATGGCTGAAAAATCGCCGGAGTTGCCCTTTAAGGCACTTTGATCCTTTGCTTCTACTTGCAACACTTAATGCAAGGCTTTAATTTTATTCCGTTTTAACACCCATAACGCACCAAGACAATTTCGAACTCTTTCCTAAACGTATAACGGAACCCTATTTCTAAATTTACAATGAAGCTCTAGCCCGAAAGCGTTCGTTCGTAATCGTAACGAAACGGCAACTAAACTGAGAAGGCATCTTCTGAAACCTATAAATATTAAAAGGCTAAATATAAGGTTACATCTAAGAGGCTCATGATAAAGATCGAACTACGCTATACCATTTGCCATCTTCACTAAAACTATGTAAAGTAGTAGGAGATTGTGCCGTGTTTTGTACGGTTTCTTCTGCCTTGTCTATTTTGCTATACTTCTTTTATTGCAAGCAGGTGGCAACAATAGCACTCAGAGAGGGAGAGAGGGAGGGCTTCTTAACAATGACAAAAAGTCAGATTTTTTCGATGGCGTATAAAATCCGCTGACAAGCTATTTTAGTGATATGGGGGAAATTTAGGAAGGGAAAACCGTTAACAGAAGGGTGTAGACAATAGATGAAAGAAAGGATAATACACAAAAAAAAAAGGGTTGATCATAGATGTCATATAGAAATCGCTTTGAGTAGCATTTATGTAAGGGTCTCTATTTCGAACTCATAATATGTCCGTAGTCTATAGCCTGGGCATTCCAACAAAATGTGCTTCTATGTTTCAACCGAGCCACAGCTGCCACATAGACAACTGTGGCAATCGTTACATCCACCAAGTGTCAGAAACAGCCGTTCTTAGAAGCGCTTTGGGGCATCAACATTGGGAATCACTGCATGAAGTGCGTTTCAAAACGCTATGTATCCTCGTAATTGACAAAAAATGAAGCCTAAACGCAAGAATAAACTTGCCAATCTAAAAAAAAAAACGGCATCAAGAACTACACATGCGACAGTCAACGTTTACGACAGCCTTGTCGTTTCATACACAGGACGACTCCGACCGTCTGCCGGAGAGCTATGCAAGCCGTTCCGACTCCAAATGGGCTGACACAGGCGGGCAAGTCGGAGACCCATTTCTTATCGCCCTAACAATGCTCCCAAGGCGCCCAGTCTACGTATATACAGGGAGAGGGCGCTGATTTCTACCGCGTACTGTACCGTATAGTGTGCTCTCCCCGCACCAGCGAAGCCTGCCGACTTCGCGCGTGCACTCAAGCATTCCTCGTTATTGTCTGTGGGAGCCCCAAACATTCACCGCTGCGCCACTACGCGAATGCCGATCCCCATACTTTCTCTGGCTCAGTGCTGCCACCGCAGACGGACGCCCGAAAGCGAGACACCCGCATATACGTGCGCGCTCTAGCGTCCGAAAATGTGACACTTCGCTGGTCACAGCGTTGCTTGTACCCAATCAAGAGATGTTTATCACCGCGCAATTTTCTAAATTGCCCCAGCTCGGGTCACTACATATGCGCAATATACGTACAGCGACGACTCTTATTCGCATCGCGGATGCGCTGGGATATTAGTACATGCACCTGCTAGGAGCTTACCGGTAGGCTGTCGGTTTCGTTTCTTTCAGCTCTGTCACACACACACGCTGTTTGTTTGCGAGATCGTTTTTTTAGGAGCTATACGTGGGAGCAGGAAGTTGTTTGCAGCGAAAAAAAAAAGAGACACAAAGAGAGCTTCACGCAGTTGTACACAAACGTCCCAATTAAGGCCAAAACGTACAACGACTGGCGAATTAGGCGCTTTCCTCCTCAGACACGAGAGATAAAGCGAGCAAGCAGAGAGGAAGCTCTCTGAACAAGGAGTTCGTGAGAGAGCATTTAATGTTACCGCGTGAGTTATGTCTGGCACCATGGCGCAAGCTTTTCTGTGTTATTTCACCGCGCCAACCACTGCCCAGCCTGTCTTCAAGCAAGCGTTTCCGGCCTGTGCTGGGTCGCTCAAGAGGGGGGTATAGGAAGTCTGCTTATTTTCATACGGAAGCAAATCGCTTCAGACGTTTTGGAGTTATTCGAAGGTTTTGGAGTTACAGCATTTAAGGCCCAGGGCATGCAAGTGACTTATTTCATTTTTGAAGCGTCTGTCATTGTTTGCTTAGGAAATAACGAATGCACGATTGAACCCATCCGTGGCGCCGCTTAAAAGATAGCTACAGTTCCTTTGTAATGATTAGACATACCTCCGGACAAAGTAGGCTCTTGTTCCTGGGGTCATACGCGCCTTGTTTTTCCAACATTTTTAAAACTCCCTTTTATCTTCACTGTTTTTTTTTGTTTGTTTCTGGGGACCGCGCAAAAGCATATATCTGTCTATGCGCTCTTTGGTCTGTTTTCTTTCGACGTCTCTTTCCTGTCATACCCGCCGAACGTCATTTTCAAAACGAGTCACGAAGTGGCCTACAGCACAACATGCTAAGCCATGTGTAGATGATATCGTGTGCATGTAGGTGGTGTGCTGCAGTTCGGTGTGTTATGGCATGGTCTCTTAAGTTTTGTGGTGTGGTGTGCGTCAGAATCAGAATTAGAACTAGTTTATTAGAATAAAGAAGTGAAATAAAAAAGAAAATGTAAGCTGGACAAATTTATACAGAACGATAATTTGGTTTGGTTTAGTTTATGGGGTTTAACGTCCCAAAGCGACTGAGGCTATGAAAGACGCCGTAGTGAAGGGCTCCGGAAATTTCGACCACCTGGGGTTCTTTAACGTGCACTGACATCGCACAGTACACGGGCCTCTAGAATTTCTCCTCCAAAGAAATTCCAGCCGCCGCGGCCGGGATCGAACCCGCGTCTTTCGGGTCAGCAGCCGAGCACCATAACCGCTGAGCCACCGCGGCGGCAGAACGATAATTTATATGACTCTTGAATGTATATATAATCCATAAAATGAAATAATGTTTTGAACTACGCCAAGGAACCTATGAAAAATGAAAGCGGAACCAGCGCTGGCAGCCGCGGTCCTTTCGAGAATCCTTTGCTTCTCGAACTTTACGTTGCAACGTTACGTTACGTTAAGTTATGGGTATCATTTATCTTTGCTGATCATGCCGATTCGACGACTTGTTTTGAATCATTGAATGATCAGCTACCCCACAGCGCATGATTGCGCATGCCGTGGTGGGCACAAGGTCAATTGAAATGGGTCGCGAAGCCGGGGCTTGAATGCGGTCCAGAACCAAGTGCTAGAGACATCAAATTAGTGGTGGAACTAAAGCGCCAAAATGAAATGAGTGGACAAACACGACTAGAAGAGGAAAATAATTAGGACATATTTTGTGTTTCAAAAGCATTCAAAAACAATTGCAGTGATTCTGTTTTAAAATGTTTTAGTTGTGTGCATTTTGTTAGAAAGTATAGCGCTTGCTTTGTAAAAATTTTATGACAGCGTTCGCTCAGAGCAGCGGCAATGGCAGCGGGACGATGCCAAGGTTGACGGTGCTCTGATGTAATACCCTGGTCATATCTTTTGACCATTCTGCTTGCTTTTGTTTGAAACTCGATTCTGCTAGCCCTACTTTTTCCTCGTTGCTTGTTGCTCGAGTTCTTGGTGTGCATCGTTCGTGTACAGTTTCCGCTTTTCCCTTTTGCCTGCGCTTGTGTGTAGTTTCGTTCGGTTGGGTGCGGTTCTGTCGCTTTTGCCCCAAAAGGGCATCGTCTGTGGCCATGACGCCCCCGTACGCAAAAAAGAGGTGTGCGGTTGCACGATGTGCGAGCGATAACCTGTCTGGCGGCGTCACATTTCATCGCTTCAGCGCTACACCTGCGACATTCAGCGCGACACCTGAGGCGAGGACGAAGGAAAAAGGCACAACGAGAACTGACTACCTAAAAATAGCGTTGGTGGTCGGCACTCGTCGTGTCTTCTTTCTTCGTTCTCGTGTCGGGTGTCGCGCTGAAGCGTCGCGGCGTTCAGCAGTTTATTTTTCCCGCCAAGCAGCACGTGACGCTGGCGTCACGAATATGACGTCACTAAAACACGTGACTTTGACGTCACGTTTTTGTTTTAATTATGACGTCACTTTTTAGTTGTCCACGCATTTCGAAGACGGCGCTGGCTGCGCACCACAAGCCGCCATGTTTTGAACGTATGGGCTTCTATGCAGCCTACGCTACCATAGTACATCTACCTTGGTGGGCACCCCATGGTTAATTTTCAAGGAAGAAATGAGAATTTGGTAGCTAAAAGCAGCGGTTGGTAGATACACTCAAAAATGAAAGTTGGTTTTGAGGAAATGAAATGCACAGTGACTGCCTCACGTCTCGGTGGACACCTCAACCGCGCCTTCACTCGCTACTTTTCTCTTGACGAAGTTCGCCAGCACGTGAGTGCGATGCACTAATCGTGGCCGGCCAAGAATGCACTTATCGGGGCCGTATAGTTAAAAGAATCTGCGAGCTTTGGTGCCACATGTGTTAGGTTTTACGTAATTTTCTGACGTATTCGCAATTTTCCTTTACTGTGCAACTATGCCTTTCGGCATAAGGGAGCTATAAGTAGCACATGTGTACTTGTGCAGGTCGGTGTCGGCTATAAATGCCAGCAAGGACCGGTATTGGGGCCCGTGGGTCCAGATTCGAGTGTGTGGTGGTCGGCTGGGGTGGTAACCCTGAATGCCGAGGAATCGCTTGCGTGCCTCCCGAAGTCAGGCCGGGGCAAGTTAGCATAAAGTGCGCTAACGTCGCCTGTGTAGCAGAAGCAGGGCAGAAGGGGCAGTTTAGAAGCCGGTTCTGTGATGTCCAGGAGGCCCTGACGGCAGGCGTCAGCGCAGCATCCACCCGGATTCCCCTAAAGGCCACCTCCTCACGGTGAGTTACATGGCCGGGAAGGCTGGATCCACGCGGTGGAACTAAAGCACGCGTGGAGCGGCGGAGAAATCCCTTTTTAGGCAGTACGGCGTCTCCTG
The DNA here is from genome assembly GCF_055824585.1 of Amblyomma mixtum. NCBI lineage: Eukaryota > Metazoa > Arthropoda > Arachnida > Ixodida > Ixodidae > Amblyomma > Amblyomma mixtum. Next base: position 155,466,436 of record NC_143017.1, on the reverse strand, counting down.
CGGACAATTTCAGTCGAGGAAGCGGGTATGACGCTTGCAGTGGATGGGACGCACTGTCCGCTTCTCCAAGATCTATTGCGTCGGGCCCACACAAATCGGACAGAGCGTGGATACGATTTCGCTATTGTGCACACATAGACAACAATATTCAGAGGACAGGCTATGCGCCATAGAACAACTATTGCTTGTGTTGAGTCGGTATATATGAAAAGACAGTTCGGTGGAGTACAGAGGAGGTCCTTTAAAGTGGACAAGCCGTCACGAATGACAATGAGCTCTGCTATCACAGAGGGAAGCGGCGCCTCTGTGATGTAGGAACATGTCTGTGATGATTTGCAATTGCGGGACACTAACCTTAATGTTAATCTCAGTATGGACTTAGCATTCGCCTTTAAAGCCCATAAAGCAGGCCTAGCAAGCCTAGATTATGCCCCCCCCCCCCCCCCCCCCCCCTCCCAACGTTGAGTGCTGACAACAGAGCGTGCGAACGGAGGATTGGTTTATCGTTGCAACTCGTAGCCTTCGAGCGCGCGTACTCGACTGGTCACCGCTTACGTGCAGCTTGCTAAGCGGGTTGTCGGGGCTGATTTAGTCCCTCCTGTGCAAGCGAGTTTTGTAAGCGAGCCGATGCAAATGCTGCTCTGCACAAGCAAGTAGTATATTCGAGTTCAATTCACCAATTTTAACACAATAAGGCAACTCGGTTCGCTTTTGTGGGGTTCATATGAACGGCCTGGTTGTAGTCGGATCCGCACGAAGAATCAGTACATTTCAATAAAGTCAGATGACAGCGCGAAAAAAAAAGGTTGGTTTGGTTTATGGGGTTTAATGTCCCAAAGCGACTAAGGTTATGAGAGACGCCGTATTTCTCCCGCTCGCAACGAAAAAGGCACGACAAGCATTGCATGGAACAACCAGCCGAAGACGGTACCTCGGAACGGCCTCCTGTGTATGCGCGCGCACACGCACACACACGCGCACGCACGCACGCACGCACGCACGCACGCACGCACGCACGCACACGCCACTCGCCCCCTTTTTTCCCCTCCAAGCGAGTGACCGCATCGAAAGGTCAGGGCGGCATTTTACGCCCGTAATGGCGACAGCAGACACTAGCAACACACACAGACAGCAGTGGGCGCAATAAACTGCCGCAGCGGCGCGTCCGTCACCTTTTGTTGGCTCGTCCGATGCGCAACCTGTTTCGCGGGGGCCCCCTTTGTCTGGGCGTGTAGCGAGCAACGCCAGTCGACAGACAGAGGGGAGGATCCGCGACCCCCGCTGCCGGACTGCTCAACGCCCCCCCTTCTATTTCTAAGCCCGAAACAACAGACGGCCGGTCGTGGTGGTTTGTGCACACCCTTCCCCTCTCGCCCCTCTATGCTCGGCCGGGGGGGGGGGGGGGGGGGGGGGGGGGCACTGTTATATGATTTATAGGCGCGGGGGGCCCCCTCGACTGGCGGAGAGGCCAACGCACCGAACGGAAACTGGACTCTGCGTGCGACGAGGCGCTGGAGCGGGGAAGAGCACGCAGTGACTCGTCCGCTACATGCAGACGACGGGCCCCCATCTGCGAGGAGGTCGACAGACACACGCACACACCCTTTTCCCACCCAGCCGGGCAAGAAGGGAGGGGGGGGGGCTCGCGCACAACCAGCAGCGAAGAAAGAAAACCTCCGTCTAGCCGGCAACGAGCGTTCGCGCGCGCGCGAAATCGAAGAGCGCCCGAAAATAAATGCAAAGCGTAAGATTCACCACCGCGAGCGAAGAACGGCGGGAGAGGGATATGTAAAAAAACCTGTTTCCTCTCGTTGGAGTGAGCCCCGGCCCCCGTACGAAACGAGTCTCCGAGACGAACTGCCTCCGCACCCCTTCTCTTGATCCCGTCTTTTGTTTGTTAATTTTATTTTGGGCGCTTGAGTTCTTGACCTTTGTTTCTGCGGCGTCGCAGCCTCGTTCCTTCTTTCCCCCGCTGTGCAGCTGGCAATGATGTGCGTTATTGCGGTTGCGTGTGTGCGCGTGCGCTGAGTCTCATTTCGAAACCGAGCGGCCGTTATTTTCTCCGCGTCTAGGAAACGCCCTTCATTCGTGGACGTTGCTGCGTTGGTTTTCGACTGCAGCGTACTCTTCCGGTTCAACCTCAATGCGCGCAATACTCGAACAGAAGGTTGCTTAACAGGCCATCTGTTGTCCATTGTTTCGCACAAAGGGAACCGGAAATCAAACTGGTGACACTGCCCTGAAGAAATCAAAGGTACACGTTTTTGTGACGAGCAGTACAGGGAGGATTAGAGCAGACATGGCGGATACGATAAAAAAGGAGAAATTATTTCTCGTCCTCCTTGCCGATTTTCGTTTCCACGCTTATGAAAACCACAAAATATAGAGGCATATAACCAGAAATTCGGTCCTTAGTTGCAGTGCATCGCATTTCATCAATGGATGTAACATTGGCTTTAGAACTGGTTATGTATGCGACGAAGATGCAGCGGCATGTAGACAAATTGCGAATAAAAAAAAAAACCCTTGGCGATGATCCGCGGATGGTGTGAATGCGTTAGCAGTCAAACGTTCGTCATATCCGAGGTCGACACATGAAGTTCCTTACATCCGAGGTCCAGACGCGAAAGGCCGCTATGTCCGAGGAGGCATACTTAGGTTCGCTATATCCGAGGTAGCACATGAAAGTTCGTTATATGCGAGATTAACACACGAAAAACCGTTATATTCGAGGTATAGAATAATAAGTTCGTATATATAGTATACTAAGCTCGTTCGTAGCCCGATGGGCAGGTGGGCCAGCTGTCACTTGCTACTGACAGACGGCGCCTGCCATTTCCGCCTGCGCAGACCATACTAATACTAACGCACTAATAATCAAATAGCTTATAATGCTTTCTGTCCAATTAAAGGGGGCCTAAACGTAGATGTATTTCTGTTGAGAGACAGATGGAGACGGAAGAAAGGAAAGTAGGGAGGTTAACCGGGCGATGCTTCGTTGGCTTCGCTGTACATCGTAGTTGACCTGTGTTTGGCAATGATAGCTCAAGTTATAGTTACAAACTACAGCACCCTTCAAAGAGCACATAACACGCTTTTCGAGTCGGATGTATGTTCAGCCTCAGTCGCTTCTCAAAGGACAGGCTAAGGAGGGGGGTGAGAGGCCTGTTGTGAGAAAAAGAAAAAAATAGAAGAACGACTGGTGACTGAAACCAAGAAAAGTGCATTTTTAATACTAGTATGAACCTTGATATCGGTCTCCTGTTTATTTACCAGCTTACTAATTTGTTAAACTTGCAAATTAACTCCCAGGAAACAGCTGGAAGACATACCACATAGAAATACTACAGCCGCAACCTCGGCGTGTCACTTGCGGAATTTCATCAGTTCAGATCCTTCGTCGGCATTGATGTGGAAGAAGTTACAAACTTATCCTCTCTTAGAATGAATACGCGAGTGTGCGGCGCTTGCTTCTTTAATGCCCTGGCTCCACACAGGCGGTTTGAGGAGCCATCTTTGAAGACACGGTACATTATTCGGCCACTCAATCTACCGAATGCGACAGACTTCTTCGCTCGTTTTCAATACCCGGGAACGATACAGGCCCGAGAAAGGGACAGTGCCCTTAAGAGTTAAACGCTGAAGACCGGCGCATACGGAGGCTTCCAGTGTGGTCATTCGTAAAGGCCGTTCACTTTAGACAGCCAGCGAGGAACGCTTGCGTCTGCCGTAACGAGGGAAATTAGCCAATGCGCGGGCCGTGAAGGGATGAGTTCCGCTAAGTGGCGAGACTCGAGCGATGACTCGGCCCAGGCTTTTCTCTGCAGTCGAGAGCGGGCGATCGCCGCGCGCGCGCTTCCCTTGGCAGCTTGACAAAGGTCGTTGCGCCGCGAAGAAGAAGCATTCCGGCAGCGCATCCGTTTGACACGCCGACAAGCGGCACGAACCTCTCGCAGCGCAGCCGAGTCGACCCCTCATGCGCGCCACCTTGCGTGCAACCTAGCACGGCGTGTGAATGATCGCGAATGATGTTGCGAAGTTATGTACTTGTGGCACTGAGTAGGAAGAAGCTGAGAATTCAAAAATCAAACATGAGAGACGGAAGCCCGTAAGTTGGATCTGCCTAGAAGCACATCCGCCGGAGGGGGTTCCAAAGGAGACACGCTCCGATTAGCTAAGGGCGATGGGGGTGGAGGCTTCAGACATCCACACGGACCGCGACTTTTTCGTCGAAAGAGGACAATACTGCTAACGCAGTAAAAGAAACCCATTGCACTGAGACTTCGGTGACTGTTAAACCGCAAGTTTTAATGGACTATCGCACTCACTACGGCGTGGTTCACAGCCCTACAACAATCTTGCTCTCCCCAATTAAAACTTACTATGCACAACGAGTGCACTCATATAAAAGTGGTAAGCAGCCTCCTTACGAGAGTACGCCTTGCTCGTACCCGGGTAATCGTACCCGGACCTTCGGCGTGCCCCTGGTTAAACCAAGGATGCTTCTCCGCAGCGCAACCAAGCCAAGCGGTCGGGAGACAAGAGCGCTTTCAGGGCGCTCGCGGCAGCAGCAGAGGCAGAGAAGCAGCAGCGAGGAGAGGGTAAAAGCTTCGGGCCCGCGGCTGAAACGGGGGAGACGCCGGCGCAGGAGGAGGCGGAGGAGGGGGCAGCGCCAGACGCAGCGCAACGGCGGCCGCTGCGGGGTCAGCCGAGTTTATTTGCCTCCAAGGTTATGGAGGCGCGAAGCGAGCGCGCTCGCGCGACCGACCGACCGACGAGGACGCTACGCGCTGCTGCCACGTGCGCGCGCAAATGTGTGCCGGCTGCCGGCTGGCTGGGCTGAGCGCTGCGGATAGCTGTCTCGAAATAGGCGTCGTTCGTTCGTGCGGAGTACAGAGTCCCCTGAGGAGGAAAGAAAGAACCGAAGTAGGGTTATGCTAATGTTGAGGGCTGAATTATCGGTTTTCTCCGTAGTACATTAGTTTACTCCGGCACCATCCTCGCATTGCGTTGAACTGATGCTTAACCAGTACTGTAGTCTGAACCATTCTACACATGTGCTTTCAGGATGAGGACTAAAAGGACGTGGGATGGAAGCAGTTGTTAATGGCTAGGACAAGGCACTGAGGCACGGTGCAAGGATCTAAACATGATTGTCAAGATGTAGTAAACATGACTCATGACGCGACTAGTGTAGGCTATTATGATGATGATGATTAAAAAGCCTGGGCCCGGTCGGTGATGATCCCTCTGATAAGGCTCCAGTAGTAAGTTGCAGCGATTTGAAAGCCAGTGTCATGTAGTGAAAACGACATAGCTGCTATTGATGATGATGATGGCGACATCAACCGTTCAATGTAGTGCTTGAGCACTCTGTGCGCTATTGTTCTGCTATGCAAGCAGTCATATTATGAGCTGTCTTGGTTTTGTGAGCTGTATCATTATATTTGAGTGGTTGCTCCCTTGATGTGCCTTGCGCATGCGATCAAGTGTAGCTGCGCCACGTTGCCTCCTTCAAAACACAAAACAGACAGCAAAAGTGTAATCATCCCTTTGCACACTCTAAAAGAGCGCATAACCCGTGATTTAACGCCTTTTTTTCTTTTCTTATAATCTCAACCCTCAATCCTCCACCCCTATTCTCTAATGTTCTACAGGCATACGGGCACTTTCTGCTTTTTTCTCTTCTTTTTTTTGCTATTTTAATTATGTCCTGAAAAAAGTACGGTGTAAACTGTTCACTATTAAACCTGCGCAATACAAGCCAAACCTCCCGCGCATGATCTGGCGAAGACTGAAAATGCTTAGTGCACAGCTTGATAGAGTCAGTCCTTTCCATGCTTCTCTGCAATCGCCCTTTCTTTTTTATTCGATATATGTATTGTGCCATGTCCGCATGTATGTCCTTGAAGTCGTTATGCCAGCAAAAAAGGCAGTACATATATTCCCGACAGGCATGCCGGCGTACACGCGGTACACTGCCACATCTATTCGGGAACGTAATAAGGACGCAGTATAACTACATTGCATTGAAACTGGTGCTTTTTTTATTAAATACAGGGGCACTCGATGGACAAGATGGCCGCCACCAGGAAAAATTAATTAATGTGTCCAGCAGGTCTGATGGTCACGTACGCTACCTTTGTTTGTTTCTTTCTTTTAATTTAGAATTTGACGAGTGCTTTGTTCTTTAACGGCGTGTCTTCGTTTTAATTTCCTCATATCCCTTTTTCCTTTCTTTCACCTTTACATCTCTTCCATTTCGCCAATGCGGGGCAGCCAAGTGAAAGCTCCATCAACCCCCCCTTTATATGTCCCCTTTGCTCTAGTTCCTATGTTCGCACACACACACTTACATGTATATTCTCTGAAGACGAGGCCAATCTGAAACAGGAGCAACAATTGCCGACAGGCCACTGTTAAGCTAACAACGCCTGAAGATGAACACCACTACCATCACCACCACAGCCAATGTGAAAGTTTTGAGACTCAAGTGTGGAGTTCGCACATAAACTATAAGTTTGGATGTTTGAAGCTGAGCTCCAGAGGTGGCGAGCCGCCTAGCCTAGCGCAGAATCAGTATAGGGGGATGCATGCATAAAATGTATTCAAGCTCGGCAAGACTAGCAGCCTTCACCGATTCAGGGTTCCTGACAGAGCGCACCTACGTCCTACGTCACCAAACGAGCGTGGCTGCGGCGTAGCATAATTTTGTTTGTAGGCGATGTCAGTATATATGCTACCTGTAGTTACAAACAACAGTTTTTGTGTCTGCATAAATATTTTCTCCTGATTTTTTTTTGTTTTTACATTATTACAAAGAAGCTCCCAGAGGTCCCAGGGCCTACTGGCGCCATCTGTCGCAGGGAGGGTGCATTACATGCTGTTGCACTCGGGCGGACTGGAGGAAAGCGGGCGCGGTGGTCGCCACCGTTGCTGCTATAGAGGCAGTGGGGGCACCCCTGCTTAACCGATTGGTTACAAGAAAGTTTTATTATTAGAAGTAAAAGAACCAATTTAATTTGTCATCCTGTTCTACGGCATTGCATAAAATGTGCGTGTTAGGCAATGCAGAAGAATGGAAGAAAGGAAGAAATCAAAATCTATACCAAAAGCACATAGCTGAACGTGTAATCTTCAAAAAAAAAAAAAAAAAGGAGGTAAGCTAAGCTTTCAGACTTGGCAAATTATTCAGTGGGAGCTGCTGCTTCTTCTTCCTATTCCTTTCTCCTTCATATTCTTCCAATTATTCTAACTGAGACAGCATAGAGACCGTCACATAAACAGATCTTACTATGCGCGATATGCCATAATTCGGCTATGAAAAGTAAAGTACCGTATAAATTTTGGCAGGGCTGTTGGTCAAAATATCAGCTTGACATGTCTGTCGGAAAATGCTATGCAGTGTGTTCTGTACATCTAATTCCAAGTTTATTATTGTTATCTTTTCCTGACACTTCATTTCTGTTATCTCTTTCTGACAAGCATTGTGTTTCACTGCATTGTTCAATAAAATATGTAAGCAATGGCTTACCTTGAAGTCTGTGAAGACGGTGATTCACTTAAAGTCATGCCCACAGTGCACCCCTTCTTGGTTCCTTGCAGATTGATCTCTTCTTTGATAAAGACACCGCTGGACCAGTCAGTTGGAGACTGTGCCTAAGAGCATAGCCACATGTGGAAACATCTAAACATCTGTGCATGTTATTGCGATAAATAAGTGTCTAACTGCAGCTTTCATGTAGTCCACATGTATGGTATATTTCTGTAAATAACGAACGAACGGACTATCGAAGGAACGAAAGAACGTACGGACAGACAGACGGACGAACGACCTAACAACCTAACGAACGAACTAACCAAACAATTAACGAATGAACTAAGGAACGAACTAATGAACGAACTAGCTCCTAAATGAAGGTTATAGAAATGGCTCTGCTAAATTCCAACTCCGCTTAATTCCAGCCGTTTTTCGCCTGAATGTTCGAGAATGATCGGATAATATGGGAGAGGCCTTTGACTTGCAGTTGATGCAGATGATGATGAATCGAAAACCGACTTCAGTCGCAAGCACATACTCATTCCCACGTTGCTCCAAAATGCCCCCACTACCTCAAAAGCAGTTCGGAAAGCCCGAACCAAAGTACCGGGCACACTTTTGCATGACGTTTCGTGAATGATAGTGCTGTCTCTAGGTGCCAACTGATAAACTCTCGCTTGTCATCTGCTGGCCTCGTGCTTTAGAAGTACAGGCGGTGGTGCCAGGCTTGAGCTTTGTACCAGGTAGGGATGTATTCGGCACTGGCCTCCGGACATCGGTCCGTGTGCCAGGACACATTCTTATTCAAGAATTTTGCTTAACCGCCTTCGACTTGTGAATTTATGCAGAAATCATTCGCTCAATATTGTATTCAACCTGCGGGCCTCCGCAGGTGATCGTTATCTTCAGGCTGAAATCTGTAAACGAATAGATACGATGAAGCAGTAAGCTTTCGTTTCTTTGCGCCTACTTCTTTTTCCTTTCAACGAGAAGAAACAGCCAGCAATTTTCTTCTCGATGAAAAATCCAGCCTTCATTACCACATAACCACTGCCTGGTCGCTCTCCAACCCGAGATAATCGACAAACGCTTTTACTTTGCTCGGCAACCATCATATGCAGCGTGGCGCTGAACATTCAGAACTTCGAGTGGAATTCTGCATATTCGGTGCACCCAACTGATTTTCTATGGCTGTCCGAATTAACCGATGTGAGCGAAAGAATCGTTTTATGTCCGACTTTGGCGCGAGTAGGAAGAGCAGGCCTTCAGATGATCAACAGGCTTGCCGAGCGTCTTCTCGCACTCCCGAGTTTTCTTACACCGAGTGAAAGCATCCCCATTGAATTACGCGGTGTCCGCTACTGGCAGTTGACAGAGGGTTGAACCTGATGATGTCCGATAAAACATATCATTTTCTTGCAACAAGTGTGCTGATCTTTTGTGTTTCTTAAAACAGCACAAAAGACTCAGACGTAGATAGAAGGGACACACACAGTGCTGTGTCCCTTGTGTCTGTGTCCGTGCCTTTTGCGCTGTTTTCAGACCAGCCCGCGACCTTGTAAGCTTCATTTTCAGTCTTTTTTTTATTTCCATCTTTCAGACTCTTCCCAGTGATCAAAATAAAGTCAGCCTTTAATCTGAAAACAATACATTAAGCTACTGATTAGCTACGCTCAGCAGTATTGTCCGAGAAGAGATCGTGAAGCGTGAACTAGCTCCGGAGTTCAAAATTGCCGCCCGCGAACGAACGCAAGATGTAGTGACAGAATTGTGCTTCGTTAGCGGTAGATGGCGCGAGCCTTCCGCGCGCTTCGCGGCGCTTGGGGCGCTTTGGAAAACCGCGCTTTCTTCCTTTTCCCCAGCAAATGGGTAGCAGAACGAGTCCTCCCAAGCCATAACAAGCCAAGTCAGTCAGTCCTGTCTGCATCAGTCTGACGCAGGTTACATGTCAAATTTATGTTTGAGTCATTTTCAGTTTCCCGTTCTCTTTCTCTCTCTCTCTCTCTCTCTTTTTACTACTGTATCTACAGGTCACAGCCGCCTGTCTGGAACAGTGGGAGTCAGTAGACCGCTATATCAACGCGATAGGTTAATATCGGTAAAGGCTTCGTCACGCAGAAAATCCGGCGGTGTCGACGTCGTCGGCATTGTGAGCAATAAATGGGGTGGCGTAGGGTCGCCCAGGCAGCCACCCCAGGTCGAAATTTCCGTAGCCCTCCACTACGGCGTCTCTCATAGCCTTAGTCGCTTTGGGACGTTGAACCCCATAATCCAACCAACCAACCAACCAACCAACTTAGGTGGGGCTGCCTAGGTCACGTGACCTTGTGCCGGCTTCACAACCTACCCATCGGATTCTGAGCAAACTAATCACCCTGGCAGGCGGCAGTTAAATTACTGGTTGGTCGCGAAAGGTTTCTTGGGAAGAGCAACCTGGCTCGCACAAGCCCCACCGGTGACAGCACCTGCCATCGCAGGGCAGTGGCGCAACGCTTAATCGTTGCACCATTCAGCAAGGAGTGGTATGAGTACTCCAGGGGACATATGAACGTGAAGTCGGAAGTGACCAATTCTGCGTATATGGATTAACTCATTCGCGCCATCGCGTCATATCTTTAAGGCGGAACTGAAATCTTAACTTCATTTTTTTATTTATTTATGGTTTGGCCAAGGCCATCATCAAGGTCACGCTTCACACTGAAAGCTCGTGAAGCAGTGCTTTTGCACTAAAATAATGACAGATATCTAGTTGGGAATGTCAAGAATATTTAAAGCTATGCTCAAGGGGGTACACTGAACTACCTATGGCGATCCGCACAGCCATGTCCAGCGACTGGGTTCTTCCAGCAACACGCGACCCCTTGGCCGTCACTCTGCTCTAGGCAAAGCTTGGGCAATGTATTTCAGAAAGCCCGAGCAATATGCTTTACGATATAGTCGGCGGCGACCGAATCAGCATCCGCCTCGGTCACCGGGCTAACGGTGGGCAGACATGGCACTAATTAAAGGCTCTAATTAAATTATAATAATTTAATTACTGTCCGCGATACTTTGAAGTGCAATTAATTACTTTCCTGCTCTTTAATTTAGTACTGTAATGAATTATCTTTGGGCGCTAATTTCGCAGCAAAACTAATCGCTTTCCAAATTAGTTTTCCTAAAAGACTGGACGGTTACCATTGTGTAACGCGATGTTCAGCGACACCTGTTAAGGTATTTATATTTCACGAAATGCTGAGGTAGAGAATATGAGAGAGACTTCATATCTTTATAGTTCTAGAGCGTTCGTTCTATATTTCCCCACCTACTCGCTGTTTGCCCGGCTCCACCAATGACTCTCACCTCGGACGGCGCGTTTCGCAGCAGTTGCCCCGATGGACCGAGTACATTCCTCCGTTCTCACCATAATCTCCCTCCACTTTGCACGGTGCGTAAGTACCCTCTAGATACGGATTCCCTACGCTCTCGCCATGCCCTAGTCCTTCCAGGGTACTACCCTCGGGGTGGTACCCGTGCCAACCACCCTCCGTTTGCGCTTTACGCTCTCGCCATACCGTTATCTTCCACGGTAACCACATTCCGGTCACGCCTGCCTAAGCTCTTGCCGTACCCTTCTCCTTCTACGGTAACCATCCTCCTCCTTCCAGGGTAACTAACCTCCGGGCGGCTCCCGTAGCAACCACCTACCAGTTGCGCATTCTTACACTCTCGCCATACCCCTCTCCCGGAGTAACTACACTTGGGGTGGTTGCCGTGACAACCATCAACCGGTTCTTCCTTACGCCCTTACCGTACCCTCCTCCTTACTGGCTAACTATACCTCCAGGCGGTTCTCTTGGCAACCGCCCACCAGTCGCGCCTTCTTACGCTCTCGCTATGTCCTTCTCCTTCCTCAGTGACCCTCTTCCTTCTTGCAGGGTAACTACCCTACCTCCTTTCAGTGTTTCGTGTTTAACTATGGCGGCTTTCACTGTAATTCATGAAGTCAGCGTTTAACAAAAGAGTGTTTAGTACCTCCATGTTGGAAAAAAATTGTCCGCCGTCGGCGACCGCTTGTAGCTTCGCAGCCGGAGCACGCACAGGGAATTTGGAGCCTTGAGGAATAAACCAATAAACTAAACAACCTTCATCTCATCCATCCTTTTGTCGGCACTTATGGTTGCCATGGAAAGACAACGTTGCACCGTAATCGTTTCAGAGGTTCACTGGTCGCTGGTCACAATGAATGAATGAATGAATGAATGAATGAATGAATGAATGAATGAATGAATGAATGAATGAATGAATGAATGAATGAATGAATGATGTGGCCCCTACCCTTCAGGTCCATTCTATCCCTCTGCGAGGAGTGTATACGCATTCACAGAATACGTGATGTAACGCTGACCGCAATCGAACGCCTTCGAACATATTGCTTCTTCAAAAGCCGGGCAAAATTTTCAACGCCCACTTTGAAGCTGAGCTGAATTTATGGCGCAATAAAATAAGAAATATGAAATAATGTAGGACTTGTGACCAGTTCATGTCTTTGAATGTGCCGAAATTAAAAAAGTAGCTTAGAAGTAATTGCATTACTTTTTAGGAGCAATTATAGTGTAATATAATTACTTTTTGTGAGAAGTAATTAGTACTGTAATTTAATTAAATGTCGATATTTTCGTGAAATTAATCATAAGCGCAGTTTAATAACTTTTTAAGAGTAATTCTGCCGTTTATGATTAAAAATAAGTTCCTGACCTTCAGTATACGGGCATAGATGCTTACGTGCAAGGCGTTATCATAAAATTGGTTTGTTTGCCGATCGTTTGATTTTCGAGCCAACTTCCCGGCGTTGCGCGCGTGAACATATCAGTTTTGTATCGGACTACAATGCTAAGTTATCGTTCTGACCAACGACCACAGTAAGACATTCCGCAGGAGAGTCGTTTTCACTAGTCTGTACATAGAGGCTGACCATGCATTCTATAACTGTCATGATGCTACATGTAGCGAGAAACAACCACTCTTAGTCGTCATCTGCGTTAATCTTTGCCTTAGGTTTCAACTGCTTTTGTTTACAGCCAGGGCCAAGACGTTACGGAGAGCAGAGGCCACGGTCAGAAGCCCGGTGTTAGATGATCAGAAGAAGCGAAAACATTGCATCATTGTTTGAAAACTATTAATTTTTCACGTTCATTAATTATACATGTCTTTAAAACAAACGTTCATGTATTGTCTTTGAAATAAAAAAGACCGAGTTTAAGGAAAATACCACGGGTCTTTTCGATTGTGCTAAAAAGGGTATGTAATTTTTACACGCGCGTGTGTTTAGACTGGCTGTGCTTTTTGTAAAAAAAATAAGAACGGGGAGAGGGAGAAAGAGTGAGACACGATGAGAAAGCACGCTGTTAGATGACTTTGTTCTAATCTTCTCGCAAGTAACGCCTTCTGTAGGGTCAGGTGCATCACTGCGCTTCATGGTGAAGGACACCAGCCAGATAAATTCAAATTTCAGAATACAGCGCATCAGTTAAAGGGCAACTGCAGCACTTTTTTGAGAATTTCGCGATAATCAAGGATTCATAGGTAGAGCATGTCAAGTGTTTTTGCACTGGCATTTAAAATAGTGACGTAATAGACGATTGAATTTTTCCCTTCTCCTCAATGCACCGGAGGAGTGCAGGGAAACTCAACGTGACGTCACGGAAGGTATATGATTTCAAATTACCGCTGTCATCAGCCACACCCTGCCCTGAGTCGTTAGACGCTGCAAAACAACTCTCGGCAGGGTTTGCGTTCGGTGGCGTTGGTTTTTTTTTTCCTTCAAAGCAGGCGTTCGTGCGTTGGAAATGTACCGATACCTTCGATGACGTCATCATGCGCCCCCCCCCCCCCCCCCCCCCCTTTTTTATTTGGCGTTGTGCGCTGCGGAGAACCTTGAAGGGCATCCGAATTTTAATCGGCGATTACTTCACTCTTTCAAGTGCTAGCCCAAAAAAACTTCGCACGCTTTGCCTGCAAATTTCACACATTCGACCCTCTTAAGCTCGTTGATTTCTAAAAACCTATGCAGTTTCTCTTTAAGGAGTTCTGCTTCTTTAGGCAGATATTGCAAGATGCAGTATTGAGGTCGACAAGGTCAAGCGCCTCAAAAACAGCTGCAAATCGCAGCGCGTTCTATATGGCAAGCAGGAACCTGTTTATGTATGTCATGCGGGTGCGATCATAGCTATGCTTAGTAATTGTTTCAATCACATGTAGTTGGGGCCTGAATATTATGCGAACAACTAATTTTTTTATTATTTATTTATTTATTTGCAAATACTGCTTTCTCGGAGGAGATGCATAGCTGGAGTGGGTACATACATTAGTAAACACAAATATCATGGGTAGAATAGGAATAGATAACATAGAAGTATTAAAAACAGATGAACAGGTCATATTGTTAGGCAACTGAACAACGAACTCTTCAATTGGAAATGAGCGAAGTGAGCCATCCAATCGATCCCAAATTTCAACAGCTAGAGGGGAAACTGAAAATTTAAGGCAATCTATATGTGATTTGAAAGGAACAATGTTTAATGGGTGGTTGCGTCGGGTTGCACGTTCGCTTGAGGACACAAATTTGAAGGGTGCCTGAATGCTAGATGACGTGTGAACGATCTTGTGCAGCATAATGATGCGTTCACGTGTGCGCCTGTGTTGTAACATTTGCAACGATAAAGTGTGCACATGTGAAGAAGGTTAAAAGTTTCGATCGTGTACCGGCCGAAGATGGATCGTATTGCTTTTTTTTTTAATTGATTCTAAACGGTCAATGTCGCGCGCGTGATGAGAGGGCCAAACAATTGAGGCGTACTCCAGGATCAGTCGAACTAGTGATTTGTAAGCAGTTAATTTACATTCCTTCGTGGCATTTTTAAAGGTTCGTTTGAGATAGCCAAGTTTGCGAAGTGCTTTTCTAGAAATGTTATTAATATGAGCATTCCATTTTAAGTTATGTGAAAAAATAACACTCAGGTACCTGAACTCGATAACATGGGTCAAGCAGTCACCGTTATTACTGTAAGAGAAATGCAGCGGATTCTTTTTGTTACCTAAGGTCATTGCAACCATTTTAGAGAAATTAATTTTCATTTGCCATGCGTTACTCCATTCACAGAACAATGAAAACACTTTGTTCAGTTCCTGTTGATCATGGGCGTTAGCAACATTGCGATAAAGCACGCAGTCATCGGCATATAGGCGTAACTTCACTGCGGTGTCACTAATAACATTAGCTACATCATTAATCAAAGTTATAAAGAATAGAGGCCCAAGCACCGATCCTTGGGGCACACCTGAAGCTACAGTGATTGACGATGACTGTGCATGGTTGAAAGTGACGAACTGAGATCTTAAGTATAAGAAGTCGGTTACCCAGTCGAGTAACTTATTGCCGTTAAATATGGTACGCATCTTACGAAGAAGCTTATTATGGCAGACCATGTCAAATGCTTTGGAATAATCTATAAATACTGCATCGATTTCATCGTGCTTTTTTAATGCGGAAGCTATGTCGTGAGAAAATTCAATGAGCTGAGTGACAGTGGAAAAACCAGATCGAAAACCGTGCTGACAGTGTGACAGTAGATTATGACAAGTTAAGTACTGAACAATGTGCGTGTGAATAATGTGCTCAAGAAGCTTGCAGCAAGTGGAAATTACGGAGATCGGTCGGTAATTACTAATTTGTTGTTTATCGCCATATTTAAACACCCGGATGACATTGGCAATTTTCCAAGCCTGAGGAACTGAGGATGTGTGCAGTGATTTATTGAAAATGACTAAGATTACGGGGCACTCCATTCCGAGTACCTCTTTAAGAACATGTTAGGTATGGCGTCTGGTCCCGCACTTTTAGCTGTGTCAGTTTTTAACAACACATTGTGAACCCCAGCGTAACTTACTTCGAGGTTGGGTAACTGGAGCGAGCTATGAATGAAAGGAGGATTGGTACCGTCATCAAGATGAAAGACAGAGTGAAAGTAGCTATTGCAGGCTTCCGAAATGGTTACGGGATCAGCGCAAGGCTGATGGTTGATGCATAGATTGCCACGAATACTTTTTGTGACGGCGCCAAGCATATGTGTAGTCACTTTAGTGAGACAAAATGAGCTTTAATGACATGAGAAGGAGAAGAGGCTGATAAACAAGAAAGAGATGCTTACCTGAGTGCGGCGAGAGATGGCCGTGTATGCGCAGCTATTTCGTTTCACAGTCAACGCACAAAATACATTGGCAATAAGGGAGTAATTACTCATTGGCATCCACCCGAGCGCAGCCATACGGCTACAAAGGAAAGCTATACAGCTTTCTCAGAAACTTCGTAGTTAAAGAAAAATTCGTCCTGGTCCGGGGATCGAACCCAGGACCACCGCTACACCGGAGCAGTCGCTCTACCAATTGAGCTAACCAGGACGGCAAGCTTATGGTAGGACGAGAGCGAATTGATCAATAACTCGAAGTGGGAACTGTGTTGGTAAAATGTTTTAGGTCAAATTTTTCTTTAACTACGAAGTTTCTGAGAAAGCTGTATAGCTTTCCTTTGTAGCCGTATGGCTGCGCTCGGGTGGATGCCAATGAGTAATTACTCCCTTATTACAAATCTACTCCACCTTGGGGGATTCCGCTAAAACATTTGACCAAAATACATTGGCATATGGTGACGGACGCTAGGCTTTCATTTGCGCAATGCGCGACTATACGACCGAGGCACGAAGCTCCAACAGCAAGCTTCTCCGCAGCACAGAAGAGCGTGCTAGAAAACAAACTTTCAAATGTTCAGAAACAATAACAAAAAAGGAGGAAAAACAAGCAAAATCTTACGAAGAACTAGCAAGAAACACATACTATGGCAGAACATCAAATAATAAATACACAAATAAATACACAATAATATGCCTACGTTAGCAGCCCTGAGGAAGGTTAGCCGCGATACATTTCTTTATAACAGCCTTTCTGGAAAGATTACTTTAACCATCGCAGAATCTGTTATTTCTGGAAAGATTGCATTAACCATCCCAGAGTCTGCTAGACATCCTAGTACAAGGACAACGCGGCATAAAGTGAACATGAGCCCTAATTTTTGCTCGCATAGCATGTTTAAATATAGTTTTTTTCCCACGCACAGTCACAGAACGGAATTCTTTACCATGTAACCTTTTCACAAGCAACGTTTTTGTGAAATAATTAGAAAGCCATATTTTGCATGCTTAATGTATCCTGTTTTCCTTACAAAAGAGTTTTCTGCCATGGAAGCCGCATTCCTATCATATACGAGATCTGTTGTTGCCATTTATTGCCTAGCAATTTTAGTCATGTTCTCTTTTTTTAGATGTGTGTTGTTTCCCATGTGTTTTTTCTCGCGTTGTATGTGTTCTTTTTGTTGTATGCTTATATTTGTAAACCTTCCCTCCTTGGGCTAAAGCATTCGACTGCAGTATGTCCAAATAAATAAATAAATAAAAAATTAACGGAGGCGAGGTTCCCTTTCCTGTTGGCGTGCCCGGGTACCAGACAGCGTTTGTCAAACACAGAAGAAGTAAAACAGCGAACGTCTGTCGTATTCCTGTGTACTAACATAAGAATTTTGTTCATCCCTCAAGAAGCTCTTCTTCGCTCAAAGGTAAATAGAAGATGACGAAAAATAAACGATGCCGACCGAAATAAAACTAGATGCCGTTTCGGCTCCAACACGGGAGTTTTTTTCAATCCCAGAGACCATGCGTGTTCTAGGGAAGAATCAGCATTGTTGCGACTCATTTTATGCGCTGTAGTCTGAATAATCAGCGAATAATCAGCGACGACAGCCTATACAATGAATCGCAACGATGATAATCTGCCCCCAGTATACGCAATGTTTCTGCGATCTGCTGTGCGCCGTACTTAAGGAGACGATTCTTCGTTTCGCCCTCATTGTGAACAATGCTCCCGTGTGGGACCTGAAAGATCATCTTTTTCTTTTCGTTTTTTGTCGGCGTCATTTATTTTTCGTCCCGTTCCATCCCTACCAGACAGGCTTCCGTCGAACTCTTTACTTCGAATTTAAACAGCAGACAAATGAAGGGGACTCGTTGTTGACTAAAATCACTTAATCGCAAAAAAAGGATGCGTAAAAAAAGAATAAGTAAAGAAAAGCGGTATTTTTTGGTAACTTGCTATAGTGCAATAAAATTGATCGTGCCATAAAATTGATCGAATATTTGCCGCACAAGGTTCCACTGACAATCAGTGTAAGGACGACGTCATAGGTCTTTTCCAGGAAAAAATTGCGAAGTGAGCCTCGGTGAAGCAGTGTATCGATAGGATAGGATAACTTTATTTGGCTCTAGCACAAGTGTTTTTTTTTTTTTATGTGGTCAGATGAGTCCATCCGCAACGGTCGGTTGCCCCTATTCCAGGGCTCCGCTGGATGCTGCCGTCAGCTGAGCTCGCCGTATCAAACCGATCTGGTCATCGCGGCAGTCGCTGGAGAGCAGACCCTCCCATTGCTCCACACTTGGGTTTTGTATAAATGGGACAATGTCGACTTTTTGACATGCCCATGTGATGTGATACAGTGTAGGTTTTTCATGACACCACGGACAATTGTGTGCGTAAAGTGTGGGGTGAATTTTACCCGAATTTCGGCACACCACCTTATTCGGGATTACGCAGCTTAACTGCCCGAGTGTCCTCGATTACCTCAAGGATTTATTTATTACCATTAGAACGGTACAGCAGCGGTGGCTTAGTCGTCCGAGCATCCGTCTCGCATGCGGGGTTCGATCTCCAGTGCCGCCGGGTATACGTGATACAACGGGTACAAGCTTTCCCCTGCCTTTTGCTCGGCTTAACTATAGGGTGAAATGCTTGGGAATTGGGTCTTCGACCACACCTTCAGTAGAAGACATATACCTTGCGCCATGGCACTCTTTGGCCGCGGATGCGCTTGCGCCATAAAATCCATCATCCCTCATAAAATCCACCATAAAAATCCATCATCATCATCATCGTTTAAGAACGTTAGTTCCTAGCTATTTTACGCAGGTAATTATTTTAGATCCAACACGTGGGGAAAATGCCCGACATTGAGATGTTCTGCAGGGCCTAAAGCAAAGATGATGGTTTTATTGCTTGCTAGAAAGCGATATCCCTGTTTTATCGCTCTCTATAGGATAGCCAGAAGGCAAAATGCGACTTTTTGAACTTCCTGATATCACAAATTTTGCTATGTTCTGCTTCAACTGGCTTTTCTATACAGACTCAGCGTGATGCTAAGTCCGCAGCAAATAATTCTGTAATATTTGTCTGTTGATATTTGCGAATAATAAAACAAAGCGATGGTTGGCAACCTTGTGTTCAAAAATGCTTCAGAAATCTCTCTTGCTTTCTGTTCATTTTTAGTTGCGCCTTTTTAAGATCTTTCACTGAATGAACAACGATGTGCAGGCGTGATTAGGTTTGTTACTCCAGATATCTCACCTGCTCTATCAGTCGTTCTTTCACATATCGAACCTACTCTTTGATGTAGCATATCCCGCACGACAATGGGATACAAGCAGCCCTCGGGAGGTGCACTTGGCGAACATACATTTGTGTTGCCAAGATTCTAAGAAACAGCCTTGCCCTATACCAATTTTTTTTACAACCTTTAACATTAACTTCCTGTCTCCATTCATTTACATATGGTGATGCTTGTCCAATAACCCCCAACTGGTCTCTAAATTTAGAAATCCTTTTCACGGTGCATATCATAATTGTTCCTGCTGCTCTAGGATATGCCACGGACTCATAAACATATTTGGAAAGAACGGTGTTTAACACCCATTTTAAGAGCAAAGCGTGAAATCACGGAATTCTTTCTAATGGTACGCACATGAACCGTCTTTGGAGAAAGGATACCTGAAAGTGAAAACGTGTCACTCCGCATCCCTCAGATGGCATTGTTAAGTTACCGCCAAGGTGCACGGTGAGGTTCCTAACGCCGTTGAATGAGAAGCGGCGGAGCTCGGACGGTCGTTGACGCTATGGGTGGCTGACGAGGAAGAAGCTTTAGGGGGAACAACTATGTTCGCATAATAAAAAAAAAAACTAGGTTCGCATCAAAACGTTTCAGGCATATGCACGGTTATCCAAAATACGTATATTCTTCAAGGCACTAAAAGAAAGCAATGCATGAGTGATTCCGAGCAAGCGCGGGGGGGGGGGGGGGGGGGGGGGGGTGAGGGGTGAGGGGAAAGAAATATAGACGCCAGCTTTCAGTATATATATTGTCACAAAGGTAGAGATCTCGGTGCTGGTGAGTGCAAAGTGATCGGCTTCCTCGCTACCTTGTCGGAAATCAGTGTAATCTCACCGAACTCGCAACCAATCGTTTGCGTACTTACCGAAACGCCGTACAGCATTTTTGTAACCGATTTACAACACAAACACTTTTACACAAAGCATAACAAGGCAGGCTCGGCAAAACCGCCCACAAATTGCAGACAGAAAACAACAAAAGTAACGCAGCCAAAGGAACGCGTTCAAGAACATTACGCAACAGATAACATGAGCGCACGCCGATAAACACCATTTTGCAAAGCACACAATGCACAATTTCCCACAAACAACTCTCCAACACCAGTCGTCACGGAAGCAGACAAGCAAACATACAGGCAAAAATACGATGTTCACAGAAGAAAACGCAAGGTCCAGCACGCCAACAAACAGGCATAACAGAGTCGTTTTCATATCACGAACAGAGTACGTCAATCACAGCACAACTTCAACACAACGGACGCCATTTCGACGATGCCCAAATCGCCTTACTTCGAAGCTGGCGTCGCATTACACGCGCCAACAGAGACATGCAACACGTGCCAGCGGGGGCGCCTCTTCTGTCGAGCAGACTTCGCACTGAACTCACTTGGACAAAAAAGTCGTTCCTCTGCGGCAACAGCGAAGGCGCAATTGACGCGGCAATAATCCGATCACAGGGCACATTCAGATGAAAGGAACTCGCCGGCAGCGATGGCCGATTCGCTTCTGCTGTCCGCGCACTCGGAGAAACGCACCGGTGGACGCGCACGCGAATAGAAGTCAACGTTTCCCCGCAAGCCGCCGACGCCCAGGGGCAGGAAGGAACGAAGACAGGGAGGAAGAGAAAGAACGGACACCGCTGAGGAAGCTCCGAGTCAGCGCCGCGATAGGAAGAAAAACGGAGGGGTTGAAAAAAGAGGGGAGAGAGACGGGCCACGCGAGGAAAACGAATGGAGACAGCCGATAGGGGAAAGCCACCGCGGACCGCTTCCCACTTTTTGGCTTTCGAGTTGGCTGTAGGAAGGAAACAGAAGCGCAAAAAATAAAAATAAAATGAACTGGCGAGACGACAATAAAACTCGTAATAAAACGAAGGGTCTGAGAGAGCGACAGAAACGGACGTGCCGCTTGCACAGGAGCCCGGTGCCGCGACAGGGAAGAAAAAGAGGAACGGAAAAGAGGCAAGGAGGATGACAGGCGGTGTAAGCAAGTAAACAGGCAGAAAGCGCGTCGACGAAAAAAAAAAAGTAAACACGAAAACACGAAGCACCAATGGGAGGCCGAGCGAGGCGGGGTTGTCTTCACACTCTCCCGCCTCGTAACCCAGTAGCCCAAATAGGGCTCCACTGTTGGGGAGCGTGGCCCCGTAGGAGAGGAGGTAACTCATGAGGAGAAGGAGGGTGGGGACGTAGTTAGCTTTGCTTGCCTTCGAACGGCTGCGCGCTTTTATGGACGTTTGTTTAGCTCCACGCTTGCTTTTCCCTTTGGAGCGCCTCTCTTCCCTATACGCCTTGCTCCGGCGACGTCATGAAGGGACCTTCGTTTATGGCTGTCCTCGTACGGCGTGGACAGTCGCGAGCCTCCGTTTGGTTTGTGCGTTTCGGTGGAGTACTAGAGACTGGGTGGGCTACACTGTGGACTCGGTGGGTGGCCTATGAGCGATTATTACTTGGGACAGGTTTCTAAAAGAAAGCTGCGGTCTCTTGCGACGGGCACGGAGCGGTGACAAAGGACTTACCAGGTATCGTCGGACGACTAAGCATTTCAAATTGGAATGACGGCGTGTTCGCTAAGTCACTGTATATAGAACCGTGTCAGTGAATGCTTTTTCCTTATCCGAGTGAAGCGGCCGTGAGCCATTCCGCACTTCACGTAACTGATGATGGGTATCTGTTGATGACGCGGCCATCGTCGTCGCTTCGGCGGACGTGGTTGCTACGACGCACGTCTTACAATTTTTCCTCTCACACGTCTTTCAACTCTCCTTTCCGGAGCCAGTGGACCGGCCCATGAACGTTCCTCTGCATTCTTCCGTTAGTCGCAACAGCAGCGCCATTGATGTAGGTATTTGTTAGTACAAAGGCATCAGTAATAGTGATAGCAGGTACAGTATTTGCCATTAGTAATCAGGCTGCACGGTTTGCTTCTCAGTCTTTTTTTTTGTTGAAGAAAAGTATTTATTTGAAGTGCCTCTACATACACTCCAGGAAGGAGACCAAAAAGCGTGGTGCCTGACGAGGGCCTTCCTCCCTGGGGAGGAGTCTTAAAACTATCATGCCAGCTCTCCAGCACTAATTCTCTGTATGGTAAAAAGAATCCCTGTCCTTGCTTTCAAAGTGTTTTTTGATCTTTAGGGAAGCCGTAAGGGCTCTAATACTAATGAGAAGCAAACGATGCAGCCTGGTTACTTTTTGCAAAGACTGTACATAGTGCTAACGTCGAAACCTTGGCACTGTCGTGAAACTCGCGACTTCAGACTGCTGCAAGACGTGCGATCTTGTAAGCCACCAAGTGGGTATTTCGATCCATCCGCGTATAGGCCGCGCTTGCTGATCAACTACTGCCGAAGAATGCTGTTTGTACAGCATGTGGAGGCTAACGAAGAGGGTTCAGCTTAAGTTAAAGACAACGCAGCGAGCTACGGAAAGAAAAATGATAGGTGTAACGATAGAAGCGGGCAGAATCGGTGAAGGAACAAACGCAGGTTAATGAGATAAACGACAGGGTTAATTGGAGATACAAGGGAGAGGCTTTCTTTCCCCTGCAGTGGGCGTAGTCAGACTGATGATGATGATGAGTGACCATTCATGCTACGACGGCACATAGCGAACAAGGCTTCGGAAGGAGCCATCTGATGGTCTGTTTCCTCTTGATGACTTGTTTTTGTCTTCGCCCCCAAAAAAGACAAGTCCTCCCGTCTAAACGTTGATATAAGACTATAACTTGGCTATTAAGCAAACAAGGGAAGGGGAATGAGGGGCTCGTTATAAATATGAAAGAAGCCAACAGCCACAGAAACCAAGGGGCACAGGGGATTTTTATTTATTTATTTATTTATTTTGTGGTGTTGATCAATTTAGAATATTACTGAATATGTTATCGCTTAAAGCTAATTGATTAGAAAAGCAGAAGAGAAAACAACCATATGCCGCCGGTGGGATCCGAACCCACGACCTCTGAATTACGCGTCCGGTGCTCTACCTCTGAGCTACGGCTAGCTTATTGAGTCTTCCCTCCCGCCCGTTCTTCACTGTGCGCTGTCAAGAAGTTGTCCTCTTCTACCGTTGATAACCAGTGCTACGAGTAATTTTTTTGCAGCCAAGATGCTACTTTGAAGAGAGCTCCTTTACTTTCGAGAAAAATGCGCTTAATTATTCCATACCGATAAACGGTTGTATATTTTGTTTTAAAAGAGATGCATTAACAAGGTGAAGTCTTAATGCAACTGTAACGCGCCGATGTACGTTCACGCTATAATTTGTATATCTGTTGTGCATTTTATATGGAAACCTCTGTAATTTTTATCCCTTTAGCAAATTTTTATTACGCTACTTATTTGAAACAGGAGGCCCCCAGAGAGTTCAACCTCGGGACCTCATTCTGTACGGTTTATTACCCATGTAACAATAATGAGGTGCAAATAAACCTCAAATCTCGACTCCGGACAATATGCATACAATCATGGGCAGAACCGTGTTTCCTAAAACCTTTAAATAGTTCTTGGAAATATAACAAATATTCAGCGTAATAATTACCATCATGCTCAAAAAAATGTGGTGATGGAGCAGTGGTCTAATGAAGTGGCCAGCGAAGCTCATCTGTTCGCGCCGCCCTGGTTCGAAACCCGATTCGGAAAAAAATCTTATTGAATAAATTTTATTTTTCTTTCCTGATGACGTAGGTACAGCCGTTGACGTCATGAGAGTCCGTGCCTCGCGGACGGAACGCCCGATTTTCTCATTGATGAGCTATATAATGCTTTAAAAGGAAGCATCGGCATAAGCGCAGCCAGAACGCATCTTAGCTGCCGCCCAGTAAAGTTCGACGTAGCCTTTTCATTAGGGGTGTGCGAATATCAAATTTTTCGAATACGAATCGAATACGAATAATTGGTTCCGAATATCGAATCGAATATCGAATAATCAAGGACAGACGCATTTAACCACTACAAAACATTATTTGAGCACCCAAGAACATCACAGTTCAACTATGAGTGATGAAATGTGCCCAAAAGATGTGTGTGGCTGCACAAAAAGCATCAAAGTCTCGAACATTAATCTTAGAGGAGTGGAAATATCAGAGAAGATGGCTAGTACTCAGAATTGGTTAAGGCTGTTGTGTTTCTACCCCCCCCCCCCCCCTTAACTCTCTTTGTGTGTTCTCGTCACACCTGTGTCCACTCGGACCACGTGGGCCCGATCATGCAGCTACCGTGAACATTCATCGAGGTCGACAACCTCGCGACGACCATGGGAAGTTGGATGCTTGGAATGCCCCTCCGAGCCTCAGCGGATTAGTGTGGCAGGAATGCCAGGGGCCATTGTCAGCCAAAACCCCAGCGAAATTCCTTGAACGGAGTGCAGCGGCGACGAAGGCAGGCGAGGCCCAGGAGCTATTGTCCGAGCAGCCACCGTGAATGCGGAGGCGACCTGGCGGCGCCGTCACGCTGGCGGATAATTGAAGAATTCTGTGTCCCCGACTCGCGTTCTGGGCAATCGGCGGGGAGGCAAGTTCATTCCCCTGCTGAAAGACTTCAGGAGATTCCTTTCCCGCGGGGCTGGATGAGTCAGCAATCTCCCCCTCTCTTCGACCCAGCTGCGACAGAGTGGACAAGCTCGCACCTGCCCAGCCGTGGGCGGTAACAAGAAGGTCCCCTTCGGTCCATCCGATTGGACCGTGCTCGTCGACCATTTTTCCCCAGCCAGGGATCTGGGGAAACCGGACGATATTTAACTCGGCCGTGAGTGTGGCCGAAAGAGGCCTGCTAGCTCCAGTCGACTACGGTTGACGAAGACGTTCCCCTTCCACTGAGAGCCATTCTCAGTCCCGCTCTATGTAAATAATGTAAATATGTGAATACAGTTTTTTCCTTCACTTCCCCTACTCCCCGTCTCCGGCCCACGTTTCCTTCCTCCTTCGACACTGCGGCGGTGCTCCTGTACCCGATGCCTGGTGGGACACGCTTCTAGCATCGGCAAAATATATCAACTGGTTGGCAGCGGCGGGATCTTCCACGCTTGGTCCTGGCTTCAGCAGTGGTGAGCGCTTGACTTTCTTTAAGAATCTGCCAGGCTTGATAACTCTGGAAATTTATCACTTCCTGTAGATTGTTTTTTCTGCACGTGCTCGCTTAAGCATTTCACGTAGCAGCTTATTTTATGAAAGTCCTCGTTCGGAAGTTGCCATGGATTTGAGCAGGCTAAAGAAGCCAGAGTTGATGTTGCTGTGTGAAAAGCTGGGTATTGAGGCCAGGAAGAGTCACAGAAAGCCGCAGCTGATTGAGGCTATTAAGGAATGTGGTGCTAAGGAGGGAGACAAAATTTTGGAGACTTGGGAAGTCATTCAGGAGGGAATCAGGAACGCTAAGGAAGAGGCCGACAGGGTTGAAAGGGAACGCAAGGAGGAGGCCGACAGGATTGAAAAAGAACGCCTTTACCGCAAGGAAGCCGCTAAGAAGGAGGCTGACAGGGTTGAAAAAGAACGCCTTTACCGCAAGGAAGCCGCTAAGAAGGAGGCCGACAGGGTTAAAAAGGAACGCAAGGAGGAGTCCGACAGGGTTGAAAAAGAACGCCTTTGCCGCAAGGAAGCCGCTAAGAAGGAGGCTGACAGGATTGAAAAAGAGCGCAAGGAGAAGGCCGACAGGGTTGAAATAGAATGGCAGGAGCAATGCCGTAAGAGACGCGCTGAGCTCGAGGAACTACGTAAACGAGAGCAGCAGGAGCTCATACGTACGACTCAATTTCTCAGACGGAAAAGGGCCCGAGATCGGTTGCGGACTTTTCAGAGAGGCGAGAGCTTCAGAACGTTCCTCGCGAGTTTTGAACAGATATGTGCGGAAGAAGAACTAGATCAGGGCGAATGGTCAATGATGTTGCTGGCCATCCTTCCTTGCGATGTCAGCGCCGTATTAGCGCGACTGTCCGATGAGGATGCCAGAAACTACGACAAAGCGAAAAGTGCCCTCTTCCGACACTTCAGAATTCGTGTACAGACCGAGTCTAAAATCCGAAGTGATAGCAGCGAGCAGCGCCCCCATCAGTGCGTCAGCGACCAGCCAAAGAGCCCCGCTTGGTCAGCTACGCACATTGTAGTTGCTCAGAAGAACAGTGACAGTCGGGAAATTGATGTGATAATCTGCGGCACAGAGCGTCGTTGTCTGCCACCTGACAGCGACTGTGGCGCTCCAAGCCAGAGCGCGGCGTTAGATGAAAAGCGCGATGCCGCGCAGATTTTCCTTGCAACCCAGATAGGCGTAGGCGCAGCGCAAAAAGGCAGTCCTCCAGAAAGCAGTCGCGCGCTGAAAGTGGCAACTGCAAGTTCTATTGTAAGCGAGGAATGCGCCTCAGCGCTGCCTCGAAACAATGATCAGTTCAACGATCAGGGAACGACAGCCGCTCGCGACCAAACACCCGAAAATGAGTTATGCTCCACTGAAACCAGCGTGTCTTTGCCCATTGCCAGCGTCGCGATCGAGAGCCCGCTCGAGGTGCGTCTGACCGGTGCAGCCGTCTCCCAAAACCTGCCTAAGCAGCATCCCTCGATTTTCTCTAATCGCTTGGATATGCTGCCCCAAGAAAAAGGCCTTTGTTTTGGAGATAACGCTGCGAAGGTCCTTACCATTTCGAAGGCTCGTGAGGTCGCGGCGCCAGCAGAGCACGTGGTTGAAGAGGGCAAACCTGAACCTGTAAGCCCGAAGCCTGTAAATTCTCACGGTGATGAGCTAGAGCGGGCTTTATTGCAAACTGGCGATGAGGCGAACGCCGGCGACTTTACCCGTGACGGCTCCGCGTTACCTAATGACGAGCCAGCCCAGGACTTACTCACTTGTAGCACAAGGGTAAAGAGTACCGACAGTAGTGCAGGCTATAGTGAGTCTTCCGAAGCAGGCGCAAGTGATGAGCTGGGGCTAGGTGAGGAACTGATTACGAATCTAGTGTTGCCTCACTCAGATGGCTTTCTCGAACTCCTTCGTGTGGACAGGGAAACGTTCACCGCTGAGCAAGAGAAAGACCAATCTCTACGCAACTTGAGTCCCCAAAGTGACATAGGTGTGTCACGGAAGAACATACCTTTCCAGCTCCGTTCTGGCCTGCTGTACCGCCAGTATAAGGATAGGAAAGGTATCGAACACGACCAACTTACTGCCCGCGTCGCGATCGAGAGCCCCCTCGAGCTGCGTCTGACCAAGGCAGCCGTCTCCCAAAACCTGCCTTTGCAGTATCCCTCGATTTTCTCAAATCGCTTGGATATGCTGCCCAAAGAAAAAGGCCTTTGTTTTGGAGATGATGCTGCGCAGGTCCTTACCATTTCGAAGGCTCCAGACTTCGCAGCGCCAGCAGAGCACGCGGGTGACGAGGGCAAACATGACCCAGTAAGCCTGATAAATTCTCACGGTGGTGAGCTAGAACAGGCAATTTTACAAACTGATCATGAGGCGAACGCCAGCGACTTTACCTGTAATGGTTCAGCGATTGCTAGTGACGCGCCACGCAAACCACCTGCGAAGGTTTCCACGGAGCGGCAGCGCACAGAGGTGGCCAAACGGGAAGAGTTAATTAAGGGGAAAGTGCGGCCCTTGTTGAATGCTCGACTGAAATCCAAACCGCGTAGCCGCCCCAATTTGGCGCCTCGGTGCTCAAGAGTTCGCACCCGCCCCGTGGGAACACAAGCCAAGAGAACGCAACGCGCGAACCCAATCCGAGAGAGACGGATACGCTGGCACGGCATTCGCACTCGTTCGCTCCCTTCTCGCATTCTGCTTTCTGAGCGTCAGCTAAACTTCAGAACCGCGAGACTTGGACGAAGAACAGTTAAGGGTCCCAAGCTGAAATTCCTAGCCTTGTGTCCTGTTGCACCTGCTAGAGCAGCTATCGGACCGCGGCCGCGCAGAGGGCGGCTGAAGAATAGGAACCAGTAAATTCCTCTAATCGTAACGCTGTTTCTGGACGGTTTCGAGGAATAATCCTGTTCAGTTTATTGCTTGTTTCTTTTTGTTCATTTAACTCGCCTGTACAGAAATGCAAGCTGAAATTCCTAGCATTATGCAATGTCTCATCTGCTAAAGCAGCTGTCGGACCGCGGCCGCGCAAGGGGCAGATATGACGCATAACCTCATATTGAGTTTAATGCTTGTTTTTTGTCTTTTGCTCATATATCTCTCCTGTACAAGGATGAGAGCGAAACTTTGGAGCTTGGCATTGCGGGACTCTGTTCACATGCGTTGCAGAAACGTAAGAGATAATGGCAACGCTGATGGCCTCAGCCGAGGCTTTCCCGTGTAATGCCCTTTCCTGACTCCCCAGACGTTATTCCGCTATGCAAATTTGTATTTTGTTTTTTGCTTTAGCGGGAATCATTTTGTCTGTTTTGTATGTGTGTTCAGCAGCTCCACCTTCCCTTTGTGCTCTCACGGGCGGTGGCTTTCTGTGACGAAAACCGTGCTACGGAAACACCCCAAAATTTTAGGAAATTTTCCCTTTTGGCGAAACAAGCTCTGTGTATTCTGGTTTGGTCAAACATGTCAACTTTCGGAGGAGGACGTAAATTTCACGCTACAGCTCATTTTCTCTAAAGAGATTTTGTTGACCGAAAACAGCTTGGCAGTTCTTGAAGTCAGTTTGGCGCTTTCTGCTTGTTGGGTTTTGGACTTTGCTGGTTGAGCTCGTTACAGCTGTCAACGAAGCAAGAAGAACCTTTGGGCCCAGCTGTGACCAAAGGCCGAACGGACACAACTCCAGGTCTCTGCGCGCAGCAGCGTTGGCTGCAACCACTACGAGACCTCTTCGGGCGGCGGACGTGCTGTTGTGTTTCTACCCCCCCCCCCCCCCCCTTAACTCTCTTTGTGTGTTCTCGTCACACCTGTGTCCACTCGGACCACGTGGGCCCGATCATGCAGCTACCGTGAACATTCATCGAGGTCGACAACCTCGCGACGACCATGGGAAGTTGGATGCTTGGAATGCCCCTCCGAGCCTCAGCGGATTAGTGTGGCAGGAATGCCAGGGGCCATTGTCAGCCAAAACCCCAGCGAAATTCCTTGAACGGAGTGCAGCGGCGACGAAGGCAGGCGAGGCCCAGGAGCTATTGTCCGAGCAGCCACCGTGAATGCGGAGGCGACCTGGCGGCGCCGTCACGCTGGCGGATAATTGAAGAATTCTGTGTCCCCGACTCGCGTTCTGGGCAATCGGCGGGGAGGCAAGTTCATTCCCCTGCTGAAAGACTTCAGGAGATTCCTTTCCCGCGGGGCTGGATGAGTCAGCAATCTCCCCCTCTCTTCGACCCAGCTGCGACAGAGTGGACAAGCTCGCACCTGCCCAGCCGTGGGCGGTAACAAGAAGGTCCCCTTCGGTCCATCCGATTGGACCGTGCTCGTCGACCATTTTTCCCCAGCCAGGGATCTGGGGAAACCGGACGATATTTAACTCGGCCGTGAGTGTGGCCGAAAGAGGCCTGCTAGCTCCAGTCGACTATGGTTGACGAAGACGTTCCCCTTCCACTGAGAGCCATTCTCAGTCCCGCTCTATGTAAATAATGTAAATATGTGAATACAGTTTTTTCCTTCACTTCCCCTACTCCCCGTCTCCGGCCCACGTTTCCTTCCTCCTTCGGCACAGCGGCGGTGCTCCTGGACCCGATGCCTGGTGGGACACGCTTCTAGCATCGACAAATATATCAAGGCTAGCTTGTCATAAGCAAAAAAGCGCGTTGCTGGGATGAACATAAAAGGTGGTCGTGAAGGAAACCGGCTGCTCCACATGGTCAGGCAGAAGTAGTTAGTTCCCTTCTAGCTGAAGCGACTTCTCCAGCCACAAAAATGCCCTCTCACTTGGCTCTGGGCGCCGCCTTATTGTTATGTCTCTGTCGATAGGACTTACGGACCGAAATGAACGCCAGTGCTCGCAGTAGAATATTCGGCTGGGTACGAATATTCGCGTCGGGTCGAATATTCGAAACAACACGAATACTTGGATTTCGAATCGAATACGAATAGTAAAAATATAATATTCGAATTATATTCGAAAATTTCTAATATTCGCACACCCCTACTTTTCATCACTTCTTGCTTTCTGCGACCCGTGAACACCATAGGCGAATTGTTTATGAATGGGAAAAGGTTTGTGGAACCAATGAGGACCCTGTGTCCAGCAGCATAAGATCATGCCTGCATATAGATTCAGCGATAGACCTATCGCTGACAGGTGCACGGGATCTGGTTGATCTCAGCGCTGGGCAAATCCACAACAGGTGGTGGATGTCGGCTTCGACGTCCTGCAGGAAATGTACGCAGGGGAGAAACAGACTTCATGACTGTCGGAGTTCAGCCGGATTTTCCGAGGAGCAAGGTCCTCTGCACATATAAAATCGCGGAGGAGAGCTTTCGCACACGGAAAACTAGGTGACGTCATCATTTTTAATTGATGCAAAACCTAAGCTAGCTTTTGTTGTCTCAACACATAATTACATTCGCATAGCCTTGAGCATGCATGCGGCGCCAGAGATGCTTCTTTCATGTCAAGAGGAGGGTATGCAGCATCAGCATGAATATATATTCTGTGCAAAGCTCACTTTGTGGCCTCAACACTTCATTGTCTTCGAGAAGCTAAGCATGTGTGCCGTGACGGAGGGGCTCCTTTCTCGTCAAAAGTGCATGGTTGGCATCAACGTGTTCAGTTGATGCAAAGCAAACTTTGTTGTCTCAATGCTTCATTACTTTCGCAGTGCCTGAGGTGCGCCTTTCTCTTTAAGAGGAGGTTAGCATCAACCTCTTTAGATGGTGCAAAGGTGACTATGTGGCCTCAACACTACAATATATTCGCAGAGGCTGAGCCCATGCGCGGTGACGGAGGTGCTCCTTTCTGGTCAAACTTTGTTCCCTAAAAATTTAATCGTATTCGCTAAAGGGAAGTTATATTGAGCCGAAATGCCCTTGCAGAACATTTGTTGCGAAAGGCCGCCGCGGTGGCTCAGTGATTATGGTGCTCGGCTGCTGACCCAAAAGACGCGGGTTCGATCCTGGCCGCGGCGGCTAGAATTTCTTTGGAGGAGAAATTCTAGAGGCCCGTGTACTGTGCGATGTCAGTGCACGTTAAAGAACCCCAGGCGGTCGAAATTTCCGGAGCCCTCCACTACGGCGTCTCTCATAGCCTGAGTCGCTGTGGGACGTTAAACCCCACAAACCAACCAACATTTGTTGCGAAATACTTATTTTCTGCATAATTCATCAGTCGCGGCAAAATGAATACATAGGACGAAGGCAGCGGCCAATAGGTCCCAACAAAAGAAATGCACGGCTAAGTTTTATTATTTTTTATGCAAATGGGTGTACTGAATGGAGAAAGGCGAGCAAGCGCTACCGTGCATACATATGTGAAGTTCACACGGGTTGAAAGCACTTAACCGATAAAGCCGAAGTGAGTCGTAAGGCGAATATAGATTTCGGCAGCTCTAAACGAAACGCTGAACTCGTGCGTGCATATTTAAACGCCTTGTCACTTCTCGCCTGACAGGCGTATATCGGAAAACAAGAGAAGGTACTTAGAGACGCGATTCTTTAGATCTCTATTTATAGTGCCACGGCGAAGACTGATTTGGGCTAAAAGCATGGGTGCACACTGGCGCTGAGAGCTGCCGAAGACTTTAGTTTCTCAAGACCAGTAAGGCGTTTACATCAGGTCCTGTTTTTGCTTGCTTGCTTAGACTAGCAGCTATATATACTGAAGAAAATGCCTTATCGGCAAGATTACGTTATTGCTCGTGCAGGCAGTATCAGCAGTTATCGCCTGTACGAGGATATAGACAAAAAGGAGGCAAGTGACCTCTTGACCGCACGGGTCCTGTCCTCGCGTAAACGCAGCAGCAGTATGGTAATCGTAAACTTTCACAATGGGCATCACCTGAACTGAAGCATAGAAGAGCGTGCATTTCAGCATTGGGCACTGCTTTGGGTGCCCCTGAAGAAACGCTGAAGAATGAAGCCTGAAAAGAGGCCTTCCTGTGAATCAGTCGACACTCCATAATTTCAGCTCGAAGGGGGCCGATATTTGTGAGAAATATGCGAAGTTCGAGTTAAATGGAGCCTGTTTAATAACGCGGCAGTTCCACTAAAAGGAGGCGTTCGAATTAAGCAAGCTGGAATTAATCTCTTTGCGACTGTGGTTACTGGCACATAAGCGATTCACCCTATTATGCACCAAATTCGAGGTTAGATGTGTTTGCACTGTGAAAAAAAAAAAAAAAAACGTCATAACTTGTTTAGGAGCTTTGACTCTTCTAGGAACGTAAAAACACAGCAGGCATCAACAACAGTACTTTCTTCAAGAAGTAAGCTGATGTGTTCATAATAAGATTGAGAGAAATGTATTTTCCTTAGTTTTTCCCAATTTTTCGACATGGAAATAATACTTAGTTTGTAGTATCCACTTCTCTGCACAGCTCGCATACCAGTGTATTTTGCTTTTGGGGAATAAAACTATGTTAGGTGTGCGTGTCCAGTGCGAAGACTACATAAAATCACTTCGAAGAAATGTTCCCGATGTGTCCATGAGTTTCATTCTCTTAAGATAGGCTTTGCCAGGTGAAGCTTATTTACTTCACTATGCCACGTAGGCTGCCAATTATTCCCCATTTTACAGTGCACCGGCTTCATGCAGTGTTTATAGGGCGTATTTGCATTTGTGACTTGTTGCGCGTCAGCGCACACATACGCTCGGGAATTCAGACGCGAATCAGGTGCCAAAAAATTCTATGATGTGTCCATATGTGTGTAGCTCTAGTGATATTGTGCATCATGTATCTAAATGAATATGAGACTTCATTTCTAGGTTTTGGTCAAATGTTTAGGGGAATCCCCCAAGGTGGAGAAGATTTGTAATAAGGGAGTAATTACTCATTGGCATCCACCCGAGCGCAGCCATACGGCTACAAAGGAAAGCTGTACAGCTTTCTCAGAAACTTCGTAGTTAAAGACTGTTCCCACTTCGAGTGATCAATTCGCTCTCGCCCTACCATAAGCTTGCCGTCCCGGTTAGCTCAATTGGTAGAGCGACTGCTCCGGTGAAGCGGTGGTCCCGGGCTCGAACCCCGGACCAGGACTGTATGCACCGGCTGAAAGCTGGACAGCTTGGTTGTGTTCAAAGCCTAACCGTTACGACTGTCTCACTGATCCATATCCTATGCACCAATTTAATTACGGTATATGCCTAAAAAACAGACTTTGTCAGAGGCACAAAGTTTTCGCGCCATTACTTTCAGGATGTTCAGAAGATTAAGAAGATTTCATCATCATCTTGACTGCGCCTACTGCAGGACAACTGCCCCTTTCATATCCTTCCAATCAACCCTGTCCTGTGCTTCTTAATATCACCTTCTTAATCTCATCCGCCCAACTAATTTTCTGCCACCCCCGCTACGCTTCCCTTCCTCTGGAATCCAGTATGTTACCCTCAAGGACCATCGGTTATTTTGCCTTCGCATTACGTCCCCTACCCCAGCCCATTTCTTCCTCTTGATTTCGACTAGGATGTCATCAACCCGTGTTTGATCACTGACCCACTCTGCCCTCTTCCTGCCTCTTAACGTTAAACCTATATTTTTTCTTTCTATAGCTCGCTGTGCTGTCCTTAAGTTGAACCCTTTTCGTCAGCCTCCACTGCGTTTCTGCCTCATAGGTGAGTACCGGTAAGATACAGTGTTTTATACTTTTCTCTTTAGGGATATTGGCAAACTTCCATTCATGATCGTTAGGCTAGTTATGTGCGCAGGAAGGTGAGTTTCTTGTAAAAAATTACTCCAAGGAATTTGTGCTCAGGTTTCATCTGTTATACTGCTTCTTTTATACAGAGCGTGGGTTCAATCTGTACACAATACTGATCGAAGCAGCCTTTGTTCCAGTGTTATTCAAACCTTCATTTTCTATCTTGTTTCAGTCTCGTTTCTTTCGTGCAGGCGACTTGTCAGCTAGGAAAGATTAAGGCCCCAGTACGATTGGATTGAGCCTAAAGATTATACAATAAGACTGGGCTAAATAGTTTTCTACTGCAGACAGGGTTTTAGCGAGACTAAAACGGAGGCTGTTTCTAGTGGAGAAAATTGAAAGCTATTTTCGTCCGCCCATACTGTTTGGTTATTTCTTTAACTTGTATCTGTCTTGCCCAAGTTGACATGTTGGTGGATGCACATACAATCCAAGGTCATCTACATAAAGTGAATACACCCCGAACTTTAGTATCGTTTTATAGAACGATACATCTCAGACTTTGGTATCGTTATATAGAACGATACCAAAGTCCGGGATGTATTCACTTTATGTATATGACCTTGGATTGCATGTGCATGCACCAACATCTAACGAATTGAGCTTTACTATGTAGCGCGTTGTGTTCAAGATAAATCATTGTGGTGCCTCAGTCTCCCGCATAAAACACCGAGAAACTGTTGTTCTTAGCCGGGCTTGGAATGTGCTGATTGACAGGAAGTATTCCAGAAAATCCCACATTCTGCAGCGAAAACTGAGGACACATACGTCGCGTAAAATGCCAAACTCCCCGGTAGTGTTCTAGGTCTTCTGTAGATGTTAAAAAAAAAAAAGAAACTGCAAGACACAGTTTACACACAACCCTGTGAAAAATTGCTTATCGCACCAAGTTATCAGTGCAGGCTAAGTGGTCGGTTGCTGACCAGCCTTTCCTAAAGTGGCACTGATGCACATCGAAGAGCCAACGGGATCCTGGGACAAACGTTGGTCTGATGTTTCGAATACTTTAACATGATTTTACCGCACAACTTGTCAGTGCAGTCGGCCTGTAGCTATTGAAGGGAAGTTTGCGGTTTACCTGATTTTAAAAGACAGAATAATTGCCTTTTTTCCATGCAACAAATATTTTCCCTGCATCTTGAATTAAATGAAGAATTTAAGATGAGCTAGGAAGCGGCTTCAGAGAGGTGTGCGAACATAGCTTATTGGATCTTTTCTGCGCTGTTTGTCGGAAGAAGGTGCTCATTTAAATCTGGTAACGTGATTAGGCCAAACACGTAACCAGGAATTATTTTCGGAAGGGGCCCAAGGTACCTTCTTGTATCGAGAAGTGGGAGGGGGCAGCTTGGTTTCGAGGGGGGCCTGGGCCTCCCTACAAACCAAGCTGCCCCCCACCTGGCCTCCTCGCCCCTCCCCTCTCCATCTGAATACGTGCCTCAATTAAGCTGTTGCATTCTTCCAAGCCTCCACCAGTGGTTAGCTTTTGTTTTTATAGGTTGCTTTCTTTCCGGCGCTTCAAGAAGTTTTCGTTATAGTTCGAACAGCTTGAGAGCTTCAGACCGAGGAAAAACGCTCACCTACAATGTTTCCTTGGTCTTCTTGAGTTGTTTGCATACTTGTGTGTCGATGTAGAATTGTGTATGGTGTGTAGTGGCCATGAAATTTCCGAAACTGTTCCCACATTCTTTTCGAAGGGATTCAGCTGTAGCTGAGGACATTAAACTTTCTCATGTTTTTTTTTCTCAGCTTTTCTTTGTACATACGAGAGAGAGTCCATGTAGTGCGCCTGTAGAACAAAAAGAAAAAAAAAACGCGCAGAAGTGGTATACGGCAATTCAAACGCACAAAGCGCAGTGCAGTCATGATCCGTTCTTTCGACGCTGTAAAGAAACGTGACGGTTATAGCCTAATTTAAAAACAAAAGGGCTGCGAGAACAACATTGCGTCATGCCGACATTCCAGTGCGCTGTTGTCATTGACTATGAGGCAGGCAGTATGGCGGCGAGGTACATGATCAACAGTTTATAGCACACTTTTCGAAGGAATTGTGCATGGCACCCTTTAGCTGGCGTCATCAAAGTCGTTGAAGAAAAAATGAGCGCTCCACCCGATACGATGACCCCTTTTTCATTCTTGCGTCAAAATCACGACACATCTACTAGTTTCTATACACGTGCTGCAGCCGTGATCTTCAGGCGAAAGTAGCGCAAAAAACAAGCGAATGAAAAAAGACGGAATTTGTGACATATTCCGTGAACTCTAGTCGCTGTCACGCGGAGGTCAACGTCCCTCAAGTCGAGCGAGGAGGTTCCTACCCGAGAAAATGTTACACGTACATCCCTCGGTAACATACAATCGACCATAATAGGGAAAACAGGGAAGAAAAGAAGGTCCCATTTGCCCTCTTTCCTTCAAGAATGGGGAGCACACACGCGTATACAAACGCCGGTGGGTTCCCTTTCAAAGACGCTTCCCTCGATCCTGTCCCAGTTGTGGGCGCGGTAACAAAGTAGGTCGCGACGGCGGGCTTTGGTGCTCCTTTTGTTGCACATTTCCTATTATATACACAAAACTCCGTTATACCGGGCCCATCTGCACGGAGGTTTCTTGACTTGACATACGCGCACAATACACGCAGTTCCTTTGTTGCTCCAAACTGCTGCCCTTCTCCAGCCTCCGTTCTCGCGCCCGACTTAAAGGCGGGTGTGGTTACGTATACGTTATGGCGAGTATGCGGCCTACACACTCCGGCCGGTACGGGAAGCACGCGCGCCATCCACTTCCGCTTCCGCGTACCGCGGAAGCGCAGTGTGCAACGGTCGGTAACAGTGCGACTCCCCTGCTGGTGTTGCTTGTCACGAATCGACCCGTCTCCTTTTTATGTGAGGTCGATGTATAAGTCTGTAGTTCTACGGCTATGGTTTCAGACTTGTTTTCGTTTTTTAGAATATGACGAGTAGTATGAAAATAACGTTTTCGCACTTTGGTTATGCAACCAGCCGGACACAGTGTGTGCTGTGGGCACATGTCCTCATCAACCCGGTAATAACTAAAATGAATTAAAACCCTGTAAGTTAGCGCGCATGATTATTTTAAAAAAACATGACGTAGCCATATTCCATCGCACGGAATTATATTGACACGCACGTGTTCCGAGATATTCGACTCTTCAACTCAATCCTCGTATATAGTTGCGCATGCGAGGCGGTGATGATCGATGTGAAGCACCCACTCCCGAACGTGACGGAAAGGAGGACAGTTATCTTCATTTATTAAGGCGGAAGCCTTTAATGCCTCATCGTTGTAAGCAGGAGTTGTCGACAGAAATTTCACGCTTTTCAATTGGTCGAAATGGTCGTGACGTCACAATGCGCGAATTTCAATACCAATTAAAGGGATGGTATAGTGATTCTCCAAGTAAATGGTATTGAGTTTAGTTAATTCGTTAATTAACCAATTAGCCTAATTAACCTTTCTTGTCAGACCAGGTAAATAAATAAAATCGAGTAGGAAATTGGTCGAGTTGGGGAATCGAACCTGGGTCCCCAGAGTGCGAGACGAGCACGCTACCACTCCGCCATACCAGCTTTTTTTTCTTTATTGCATTTTCACAACGGGTACAAAGAAGTAAAACATGTCAGCAACACTTGCACTGACACGGCAGGTTAAAATTTTTTCAGTTCGACCAAGTCATCCAACCCATTTAACCAAGTTGGCTGATCAGGCAGTGCCTGAAACACTTCCCTCAGACGTATGACACCTTCAATGAAATGCTCCCGTGGAGATCTCACAACTACTTCTGCATTGTTGAATTGTGTCCTTGTT
Organism: Amblyomma mixtum; assembly: GCF_055824585.1. NCBI lineage: Eukaryota > Metazoa > Arthropoda > Arachnida > Ixodida > Ixodidae > Amblyomma > Amblyomma mixtum. The sequence goes on along the minus strand of NC_143017.1, from coordinate 155,428,796 downwards.
TTCCATAAACTATGGAGGCCAAGGAGCATAATAGTGTCATAAGGGATGTCCTGTTTTCCTACCGGTAAGAACCTGATGCCATGCGGGTGTAGCGGTAAATCTTTCTTGAAGCACATCCCAGAAGAAAAACGCATCCCAACAATCTAAAAACACGTGATGTATCGTTTCAGGTTTTTTACATAGAAAACAATCTGTTGGCCAAGGGACAAAGAGTCCTTTATCATGCATCCATGTTTTGACCGACAGTGTTCCGGTGTGAAGTTTGAAGAAGAAAGTTTTCAAAGATGGGTAAACTGGCATTCTTTTAACCCTTTTGAGCACATCTGCTCCTGGGCCTCCGCAGTTTGACAATCGGTAAATGGGTACAGAGAGCACTGATTCAATTAAATCTTTATACAGATTTTTTCTAGTGGCATTGGAGAGGTACTGCATTGAAAATCGCACTTGTAACATTCTGTACGCAAGCACAGCTTCACGCAGATAACCTCTCACGGTACCACGCATGTTTTCAACAGAGCATACTACAACTCCTGGTAGCAATCGACATAAACGAACTTACATAACTGTGCGAAGAAAATATCGTTGTGGTCGCGAAGAAACATAAAGCGGGACACGATTTGTCGTACAAATAAATGAACAAGACCGAAACCTCCTCTCTTCACGGGCAAGAATAAGTTTGTTCGACTAGTTCTTTCCCATGTCGACGCCCAAATAAATACAGCAAAAACCCGATGGATCCTTTGAATATTCATCCGTGAGGCGCTCAACACATTCATGACATACCATATCTTGGAGATGAGGAACAGGTTACACACAGTGGCGCACGAGAACATTGATAGTGGTCGCCCCTGCCACCCACTGGCCTTTTCCTTTGTCATTGCCACCTGTTCATTCCAGTATGGTCCGGGGTTGCTATAAGAGTTCAGTGGTACTCCAAGATACGTCGTCGGAGTTGTGGCCCACCGAAGTCGGGAGTAATAGTCTGGCGTTTCCTCCTAGTCACCATGCCAGAATCCATAACTCTTCTCCCAATTTATTTGCTCCCCGGTGCATTTGCAAAACTTCTCAACAACAGCCGTGGCTTCACAGATACTCTGTTTACTTGAGCAGAACACGGCGATGTCGTCAGCATAAGCTAAGATTTTTACATGCGCTGACAGTAACCTGAAGCCAGTTATACACTCAGAGTTTAGTATAGCCAGACAAAGGGGCTCAAGATAAATTGCGAACAAGAGGGGTGACAAAGGACATCCCTGCCTCACTGAAGAGCGTACAGTCGGGGACAAAAGTCTCCGGACCACGCGTTCCTCAAACGAAGCCTATAGCTCTAAAATCAGACAGCGGCTGGAGACCACACTTGTGGAGATGAAAGAACAAAAATTTAACTTTCATCTCCACAAGTGTGGTCTCCAGCCGCCGACTAATAGCAGAGCTATCGGCTTCGTTAGAGGAACACGTGGTCCGGAGACTTTTGTCCCCGATCGACTGTACGTGTAGGCTTTCAGTCAGCTCCCCATTAACAATGACGCGCGTTGTGCAGTTCGCGTACGCCATTCGTACGCCCTCCGTTATTACACAGCCCACATTAGCATGATCTAGCAAGCTGAACAGAACCTCACGAGATACACGGTCAAAGGCCTTTGCGAGATCTAGCTGCATCATTGCCACCCTGTCGCCTAGTGCATCGCAGCATTCAAGCACACTTCGCGCTATGTGTATATTAGTGGCAATGCTCCGACCCTTGATACCGCAAGTTTGATGACTCCCCACTAGCATGGTTATGACGCCCTGAATTCGCTTTGCCAGAATCTTCATGAATATCTTATAATCTACGTTGGTGAGGCTTATCGGGCGATAAGACCCCACCAACAGACGTTTTTCTGGCTCAGCAAACTTCGGTATGAGTACAGTGTGCGATGTTGTGAATGACAATGGCATACGCTTTTTCTCGTACGCTTCGACAATAACTTTCAGCAGAATTTGGGCGATTTCGGACTTGAAATATTTGTAAAAGGCGGCTCCTAAACCATCAGGACCGGGTGCTTTACCCAATGGCAGTTGATCTATTGCTTCCTCTAGCTCTTTAACGGTTATTGGCTGTTCAAGACGAATTATGACTTCATCGTCGAGCCTTGGCATAAGCGGTAGAAAATCGTTATGGAAACTGCCCTCCGCCCTTCGCGTGTGACCCAGCAAGTCACTGAAATGGTCTCTGACTACGCCCTTGATAATGACGCTATCGGCCGATACCTCGTCGCCGTTTTGTATCTGGCGTATTTCTTTTTGACAAGCGTATCTTTTTTCATCGCCTAATGCTCGTTTTGTTGGCGAATCCCCTGCCCACAGTTTCTGGGCGCGTGCGCGCACCACCGCTGCTCTGTACTTATCTGTATCTATTTTTTCCAACTGCACTTTTGTATTTCTTATTTCTTTAAAACAAGTTCCTGGCTGAGTGCTTTCTACATTAACGAGCAGCGCAAGCTGCTCACGGAGCTGGATTTCCTTCTGCTTTTCTTCAAATCTTATAACACTGCTTGTTTCAATTGCCCTCATTTTGACGAACTGCTTAAATTCTTCCCACTGAACAGCGTAACTTGACGGTTGGTCCATGAGCAGCTTTTCTAGCTCTTTTTCTACTGTACTGACAAAGCGTTCTTGCTCCAAAAACTTTACATTGAGTTTCCATAAAGCCCAATTAAACGGCTTTTTAAAGCGTATCCTGCCAAAGTTTGCAACCACTAGACAATGGTCGCTAAATCCATGGAACCGGTTTGACTTCGTACGAGGTACACAAAGGAACAAAGTCTGACGACACATATAAACGGTCCAGTCGAGCATGGCTGTCTCCCTGAAAGTGCGTGTATTGCGGTCGCGTCCCAGTCATATAAACACTTCCTATATCCTCTAAACAATATTAACTGACCAGAGCATGCAAGAATTCAGCACTCTTATCACGTACGGGCGAAGGCTTGGCCCGGTCGACTGGTTCATGTCACCCAAGAACATAACAATCTTGTCACATTTAAAAACGACTCAATTCGCTCCGCCATACCAGCTCGATGGTTTTGAATGAACAAAGGCACGTCTAGTGAATACGGTGTCTTCGTTCACTCCCATCTGCCTCCCTTCCCGTTACGGCGAGGTTCAGGTGTCCACCGATATACGCTAGACAGATGCATTTCCTTTCCTCAAAAACCAATTTACCGTGAGCAAGGTGCACAGCCGAACGGGCGATGGCGTTCGGTGGACACCCTGGCAGCGTTGCAAGACGCTTTCGCGTTCCGCCCAGAGGCGAAGCTCAACACCTTAAAACCACACATCAGTGACACAAGCAGCAACCCCGCGCCTAAGGCTTCCGCCTCACCGCTCTTTAGATCAGCAAAGTGCTCCCCTGAATTTTAAGGCGAAAGCCTTTAATGCCTCATACTGTCGTTAGCAGACGCGTCGGCAGCCGTGTAGACAGACGCGTCGGCAGATTCGTCCGCCTTTCGGCGTCACTGCTTAAAAGGCTCAAGGTTCCAGCATGAATAAAGGCGCATCTAGTGAATGCATGGGCTTCATAAATAAAATAAAAGGAGTAAAGTCAAGAAAAGGAAAATAAAAATAAGAATAAACAAAAATAAAACAAAATAAAAATAAGATGTGAAAATAAAAATAAAAAACAATAAAATTAAGAAAAGGAGCAAATAAATAAATAAAAACGAAATATGGAAAATAAAAAGTAAATAAAAACAAACAGTGGCCAGGAAACGCTTTCGCCTTGCAGCACTTTAAAGAGCCAAAGTGCCCCCTGAATTTTGATCTACGCCCTTGTTATGGTGGCTAGCCACCATACCCTTGTTAGAATATACTGGCTAGTGTGCCGAGGGCGCGCGCTCGCGTGGCCGCTGTGGTGATGCCTTCCCGAAGCCACCGCAGGGTGGCGCTGCCAGTCGCTAAGGTGCCACCGCGCAGCGTTCGCGGCCTTGGCCCGGCGTTGGTAACTAACCATGCGCTGCGCTTTTCGCTACGCAGCCCATCTTTCTCCGTGCTTTGAGAGCACTTTTGTTCAAAACCTTTCTCGACGGAAGATAAACTCAACGGCCTAACACTGTCCGTAGAAAATCATCAACCGAGACAGCGCCGCGAGACCGACGATGCGTTGTACAAGTACTATGGTTGTACCGATTTACTACCAGATCCAATCCGTAAAATTTTTATTCTTTCCACCGTACACTGAACACGCTGTACACTGTACAGCGTCACTGTACAGAACCCCTGAAGTGAAAAAAAAAGAAAGGTAAATTAAATGCCGAATATCCAGCGAGAGGCCCAGCTTACCAACTTCAAACAAACACCGAAGGCTGACAGCTGCGGCCACAGTATCCCCGAAAACTCTCCGATCCGGATTCGTTGCTGATACATGGGAACTTTCGATCACGATTTTACTCGATCCGAATTCAGTCGACTGCGATCCGCCCATCTCAACCGCGACCGTAGGCTGTTGCGCGCACTGTCATGCTGTCATGCTCTACCAGCAGTATGCTGCAGGTGGCTGGACCTCGCAGCGGCGACCATTCTTAAATCGCGATAAAAAAAATTTCACCTCAAACGGATCGATAGCAATCGGAAGCGCCCGTGTGACACTGGTATTAGGAAATAGCATCCATAGCTTTTGCAAAGGTTATGACCCAAGGGATTTCAGTTCTACAGTCCAGTGCTACACTTCTGGACATGTTATGCCGATGTTTTTTGCAGTTCAACCGCGCGTACTGGAATTTTGATATATCAGTCAGACAATATTTAATAGCGTCGTGTATGTGCAAAAAAAAATCGCAGGGGCTCTTTCCCAACATTGCATCTGTTTGCGATGATCGTATGTAATGAACATATGCAGCCTGAAGAGGACTCGTTGCATTTCATTTGGAAGTTAGAACTCGCTTTATAAAGAAGTAGTTTTTATGCAGGTGTCTGCGAATTTTCGTTCCATCTTTTAAGGGAAGAAAAGGCAAGAACGAAAACAAAAAAGTGATCCTATCAGTGATTCTCTTCTACAAATGTCTACAATATACTGCAAACTGTAAAGCTACAGCCATAATAAACAGGTAAAAATAACTGGTCACTGCTAAAAGTTTGTAAAAAGTAAGCAAGGCACTGAATTATTAACTGAACAAAATATCTGAAGTTGGTCACTGGAGAGACCGTTCATCAACAGTTATAAAGAGAAGCGCCTAGAAACAGTACACAGCCATACTATTTAAGCAAGGCACTTTACATATACAGAAAGGAAAACACTGTATTGATATTAGCAAACTAGTTGCAGTGTCTGAACTTCAACAATTTTTTCGTTGCGTTCGTGCCTCTCTGTCTTTGCCTGGCCCTTTAACATAAAACGTAATTCTTAGCAAAACATAAAACAACAATCCACAGCCTGGTTGCTGCCTCGTGTTCGGGGCAACCAAGTTTTGGCAAGGCAACTGAGCTGAAGCAACTTAAGCACGATTAGTCGCTGCAGCTTTCAGTTCATTTGCTCAAATCACAGCGCAAACAAAACCAAAGAAACGCGCAGACGCAAGCTAAACACAGTGCACAACACAATGCTTGGCTGGGCGACTGCAGCAATCCAGCACCTTTACGACAGGAAGCGCCCTCTGGCGGCGAAAATTGGAAGGCAGCGCTGGTGCTGCCACCTCCTCCCATACGGAGACCCCTCCGCTCGAGACACTAGCCAGTATTCTAGGCACTATACCCTTGTCATAAGACAAGCGCAAGCGCTGCATCACGCCAGGTACAGGATGGTCTGTCACTGCTTAGCAGAAGCAATGGCGGCGATTGAGTGCGATATTTGGAGGCAAATATCTCCGAACATGCGCGTGATAGGAGAGTTTTACTAATTGCAGTGATGTACCGAAATGCGCCCACTTTAAGTTTTCGATATAAACATGCACGCTAGGCCCAATGACTGAAAAAGTTTATTGATTTTAGCTAATTAGCCGACTGACGACGTCAACTATAGGTTCACTTTGTGCCCGCCTGGCAGCATAACCTTCACGCAAAACTGGCTTTTGTAAGCTGCTCATCACCGTGTTTTTTTTTTTTTTTAAATCAAGCAACGCCTTTATACGAGGTCTGTTAGAAAAGTATCCGACCTTTGGCCGTAGACAAAAAACTTGCAGAACTGGAGCGTTCCAAACCTAGTCACCTTCAAAGTAGTCTACTTGGGACTCCACACACTTCTCCCAGCGGTGCTGCCATTTTGGGAAGTATTCCGAAAAGGCCCCTTTCAGAATGGAGTTTAGCTCAGCTGTCGTTGTAGCCATAATGTTCTTCCTTGTCTGAAATCGCACTCCTTTCAATGGCCTTTTTATTTTGGGAACCAGCCAGAAATCCCAGGGGCCATATCAGGAGAGTAAGGAGTGTGTTGAACTACAGGAGTCTGGTTTTTCGCCAAAAAAGTCCGAATCAAGAGCGAGGAATGTGCGGGATCATTGTCGTGATGGATGCACCACTTTCCTGTTGACCTCAACTCCGGGTTCTTGGGCCGCACAGCATCACGTAGGCAACAAAGGACATCCCTGTAGCACTCTTTGGTCATTGTTTGACCCTGTGGAGTGCGTACTCGTGGTCTGCCACACAGAGGGTGCCAAAGAAAGCAGTAAGCATCACTTTCAAATTGCTGCGCACTTGGCGGGCCTTCTGAAGTCTTGGTGACGTGGAATGCTTCCACTGTGACGACTGGGATCTGGTTTCCGGGTCGTACCTGTACACCCAAGACTCGTCACCAGTTATTATGATGTTGATTAAGTCGGGGTCACTGTTTGCGGAATCCAGCATGTCCTGTGAGACTTCAACACGAAGCTGCTTTTGCTCCACCGTGAGCAGCTTCGTCACGAATTTCGCCGCAACTCTCTCCATGGCCAAATCTTCGCTGATAATGGAATGTGCGGAAAAATTGCTCATGTCCACCTCTTCCTCAATTTCTCGGATAGTCACGCGACGGTCCCGCATCACCACAGCGTTCAGTTCGTCAATGACCTGGTCATTTCGGCATGTTGATGGCCGACCGGAGTGTGGCTCGCTCTCCACCGATGTGCGGCCATCTTTAAATCAATTGTACCACTGCTTAATCTGTGTGCTACTCATAGCATCTTCACCGAAAGCCATCTGAATATTCCGAATGGTTTCCACTTGGCTGTCGCTCAGTTCATGGCAAAATTTGATGGAGTAGCGCTGCTCCTGTCGCACCGCCATTTTCCTTGCAATAAAAAACCGACGAGAGCACTGCGCACCGCCTCACTCAAATGCTGCTTCCCAGTGACTGACGCTATCGGCAGGCGGGAAAAAATTCGTGCATGCGCACGAAGGTTCAAGGTCACGTGATGCAAGCGCGCTTGTTTCATATCCATCAGGTGTTCGCAAAAAAAAATAAAGTCTGATACTTTTCTAACAGACCTCGTATACAGGGCGTGTCATTTTAGTCTGGAATAGCTGGCACATATAAATAAAAAATAGAACATAATCGTTTATTAAATAATTACATTCGCAAGTATTGCTGAACCAGGGATCCACCTGTACAGATGACCCAACATCAAAAGTGCTGCTATGAAAGTATTGTAAAGCAGTCATACAAATCCCGTACTGAATAAAACAGAACCCCTTGTACAGTTCTTGGCCATTATAATGACCTCCCCAGAGTCATTTTAGAGCTTACGACAGTGCGCACATTGTGGAAACTAGTGCATATTCCCAGCACCACCGTTGCGTGATGCAGTAAGTGTTGCGATGCCACAACGCCGATCAGCACCAACCAAGCATCACCTAAGTTAAGATTTGAGCTGCGAATGTGTATAAATCCTAACTTCTTGACTCCAACGGTGCGCGCTCCGCTTTACAATGCGACAAAAGAATATTTTTCTGCAACAATTTTAGCCCTCCAACTCTCCCTTTCAGAGTGGGTCAACGCCTATACGGGAGTTAAGCGAGACTCCAACGCCATTCCACCTCCATAGACCAAGATGAATCAGATCATTCACTCCGCAGCCCCAGCTCATGCAAGTATGCTTCAGCACCATAGCTCTGCTGTTCAAGGTGGAGGCACTTGGAGACATTTCACTTCACAGGAATCGACCGTGCGAAAAATTACAATTAGGTATATGCAGGATATTAGAATTCAACTTGAAGTTCATGTTTAGTTCGCGCTGCCAACTAAATTTGTACTCGCCGAACTACATGAATTGCTCACATACTCGAGGAAATGGTCTTTTTTCCGAAATATTTAACAAAGCAGGATAAAAGCGTCAGCTGCTAGAGATGTAGGAGGCCTGCTGAAAGATAAATCCATGCAAATGCTAATGCTAACAGTAGAACAGACTGAAATTTCTGAGGTCGTCGTGCTCCATTGGCAGATAGTGGAGCAGTTTTGAATTCTGCACTTTATTTACTGCATGTTTCTCTGCATCTCTCACCAGATTTTTAATTTTGTCTGCATGCCTGAAGAACTAATCAAAATTAGCTCAATTTAATTATGTTATGATAGTCTTTTTCTAACTAAATCTTTTTTTATTTCTAAAAGGTTCATTAGTGATTAAATCTTGGAAGAAAGTTCACAACTCTCATCTGTTTTCCGTCCCTGGACTTTGCAGGGGTAAAGACATGAGCACAGAGCAAACAGAGTTAACACCTTTAAAAAATGGGTTAAACAGCCCCTTTCACCCTGAAGAAGACTCCAAGCCGCTCGCCAGCAAAACACCAGGTCATCCATCATGTGATTCAATAGAATCGTTCAATGAACTCGGATAAAGCAAATTACAGTCTACATCAAACACCAGCAATTGGTGGAGTTATCAACGACAAACACATGACGTACACCTAATTGAAAATTGGATAGAACTATAAGTGCGTTGCTTCCACCTCAAAAAGGCAACTCTTGTCATCTTATTGAGAATTGGCTTCTGGGTCATTCCATGCCATTTGGTCCAGACTTTGTGCTTGACCATCTTGGACTCCTTAAAAAAAAAAAAATTGTCTTTCGTATCACTGTGGTAAACGTTCTCGTACTTGTTTTTTGTGGTGGTGACAACTTTTATTAATGCGAGAGCATTATATGGCTCTGTCATGCCAGCAAAACGTGTCTGCACGATTACGTCGTTCTCTGAAGATGTGTGAATGTGCGATTGTGACAGATAGTGTGTGATAAAATGTTGCTATGGGAGAAATTTGGTTGATAAGGTGTAATCAGTTTATTAATTAAAAGCGAAAAAATACACTTAGACGTCAAAATGGCCATGGACGTCGATACAAGTACATGGAAGTCAGAACAGCCATGGGCGTCGATATAGTAGTGTGTGGACGTTTTGCTTTCGCATTGCTCCAATGTGGGCCGATGCAGTGATCTCAAAGTTTTTGCTAAATACGGTGGGATGAGGATAAAGTTCCTCAGCCTGGATGACAGCGCGGGCCAAGTTGCTGATGTTCTTCTGTGCAGCCAGGTCCGAGCTGAACAGCAAGGCTCCCACAGCTCATTTGTGAGGGCATTCTCTTAGCAGTGGCATTGCATCATGTCTAGTAGATTATAGTATTTGTCACAACATTGAATGGTGTCTATAGGGAGGAGCATATTTTGTTTTTGAAGAAAAATATTTAACATGCCATGGCCGCCGTCTTATTTTCGCAGTTGATAGCAAAACACAGTAAGAAAAAGTTTTAAAATCATGCGTTTACACATCGCCATGAGATTCTTACCAGATAATTGAACTACATTGGATCTCCAAACATAAATGCATAAGAATTTTGTCTATTTCACATGAATAAAAAATGCAGAAAAGAGTACGAATTCAAAGCATTTCGAATTTTTGAGAAACATATTTATTCATACAGTAGTCATCAAACTTTTTTCCCATACATGATACTGCCCAGAAGGCGATGAAACCGGAAAAAATGTTTCGGGCCTCCTCAAGCAGCATAAATCGTGTCACTCGTAAAATTCTAAACATGGAAGAAAGTGCTTTTTGCCGCATATAGATTTTTCACTGTTTACAGCATGACTGATGATGCGTGAATTGTGGACTGTGCCGCAAACATGCACCAAGCGACCTCTGTGAAATCAGCCAGTCAGATCGCTGCTGTCACAGCCCAGCGGAAATATGGCTGCAGCCACAAAGGTAAGCTTACTAAAAAGGTGCATTTAGTGTGAAATTGCGTATCGAGGTGGTCGCAGTAAAAAGACGTCAGACAGTACACTACATAGGACTATTCAATGGGATCCAATTAAAGATTATTAGTAATCGGAACATTTACTGGTCTAAGAGAGAAAATAATTTTTTAAATTTCAACATCCGCGATCAAATCCGGTGTTGTCCCGTGCTCACTCTTCATCGCACTGCACTCTGCCGGCAGTGTTCGCTTGTTGAAAAGATTGCTAAATGTATTCATCCACGTTTTGACCCTTGAAACCCTAAGTCGCTCCATGGGACAAAAGTTGAGCATGTGGACTTCACACTTCAACTAATGCCATCGCAGTCTTAACTAGTCTGGAAATTCTATTTCCTCCAGAAGTGTTTCAGTGGTTTCTTTTAGGCCAGCAGTTTCTGATGCCATAAGCACAGAGAAACAGTGTACGTGCCACTTTCTCCAGCTTTAACATGAGGCGAGACTTTGTTTTGTAAAAAAAAGAAAACATTTTTTTTCTTATTTGAAGGCCTTCTGAGAAAACATTTCTTTAGCTTTTGGTAAATATATTACACAAGGATACTCAAGACTTCAAAAATGCTTTTTTTTTTCCTTTTCACACTCACATGGAGTGAAAAGGTGGGCGTTTTCAGAGGATTTATCTGAATTTTTTTTAAAACAGCATTCTTGGAGGTTTATGTACCCTTTTCTCAGGAAGCAAAATTTTTCACAGGCTTCAATCAATGTCTTTTAAATGACTCATACCAGAATCAACAGCCGAAGACTATTTTTATTTCTACGACTAAAAGAAAATTAACGAGTGGCGATTATATTGCATCGAGAAAGAAAAACACAATAAATCTGTTTTTTTAAAGTGCATAATTTTTGTTTCAGTAGTGTAGAACGACAGTTTCTTTTTCCATGCAAAACTTAACATCCTGAATTCAGTAGATTTTAAGAAAAATACATTAGTAGAAGAAACAAAACTACTAGACAAATTTTCAATCTAGTTTTGAGCTCTAATACAAGCTACATCTATTTAGAAGATGCTAGTCAATTTCATAGCCTTAGCTCTCATTCCAACTACTCTACAGGTAACTTTTGAACAACATTTTTGATGTCTTACACCAGTTTTGCTGGGAAAAGAGTAAAAACGTTTAAAAGCCATGTTTAATGATTTTTCAGTAATTCCTGATGTAGTCGTACGTTCACACAACAGACACGTGCAACAACCTTCACACGTTTCTTCTACAGACACAACCAAACTCAAGAAAGAGCAGACTCTGCATTGCTCACGGAATAAGGCACATTTTCTTTGCTAGAACTTCCAGCCAGGTACCATCTTCGAAACATATTGACAGGGCAAGGCGCTGCAACGCCTTCTGCCAGCTTATCGCACATATTTTATTTGCAGCAACACTGGAAAACAGTCACACTGTTAGCTGTCATCAAGTAATTCGGTTTTACTCATGTTGACTAGCCAAAATTAGAACTTCACAGCCGCTAACAAGCCTCAGAATGGTTTTTAGTCTGCTTGCAACCTACTGCTAAGTGCGCTTCTTGCTGGATGGGAGGTTCGGATGTTGACAATACAAACTTCATACTATATATGTGGAGAAACACCGATCTCAGGTGTCACACTTAGGTTGACAGTGGCACTCGCATTTAGCAGAGCTCCAGACAACAGATGGATGATTGCAGTAATCTTCACTCAATATCTCCAGTAACCAGGAAAAGTGTGATGCTCCTGTGAACTAAGCACAAGCTTTACTTTTTTTTTTCACCTTATTCGAACATCGTGCCAACTTTTTAGAATTCGAATAGTTTGAATTCAAATTATTCAAAATATTCAAATAGATAATTTTGAATGTGTGCTATATGATCATGTGAATAATCGAATAATACTCGATTCATTATCGAAATTTTCAAATAATCACACGCACCCCTAGTAATCAGTGATTCCTTCCTTAACTGAAACACATTCCATCTTTGGGAATTCTATTAAAAACATTGGACTAACAAAATTTGTATTAAAGTTTATTACATCACACTATGAATAGTTATCTTTTGTCAAGCCAGTAGTCACCGGTGACCCTGTTAATAATCCCATAGCAGTTTGGCCAACCAAGCGTCGTCAAGTGTTCATACATCTTGTGAGGAACACACAGCACTGAAGAGTTAATGTCTGGCCTGAAAAGACAATAACGAAAAATAAAAATAAAATCAGCAATAATGAAATGAAGTATGCACATTGCACTGAAGCTACAGATGAGTGCCTAATTACCTACACCATGCTTTCTGACATGGTCACACAGCACTGGTAAGACAAGACAGGAGGTAGCTAATCAGCTTCGTACAATTACCAGCCACATCAGTGTCCGCCCATAAGCAAAGAACACTGATGCAGGGTTTTGTTCTCCCTTCTCACTTGTTTTCACAGAATCATAAATAAACTTGCATGTATTTTTGAGAGAGATTCACGATTTGAGATGCTTATAAATAGGGGCTGGACTTTTTGGTTTAAACAAAAAAAAAAACAATAAATGCACGCTGAATTCAGTTCTCAAAACTTGGTTTCAATCGAAAAAGGTCAGTATTCTTAGCATGTAAAGCATAACAGGCTGGCAGTTAAATGCAAGTTACACTCAGTCAACGCTGGAAATTAACTAAGTAGAGAAGCCAGGGGCATGATACAGAAGCAATGGTATTGGTTAATAAGCACGCAGTCATGTGATTTCAGGTATTCTCCCGCTATCTTACACGCCTCTGCAGACAGGAAGTACCACCTCCTCGCTGCCTTCTAGCTAAGCACTGTTTGTTCACTATCATTACCAGCATAGAGCAGTTAGTCGAATAAGTTGGTTAATCAACTGCATATAGGACACTCGCAAGAAGCCGCACACGGGCATCATGAAAAAATACTTTCTGGCTATCGCGACGATGGAGTGGCAGTTCCATCACTACAATCAACACACAGACTCCGTGATGCTACACCCTCGTGCTCAATCCAGTGTGCCAACCCAATGATAACATGTTAAACACAGTTCTTAGAAGTAAGCTTTCCCTTCTGTTTCTGTCTGCCGGCTACCTCAGTTAACTTGAGTTGCTCTTTTTAATGACGACATCAATTCCTTCTACAAGCACAGCTCCAAGTACCACCATGTTCACGTTCATTTATGGTAAATAAATTGTTCAGGATGACGAAAACACTGAGAGAGACTTTGGGTGACTATTGATCATACAGAATTGCTACATTAAACCCCTGGACAAAAATCAGTGTTTCGTCAAAAATAACATTTGCTGAAAAAAGAAAGAAACTTACATTCAGAAATAAAAACGGACAAAAGTCTGCAAAATTTCCAAAAAATAAAACTTCTCTAACAAGGTATTACACGGTTGCAATGTCAAAGTATGCTACACCCATTTTTGCGCCTACCGTATTTAAGACTGATTATATTTTATTACTAAGTCAGTCAAGTTAGAACTACGTAAAAAGATATATCTAAATATTCATATTGTCAGTACATGCCAGCACTTTCAGTGGTCCGCTACTGCCTGAGATTGCCTCTGAAAGCGCTATGTGGGGCTCAAATGTTGGTACAAACTCCCTAGCAGGTACAAAACTGTTTTTGGAACTTTTCATGAACAACCCTTTTGCTAGCGAATGCCGGCATATTACTAAGTGCTTATCACAACCGTGTCAGACATGTATTTTTAAGTGTTGATAAAGTTGACTGCCTCTGGTATTCTGAAAATTATCTCATGTCCAAAGTTTTAGTGTCTATAGCAGCAAAGACAATGCCCAAAAAGAAGTTCAAACAGTGCTATCAATAGGCAAAGCAAACAAATCTGCTTTGGAACAGCTACAGCTCCCCACCACCACTACACCATGACAGCTGTGAAGACAGCCATTGAAAGTAGCACCAGTATTAATGAATGGAATAATTGTTGCCACCTTATCACAGAAGCCAGGCTATGAGACGGTGTCCCGCTCGGGCCCTTGCTTGTGGGCCAGGTAGAGAAAGCCGATGCTCGTGAGTGCACTGACCAGGAAGATTACGTCGAACCACCGGTGGTAGAAGTTGAACTGCAGCTCACCCAGCACCTCAGTGATGATGGACCTGGCAGAGAGTGGAGGAAAGGAGGCGTACAGTTCACAGCACAGAGTGGGGACAGGCGTATTGTCCAATCAATGAGCCCGGCTGGAAAGGGGAAGAAAATTAGGCAGTGAAAACAATTCCCAATGATGTCAAAAGTTCTCAAGGACATGAGGTGATGCAAGAAAGGGCTCAAAAGTTGCTTAAAATTGCCTGTCTTCTTCTCCAGACTTCCTCTCTGTTGCCACCATGTTTCTCTTTTTGTTTAGTTTATGGTGCTGATATATGGGAAATAATAGCACAATTATTTCATCGCTGAAACATAATTTATCAGAAAGTAGAAAAAAAAGCAACCACACGCCACCGGTGGGACCCGAACCCACGAGCTCCAAATTTTGCGTCCAACTCTACCAACTTGAGTTGCTGCAGCGGCTGAGCAGGCACATGCAAGGTGTGGTGGGCCACAAGTGCCAACATGTTGTGGCCAGGCCCCTCTAAACTCACCTCACAAAAAAGTATCTACCATAACCTTTAGAACAGTATAAGCCAACTTCTCATGATGCGATCAATGTGGCAACCGTTTTAAGCGTGACATATTTTCGTACACACAAATGTGCAGGATATGAGCAGTAAAATGCATCCTTCGCAAGAAACAACAGCTACAGGTCTCACCTGTACTCTGCAGGCATATTCATCCTTATCAGAAGCACAGAAGAAACAAAGTACATCCCCTGAAATGAGCAGAGAATACTGGACATAAACGAGAAAGTCTAAACTTTTGTTTGTTGTTGTACAAGTGCTTTGAAATGGTAAATCATGACTGCTGCTAACTTCCATAGCTTGACTGAGGTAAACTGTACCAAAGGTAGAGCATTTGTTCGAAACAAGGGCCAAAAATTAATTTTGTTCACGCATTTAAAGGCATGCACAAGAGAGCTTGAACAGGGCATACCATGACTTGGGCAAGAGCCAGGACGATGATGTTGGATGACTTGCTGCTTGAAATTGCATAGAAAAACTGCAGAAAAATAGTCACTTCACTCCACAGTACAAAACGAAAGAAAGCATGATCTTGTGCTCGCAAAAACCAAGAGCAGCTAGCAGCAGCCAAAACGAAGACTGAACTCATGTCGAAGACATATCAGTGCGGTTAAGGGGAAACACTGGTCTTTGAGACCGAAAAATGACCAAAAAATCGGTTTTCAAAAAGTGACATTTGTGGAATCTCCAGCTATTATTTTCCAACTGTACCACTTTTTTCCTTCAAGAAATCAACATTTCCACCATAATATTAAATTGAGATCATCATGTGAGCTGAATTTATGCAGGAGCAGATAATTTAATGGCATGAAAATTTTGGACATCTGGCTATCTTAGTATGTCGATATCTCAACATCTAGGACAGGTAGATATGTCATACTGTTTTCTAAGGAAATCTGAAGGCACAGTGTGTACAATAATCAAAGCAGATTTGTTCAATCACACTTCAAAAATTTATAATTTCGCAAAGTTTATCGATGCACTACATTCATGCCTTGAATATTGATATTCGAAGCACTGTAAAATTACTAATGAGGGTAAAATGGAAAAATGGTTTTGATTATTGCACTGTTTACTCACCATACTATATAGCCATGCATTAAAAATGATTTTTTTATGGAGCAGTCTTTTTTTGCACGGAGGTACTAATGAATGACTAATTAAAATTAATTCTTTGGAACCGACTAATTTATGATAAAGGTAATTACATTGTTGAAATCAGTATAAAGAACTGAACAAGGTGGTGCAGTTTCATTAGGATCGGACTAAAAATAAGGAAAATAGGTCTAAGACCAGTGTCCCCCCTTAAACACACTTCAGTAAAGCCTCGTTAAATTGAGCCCCCCTTAGTCACCATTAACTACCTCAAGTTTGCAATTTTTGATTCCTAGATGCACTGAGTGGGTGCATTGACACTTTTACAGCCTTCATGTACTGAAAGCTATTGTGACCACATGCATCCTTACTATGTTTTGAGGACAAGCTGTAACCGTCTCCTCCATCTAGCAATGAGCTGGCAGCCATGGCAGTCTTCCAGAGTTATGCTAGTGCTCCCTAAATTCCGCATGCATTGCACATGATAACAAGACTTCAAGTACAGCAAAAGCTCTAAATGCCTGTTTTGAGACTTCTAACCCAATGCTCCGCTAAATAAGATTTCTCATGAGAAAAATACGCTGCTTCGAAGATTTCTGCACAGACAGTTGTCTTCAAATGTAGCTGTTTACTCTGAATATGCCAAAAATTTGACACCACATATCGATGTACATTTGGCAAGAGCATGGAAGCATGTTTAGTTAACCACAGATTGGCAGAGGCAGCACTAACATTGCTTTCTTCGGTCATTCCACAATAGATAACATTATGCCAGCTGCAAATGGTTCTATTCCATAATGATCTCCAATCTATACCTGTTCTTGCCTTTCAATTCTATTTTAATGCTGGCTTTGATGAACAGTTATTTACAAGTATACTTGGTGAGTACAATAGTTACCGTATTTTCCGGTGTATAAGACGCACCCTTGTATAAGACGCACCTGCCATATATGCAGGCTGTTATTAAAAAAGTTGGCATATAAGACGCACCCGTGTATAAGACGCACCCCAATTTACCCAGTTAGGCTAGTGAGGCTTAATTAAACATGCTTGTGTGACCATCGTGAAATGCACCGTACCTGTGAAATGCACCGTACCTGTGAGTTCTTAAGCAACGCTAAGTGATCGATAAGGCAACACTCATGCCATATGCGCCCACGTTTTAGCAAAAAAAAAAACGAAAGAGCTCTCCTTATGTCCATAACAGCATTTTATTTTCACTTAAAACCTTCGAAGTCTTCATCTTCGGATGCGCTATCAAAAAGTTTGCCCCTTTCTGGAGGCAATGCAGCTGAAACATTCTCTTGGCACAATGCACGTACTACGTACACAGAGCAAACAAAGTTGCAAAGGGAGACTAAAAAAAAATGCCGGCTTGTCTTGACAATGGCGAAAAGCGTGATTGTCGCCATCTTTTTGGCATTTCACATTACTTTTGCTTGGGGCTTCCGAAACGGCCGCGTGTTTATGATCCCGGAAGTCATCATCCCCGCCATTCCATGATAAAGTTCACCTAAATAAGTTGCGCATGGCGGTCCCCGTATTATAGCCGTGTTACAACTGCGTTATTGGTAGCAATAATTTTCCGGCGAAAAAAGCTTCAACATGAACCTGAGTAATTTCTGAACTCACAAAAAAAAGCCGAAAAATTCGCATATAAGACGCACCCTTGTATAAGACGCACCAGCAAGAATTTTGAAAAAAAGCCGCGTGTTATACACCGGAAAATACGGTACAAGATCAAAAGGAACCAGCAATGACTAATCCAAGGGAAAAAAAACAGTTCAACGCACCTTAGTCAGCGTTATGAGGAGACCTCGTATGGACGTGATAACAATAATGCCAACCAAGATAAAAGATATGTGCTGCGACCAAAATTTCACCTGAAACCATAGAAAACAAGCATATTATCAAAAACATGTACTATATGTACATATAAAAAAAGGAATTACAAGCTCAACCTTCGTAAAGGACATGTCCGGCACTTTTTTTTTTTTTTTAAACAAACGTCTTCACTCCCAGAACTTCGGTCAAACCGTACTCAGCGGTACCTTCTTTGGAACATGCAAGCTGAATGCAGATACTTGAGATGCCATAGAAATTAGTCAATGTTAGAGTCAGCAGTTTGCTCATAATTTTCAATGACACCAAACAGCATTTATCTAAAGCAAAAAACCCAAAATCAGGGTGTCCATGTATGCAGTCGTGTCTCGTTAATACAGGCATACTGCTTCCCGAGCAAACCCTTCCATAAAGTGAGTAGTCCACAATAATGAATCATAAATAAAGAAAATCAGAAAATAAAAAAAAGTTCAGGAAAAAAAAAACTTGTGATTAAGGTCTGCTTCTGTGCATAGTTGGGGGGGGGGGGGGGGGGAGGATGTTGAAAATTAGGGAGCACCAAGCGTATTATCCTAGTCACCATTATCGCTAAAATAATGCGGTATGGTTTGAAGCGCCTAGAAGGCCATGAGGCACATGATGACATCTTTTGGCGTGATGAGATATCTACAACTACAGCTGTTCACATCTGATGAAGCGGTATAGTACGTATCTGCACCCAGTTGGCTCACAGCTGCTGAGTGCAGCCTTCAGTGTAGCATAAGTTGCAGAGTTTTCTTCAGAGTCATTCATGCAATATGCCACATGGTAAAGCCCGTTGACCATGCATCTTGGCACAATGAAGCAAGAAACCACCCAAAGGAAAGGGGCCGTTACTCAGGCAATTGCATTTTCGCACTGCCTGTCAGTGGTGTATTGCACTCAAAATACAGGAAAGAAAAGATCTAGTCAGGGAGTCTAAATTTTGTTCCCATCATTGTCCATATTAATAGACAACAAAAATATATAGGCCCCAATGGGCTTCGTGCATTTTCAACCCTCTACTCTCTGAACAGCCACTTTCCGTACTTATGAGGCGTAAATACATTAAAAAACTCTGGCCCCTGGAAAAAATTGTTTACAATTTGAGCCACCAATATTAATGGGGGTCCTATTAATAGAACACGACTGCAAATCTCGAGTGCGTGGCTAATCTTCTCCGTCGGGCTCCTATCACTACAGAGTGCAATCTCTGAATTCATGTCTGCTGTGATAACTCCCAGGAATTGAGCAAGACGAGAGATGGAAAGAAAACACAGAAAACGAGGGCATCTACTCACATCAACATCAAATCCCATGTAGTGCACAGCAATTTGCATTCCCCTTGTGACAGGATCCACCTTCCCGACACGATCAAACACAATGTTGATTGTGCACTGCAAAAAGAACACAAAATACCAACACACATAAAAAAAGAGAAATTAAAAACTGAGATACAAAGCAGGGCAAATTTAGTGTTTGTGTGTGTGAGCGTATGCATGAGCGTGTGAGGCTAGACAGTAACAGTGAACCAGCTAATCTAGGAGCCCGTAACTGTGCACCTATTGGTGTGAGTGAACAAATGGTTACTGTTAACCACAAGCTTCCCGTCGGTTCTTGCTAAGAGAGCCACAGCAAAATGGACCACCTCGACTACCTTCTGAAGTGTCTACAAAAGCTCAAAAACACATAAAATATCCCCTGACAAAAGCTAGCGCCATAAATCAGGCAAAGACTGCACAGAGATGACTGTCTTTCCAGCCAGCAGGTGCCATCAATGCACAATAGCACGGAGCTGCTTGAAACATTTGCCACAGAACTGTGCTGCAGCACAGCTGCCACTACAGTATGCATTTTTATTGTTCACATATTTTTATTGATGGCAGTGTAGGGTGACGTCATGAAATGACACCAACCGACCCCTCCTCGAGCGACAGTTTTACCCCTGACCCCACAAATTTCTATGGTCCTGGCAAACACTTGGTGCACCTTCAAACCTAATCATTCCTTTCCGCTCTCATTTTCACTTTAATCTACCCTGGCCAATAACCTCCGAAACAGTGCTAGGTGCCAGACAATACCCACTCTAGACCGTATAATTTGGGCCCGTCCAAAGGACCCGGCTCCTCTGGACTTAATGCAGCTTGGAAACTCTGACAGGTGGGAGGCCATGCTGCTCTGCTCCAGCCCCCAGACTCAACTCTAGGCTGTGGAGCAGGCTCTCAACGTCACCAACTGCCAAGGGCTCCCGGCCACCTAGCATGAACTCAAGACTACCCACTACAGCTTCACAGGCTGGTGAAATAAATGTTCATCCTCCTCCTTATTGAAGAACTAAACACTGAACCCAAAAGCATTGACAGCAGATTAGAAATCGATAAAAATTATTACTGAAAAGACTAAATATAAAGTCAAGGACAAAGCCTTTCCTAGGTCACCTGAACTCTAAACCGACCATATGGCCTTTCATGAATTTTGCAACATGGTGAAGCATGCATGCTTCAGGAGACAATGAAGCACATGTGAAAAGCACAAGCAGTTCCATGGCTTTTCTAAGAAAGCTACCTCTCAGCGAGAAAATACCTAGTAAGAGCCACAAAGTGCCACATACACTTAAGGCCATGTGCTAAGACTACCATGTTTCATTTGTTGACAACTGCAAGTAAATGAAGTGCCTAAGTGTAATGACACATACAGTTTCCATGACATGTCCCCTTTGCCTTTAAAAAGAACACTTACAATAAATATCTTCCATATGCAGTACAGCGAGAAGAAGTAGCCGATGAAGTTGAAATATTTCCCCTTGAATGTGTGGGACCACTTTATTCTTTCCTGAAAAAAAAAAGAGAGAAAAAAAATGAACAAAGGATTACAAATGCAACAGCACGCACTGCTTCACAAGTCAATAGAAGCAAATGGCTGCCTTTATGTCACATCACTATGCAAACTGAGCAGTAATTTGCTGCAGTAAAAGCACTAGGAAAGTGTGCCTTTCTAAAATAGTGGTGGTGAAATTTATTACTGTCACCCATGGAAGCAGCTTGTCTGCAATATGCCAGTCTGCTGTATCTGATTGTTCCTTTAACACATGATAGCAGCACCAGCAGTTACTAAGCACAAGTTTCACATAAATCTGTTCACAAACGGAGGACAGAGTAAATTGGCCTGTCTAGTGACACAATACAAACACAAGAGGAGAAGGTGAAGTCTTCAGCCAAGAAGATGTAATAAAAAATTATGATCATCAACTTTCACTGTGTCCTTTACTACGTGCTCATGTGACTAATTTAGAAAAATTAAAAATGTAGAACAGCTTTTCTTTCTTTCATGTGCACAAGTCTCACAAATGCTAAGTTGGAAAATAGGAGGTCTCAATGGCTTTGGACAGGATTTGATTGATAAACAATTGATTAAATTAGATGAGGCTAAGTGAATTATCAGAATAAGTTACATTCAACTGAGATCAGATAATTAACCTCACTTCAATAGCCAAGGATATGCAGCGGACTACAAGACAAAACAAATGAACTGACCACCTGCAGTTCTGCAATTTGCACTAAAACCTAAGCACACAGACATCCTGCATTTTGCCTCACTTAAAATGAGGCCACCGCACACAAAAATCAAACTTGCGTGCAGTAGCTGAATGCAATATCCACTGAGCTATTGTGATAGTAGCCACTTTTGGAAAGGGAAGCTCAAGAACATGCTACATATTACATACATGTATCAGTAGAAAGTGGGGCACAAAAAGAGGGCATACAGCTGTTGGAAGAGCCAGTAAAAAACCATTCACTCGGATGTTTGCATTTCAATCCACATTGAGGGCACATAAGGAGTATTTCCAGGTATGATTCAGCATTTATGCAAAATACATACCACAGGGTTACATGTGACTGGAAGATTACTCTCTTCTGGCACTCATTCTGCATATGCCTTACCACGTAGGTCGGCAGACCCAGTCATGAGTCGACTCACTCGGGCTCACTTAAGATCACGATCCAAGTCATGAGTGAGTCCGGACTGATATTTAGATCCTGATCTGAGCCGTGAGTGAGCCTGGACTCATATTCAGATCATGATTTGAGATGTGGTGAGTCTGGACTCATGTTCAGATCCTGATCTGATTTCTGATTCTGGGATCACATTCAGATCATGACATTCAGATCAAGATCTGGGTCATGGTGAGAGCGGGCTCACATTCAGACTCTGATTCGAGTCTCGGTCAGTCTGGTACAGTGTGGGCCTATATCAAATCAAATGAGTCCATGATGTGAGGTTGAAGAATCCCACGATCCCAAGTGCATCCACAATGTCGATTGACCACGAGTTTATAGCGTTCATAAACGTGAGTTTCCTGTGTACTCATAATATTGAATATGCTTTGGGGCAAGATGATCATGCAGAGCAATTTCATGCTTTGCGGTGTGTAATTTTTGTGGCTGCTGCACTCTAGAACATTACTGAGTGGTGAGTAAAGTTAATTAGTCGGTGCGCTTGGTCTTGCTAGATATTAGCTGTGGCTTGCTGTATTGCAGTTGCTCTAGTTCTCCCGTCGCTGTTTTTTATTTGCTTGCACAACACGTAAAGCGGCCTTAGATCATATGTCCCGCAAGCGGCAGCTACAGGCCTCTCAGCCAGGCCTGGCTACAGGCTAGTTGCAGCTAAGAGCTCATCGCATCACTGTTTGTGACAGTGTTTGCATTTCAGGCAAGTAACTAGGGCCGTTCGGCTTCAAAACAATTCAGCGTCCAGTGTGCGAGCTTATAAGAGTCCTGAGTGAAGGTGAGCCTGGGTAAGTCACAGGTTGAAATGTGCAAGTGAACCCGAATAAGTAAGCGCAGGTGAGTCGTGGGTCAAAATGAGTGAGCCCAGATCAGTCATGAGTCGAAATGAGTGAGTCCATATGAGTTGCAAGTTGAAATGAGTGAGTGAGCCTCGATGGGTCTTGAGTCTGAGTGAGGCATGAGCCTCTATGGGTGGTTGGCACCAGATGAGTGCTGAGTCTGAGTGAGCCCGTGTGAATTGTGTGCCTAATGAGTTTGAGTTCATGAGTTCGAGTGAGCCCATGCCTGTGTGAGTGTGAGCTTGAGTGAGCCCGTAGGTTGACCAAATTTTCTTGAGTGAGCACTCGTGATTTTGCAAGGTATGGCCCAGAGGTAACAAAAGCTAGGGAACTTTTCATCAATGAAAAACCTCATGCCAAGCAAGGTTTGGTGCTCCCTTCAGTGCACTACTAGTAGAAAGTCGTCATGAGAAAGGTCATCCAGGCCACAAAAAGCCACAAAAAGCCACAGGCTGTAAAACAAGCTGACAGGTTGTACCAATGCCTCTTTGTTTGCCTCAGTAATGTAGACCGTTCACAGAGAGCAGTTTGCTCTGTCCACTACAGATGGCGCCACTAGAAGATCCACCACTTCTGGCCTTCGAAGCCAGCGTTAGCAGCATCAGCGCGCAGTGCGAAATGCTGCTGCGCAGCTTGTATACGCACGTTAAGACTCTCAAACAACCCAGCTGTGACACGGATGCCATGGGTACTGTTGAATTAATATCTAGAGCTAATATCCCTGTGGTGTAGTGTCGGAAAAACTAGCCACGCTTGTTACATGAAGGAAACCGCTACACAAATGCCGTCGCTTTTGGAGGGGCTGTCTTGATAGTTCATGCTGCTTCCAAGCAGAACAGAACGTTAATGTGCTGCTCCACGAAAAAATAAACATATCACAAACGCCGCGCGCCAGATTATTTCAGCAGCAGCAGTAGCTGCCTGTAACCTTCCTCACCTTCGACAAACACTGATCCAATATATCGAATGATCGGTGCTTTTTTAGACCTTTGCAAAAAGTGCTTCCTTGATGTCGGCACAGTGCTCACTAAACTGTCGTGCGTACTTAAAGCTAACACGGTGGAAGCGGCAACTGAGTGCTTGCAACAGTACTCAGAGGAGGCGCTTCGACATGCAATGTTGTCGCCCAGTGCAAAGCTCTACAGAAGTGCGCTAATGCAAGGGATAGCGGTGAAATTTATCACAACAGGGCTTTGTATATTTCCGCTTATTCCGGCTGGCTACATCTGCGGGGGCTGGACTCCGGAACAGTTTTCAGTTTTGCTTAGCAGGAGAGCACGGTCGAAGGTCTCCGAGCTTCTGAAGGGGTCCTTGAAGAACATCCTATTTCTTTAGAAGCCAGCATGTTAACGGTGAATAAAGTGAATATCGGGACAATCGGCCAACGATCACACGCACACGGACGGTCGGTTGTAAGTCGCGTGCAGAATGCTGAGCAGCGAACGTTCTTGATTGCTGTGAACACATATTCCTCCACTTGGCAAAAATATCGAGCTCTAAAAAGCAAGCTTTCAGGCATTAGCCCGCTTTTAATCTGCAGTTCAACGACAAGTTACGCAGTCCACCAGTAGCGTTAGAAGGTGAACTGAATGAATAAATATGAACGCGCAGGTAGCTGACCGCGGTCTAGCTGCTGACACATTTGAGCCGATGCGGGCAGTCTGAAGCAGACAAGTAGACGAGCTGGTTGAAGCAAACATTTTTCAGCACCCACACGTTCTGTGCGGACTCACACGAAGATTTTGTGCCGTCCGGCAGCTCGTTATCCACAGCGGGAGCCAGAGAAGCGTCTTGCAGCCAGACACCAGCGCACCGGCAACCGTCGAAACGAGAAGGCCCGAAGGCCGGCGATGGCGGAATGGTCACGTGACCAAATATGGTGGCGCCCATGCTCCCGCGCTGTAAAGCGTCTATACACCCCCAGGGAGACGTTTCCGTACCCCTGTTCCACACAGGCATGGAAGGCTGATACTATCACCATCACGATGTCATCAATCAAGCTGCGTCCACGGTGGACAAAGGTCTTTCCCATCAATCTCCAATCAACCCTGTCCGGTGCACTGTGATCACCCTATTACACAACCTCCCTAATCTCACCTCACTGTCTGACTTTCTGCTGTACCTGGCATTGTTTCCCAATTATCAAAATCCAGTTTGGCATTCTAACAGAGCAAAGGAAGGCTATGAAGTGAATAAAATATGTTTCTACAGCATAAATACATATTAAGTTGACCCTGTTTGCACACTTAACGTGAAATATACACACACGGTACTAAAGCTCACCAGCAGCTATAAACTCAAGACAAAAAAAAATTTCCCTTGGTGTACCTCTAAAGTTTGGTAGAAAGGCAAGTGCCACAGAAACTCATAAAAGAAAATCTCCCTTCAGCAGTTCTCTCATTCCCCCCCCCCCCCCCCCCCTCCCCCCACCCTTTCTGATTTGAAGCAAAATCACAGCTGAACCTGACTTCCTTCTCCCTAATGGCGAATGGATGAAATAAACTGGTTTCAATATGGATCATGTCACGTACAGTAGCGCAAAGAAGAAAAAAAAAGAGAGGCAAGTAAGGAAGTCACCAGGGACAGGTGCTTACTAGCAACAAATGCATTTTATAGCAACGCTCAGTATAAATACTTTTGCAAAGAACCAAGTATGCTGATAAGAAGTGTTGCAAAAAAACTACTTTGCTGAGAGCAAGCGCTTGTCCTGTGCACTCTTCTTATGTGTTTTGCTCTTTTTGTGCTTCTGTACCCGACAGGAACCCTTACCAACATGCCCAACTTTACACTCTGCTTCATTATGGAGACCTCTTCCAGCAAACCGTGTCTCACCAGCATGTTGTGCAGCTCCACAGTCTCCAGGAACAACTGCCGGCTGAACTCCTCCAGGGCTTCCACACTCTGCTTCAGCTGCCCAATGTCTGGAATGGAGAACACCCGGTCAGGCCACAACCACACAATCTCAATTGCAGCGGCCAGCTGCACCATACAGCACACAACCGGAAAAGACGCATGGCCAAAGCTCAAAGTTGCAGCCTCGTTTACCGCTGAGGGTGCTGCCCTATGGCAAAGATGTGGATGCCCGTAATCACTGATTCCAAATGTAGAACAATTGTTGTAGAACAATTAAGAGGACTCCTCACACTGCTTGCAAATCAATACGTTGGTGATGGCAAAGCTAATATGCTTTACATGGTGCTCAGCTCTATGTGTTTGGGTCTGTGGCTGTGAAAGACCCTACGGAAAGATGCTGTGATTTTCAGCGGTAACTGTATGCTTAACCATCTCAGTCATAAGTGACATTATAGTGAGGCAGGGTGAAGCAACCAGCTGGTGTTGAAATTGGCAGCATCTTTACTGTTGCCTGGTATTTCTCTTTTCATCACAACTTAAAAGCGATTACATAAAGAGTCTTCACAAATGGCTACTGTTAAGGGAGACATCTTCATGTTGACTCGCACAACTAGTGCGTACTAGATATGAAAGCACCCCACAAGCAGACTACCTGTTACATTGTAGCTACCTCTCAAGAGGTCTAGCAACCCACATGCAGACAGTGGTTGGCACCTATTAGTACTGCAAACTGTTCCAGCCCACAGTGGCTCAGAAGACAGGAAAAAGATGCTGTTGGCATCATCTCTTGTATGTTGACTAGAGCACTCTCTACAGCAGAACCCTGCTCATGCTACTCTCGAGGGGCCAGTGCAAAACCACAGCACAGTAAAATCTAAATAATTGAATCGTAGTTGATTTGATGCCCTAGATAATTCATATCAAAGTAAATTTTACTGGATAATTTTTTAATCTTGGTTGATCTGATACCCTACATAATTCGTACCAATGTAAACTTTACTGGATAATTTGAGCTGAAAGCTTGCATTGGCTAGGATAATTCAAAGACCTGGGGCGCTATATGGGAGAAATGGAGTTTGCTGTAAAATCAGAAACACGATTTTGACTGGTGACGCAGTGTTGGGCTGCTTAACAGATGTGCGGGCCAGGATTAAGTATATGATGCTTAGTCGGACTCACACGCCATCAAGCAGACAGCGGCGGCATTCCGAATTAGCGCGCAGCATGGTAATATTGTTCCACTGAAAATGACCCTCTGCAGTTTACCAGTGGCGGTAAGCATGCTCACAGCATATCGGTGCTCATATAAAACATAAGATTCTACTTCACGCACACTGTGTACTGTGCCAAACTAGTCGGTAAAAAATCAACTGTGCCACCTATGGACTGGCGAGACGGACCATGCGCACACCTTTCTTGACGCTCCTTTCCAATTGACAGGTGCTCTTCTCTATGAGCGCCTGAGCTGCACCACGTCACTAACCCGACATATCTGACCTTGGCTGCTCATTGCAGAGCACACAGGTCATTCCGCATTTCGCCCCCCAAGAAAATGCAACTGCTGCAGCCAGGGCTTGATTTCATGAACTCGGGCACGGCAGCAGGAGGCCACAGCCATTTAGATGCCACCACGATATAGGAAACCTTTACATAGATGTTACATAGACTGAACACCTCTAGAGCGAGCATGAACAAAGTGTGTATGCCCCTCACTCCCGAATGGCTGCTGCCACTGACCCACCTTCGGTGCCTCCAGATGGCAGTGAAGTGACGCTCTGCAGCATCCCCCAGATGCCAGAGGTCTGCCGGCCTGATGCTGACTGCTTCTGCTTTTCCCTCATGGCCAAGGCAATCCTGATGAAGACCAGGAGGGAAGGAGCAGGTACTAGGTTTAAGAACTGGTTTTATGCAACTGAAGGTGCTGGCTGGAAATGCAGCACAAGACTAAGTGCACAAAGAATAACGCCAGTATCATCAGTCGGTAGTTGCAACTGAAATGAACGAACTCACTCAATATGAAGCTTCCTCCGTGCAGTAACACCTCATTATAGTGAACAGGTGAAAAATACCCGTAAATTAGTTTGATAAAGCCCAAATTCGCAATACAAAACTTTGCCAGTAACTCGTGCAAAAGCGCAAATTAGTCAGCGAAAGAATGGCAGCTGGGAGGGAGCTTTTCAGAAGCTGTAGCATCGTTTCAATGCCGCTCTGGCGATTGCGAAGGCTGCAAAGAACCAAGTGCCAAACGTCAGAATGGCTTCCCCGCAGTGCACTAGCATTGCGTGGTGGCAGGTAAGAAGTCAGCTAAGGTAGCTTTGCTGCATTGCAGCAGCGTTGCGTGAATAACGGGACGCCAGAACAAAAGCCACTGCCGTGTTCACCAGCTCCGCAACAGTGGACGCAAGCACAGGATAGCTACTGGAAGGCTACAATCGACAGTGGCGCTAGTTCCGAAACACTATCGACAGGCGCAAGACATGCAAACGGGTACTGAACACGTGGCTACTAACTCTTCACCCCGCTATATCTTCTGTGGCACTGTTGATACGAGCGAGATAAAGTGCGAACCCTGGTGCGAACGCTTACTGCATAACCATTTGTCATTCCTGTAGTGAGGCAAAGCCTGCTGCCTGCCATCCAAGTGGGCAAAGCATGGCGCTCAGCAGTTTTATGGTCAACTTATGGGCACTTATGGGTTTTATGGGCAGTTTTATGGTATATATCAGTTTTATGGTCAACTGCGATGGATATATATAATGTTATATTCGTGTGTTTGTCAAAAATATTTTGAAGCAATTCAATATGGGCAATAATTCGCAATATCTGGGTTCATTCTAACGAGGTTTGACTTATCACACCGTTTCATCATGCTACCTGCTTAAAGATTCCAATGAGAGGAAAATAAAAACAAAAGAACAACAAAAAAAAAGTGCTGTCACAATAACCATGTATAATCTGGCAACCAAAGAAGACAGGATGGTATTTCGGAATACATATGTCATTGTTACTACAACACTTCAGTGCAAAAGATACCAAAAGCCTTGTAGTATTAAAGATGTCACTATTAAAGAACCTGTTAGTTGAATATAAATTTCAGTAGTACAATGCAAATAGTCTCCAAAGGTCAATATACGACAGAAGGGCACCCTTGTGACACCAGCCCTAACTGAGCCCTAGGTTCCATAAAGCCAAAGCCAATAACAGGAGGAAATGCTCTCTCTCAGAGGCTAAACAAAGAACCAACCTTAAATATACTCTTGATGACTAGCCATCAAAGCCAGTAAAATTACTATACACACTGCTTATCCCCTTGCAAGTTTGCCCACGTCAGATACAGAGCACACAAATGCAAGTACGAACCTTTTCTTCTTCATTATGATTACGTCAAGAGTCTGCAGGAGCTTCTTCTCCATGTTTTGAACATCAGTAGTAGTGACAACCCTGCAAGGAAATGTATGCGACAGTATACTGTATCTGTTATGAGCCTGTTGGATTTGCATTAATGCTTCCCGGCTTTCTACAACTTTGTAGAGAAAAACACAGTACTTTAATTAAGTGCTGGTACACTAACAGAAGGTGTGTGACCATCGTAAGGTACATTATGGCACAGTACAGTCCTGAAGCTGCACGTGAGCTGCAAGGGAGTGGAGGACTCCAGATTCATTTCGATCACCTGGGGTCTCTCTAACTTGCCCTCACATCACACAGCACACAGGCACTTCGACGTTTTTCCTCCATCAAAATGCCCATAAAATCTGCGACCTTCTGTTTGGCAGGCGACCGCCATTGCAGTGGCCGGTGTACAAATGTCTCCATGCTCATTTGCATTCAAGTTACACAAGAAGGTGTTGTTTGTTTGTAGGTGTTTTGCAATGAACACCTTGCCACTGCCTGTAGGCAAAGTCACTGTCATTACTAATTACTATTATCATCATCATCAGCCAAGTTGAGTTTGCTACAGGAAAAAGACCTCTAAACTCCACAATACAGATTTCTGCTATCAGTGCAACCTTTGGCAGTTACAAAGCCATTGCACGATCAGTAGTTTGCTTTTTTTATGCTTGAGCAAAGTGTGTCACTGCTCATACTTATAAAGACAACAAGAGAGTTTGGTTAATCCTGGATGCGAGTCATTTGAAGAAAGCCTATTTTATTCAGCATCAACTTCAATTTTTATAGGTAGCCATATACTTTAGAGTAGGAACTGCAATGGTAGAACACAGGCATGACATTTTAGCTCCATATAGGCTCGTGTGTGCAAAACAGAGGAATAATCAACAACCCAGAAACACAAGATGTGCACTAACCTGATATCCATAAAATCAAATGCCTGAAACGTGAATGCACTAAAAATAAAAATTTAAATCCCGTTTACATTTTTTCTCAATCATTTCACTGTTAAGTGTACAGAGAAAAGCATGAGGTAATGTGCAGAAGTGAAAAAGATCGTTTCATATCGACTATGTTAAAAGACTACTTTGCAGCCCACTGTGCACTAAATCTCAATGCATTGTAATGGGCACAATGTTCCACAGTGCTTATAATTTTACATCATCTGCTCCCCACTGCTGAATTTATTTTTACTCTCAGTTGAAAGCTGCCCAACACAGGCCTTAATCTATGGCTGCATAATTTAGGTGCAATGTAAGCGCAGCAGTTTCAGAAAAAAAAGCATCAGACAAACAACACTTCACACTATTTGTAACACCTACTTATGAGTGCATTAGTTATTGAAGCTGTCAGTATTACTATCGCTTACCTCATGAAGTAAGCCATGGAGGTGTACGGGTAGTTGACAGCACCAAATCCCGAGAGTACGGCCATGAGTGTGACACCCACGACACCCACACGGCTGATAACTTGCTCTATTGACAGTATGCCTGGTGGAGAACAAAAGAAAGAACAGCTAGGTGTAACCGCGTGCCCAGTGGCCAAGAACAGCACGGGACACAAAAGAAGAAGAAAGAAAACAACTAACCATGTTTTGGGCTGAGGATTGGGAATGGGTCCCCAATCTTCCAAAATAAATAGACGAACACCAGCCATGATCCCAGAGCGAGCGGCTTGACAAGCCTTGCTTGCACTGCAAAGCATGAAGGAAAGATTACGAAAAAGATATAGGCTATGTAATGCTCTTAACTAATGACTACACTTTCAAATTCTAAACTATGACCAAGAATACACCAGACAGCACTGGTGAAAATGAAAAAAAATATGAACTCATAAGAGTAGGAAAAGAGGCACAACAATAGGAAAAAAATGATAGGAACGCACACCATAGTATTTGTTTTGGTTCACATCCTTATTGTCTTTGCATTGTTTTGCAAGCTCTGAATGATCAACCTAGCCCAAACAGGCACATCAACTTAAGGGTGCGGAGAGAAGACAAATAGAGCACAGCAGCTGTGGCCAAAGTTCATTTCAACACTGCCTAGCTGAGCCAGTGGGAAATGAAAAGTGCTCCCCACTGTTGGCAACCCTTCAAGTACCTACCCTACCTGCCTAGATTTTGCCCACGAGCAATGCGACACATTTCCAAGTGACAGCACCACTGGGTCAGTGTGTGCTCCCAGTGCTCTTTGCGGAAGCTGTTGATATCGTTTCTTGTGAGCCAAGTGTTCACGTTTTAGCATCACAGGGTGC
This sequence comes from Amblyomma mixtum, assembly GCF_055824585.1. Lineage (NCBI taxonomy): Eukaryota > Metazoa > Arthropoda > Arachnida > Ixodida > Ixodidae > Amblyomma > Amblyomma mixtum. The sequence goes on along the minus strand of NC_143017.1, from coordinate 155,397,716 downwards.
TGCTATGTGTTGCAGCCGCCACGTGTGAATGGTCACTCCCTTTTTGTTGGGTGTGCGTGAACATGCTGGTGCACCTCTAACCAAGTAGATGTTTGTGTCCAGTCACTGAAGACAGCTTTTAGATCCTGCTCGAACAAAAGAGCGCAAAATGAGCAGCCGACTGGAGGCCAGCTCTAATCAGTGTCGCAGCTTTTAACTTTCCCTTTACAAGTCTTTCTTTGGCAATCTCTTCTTCCTCTTTGCGAATCTTCATTCACAGGAAATGCTCACTGTGAGGTGCTTCAGGAGTGTGTTATGTCAACTCTCTTCCTTCCAGCCATGGCGGTTGTTTTCATGTAAACTCTGTCAGCTGGGCCTTGTTTTAAAGATTAGGCTTCCCAAGAGCCCAATATATGAGTGTTTGGTGCCTGTACATTACTGTACGGTGGCAACAAAGTATGCCAGCATCTCATGGCATAAGGGCACTTGAAGCAGACCCACAAAGAATAGCATTGTGCGGTGTAGTGAAACCCTGTCGCCAGCACACATGGAACAGTTTATTTAAAGTTTACCACATTACACACAATCCAAATCAAGGCACGCAAAAGTGAAGCATGACAACATCTGAAAGCATGTATGCACATGTTATGCAGTGCGGTTTGGCTGCAGCTTTTGTGGTTGGGAAAAATTGAAAGCGACAGCTGTACAGAGCCTCCTTAACTTGAGTACACCCATAGTCAGGGCCCCTCTGGACGTAAAAACCACAGGAGGCACAGTCTTTAGAGTTCCCGCTTGCTCATCCAGTCATTCCTTGTAGTTTCTCACGCTGTCTGTAGGTAGCACGTGAAAGTGGTAGCTTTAACTGCTACATGCTATGATGCCAGTGACGATATTGATGCTGTTTATGCCCAATAAAAGTCCTCCCGACAGCCATCACTGTAAAAGCCTTTCAGTAGACAGATTAAAGAGACCGACAACTGTCCAAAGCATGTCATGGGATTACACCAGAGATGAAACAAACCTTGTCTTATTGTAAGAATGGAGCACTATAATACTGAAGAAACGAGAATTTGTCATTTTAATTTGGCATTGAAAATATTAGAAAGCTGATGCCGACGTCTTGCAGTTAAACCTTTCCATTATCAGCGCATCACACCCTGTAATCACGTTTTGGTAAACTATTACTCGTATGTTGTTAAGTGCACCATGTTTTTTCCTTTCAGAATGGTTGTCATATTTATTACAGTTTGCACTCCCTTCAGTGAACCCTTCGAAGAAAAGCATTTGTTACAAGAAGTTGGGACAGTTTTTTCGCACTCCTTGGTTGATGTGTTAACCACAATCCATAAAAACTGCTGTCGACCCATACGACACTGTACCAAAACAGCTTTCGGTGTGGACACTCAAATGGGTGCTACACTGTACTAAATCTGTCTAATTACTGCCTGCCAGCCAAGGCTACATGAGTTTTTAGTTCATCACTTTTGCTGGCTTGCTGTTGCTATCGCACTCACTGATCATGGTTTCCGGCATCGGGATACATAAAAACGAGCGCATTCACTGCTAGAAAAATTCTTGGTCAAAGTCTTCTACAGCGTTTCTAACAATACCGTTGTGGAATCGGAGACCCTGGCTCTAGATACTTGTTGGCACCAAAGAAAATGGGGTTCTTAAAGTTCAGTCATCGCTCCTTTGAACAATACCTCTCACATCCGAAGAAGCTCAACCCAGACGGATCTGACATCACTGGTGTCCAGCACATGTGCTTCGGATGAAAGCTAATCAGAGGTAAATATTACTGCTGCAGGGTTATCGGACCCAAACAGTTATTACAACTCTCAATTACACAACACCAACAAACCAACCAAACAAAAGATACACACGGACTCAAAAGCAAAACAACTGCACTTTCCCTTGTCATGCATCAAGCTTATATTTTATAGACTTACCCAACACAAAGAAGTTTGCAAATTTGTTTGAATTATGCATAAAGCCTTTTACAGAACAAGATGTGTAAGGGACACTGGCCAGTTTTACAACCTTCAATGTCTGCAAAGCACAGATGCAGACAAGGGTAGACACTTTTAGGTCTTCCCCACAGCTCACACGACGATCATGATGTTGACAGCTTGTGATCCACTGGTCTAGTGGCACGACAACACCAAATATAATACCCTCAGTTTTTCTGGGCCACGGCCCGGTCCTGCCAGCGCTGCTGCTTATCCACCTCATTTGTGAGCAACATCATAGCAAGGTGGAGTTGAGTAACCAGTTAATGCTGAAGCTTCCATCATCTTTAATAGATTCGATGTTGATGGGGCCAAAGCACGAGTTTAAATAATCATACAGTTGAACTAAGCGAGTTCAAATTAACAAGAGTTCACAGCACCACTCTCTAAAGAAACATCAATGGCTTCAGAAGGGAAATTTTGAAATTCAGCGAGTAATTCATTATGGCTTTATCCAGTTTGCTCTTCGAGAACCAACAAGTACATACAAGTACTTTATCCCCAATACCACTCTCATCAGTTGGCAAGAGAAATTTGTGTCAAGTGCCATCTTGGCTCCTATAAATGAACTTTGATGTTCACAACTTTAGTCGCTGCCAATATACTAAAAATGACTTGACTGTGTGTCTGTGACAGTCACAAAGGGCTTTTCCAGCCCTATGCTTGCTCAATTATTCAAGCATTTTTGGTGTTAAGGAAGTTAGTTTTGACAATGTGCAACCAAAGGAAAAGACAAATAAGGCTACACATTTGCACATGGCAGAGCTGAGCAGTTCTGCACAGCAAATAACAACCTTAACAGGCTGAAGATGACATACTTACGGAACCGTGTGTTGCTGATAATAAGGTAGCCAATGTAGAAAGGAAGGAGCACTATCAGCATGAACAAAATGGCATACAATCCAAGCTTCCAGTGCAGATACCGCGATCTGAGAGAGACAGAGTTAAGAACGACAATATAGCCCTAAAAAATTGTTATAATACAGATATATATATAGTATATTAGAAATACAGTGCATCAGAAAAATAAACATCTTTAAAGTGCTTTGCCCACATTTCTATCAGCTTTCTGTCAACAAAAATAACATCCCAGGATGCTTTGCAACGTTTATTAGTTCCCTCAAGACAAACTATGCAAGCACAATTCAAACACACTGAGAAAACCAGGAGAGAGAAAATAAATTTAGATGAACGCTACACAGTGGTGAATATTAGTGTTGCAGTGTCATGGATTTATTGCAACTCTTCTCTAAACAGCAAAAACACATGAGAATGCAAAATCAACATGTCTGCAGTTTTACACACACCTCGCGTATAGCAAGTGTGTTGCTGAAATTCCTTTAATCTCTGAAATAGAACCTCTGGAAAGGTTTTACAGCTGCCTACCACACGATACCATGAGTACCATGACGGTGGACTGGGGACAACTTTATCTATGCACGGCAGAGTAGGCTGCGATAAACAGATTTTATAAACGGGCAGCCTTTGCCACTCTCTCTTGAACACAGTGGCCACTACGATGTCAGTCTATAAAAGGAGCTATCTATAAAGGAGCTATAACTTGTCCCTCTTAATGCACATGAGCACAAAGATGTTGTGGTATTATTTTTATTTTGGCTAAACCAAGGCATCGTGAGGTGGTAGTCTAATGGCTCACGCCATGACAGCATAAAACAAGAAAACTGCAATATTAAAACCCACGTGTTTACCTTGTGTCGAGAAAGCCCAGGATTTCAAAGATGATCAACTCAAACATTGTGCATGACAGCGAGAAGGTTACCGAAAATAGCAGCTGCACAGACAAGTGATGAACCTGTGCATGAAGTATAAATGCAAATGTTATCAAAGAAAGAAAAGTAACAAAAAGACAGGAAATACATTTCCTTATACAAAATTAGTAGCTCAGATCAAATGAAAGCTCAAGTGAACATGAAGCCATAAGTAGTGATCGCAAGAAGGAAATAATGACGCACTAGCATCCACCCAAGATCAGCCATACAGCTGCAAAGAAAAGCTATACAGTTTCCACAGAAACTTCGTAGTTGTAGAAAAATTTTGTCCTGGTCTGGGGTTGTTTATTCTTCAAAAAGTTCAGGGGGCACTTTGGCACACTAAACTGCTTCAAGGCGGAAGCCTTTCCTGGAGCACTGTTAGGCATTGACTGAGAGACTGTTTGTTATTTGAGGAAAGGAAATGTATCTGTCTCTCATATCTCGGTGTACACCTAAACCTCGCTGTAACGGGAAGGGAGGAAGATGGGAGTGAATGAAGACGACACCGTAGTCACTAGACGCGCCTTTGTTCGTTCCAAATCATCGAGCTGGCATGGCGAAGTGGTAGCGTGCTCGTCTCGCACTCCGGAGACCGGGGTTATATTCCCAAGCTCGGAAAATTTCCAACTCTGTTTTATTTGTTTATCTGGTCTGACTAGAAAGGCTAATTGGTTAAGGGGGGACACTGGTCTTAGACCTATTTTCCTTATTTTTAGTCCAATCCTAATGAAACTGTACCACCTTGCTCAGTTTTTTATGCTAATTTCAACAATTAAATTACCTTTCTCATAAATTAGTCGGTTCCCAAGATAATTCATTTTAATTGGTCCTTCATTAGTACCTCGGTGCAAAAAAAACTGCTCAATAAAAAATTATTTTTAATCCATGGCTGCGTAGTATGGTGAGCAAAGAGTGCAATAATCAAAGCAGTTTTTCTGTTTTACCCTCATTAGTAATTTTACAGCACTTGGAATATCAATGTTCAAGGTGTGAATTCAATGCATCGATAAACTTTGCGAAATTATAAATTTTTGAAGTGCGATTGAACAAATCTGCTTCAATTATTGCACACACTGTGCCTTCAGCTTCCCTTAGCAAATAATACAACATCTCTAGCTGTCCTAGATGTTGAGATATTGACATACTAAGACAGCCAGATGTCCAAAATTTTCATGCCATTAAACTGTCTGCTCCTGCATAAATTCAGCCCACACGATGATCTGAATTTAATATTATGGTCAATATGTTGATTTCTTGAAGGAAGAAATTGATACAGTTGGAAAATAGTAACCGTAAATTCCACAAATGTGATTTTTTGAAAATCGATTTTTTGGTCATTTTTCGGTCTCAAAGACCAGTGTCCCCCCTTAAGTAAGTCCCACTAACTTGGAGCATCACTATACGATCCCTTTAATTGGTTGCATGGTTAGTAGCCAAAGTGCAATTGGCCCGTTTGAAATTCGCGCACTGTGACGTCACGACCGTTTCGACCAACTGAAAAGCGTGACATTTTCTGTCGACAACTTCTGCTTACAACGATGAGGCATTAAAGGCTTCCGCCTTAAAAATATGAAGTTTCGGCGGAAGCTGTATAGCTTTTCTTTGCAGACATATGGCTCTGCTTGGGTGGATGCAAATGAGTAATTACTCTTTTATTACAAATCTATTCCACCTTGAGGGATTCCCCTAAAACATATAGGATCAAGTGGTGATCATGATGTGTAATTTTGTTATCTGAAAGACAAAGGACCCCAACCATGGTTTATGGATCATAACTTTTTAAACAAAGATCTTGCTTAGAAGCATCGTAGTAGCTCTCTTAAAAGGCAACACACATCCAAGGGAGATCATAAGTAAATATAAACAAAAAGCAATGACAGCAAGAAAACCTGAAGCCATCTCACATGTAAAAAAATGTAACGCTAACCCATTCTGCTACAGCACTGATGCAAACACTTGTTTCTAATGGTGTTGTTTTACGTTCTTGTGAAATGCTTTCTTTTTTGCTGCTGGCTGGCACTGCTTACAGGAGTATAGACCGCAAAATTTTGGTCCTGTGTTTTCTTCTTTGTAACCATGTGCAAGACATTAGTATACATGGATCACCACATGATATTTGTCTAGGGCCTCTAAATAAATTATAACTGAATTTTTATCTTGTGCTGTTTCAGTTTTGGTTTCAGCAGCCGAACAATACCTGTGACGTCAAAGGTCAGCATAGGCCATGTGAGGCAAGAAAAGTATTTAATTGCTGCTTCGTGATTTTAATTCACTATAACGCTATAGCCAGCCTACCTCAAGAGCTGGAATGACAATGAGTGAAGAAGCAGCGATTTTATTGCGGTTTTTTCCTGCCTCACGTGAACTATATGGGCCTTTGACGTGACAGTGCTGTTGAAATTGAAACAGCATGAGAAAAAGATTTGATTATAAATTACTTAGCAGTCGTAGGCGAACATCACATAGTGGTCCATGTAATGTCTTATGCATCGCTGTAAAGAAGAAAACATGCGACCAAAATTAGGTGTCTATACTACTTTAACTGGAACCTGTGGTGTCATGTGTTAGAGTGAAAGTATCATGCAATCGTGCAGCACTGCTCCAGTCAAGTCTGTAATTTCACAAGGCTGAGAAAAGATATAGTTATGCCCCAGGGAGACATTGGAGTAAGGATAGTGCTTTGCCATGTAACAGAACAGGCGCATTACAAGACATACACCATTTAACACTTTGTGCATATTTCCATTGCATAACTAGGGGTTAGAATTTACGGCTTTTATTTTTAGAAAATTCGGTGAACTTTTTGGAGATTTATTCCAGAATGCAGTTTTTTTTTTTTTTCCGACAATATTATTTTCTACAAATGAATTAGCGGCTTTTTTAGGTGATATGTTAAGCTATTCCTATGAAGTCAAAAGTTACTTAGAGTTTATAACGGCCTTTTTTTAAGCATAAGCAGCTGACTTACTATTAATTAACATATAAACCATGGTAATTAGAGCAGTACCTATAGAAGGTAGCGGTATCCCCATTAAAAGGAAAGTAACAGAAGTTAAATGATGGAGCCATCCAACAAAAATGCAATGGAAGTTTACTTCTAAATACTGAGTTGTTGTGTTGTTGCACTGGGAGAGGGTGGAGCATCATGTCTGTGTGCTAGAGAGTCAATGGAACAACCACTGAACTATCGCAGTAGCCAGAACATGACACTTTTTCGCGAGGACTAAACATGGTTTTGCATCAGTGTCCTTATATGTGCGGTGGAGAAACCTACTCAACAAAGCAACTGCCCAAAGCGGATGATGAAAGCGAATAAAGAGGCGCTTTGCTAGTAGACAGCGAGCATGTAGAGCCTCCCGATTTCCAGAAGCGTGCAAATTAGCAGAGCACTGCCTCAAAATGCACGACACGCTAACCCAACAGTACTGCTGTATCACCACACCCTTTGGTTTCATAGTTTTGTTAATTTCTCCTAATCTATAGCCAGCTAACTATGGTGTGCATGTCAAGAATAATGACCTTCTTCGGTTATAACCGAATTTCAAAAATTGAATTCAGGGTATTACACTGCTACTTGCGAAAATGTTTTCTGCAAACTTCATTTCTACACACAAAGCGAAACCAGCGCAAAACCACCAGTTGATATTTCACGAGCAAGTTACCTCATAGTCTTTGAACAGCTTCTTCATAAAGAATACCCATCCACCCGCAAAGAAGAATACCTGAAACACAAGGGTTAAAATATTTAATACGCGATTCCACACGTCGCCTCTTTGACAATTACTTTCCAATGACATATTTTTTGTCATCTGCGAGAACGACGGTTCAGCACCGAAAGGCGTCACAATACTTCTATCACAGTAACAAATACAAGACTAATGAATATACCCACTTCCAGTTCAGCGGAAACACGATCAGCTTGAATATTGAACAATTTCAAGATTGAGCCCGCAGTCGATTTAAACAAGAAAATTATTAAAAACAAAGATTTATTAAACCCGTTCGGGTTGTGATAATCAGACCACAACCTGACAACAGAGCAAGCCGCATGCCTAGAAACAGACCGATTTAAACCATGAAATGTGAAAATTTTGTAGCCTTTGCAGTTAAAATTAACACAGCTTCGAAGGTGCGCCTACATCGACACGTAGAAAGCACGTACTTGCGACACGGTCACGACGAGAAAATCTGTAAGAAGCGACATGGCGCTATGTCGACTTCGTGCAGCCCTTTAAACAAATTGTTCTGGCTTGTTCTCAAGGGCTTATATATTTGTCTGAACTTGACCACCACATCCTGGCGGACGCAAATCGGCCTGTCGGCAGCGTCGGCACCACCACCCGAAAACGGGCAATCGAATCTTGGCAATGTTGACACCAGTGTCGCCAGACCAACGAAGCTTTCGCCGATATTTTTGGGTTTCGGTTTTGCTGCGGCCACGTCATCATAGGGGCACGTGGTTTGCTTTGTGAGAGCATGTCAACGGTAAAGAAAAAACTAGCTAACTGTTTTTAGCTCGTAATAGGCGTGCTCCAATCCTTTGCGCATCCATGCTCGCATATCGGTTGGTTTTGGTTTTATGGGGTTTAACGTCCCAAAGCGACTAAGGCTAAGAGAGACGCCGTAGTAGAGGGCTCCGGAAATTTCGACCACCTGGGGTTCTTTAACGTGCACTGACATCGCACAGTACACGGGCCTCGAATTTCTCCTCCAAAGAAATTCAGCCGCCGCGGCCGGGATCGAACCCGCGTCTTTCGGGCCAGCAGCCGAGCACCACAGCCACTAAGCCACCGCGGCGGCCCATGCTCGCATATCGCCGTACAGGACGATCTTCGCCTCGTCATGTCCATTGTGCGTTCCAGCTCTGCGGACAATGTTTCTCGGGTCAAAAATGTCCAGTTTTCTTTATTCACCTCTTTGCGACAACGCCTAAAAAAAAAATAAAAAATCCAGAAGTATCCACTTACGGACCGTCTTTTCCAGCAATCAATGTAAGCTTTTTTCGTAGTACTTCTCAGCTTCTCACCAAACCTTTCGTGCTGTCCACACCAGCTATCATCATGAGACATCTGTTCCCTTCTGATCACTTTTGATGGCTTCAAATGAAGGTTTCAGACAAATTACAACAAGAATATGAGAGCTTGCGCAGTTCCAATCATTTTATTTACAGGAAACGAGAAAATACTTGAGAAGTCGCTGCGTAAGAACGAAATGCACTGGCAAAGAACCCACAGAGCAAGAAAAACTTTCTCCGTGCTTGAATATACCTGCAAGTAAATAAATGAAACAGGCTAGGTTACTTCATGCCACAGTTTAAGTAAAAAATTTCAGCACTAACAAGAACAGTGCAAAAAGAATGACGGCAGGTACAAATGAAAGTTACCTGGTATATAAAATTCAAAATGCAAGAGGCAAAAAAATAACAGGATGGTTACAAGTTCGTAACGTGAATTATCCAGTGTAAGCTGGCTCATGATCATGGAAAAATGGAGACATATTAAAGTTGACGCTGTAACCAAAAGGACACAGCAGCAGTGGCTGAGTGGTTAGAGTGTCCTCCTTGTACATGGGAGGTGCAGGAGTTCTTGGCAGATGTGGAAGGTGTTGGGAGGTGTCAGAGATGTTGGGAGATGTGGAAGGTGTTGGGAGAAGCGAGAAGTGTTGGGAGAGAGAGAAAGGAATTTTAATGAGGGAAAGGTGGAGAGGTCGGCCGGTGGTGTTGGGAGATGCGAGAAGTGTGGGGCAGAAGGTGAGCTTTACCAGCTGGTGCCCGGCAGTGGGCTTGGGGATGCGGACAATGGTGCAAAACTAAGGAAAGAGCTAAGAACAGCTAATGCGTTAAAAGCTCAGTGGAAATCATATTCAACTCGCCTGTTACATTTGCCCAACTATGATAGTGGCCACTACCAATCAGTACTGTGCCTTACATGCATGCAGCTGGAGCTCGCATCAAGCCATACAGGCTAGTTGGTGTAGATCAAACATAACTCACACGAATGCTTGAGCTTGTATCATGTCAAGGCACCAGCATGCACAAGGCAGCAAGCAGGTGCTTTCTGATAGTGCTGTCATTCTCACTCACCGTCAGCATATTATCACCACATCCCACATGATGCATTCAAAGAATAAAACCTGCACTGCAGATGACAAATTGCACTTGGCTTATATAGATTGATTACTGGATTTTAATGACAAAAAGGCTACTTTCACAGAAAACGAAGTGTTTGTAAATCAGAACAAGTCACAAAATGATTTGAAATAAAAATGCAGAAAAATCAGAAAAAAAAAATGGATTGAGCTACCCTCGTGTCCCTTCAAGGGTTATCCAGCCTATTACTATGCAACAAAGCATTACTATGGCACTTAAATATCTTGGCAAGAGCTTCCTTACGCAGGCTGAGTAACTTGCCTGGCGAACACTAAAACTTGAGATTTCCGATGGATGGCAGATCTGGCAACTTGATGTCCTTGATCTGCTGCGGCAGATTCATGTTTTTCACGGCTGACACAGCCCTTGCAGGAGCAGCTGAGAGGCCCGCCTGCAAGCAGCACACAGAGAAGTCATGGAAGTGTGTGTGTAAAGCATGTTCCAGCAAGTATCCAGACAGTACTCAAAAGCCTATGTCAAGGCCACCTCAAAAAAGAATCATGGAGTCTATTCTTCAACATGAAATCTGGGCAGAAACTGATAGCTGAACTCAAGCCATGATGATAATAGTGTCCGAGTGCCAACTAAGTGATCCCTTTAATATGAAATACATTGCACACTGCAAGCCCGAAAGACACTGTAAACATGTACAATTACTACTGCGATAATTACAGCAAGAAGGAATGAACTGAAACTTTAAACAGCAACAATAATGCTAATACTGCATTTTTCAGTTGAAGTTATAAAGCATTACCTCATACTCCTCGCTGCAGAATTTAGCTAATGTAAAATCAACACACAACTTTGATGTCAGTCATCCCTCTGTTGCCTTTTGGTACTGAGAAAAACAACCTCAGATCTGCTGCCAACACATAAGTCAGCTCCAATGTCAGGCAGCAACCCCTGAATACAGATGTCTATGGGAAGAATATCGCATCAGTGCATGCTCAGACCAAACTGCTCAAGCTTCCCGCTGAAATCTCAGAAGAAACACCTACTTTGAAGGGCTATAGACACCAAATTTTTTCTTGCATGTTTTCATCTTTCAAACAATGCGTTAGACATTGATATACGTGGAGCACCCTGTGGTATTCACCTACAACCGCTAAATAATTTATAATTGAATTTATTCTCTTATGCTGTTTCGATTCCGGTTTCATCAACCGAACGATGGCAGTGAAGGGCAGGTGACCTTTGAGTAATCTGAGGTATGAAGAAACGACGATACAACTGCTGATACGTCATTTGTTGTAATTCTAGCTCTTGAAGCACGTTAGTTTAAGTGCTACAGTGAGTCGAAACTATGCATCGGTGCTTATATTGAAGTTTCTCCACGCGTCATGTGACCTACAAGTCTGCTACATGTCACAGCCATCATTCGGCTGATGAAACCGAAACAGCATGAGAGAAGAAATTCAGTTATAAATTATTTAGCGGTCGTAGATGAATACCTCATTGATATCCATGTACTCTAAGGTCTACAGCATCACTCGTATGAAGAAAACACGCAATAAAAGTAGGTGTCTATAGTCCTTTAAAGGGAAAGTGATGGCAATTTGAAGTTCGTTTATACTTGTTTGATTATCACAACCTCATCATGCCCTTAGCACTGCATTTAGTCGCTAAAGGATTTCTGGTGACCTGTTTCCCTGCCTCTTGGGGTGACAGTGGGGTGAGCCAGTGGTGTTAATTGCGAGCCAAGTGGAGTGCTCATTGAAAGACACAGCTGTCATATTTTCATATCAATAACAAAAGAAGAGAACAACCGCAACATTAAAAGCTTTCAAGCACACACTGTTTGCCGCACCCAAAGCACGACACTTCACAGTGATGGATGCAGATTTCAACTTCAGACACTGCTTGTGTGAGCGGACGATTTCCTGCACCATCGAAGGAAGAAGCAATGTTATTTATCCAATCTCTGCTTGACTAACCACACTTATCACAGCCGGTCATCCTTCAGGTAAGAGTGAAAGCTTGCACTGGGCTCAGTAGCACAGCATAGCAGTAGCAGTAGCACACCAAACAGTAAATGACCACTCTGCATGTGCTCTTTTGAGGTAGCTTGTATCAGCCAATATCATTACACGCACATTAAGACAGAAAAACTGCCTGTAATTAATGACAGCGACAAGGAAGAACACAGTAACACGCAGCAGTTTCACCCTGAAGTTTGGCATTTCCTGTTCACACCCATTACTGAAACTGTGACAAAGTTTCAGTAGGTCTTGCTCATGCCAACAAGGGAAGCATGTGTCGACAGTGTATCCGTTAAGTCTGAAATTCAGTAGGTCTTGCTCGTGACGTGAGAAGTATATGTGTTGCAAGGAAAGTTTCAAAGCAGACTCTGTTGTCTGCCACTTGAGTGCTGAATTCATCTAGTCTTTTTCTGCAAATAATACCTCTTGCTTCTCTATCTTGTTTTGATCTTCGATCCGTGTGATGATCTCAGTCATGCTGGTTTCCAGGACCATGCCCCCCATGACAAGCTCGTTGAGAATGTAGTGAACCTACAGTGAAAAGAGTAAATGTCCCGAATTAAGAGGCAGCAGAAAAAAAATTCCTCTATGATTAGACTTTCTTATCAATGCGTTTGACCAGCAAAGCTACCACGATGTCCCTGGCCACAAGATTTCACACGACGCCCCATGACAGCGACATCACAATTATGTGACCACAAGATGGTTACGTGATGTGTTACTTCAACGACACCACTCACATGCCAAGTGAACCACTAAAACCTTCACTGTAAAAAATGGGAGCCATAGTTTCTGTCTACTCTTTCAAATAACTATTAATAAGAGCTAAAAGGCCATCAAGTTGTTTACTTTTTGATGTGCAAGCTTTTTTATAGCACTAGCAACATTGTGCTATCAAATTACTCTATGCAACAAGGGCACGGAAGGGGCTGTAAAAGCAACTTCTTACCAGTCCGCACAGTTTACTTCTCAAGCAACGATGAGCTGACTGCACACAGTATTAAGTTGAGTTCCTGCGTGGGCTAGTTGTTACGTCTCTTCCAGTTAGAGTACTAGCAAAACATGAAGGTGAACACATAATTATGTGTTCTTTAGCAAACATGTAACAAAGAGTTGGTTGCATATAAGTACGAAACTCAATGAGTGCACAATGCAAACAGATCAAACGAGTGACACAGTAGTAGATCATCATAAATATAAGAGACAAGTAAATGCTTGGTGTAATATGAAGTGGTTAAAGTGGCCCCTCTATGATGAATGCTCGCTCCCACAAAACTCCTGAACCACCGCCTTGATGATCTCAAGAAATGGTTTAGGCATAGAAGTGATGATCTCTTGTAATGACTAGGAAAGCATGCTGTGCCAAAAGAAGTTTTTCCCGAACACTCAATGTCAGCAGACAAATAAAATGCACAATATTTAGTTTATGCTGCTTTCCTGAACCTGAAATCTCTCCTTTGCTTTCTACTGACTCGTGTCTCCATGCCCATCCTGCTTTCTAAAGCCACGGCCAGCACCGCTGCCTTGGCCTATCCGGCTCACCTGAGCAGCGGGGCAAATCAATGCGAGTGCTGACTCTCCTTACTACCAGGTGCAGTATTATGTCACAGAGGAGCCTTATCCTTTTATCGCCCAAATTGCGAAGGAATCTAAGAGAGAAATCATTGCCTCTACATCATGCTACCTAAACTCAAAATCAAGAGCCAATATCAAAATTCTGTTAGCACTGCTAAAATTCGAGAAATCGGCATGTTACCAATCAGAAAAAATTTCCATTCAGTCAATTTTGTGCAGACGGTTTGAGTTGTGTGAAAGACGAAATCAAAGGGCTCGAATCAACTCAAAGGCCCAGAGACAGCAAACAATTTTTTATAGAACTGCCTTCCTATTATTTCTGGAACATTTGCCAGTAAATGAAACCTGAAGAATTTTGGATGCTGCTGGAAGTTGCATGCTAAAACCCCTTTTTCTTCAGACAGCTTACTCACAGTGATGGCAAGCATTCTGGACAGTAAGCGCTGGCTGCCAAGAACATGTTGATATCAAACTTTGTATGTAAGCTCCATGCAGTAATGAGTATAAAGCGTGCAAACGGTACATTGCGAATTCTCAATACTGGGCATGAACGGGTCGAAGGTGAACTAAAGAAGATTCTGAGCTTGTCTTTTTACCGCAGGAACTTGATCTACATGCTACGAGCATTCTTATAAAGTTCGAATTGTTATCCTGTGCATCTGATTTCCCTATCAAATCAGGTTAAACGTCTCGGCTCCCACCCTTTTTTTTTTTTTAACTTGACCTCTAGGAGCAGAGGTCAACCAATGTGTGGAGTGTCTTTCAGCCAGTCGCGTGGCGGCTTCGCTTTTGCTTTTATTTTGTTTTCTAGGGTTCCGTGAGTAAATAGTTTCAATCGCAGACAACATAGCTGAAAATTAGGCCCACAGAAATAAAAATACGCGTGGACGTTTTGCTTTTGCAGATCACTCCACATATCACTACGTACCACTCCGCCAATGGCAGAGAAGCAAGCAGTCACGCGACTGGCTGAAAAGCACTCTACGGGTTGGTTGACTCCTCCTACTCTCGGAGGTCAGTTAAAAAAAAAAATGCAGGAGCCGGGATGTTCAATCCGGTTTAATAGGAAAATCGGCTGCACAGGACAATCATTCGATGTTTCTAAGAGTGCTTGGAGCATGTAGATCGAGTTCCCGCAGTAAAAAGGCGGCCTAAAATCCTCTTTACTACACCTCTAAGCAACAAATGAGATGCTACTTTTGCAGCCCATTTGTAATCACAGCACACCGTGTAGAATCGTACACTGTTGAGACATTCATGGATTCATTGCAGCACTACCCATCTGTCACAGTGACAACTCGCCAAGCTCAATGGGAACATCTAGGGATACATAGATTAACAGAATATTCATATTTCTACTGTGAGCAACACACGAAATAAGACTGGTAAAATTGGAGAATAGCCACCTTGTCCACGTGAAAGATCAGGTCCAATTCACACACGTTCTCAAAGCACTTGTCCAGTGTTTCTACAAACACCTGCAAAATGAAAAAAATGGGAGAAAGCTATTCAAACAAATCATACGTGAGATACGCTGTACTCACAATGAATGCACTCTGGCATGCATCACATCACTTTCACCAAACCACAGCAGAACCTGACCATAACCACAGCTATACACAACTTTTAAAATGGTATTAAACCTCAATCGTGCAAACGTAAATGACATACAATCCACCACGTCCAATGCGTGCAGTGAGCTCAATATGGATTGTGGACAACCACTTTTGCTTCTAGCAGTTGTTAACACTGTGATTAGTAACTTGTTTTGCTTGACCAATGGACATGTCATAACGTGGCCAGTTGGTGCAGTTGGAACTATCATGAAAAATAAAATACATGAACTTGAGGCTTGTGCTCCTTGTCATGTGTGTGGATGGCACGCACCAGGAAAAACATTTTGCCTCCTCAAAAATGCAAGAGTGAGTATTTCAGCGAGCCACATGTTACTGCATCTGATAAACAACTGACTAAGAAAACTCAAATCATGCAGCTCAAATTGTGAAAAGAAAGCTAACATATTCCCTCTCATATTGAACTGTGCTCTCTGTTGTGAGAAAATGAGACAGCATCAGGAAGAGTGCCACGCAGATGTTAACAGATGGCAATGGTATATGGGCTTTAATATCCTGAAGATGCATATGTGTTATGAGAAGTGCTGTAGCAAGATTCTTTAACATGCACTAACAGAGCACAGCCCCCCACTTACATAAGGCAGCCGTGGCTGAGATTTGGCAGTAGACCTCATGCTTAGCAGCTGAATTCCTTAGCCACTGTGCCACTACTGCCGGTAAGTGCTGCTGTATATGTCCCACCACAAGTTTTCTGTTTTAAGGAGTTTGTTACAACTGGAAATCTCTGCAGTTTGCTGCACAGCTTATTTACTCCCAGTCTGTAATGGATGACCAGTTATTACACAGAGTACTCAGAAAATAATCTGTCATAATTCTCTGTTTTCCAAAGTCTTCATTACAAAATCTATCACCAGCACATACCAAGGGACAAATTTTTTCGTAGGTGACATAGCAGCTTGGACTCTATAAGTTACTGATAGATGGAATGCTGCTGAAAGTCATGTCTCATGTGCATGCATGCACTGCTAAACGTGCACTATGCGACAGCTGCTTGTTATGGGCAGTCCTGCAGCGGATATATAATTAATTCTGATCAAATCAGGAAAGTACATCATCCAAACTTGCTACTGAAAAAGCAGGACTGTCGTGTGCAATCTCTGCACCAAATTACAGTGCAAATAAGCAAGCGGTTTAACCGAGAGAAGCATTTTACGGTGTGAGTTTAGCATTGCAACAGTCTACACCTGAGCATTTTTGACAAAATGAGTGCTCCTTCACCTGAATCAGATCCAGGATGCCAAGTTCACTCTCTGAGGAATCCACACAGAACACGAAATACAGGGTAGCATAGTGGCGGTAAATGATCTTGTAGTCCGAGCCTCCAATGAGCCTGCAACAAGTGAGGCATTAGTGAATTATTTAACAAACCACCCAAACACATGCATACGAGCACTTTCAGGGCAACATAGTGTACCCAGAAGCAGTCTGTGCACTGAATGTGATTCGTGCAGCAAGACCAGCAAAATAAACGACTTGAGATAAAAGCTAAAAGATTAGCAAAATAAACGACTTAGATAAAAGCTAACAGAAAAATTGGTTTCTTTGCTGGCATCAGGTGCAGATCATCATCATCAGTCTGCTTCAGAACAGGAACATTGACCTCGAGTTACCCACGTCCTGCGCAGCCGAGAGCCTTTCTTAACAACACCGCTACACCTAATCCTCTGTCGTCCCTAACCAGTTTACATTTTCATTGAAATCCGTCTAGACACAAGTTGGTGGTGACCAGTTGTACACATTATGTATGCCACAAACAAGCCGCTCTTTACTTCTCAAATTAAGTTAAATAATTTCAATACAAGTCGCTCTTTACTTCTTAAATTCAGTTAAATAAATTCAATGACCTTAAAATTAATTTATAAGGGTTATTTCAAAGCGGTTCTAGACCGTTAAATCAACTGGAATAGTAAACTTACGTTCCTCCCTCCAAAAAGTTGCACACATTGTCATCCCTCTTGGAGACAAGCTGGAATGTTTCCCGAATGATCTGCTGCTGCGAGTCTTCGGGCTGTACGAATAAAAATAAACACACATACCGTATATCACAAAAGCAAGGCAAGGTTAGAAAAGATTACATCAAATATGACCTGAATTTTCTTTTTTTTTCTAAGCGAAAGTTGTCACTGGATAGCTTGCATATTGCGGTCTCGTGCCGTATCTTACTGACAGACTTAGCCTTCTCACCGCTAACAATCAACTCACGGCTTACTAGTTTACCTGGTAGTGAGGCGCTGGCAAAGAAAATCAAATCACGCACGCACTTTTCATGTGGAGCGGCCAGAGTGTTGTCAGAAACGGAGGGCAATTACTTACGTAATACTGATAAAACTTAGTGAGCCTGGGCTTCCCATGGTTGTTGAAGACTAATATTGCTTTTATCATCGTCGAATTGCGAGAACTAAACACGCATCGCTAACACACGCACGTAACTATTCTGTGGGAAATGGCACAAGTTGCAGGAAGCAGCGATCAGCAGCAGACAGGGCAAGACGTATCCATACCTACAGACTCAAAGCCGCAAAAGAATCCAATAAAATCCACCCCTTGGTTGCCAGTTATTGAAATTCTCTAGATTTGACACGGGCCTGAGCCATCCCCTATGTGCGATTTTCGGGTCAAGCTGCATGATGGTCAACGCGACTTGAGCCCTCGAGCCGTAGATCTAGTTATTAAGAAACTCTACTGACTCTGCTTCACCCAAAGCATTCAAAAAGAGAATAGTAAAGCAAATGGAAAACTTTGGTACTCGTTTCAGGTATGAAATTGAAACAGCATCGTTGGTGGCCGCCTACCTTAATTCGTTAGTTAAAGCCTAACTTATCAATGAGAAGCAAAAATGAGAAAGTTATAGAACGACAGAACGTGCCACAAATGGCGTCATCCACGTGCAGAACAAGCAGCGCGAAGTTCAAAATTTTCCTGACAGGAGCGCGTGTTTCGAATATCCCGTGAGACACTGCAATTTCCGCTGCTTCATGGTTTCACTGGTTTCACGCTCTTCCTTGAAATCATGGGGGAAAAAAAATTAAGAGGTTTAGGTTGAAGAAGGATGGACAGTTGGGCAAGTTGGTAACGGTTCAAATTGGAAAGTACAGCGCAAAAGAGCGCTGTACTCAGCGCTGTACACAGCGCGTTCTCAGCGCTTGTCTATTCTCTTTCTGTACGTCTTGCGTCTGTTTTGCTCTGTACCTTCCAATATGAAAGGTTTACGTTGGAGCTTTATTTCCAGAAACTGTGCCATTTGTAGCCACTTTTGGTGGGCTAAGAATTACTGATGAATCCAGGTAGCACCGAAAGATTGCGATAATGTTACATTTTTGTTACGCTCAAATGTTATTTCAATGTCCTTAATGTCCCTTTTTTCTAATGTTTTTGTAATGTTACATATAAATGTTCGAATAACCTTCCCCAAACATTCATGAAACATGTAAACAACATAAATGCAACATTCTCGAAAATGGTGAAGCAGCCCCGCACAAGCATGCAGGCCTGCCAGTGGTGACGGCACACAACTTACAACACTTTGCAAGAACCAACAACAAGAGTGACACCTTCTCCACTACACTACAGCACAGCAACTCGTATTCACTCACCTCCAAACGGATATCATGCCGCCGAGCTTATATACTCGCTACTGCGGCATGTCCCATGAGTGACAGTGGGGAATGGGTAATAACTAAAGTTTTGTGACAAAATAATGGGGCTCTTCATGTAATCTATGGCGATTACTATCTAAGAGATGTGGTTACAAGGTACTGTTAGTTGAAAAACGTCTTTACTCTAAGAACAGTGAGAAAATGTCTGGAAATCCGTGCTCGAAATATATTTGCAATGTTTTATAGTTGCGACTCTAACATTATAATAAAATTTAGAAGATGATATTAAAACAACGTTTGTTTAGAATGTGAAAGTAACGTTTCCTATGCAACTTATAGCGTTATATGTTAATTTTTAATGTTAATGTAAAGTTACTATGCAACATGTAACATATTACTCCAACTTACATAACATTTTATAACACTATTCTAATGTTCGGTGCTACCTGGGAAAGTTTTTCCGCATCTTCAACGATGTGAATCCTTTAATTAGATTTAACGATAATAATTAAACCACCAGCCAAAAAAAAAATATAATCTTTGCTTCAGTTTCTTTGTTTTTTTCGTTCGAAAATGCCGTCCTATAGACTCCTATGGAATTCCAGAGTTCTCGGTCTTCTATTCTATTCCTTTAGCTTCTACCATCCTCTACGACCATTCTATTGCTTTAGCCTCTAAACAAACCGAATATTATTCTCGCACTGAAAACACCCCTTTGGCGACAGTCATAATCGACATGAATTATATTATAAATTATATTATATAATTATATTATATATATTATAAATTATAAATAAATAAAATAAATAAATAAATAAAAATTATATTATAAATAAATAAATAAATTATAGCGGGACTGTTGAACATTACTTTGGTTTTCTGCGTGTTAATATTTGGCCCCACCGTACTGCTCTACCTGTCTAACTCATTGATCATGCTTTGCAGTTTAGAAGGTTTCGGCCAAGTACTACACCAGGGTGGCCTAGTAAGGGAACAGCAGTTCGCAGTTGGCAGCGATGTACTGGAAGTAGTACGAGAATATGTCTGCTTAGGGCAGGTAGAGACCGCAGATCCGGATCATGAGAGGGAAATTACTATAAGAATAAGAATGAGGTGGAGCGCATATGGCAGGTTCTCTCAGATCATGAATGGCAGTTTACCAATATCGCTCAAGAGAAAAGTATACAACAGCTGTATCTTACCGGTACTCACCTATGGGGCAGAAACGTGGAGGCTAACAAAGCAAGCTATGGAAAGAAAATTGATAGGTGTAACGTTAAGAAATCGGAAGCGGTCGGAGTGGGTGAGGGAACAAACGCGGGTAAATGACATCCTAGTCGGAATCAAGAGGAAGAAATGGGCTTGGGCAGGGCATGTAATGCGAAGGCAAGAAAACCGCTGGTCCTTAAGGGTAACGGAGTGGATTCCAAGAGAAGGCAAGCGTAGCAGGGGGCGGCAGAAAGTTCGGTGGGCGGATGAGATCAAGAAGTTTGCGGGGATACGGTGGCCGAAACTGGCAAAGGACAGGGTCAATTGGAGATACATGGGAGAGGCCTTTGCCCTGCAGTGGGCGTAGTCAGGCTGATGATGATGACGATAGCGGGACACACTGCGGAAGCCTGCGCCCGCGTTTCGGTTCGGTTCACGCAGTGTTTTTGAACTAGCGGTACTTTGCTACAAAATCTCAGATTGTGCGCGTCATTGAATGCAGTACAAACCCATTATTTTGCTACAAAACTTTTCTTGGTACCCATCCGCCACTGTCACTCACGGGACATCCCTCAGTAATGGGTATATAAGCTTGATTTCATGGTATCCGTTCGGAGATGAGTGTACCCGATGTACGAGCTGTATGCTGTTACACTGTATAGTGGAGCTCAAGTGTCGCCCTCGCTGTTAGTACTTGCAAAGCGTTGTAAGCTGTGTATCGTCACAAGTGGCGGGCCGGCATGTTCGGGCAGGGTTGCTTTACCATTTTCGAGAACGTTACACATATGTTTGAATGTTTAATTAATGTTAATCGAATGGTTATCTACAATTTTTTTCTCTTCTTCTTCTTCTTTATGGATTGTAAATTGTGCACTTTCAGCGTTTTGTATTGACCGCATGCTGTTGTGACTGCCGTGGCCCGCCCACAAGCGCTTGCGCTTCTGCGGGCACACGCTATGTACTGTATATATATATATCTTGCAATAAAATTCCTGTATGTATGTATGTAACATTACAAAAATGTTGAAAAAGGGGCAACAAGAACATCGAATTTAACGTTTGACCTAACAAAAATGTAACATTGATGTAATGTTTCGGCGCTACCTGGGGCATATACCAGTCCGTGTCTCATTTTTCTTGAGCAAACCTCTTGCCTATGCGCTCAAGGAAGGTGGAAGATATACGTGGTTCTCCATCATAGCACTTTTGACGTCACGTGCAAGCCATATTTCTGTACAGGTACTATGAAGAATACCCTGACAGCTAACTCACTATGCATCCTCGTTAAAGCCACCATCTGGCGAGATTGTCAGGCAGTGGCGGTCCTAGGGAAGGGAGAGCCCCCCCCCCCCCCCTCCCCCCAAAAAATTTTTGCATATTTTCCCGAACGTCCGTTTTCGGGCTCTCATAGGGCGAGATGTGATTTTTGGCGTAGAAATGGAAAGCTTTTGCGTCTTTGATGCGTCAAGTAGTCCCCTACTTTGTACGTTCACCGTGTTAGCGCCTGTCTTATTTCACACAATTCTACGTTCCACAGGATTATTTATTTATTTTGCTACATCAAAGACCCCAAACAAGGGGCATTAGATGAGGGGCGGGTTCTATAAAAATACCAACAAAAAATGAACATATTCTGTACAATGCGAACATGAAGGTTCAAAATACAGATGATGAAACAGGCAAACAGCTTATAAAATCAAACTGCAAAACGCTCAAATGCTTTTGAATACAAAAGAAGATATAAGACAAGAATAAAAAACAGGAAGAAGCGATGAACGGTGGGTAAGAATTCAATAAAGTATTAGAGAACAGTAAAAACCGCATAATAAAACAAAATGCAATAGGTCAACGTTAGAGGGGAAAGGTACGCGGAAACCTAAAATGTTTCTAAAGATATAAGCTTATCTTTGAATGCAAGCGTGCCTTCTATTATTACAGCGGCATTGGGAAGGCAGTTCCAATCTTTTGCTGTTCGGATGAAGAAAGACTGCGCAAACGTTTGTGTTTTTGGGCAAGGGTATGACACCTGTTGACTGTTTTTGTGACGAGCTGAAAACACGGAGTGTTTTGTGACGTAGATGCTTAACGGAAATTAATAGTAGAAACGATGAAAAAGGGCTGAACTGGCTAGTTTTCGACGGTGCTATAATAATGGCAAGCTGGATCGGTTCTTCAGATCGGTTACACTTGTGTAGGACGAATAATCGGAGTGACAAATCTAATGGTGCGATTTTGATAGTTTCTATGCTCTCAGAAAGGTATTCCTCATGTGGGTTCCAAATGGCGGCTGCATATTCTAATTTTGGGTCATTAATGTGGTGTAGGCTAGTATTTTTACATGTGCTGGGGCAAACTTCTTTGAGCGTTGAAGATAGCCAAGGGATCGGCTGTATGCTGCAGTGATATGGTTGATGTGCGTCGACACGTAAGGTCATCAGACAGGTGTAATCCAAGATATTTGTATGCTTTGGTAGCATGTAAACGAGAACCGCAGATAAAGTAACTACGTGGCATTAAGTTGGAGCGTCTATAGAAATGCATGACCTTACACTTAGGAATATTTGAAGACATTTGCCATTTTTCACACTAGCTTCCTACTGCTAGTAAGTCACGTTGTAAGCTAATATTGTCTTATAACATTATTAGTTATACAACAGGTTGGTAGTTATACAAGTGCAATCCGTACGTGATTGTCGAGGTATCGTGGTCCTTCCGTGCCCTCACAGTTACTTTTGCACTTCATGACTGGCACTATCATTCAATTTGAAATATTGTGAGACAAATATATCTGTTGTTTAACGTCCCAAGGCGACTCACGCTATGAGGGACGCCGTAACGAAGGGCTCCGGAAATTTCGACCGCCTGCAGTTCTTTAACGTGCGCTGACGTCGCGCAATACGCGGGCCGCTAGAATTTTTCCTCGATCGATATTCGACCGACGCGTAAATATATATGAATTATATAAGTTAATGGTTACGTGAACAATATTCATACATAAATCATAAATAGATATGAATTACATATGAATATTGTTCACGTAACCGTTAGCATTCACAGCATGAGTTATGGTATAACATCTTATCGTTCGCCATTGATTTTTCAACAACAAAGTGCACAAAAATTGTTGTACAAATAGAATGTAAATTAAAAATCGTTGCTTCTTTTTCTTTTCTTTTTTGGTATACGGAAGTCCGTCCGCCACCCCTATAGATCCGATCGCTAGGGCCGCCACTGATGTCAGGAGTCGTGAAAATATATGGCATCGATTCACCTGCGGGAACTTTTACGCCACGTAAAGACATTTTTTTTTCATTTACAGGCGCACGATAATAAGATCAAACATACGCAGTGAACAGCTTTTGCAACGTACGGGCTGACACGGTATACAAATCGTTTGGTTTTTCTTCACTGCTGCTCACTATATATCTACACCTATTTCTTTGCAGCCACTTATCCCATTAGACTGGGGTGGCTTCGTTGGTGTCTAGGATGATGCTCTATTCTGCCACCTTCGCAGGGGACACTGCTTTGAGCAGGAAAAAGGGTAATGGGAGTGTTGAAGGGTTGTGTGGGGAGAGTAACCAGCCAAACAAAGCCACGCGCAAGGGCATCTGAACGCCTTTCGGGACCGGCTAGCATATTTGTCGTCATTGGCCTGCTGTCGAACCGCTACAAGGGCGCCCTCTCTCTAGTGGGCACTGAAACTCCTCAGACAACACCAAACGACCAAATATCCTGAGGATGTCCTCAAATGGTCAGAACATCCTCATCCCGAACAGGACATACTGAGTACCTTTTGAGTGCATCGATGGATAAATTTCCTTATGAGGATGTCCTCAGTTTGTCCTTTGCTGGACGACTCGAGGATGAAAATTCTTCAAATGACCTATAGTCGTCCTATCACAGGACAATATTGTGAAATTGAAGCAAGGGCGTCCGCAGAAGTTTTTCCGAGAGGGGGGGCGGGGGGGGGGGGGGGGGGGGGGGGGGGGAGGTCACCCGCGGGGATAGGGGAAGCGGTAGGTTAGCACCAAAACTTTGAGAACATACATTGAATTTTATTAAGGAACAAATAATTAAACTTGATAAGCAAAATCCGGAAAGTTAATATCACCTAAGCGTTCTAATCAAGCTGTGTAGTTGTTTTCTAGTAGTGCATAAAAAATATGCGAAATTCCAAGGGTTGGGGGGGAGGGGCAACCGCCCCCCCCCCCCCCCCCCTTGCCCGCCCTTCCGGACGCCCATGAATTGAAGTGAGATCAAACCTGCTTTACCTCTCGCACTCGGCTCTCATTAATTAAAAAGTGCAGGTTTATCAAGCGAACCTGTGTACAATATGGTGATGTAATGAAGGAAACCGCTGTAACTCCAAAAATTATATGCCTTGAGGAGATATGCACCGCATGATTCGGATGTGGTTGGACTGCTTAGACTTTGGGCCACATTTTTCCATTCAGGCAGCAGAATTCAGCTTCAGAGAGAGCTATAGCTCTCTGCCGCCCTGGGGGTGGCAAACCCGTGCTGTGCCTCTTCTTTTTGCTTCTCTTACATTAGCTTTGAATACGGCACTCCCATGAAAAAAAAGTTCATACAAATCGCGAAGAAGTGCTGAAAGCGTCCCCAAACATGATCCTCAAGACATCCTGAGTAGGCGCAACGGAAGGACAAATGGATCCCAGTTGGACTGCTTGAGGACCAGCTAGAGACAACCTGAGGACATCTGAAAATCCTGACGCGGACATCCTGAGGTCATACTCAGGACATCTTCGCGTTCTGTGGGTCCCTTGGACATCCTGGGTGCGTTTATACGCCCTGCGGACGTCCAGTGGAGCTTCAGTGGCCATTGGGTCTCTTTATATCACTGCTGCCAGTATTCGATGCAATGCATGCGCGTTTTATTGCGCCAGTGTCTGTGCAAGGAGAAGCCGAACAGTTCTGATTAACATTCCCTCTGCGAAGCAATGCAGGGTCGCTGCCAAGTTCGACTGTTATCAAGAGGAAAACACTTCGACGCCTCCAGCGTGCGACAGTCGCCATTTCGCGGAAGCATCGAGCGGCGTGCCAGCCTGGTACTTATTACGCACGAGTCGGGGTGACGGTTAATGGCAATTTTCTTTTTAGCTAAGTTTCAAACTGATTACTTTTTTTGCCCTACTTCTTTCCTTAATCTTTTCATTAGCTATACGTTCTAGATTTTCTCACTTACCGAATTCAGTCGCGAGGCGGCGTTACAGATACTTGGCACGCTTCGCGCGAAGGTTGTCCTGCGATTGGCTATACATGTCACATTGCGTCAACGGTCCGCAGCTTACGTTTTGTATTATGCAGACATGTGATGGCCGCGGCTGCAGGTGGGTAGAGGCTGTGGGGAATCCTGCAGACGTAAACCGATCGAAGTGGTTTCGCAGAAGCAGTAGTTTCGGTGGCGTCGTCGGAGTCTCTTCGACATTGCAAGCACGGAGCGAACGGCGTACTACGTCAGAGGCACCGAGAACTTCGTAGCGCCCGCTGCTGTATCACTCACCTCTGGTTGCACTCCCGTCCAGTGCGGCGCGGTGCGCAAGCGGGCACTAGCGGGCACCGGTTTCCCCACGCGTACAACCGTGTGTGCGTGTACGCTACGTGCAGTGCCGATAACAAGTGTTTCTCGGTTCAAGTGATTGTGTATCGCGCTAGCTTATCCAGTTTTGTTTCTTTTTTTTAGATGCACTTTACTCGTGAAGAAAGGAAACGATGACGACAGCGGCGAGAAGGGAACGCACGTTCACTACGCGATAAGGGTCACCAGCTAAGCGCCTACCCCTGAAAAGTCGTAGCCTAGCAACAGGAAAGTAGCTGTTCTGTGCAGCGTAAAAAAAGAACAAAACAAAGGGCACAGAATGCCCAGCAAACTGCATTTAGATCTTGCATGTCGTCATATGCTGCGTCACATTCTGCTAACTCTGAAGGTAATTAAAAAAGAGGGCATTTTCTATCGGGTAAACCACCTTGGAAAACACAGCAACGCATTCGGCCTTCGACACCCTTCAAGCTGGTGCCTGATTCGATTGAGCAGAATTTGCGTATTTTCGCCGCCCAGAGCTTCATCATGTCGCAACTTCAATAGATATGTGGCATGACATCAGAATCGCATCATGTGCTGAATATGGCTGCGTCTGTCGGACACAAGCAACACATCCAGTCAAGACACACATAACACTGAAGACAAATAGCAGTTTACCTGCATCGATAAGGTGCGGCGATCGAATATCTTACCGAAAATGGAGTTTTTGTAAGCTACAAATGACCAAAAAGTAAAATACAGGTGGCGCCATCACTGGCAGACTGCGAAAGTAAAATGCGTGCATCGACGCTGTTTTTTTTTTTTTTTTTGCGGATTTCGGAGGCTACGCTAGGCCTCCATTCACCTCAAAAGAGCGGCAACCTCTCCTTTCCGGCAAGAACGTCGCGAGTTTGAATCGAATGGCGGGAAGATTTTTAAATCCAAAAATTTTTTTTTTCGGCGATAAATGCGTCTTTTGCTGCCGGACAAAGGTAAACTAGCAAGAAAGACACAGTGGAAGCTTGTGCAAGTTGGTTGGTCGATAATAGCCAGAAAAAGTCAGAGAATCAATTTTCACTGAGAACAATATTTGATGTAGTTTTCCTCGGTTTCCCCCGAAATGAGCCCGGAGCCCTCCACTATACGTTGTTTCCATAACCTACATGACGCACCATAAGATTGGGGTTATACTTCTAGTACTACTACTATTACTGTTAGTACGAAGATTGGGCGAGTTGGTGGCTACTTAAAATTGAAACACTGCAAACTAGACGACGGACAGAAAGGCGAAACAGCGCATGAGTGCTACAGCTTTATTGTGTCATTAGGCTGCTTAAATAAGTGGACAGCGCGATAAAAACACACAGAAAAATATGCGATAAGCTGAGTTCTCAAAAGTTATGAGAACAAAGAATAACTGCGCAAAAAAGACGGGACGGTACATCGAATGTAATCTATCTGATTCCGCTGAGCTGTGGTAAGGTGTACGCCGGGCAAACTGGCCACTGCATCAA
Source organism: Amblyomma mixtum (assembly GCF_055824585.1). Classification (NCBI taxonomy): domain Eukaryota; kingdom Metazoa; phylum Arthropoda; class Arachnida; order Ixodida; family Ixodidae; genus Amblyomma; species Amblyomma mixtum. The sequence continues at coordinate 155,370,759 of NC_143017.1, read as the reverse complement.
CATTAGGTTATTACAGCATGCCAATTCCTCAGCTGATTCAAGTGGGGAGCATCTGCCCAAGCATTGTAAGACTTGCAAGTATGATTACAAAGATTGTAATCCGCTTTTCGACTGGACTAAGGTTATCGGACGCGATAGGGATAAGAAAGAACTTGAAATTATCGAAGCCTTGGAAGTCTCGAGATTAGGGCCTTACAAATGTGTTAGCGAAGCTTCCATACACCTGTACCGCAAGGAGTTGGAGTTTATTGGTTTCACGAGATGACTGTGGCTTTTGTCCTTGTGGTTGGTGCGCATGCGCTTTGTTGTTGAAGGAAGGAGGCGTTGGTGAAATAAACCAGTCGTTAGTCTGCGCTTGTCTCGTATGGTTCTTCTCTCTTCCCCCGTCCTTTCTGCGCAGTTATTCTTTGTTCTCATAATGTCGTATGAACTAGCCCCTCAACGCACTCTTCTAGTTCTCAAAAGTGTTCATTCGTGCTGTTTCCTGCACAAGACCATTTTGGGAATGGCTGCGAACGGCTTCTAAAGCCGTGCTTTAAATTGTAACAGTTCTAATCCCGCCTGCTTCTTTTGCCTTTCTGCCCTTGGTAGGTTCGAGTTGTGACATCACGACCGACAGCAAAACAAGCAATGCCATTTTCTGGCTCTTTTGCTAAAGGCATATGGGCTGACAAACAGCAATGGGGTGGAAAATGAGGCTCGGAGAAAAAAAAAATCGGCAAAGCCTGGCCCCTGGATCCCGCATTGCCGTCCTAACCATTAAAATGAGCACAATTTGTTCTCAAAACTAAACGAAGTAGTACAGGCATCCCTGCAGTGCTTTAAAGAATAAGACAATCCGCAATGACAATTCTTTTTCTGTTTCTTAATACTTGAGTTTGTTTCTACACCCATATCCTTTTGAAATGAACAATTTCTCCTTACACTAAGTGACCATGTTTACCTACCGGTTTTTTATTGTATTGTATCCATGCTATTTCCTCCTGACGAGTGAACTGTAATCTTGACTGTCTTTTCTTGCCTTACTAGACTATAACCGCCGGTGCATTTTGTTCTTATTAGTTCATAGAATTTACCTGTCATTGTTTCATGCCTTAAGCCACGGTAACTTTATGTTCTATCCATCATGTTGTATGTTCTATCCTATGTTCTATCTATTAATTTATGCCGTTTATCACAAAATTTTATGTGTTCTGTCTAGAAAATGGAATTTATTTATCAAGGTGTACTGTGAGCTGTACTGTGTATAGTATCTTTTTTTGCGTATAAGCATTGCACTGTACCGCTGCCAAGTGCATGGGGGCCTGCGGCTCTGTCAAACTGTCGTTTTTACTGCCGGCCTCCAGTGTCGACCGTGTACCCTGCGACACAAATAAAAAGATTATTATTAAAAAAACAAACAAACTAGAAAACGTTACTAAAACTCTCCTGGTGTTGAAGAAACATGCGGTGCCGACGTGCTGACTGTCTTTTCGACAGGAAGAAGTAAGGTGAAAAACAGAATGCAACTTGTTTATTTAAAAGTGTCTTTAATAAAGGGCTGCATTGCAGGGCTTGAGAAACGCCGGATAAGCCCGAAGAAAAGTGCCGTCATTGCAGGAACACCGCTGGCCCTCCTAAGAATAAATGAAAGTTGCTTCACGGACGTCGCCGCGAAAAGGTGACATAAGGCTGCGACTTGCTGAGGCTGGAAACCCCTCTCATTTTTCTCTTGGCATAGAAAGCAAAAACACGTCTTGGCAACATGTTTGCCGCAAGCGCGGACAAACTTGCGAAATTACGAATTTCAGTTAATGTTTACGATGCTAACTATGACTGTGTTCTGGAGCTGGGACAGGCATGCAAGACTTATCAGTTCACCGCCTACCTCAAAAGAGAAGGCAAAGGAGGTGGGAATGATAGTGGTTTATCATCGTAACAGAATTACGTATATTTTCTTTTCACCAGCATTGGAAGTGCTGTGAATAAATTTAGCTCTATCATCTGAGCGTGACACATACCGTACGTAACTACATTACAGCGAGAAATGCTCATAGGACACCTTCGTGCAGTCCGCTGTGTTAGGGGAAGAAGCGCCTTGCCATTCCAGAGGGTGTCGGACTTGCGCTACGGTATACCTTCGTCGTATTCGGGTGAGGTGTGCGCTCACCCGAACCACGGGCGGGAATACTGGGAAGTTGAGGTCTCATTTTTGGCTCGGCTATAGGGTTAGGCCGAAAACGTGCATCCTGCCTCGAAATCAGAGCTGTGCCGCGATGCTCTCCTCTCTGCTCGGGTCAGATTATTTCGATTCGGCGTATTTATTTCACTTCAACAAATCTAACGCGAGTGAAAGTTCGGCGTTAGGCTGGCATTGAAACTTTCGCAGCATTGCTTTGAGGTTTGTCGCGAGAAGAGTACTATTATGGTTGAATCCACGTTTCATGACCAACAATAGCCAAGCCAAATGCGAAACCGAATCTTCCCAGTATTCCTGCGCCTCTCCATGGTGGACGAACTATAGCAGCCTCACGTCTCCATGTCCGTAATACTGAGAAACTTTATGGAACGTGCGGTCGAATGATGCCTCCAAACGATTTTAAATGCCTCTCAGACGCGCTGCACGTAGCCCAAATATGCAAGTCTGTTGAAGACCGAAAGCACGTGCAAGGGACGCTGCTCGCAAACGTGCCACCCGAAAGTAACCGCAAGTTTGCTCCGACACGTTTGACAATGACAATGTTTTCGCCATATATGCTGTAAAACTCGGGGCTGTATCGAGTGTTCGCTTTGCTTCACACTTTATTCATAGCCTAGACAAAGCTTACGCTATAGTTCTCGCTGAATTTCCCAATTTACGCTACAGATGTAAACGGGAAAAAAATTATTGCATTAAACGAAGCGTGGTTACCTGCACATGCCGCAAACACAGACGTACAGGGTTGGTGAAAATTTCCCAGGCCATAGGGTTGGCTTTTAAGCAGTATAGTCCGGAAGTTACGACACCCTCGAAGCTGAAAATTTCTGTAGATGGTAGGAGAAGCATCATGCTCACCTCTGAGAACCTTGATAGCTTTAATGGCATCTTAAAGGGTCAGTCTACTCACCGAGATGAGTGTATAAATAATGGCATATTCTGGTAGTTGGCACCCTATAACATCAATAACTAGGGGTCTGCGCCCGGTTTAGGCAGGAACTTATATTTTATTTCGGCGTTAAAAGTTGCGTAAAAAAGCGTGGTGGCGACCCCAAACGTCCATTTTGTTCAGGAAAGTGGTAGTCTTTTTTTGTAGAAGCATAAGTGAATATACTACATACCATTTGTATGCCCAAACGTCAGAGAAACGCACGTTTTGTTCTAGTAAACTGTAGAAGGCGTACCGCTCGCTTTTTCTGTAAATCACATGAATATTTATAGTTACACGTACGCAAAACGCAGGCACATTCCCACTTTTACTTCAGCGTATGCTAGCAGAGACGCAAAAATAAACTCAGCCTATAGTGGCGCCATCTGGTCGTCAGGACAAGAACCATTGCTGTAAACAAACCGACTGTCCACTTAAGCCTAGGAGCGGCAGAATCGTCACTCTAATTATTAAAATAAAGCAAATTTATCTCTTATAGGCGAGATGAGACGAAGCGAAAGACAGGCACCCCATTTATGGCCAGGGAACGCACTGAAAAAGGCAGCAACAACGAGAATTCAGTCCGAAGCGATAGGACCGGCTTCGACGGGCACCGCCATGTTTGTCGCCGCGCGGCGGAAATCCAGATGGTTGCCAGATGAGACTACCATCTCATACAGATGTGTTCCCACATTAATAAATTCTATTTTAAAATGTTCTACCGCACTCCTTGGCACCACAGCTGGCTAAGCGGCAATTTGAGTAAAGAGCTATCGGTTCCCGCAAAGAAAATATGGTCGATAAAATTCAGTAGACTGACCCTTTAAGTGCCAAGATATAACGCCGAAAAGCAGACCCTGTGGCCTGGAAAGTTCTGACCGACCCTGTACACTCTTTACGACTACCCAGGACCTTGGAGAGAGAGAGGGGTGAGCATCCCTCTAGCTGTTTTCAGAGTAGTATTGCATGATCATGCATCACTATTAGCACAAAACTAGAGGCAGTGTGTGCTGTCATCACATTCACTAATCACAAAATATTATAGGCACATGCTATACTCCCTCCCCATCTCCGCAATATCTACCTTTAAAAATGGGTTGCTCGACAATATTAATCTTGTCCGGACACAAATGAATTTTTACATTTGCGCGCACCCTTCTCAATACCACAGTTAGTGACCAAGCTTCTAAGGGTGCTGTGTAACGCTGGCAACCTTATTGATTTAATTTAGCGACTTTCCTACGTAATTTACACTTTACAGAGCAGTTAACCGCCAAAAGTGACGAATGCCTGCTTCACTTTTCAAAGCTTTAACGGGTCATCCGTCAAGGCAACTAAACAAAGAAAAAACACGAGATATCAAAAAGGCAAACATCGATGACATCAAGAGCGAATTAAGCTTTTTTTACATACACTTTTGGCGGATTTTGATAACCGTTCCGTGGAAGAAAAATCTTGAGAATCGAAATTTGTGAGCCAGAAACTGATGATCGATAAATGCGTTTCATTCCACATCATAACTTTAAATCCCCAATCACTTGGTACGTCACCCATATCAGGCGATTGTCTAAGTGAGTAAGGCGGCTTTATCGTTCCGCTAAAAGTTCTCTTACTGACTCGCGCTGTTTTGCTTATCGGTTAATTTTCGGCTCCTTAATAACGGAATTTAAAAAAAGGGAAAGCTAAATATATATGTTAATAAATTTACTTCCACACATGCTAAAAAAGTGCTAAAAGGTTCTGTAATGTCGTCCGCCCAATTTATGACGACCATAATTCCCTAGAAAACTCACCGCGTGTTATCGTTTCCAACGAGCTCGGCGTGGCAATTTTAAACAAATAATTTGTTCAAAACCTTCCTAATGGAAGCGCTTATTGTCTTTAGCTACTTACTGGTCATTATGAACATCTTGCTAGAATTCCAGCGATTGCTGAGCACATTGGTGTTCACAAAATGATTAGATGCTTAAAGAACCATTCATCTAAGATATTCGTCTACAAAGATTCGAACGTTGATGGTTTGGTTTATGGGGGTTTAACGTCCCGAAGCAACTAAGGCTATGAGGGACGCCGTAGTGAAGGGCTCCGAAAATTTCGACCACCTGGGGTTCTTTAACGTGCACGGACATCGCACAGCACACGGGCCTCTAGAATTTCGCCTTCATCGAAATTCGGCCGCCGCGGCCGGGATCGAACCCGCGTCTTTCGGGTCAGCAGCCGAGCACCGTAACCACTGAGCCACCGCGGCGGGGCCGAACGTTGATGATGAATATCACTGTTATAATTATGTCCAACTAAAGCTTACCTTGAAGATGACATTCATGAACTCCTAATTTCACTCCACGGCAATAGTATAAACATTCCGCAATCGGGGCACTATAACTACACTTAGTGTGTAGTTAGTGACAAGAAAGCCTGACTGGTCATCACGCCTTCAGTGCAGCGTTGAAAAGATCCGCCCTTTGAAAAGGCTGTCAATGATACGTCATTCTATTCGTTCACTCGACCGCAAATACCTCTTTCGTGTCTGGGTGTAGGTCGTTGCCTTTAAAACGTCTTTAAGCACCGAATAGCAGTTTCCGCGTGGTTTCGTGGTTTCTTACGAATCGGGAGACAAGGTGTAAATCACTGTGAAGGTAAGAGCACCGCAGAACACTGATCCATATCAATGAGAGAAGAAAGTGCCGCACAACGTTCTCCACGGTCGTATCTATAATCGGTTTCCATGATCTGAGGAAAATTAGAAAGTAAGCAGGTCACGTAGTACTGTGCGATTATCTTTTCCTGTACACTGCCCCGCGCCGGAGTATAGACGAGCTGTTTCTGCATGCTGGCTCATGCAGCGACGCATTGATGATTCGCACCGGAGTGCGCCGTGCCCCACAGCTGGAATACTGATAGTGCGCGAAAGTACTAGACAAAAAACTCTTTAATGAAATCTTCTGGCCATGGAAGTTTAGGCTGCAATGTGAGCAGCTGATCGATATACTACTCGGCGGTGAGACGCGAAGGTTGAGATAAAGACTTACAGACTATAGGCCACTTGAAGACCGATTTTCAAGGCACCGCGGTTCTTCGAAAGCCATGACATTTGAGTGGAGCTTAGGCTAACGGTGCTTGCGCATTCTGCAGGAAGTTTCAGACTGCTTTCTTCATTTAGCAGCGATATCTATAGACCTATCTTAGCTGTCTGAGAACAACAGCGTAGATTTCTAGAGAAGATACACGCGTAGCAGAGAGTGGTAGGGAAACGGGTAGTCATGGTGAGATGAGGAAACTTGCGGGGATAGCGTGGCTGCAGCTGGCACAGGACAGGCTTAATTGGAGATCAGTGAGGGACAGCTCTGCCTTGCAGTGGACATATGATGATGATGATGATGTTCCCCCTCGGTTGTTCACTTCGTCAGTTATGGAGCGCTTGAAAGAGATGCCACTCGGCCTCTGACCAAACTGAGAGAAAAGTAGACAGCCTCAGCTGCGAACGCTGTTGAGATGATATACTTATTCTGCTCGAATTTCATTCAGACCCCATTTTCTACGTTTTTTTTACATTCTCTCGTACGACGCCATGTTCTATCCATGCGCATGGCCAAAATCGACTTCTTGGCGCAGCTCATGAAAAAAAAAAATATGTATTAGAACAGAATCGACGGAGAATATTCGCCTTGTCTTGCAGGTTGATTTCTTTTTCTATCGATTTTTTTTTTCAGTATTATCATTCCAAACCAATCTAGCCTATCCTGGCCGAATGCAGAGGTGTGAAAGGAAAAAACAGATGCTTGGGCAAGTTGGTAACTCATTTTCACCGGAACAGCGCGCAGTTGAAAGTCAGCGCTCGTGTGTGTCGTGTCTCCCTTCGTGTCCGTGTCTTAGTGCGCACTGTTCCGGTGAAAATGTGAAAGGAAACGGCGACAGAGAAGATAATCGCTGTGAAATAGAATAAATCCCCGGAGTCTCAAACTCACCTCGTAACGCGGGTCCGTAAGTCTATAGGGTAAAAGTTCAGAGAAGAAGGGGTCTAAAGCAGACAAGATGAAACTGAAAACAAGGAAAGGTAGGTATCAAGACCAAAAAATATATAGACTTAAGCTTACCGGCTTAGCGTCTTAATTAGCGAAAACTGTTACAGCTTTGGTTCAGCCATTTAGCCCAGCATTTCGACGTACAGTCTTGGTCAAAAGTCTTAAGGCCACAGCGTTCAGCTGCAGCGAAATTAATTTTCCTACAGTGCTCCGTGCAGCGGAACATTCAAAACACAAGCCAAGAAGGCAGTTTCTCTACCGCAAGAAAAAACCTTCTGCTAGCATTTCAAGGTAAACTTCGGTCTCTAATAGTGGCGCAATGGCTCTGGTTACGCGGCCGAAGCGAGAAGCCTTTGGCCTTAAAACTTTTGGCCAAGACTGTACGTCGTCATCAGTAAGAGAAAGCCAAGCTGCGCTAAAGCGAATCGGCGAAATCTTATCTGGCCACCCTCGCCACCTATCCTCTCTCTGTTCCCTCTCGCACTTTTCCTTCTCTCCACTTTGCCTTTGTGGCTATTAAGTTCAATTTAACTGAATTGTTATCAATTAACTCCAATTCAAAGCCGCCTGGGTTGGTAGTTCGGTGTGTGTTCCTGTGCGGTATGCCGTAAGCCAGTGAATGTCCGGCCACTCTTGTTACGGGTGGTGCGACCACAGTCCTGGTCTTTTAAGGTCTTACGGCTGACGCTGTCGATTCTACGGTAGAATGCAGGGCTGTATAGCTGAACCAAAACTACAACAGATTTCGCTGCAAAATCAGGGTGATTAGATAAAAAGCTTTGGAGGAGGGAGCCTCCGTCAGCATACAAATTAAGCTTTTTGTCATTTTTTAAAAATCGCATTTAATGTTTCTAGAACCTTCTCAAGAAACGCAGAGAACTGACGTCAGCAGGGATAAACAGACGTCGAGTATACATAATTACTAATTTGCGACTACACGCCACCACGAAAAGCGGGGGAGTGAAATTTAACCAGCACAGAGGATGAAGTCTCCATAGGCCTCGTGGGCTTCACGACAACGCTTTCCGGTCCTCGTCTTTGAGACCTCTGTGCTAAATTATTCAGGCCTACGCCTGCCTGGCGTGCTGCGTAGTCACTGGACGACGGATACTCAGTATGATTTCACAGCACGATGAAGTGATACATTTTGTTCTATCCTGAGTTGCAAAAAACATCAAACGCAAATCCCGTGCGGACGATCAGGAATGGCTCTCGGCGCCTGCGTGGACATCGCCGCCCTTCGCGGGCCGCTGGCATCGTGGCTGCCTTGCGGTCTTGTCCTTGAAGACAGCCGTCGAATCGCGATCCGTGACAAGCGCTATGGCTGTGTGCGCGCGATTATGCGCGGCACGCAATCCTTTCGCACTTCGCTACGTACAGGCGTCCATCCGTGTGCCAGCCGGCTCCCGTAAATAAGAGGCCGCTTCTTTTTTCTTTTTCAAAGCGGAGTTGTACTCTCCAAAGAGCAGACTTGACAGTTTTCATTTCCTTTGCGCTGTGACTCAGCCCGCCCTCTGAGGTGCCGTAATGCGCTTATATACTACTGACAGCAGCCTTTACAATCTGCTTTGATGACACCGCTCATGCATTCAAGACTGTTACGTGTTCGCTGGCGTCACAAGGTTGGCTGAAACTTAGTTTAGCTCTTAGCTTGCGAATGAGTACAGAGGGGGAGATACACCAACGCGAAACGCTGATGTCTGCCTTCGGCTGTGGGTCCGTCCCGGTACGGGTGGCATCCGCGGGCTCTCACTGGCACTCTCTGCTATGGTCGGGACTCGGGCAAGGCTGGGCCGCTGTTCTAAACATGCGGATGCCGTAGAACTACCACTGCAGTACGTTAGCGTGACCTCTGCGTAATGCAGGGATTTTGGGGGAGTCACACAAAAAGGAGCGGAGAGTGATGTAGTTCCGACAACGAGCTGCCGTAATGTGACCAATCGGAAAAAGAAGAAAGTAAATGAAAATAAAGGAAATGAAAAAGGAACTAGAGCAGGACAAAAGAAAGCAAGTAGCTAGGGAACAAAAATAATTTTGGTGGGGTTTTTCTAAAGCTTCGGCTTAGTCATGATGGCCAGATGCGCAGTATATATGCTTGCAGTATAGGGCTGATGGCAACGAATATATGCATTTTGCAGACACCTCACGAAAGCACAACTTAACTAATGAGAAACTCTCGCTGCTGCGCCCCTCCCCCTTTCTCTTCATCCCCTTCCATCTTCTCAGGCGTCTTGTATTTCGACATTGGATTCTCTTTAGAGGCAGGATGAGGTATCCGTGCGCCGGATTCGGGCAGGGAGGCTCTGTTCCCATCTGTCCGTCATCGGTGGCGCTAAAAAGAGCTGCCAGCAACTGATGGGTGCCCTCACTGTGGGGCTGCACCAGACATTTGTGATGTAAGGTCCTTCATTGTTGTGGATGTGCTTAGCGAAGGCTCCTAAGGTCGAGGTGCACCTGCGGTGGAACCGCGGATGAGATTATGAGAAGGGGACAATGGACAATCATTAGACTGGCAACCTCTGAGACTACCTCAGCGAAACTTGACTTCATTCTTTCTTTTAACTTTCTATTTCCTGCATTCCGTTCCCACTTTCTAAACTTATGCCTCATGGCCCACTTCTAGAATATAGTAATAGTAATGATAATAATATTGTAATGAGTGGTAAGTAGTAATGAGTGCACACACACACACACACACACACGCACACGCACACGCGCACGTGCACGCGCACACACACACACACACGCACACACACACACACGCACACACACACACGCACGCACACACACAGACACACACACGCACACGCACGCACGCACACATACACGCATGCACTTGAAAGAAAAACTACTTTTCTTGACGACACAAAGCGCTGTACGACATCATCCAGAGAAATCCTGAATGACTGGCGGATAGTGACGTCATCAGCGATGTCACCAAAGCAGAGAAATCTCATCAGCTGGAGGGACGTGGCGTCGCCAGATCAAAGAATACCTATTGGCTTAAGGGAAATGACGTCACCAGACCAGCAGTGACGTCATTAGACCAGATTGCTCTGTGAACCACTACCACCCCCACCACCACCACCTACTAAAAATGGCAGGTGGTGTACGGGAAGAGCTGAGGAACAGCATTGTTCGGAAAGAGCAACCTGGGAGAGAGAGAGAGAGAAAAACTCTTTAATGAAATACAGAGAATTTAGCCAGCGTTTAAAAATCGCTGGCATGCTACTCTGCGTAGGGAGGGGAATTTGGGAGATAAAGACAGAAGGAGAGCAGTGTGGAAAAAAAAAGAAACAATCTCCCTTTTTCCCTTTCATTTCCGCCGGCTGCAGCTCGGGTGCTTAAGATATTAGATAGCAATTGCCGCGGCCGGCAACACTCTTTTGCTTCAATTTTTTATTTTTATTTTTTTTTAAATAAACCACTACCACCACCATTACAGTCACTTCCTGCAAAGGCATCAACAGCTTCGAATACTGTCGCATTGCTAACAGATATTGGAATTAGGTGTCCGTGTATTCTTTCTCAAGAAACCCCCGTGTTGTCCCTCCATCCTTTCTTCACAGAGCACGATTTGGGCATTTCTATAAGCACATGCGTCCGTTCCATTAAAGCGTTCCTGTCTTCTTGTCTCTTTTCGTTTGCTGGCTATGGGGCGCGGTACTTTCTCGTGCTATTGTCTAGCACGGACGTCACGCAGTGTGTTCTATTCAATGCGAATGACACAATGGAAAGCACGTCTATTCATAGCGTGCGACCTCGACAAGCACCGCTGTAGCTAGTGCACTCTGTTTGTAAACGCAAACTCCTCTCCTTAGAACATGGTGACGTGCGTTCCCACAGATGTCTCAGCCATAAACGGTGTGCACTTCGGCGCTAATGCGCTTCACAACCGCCAGGTTAAAGTAATCAATAACCATCTTCTAATAGTTTGTATTCTTGGTCCATGACATCAAGGACTTCCGATGAGCGCGTGAGCGCTCCGCTCAGTCCTCTTCCTCTCTGCATAGAAGGCGCAGCTGAAGAGGTTGAAAGAGAGGGAGACTGCGGCGCGTGCTAAACAGGGTCAGGGACTGATATAGTTGTAGCTTGCGTTAGTAGTGTATGCAAAGTCTTTACCAGAGGCAGCGTCGGTGTTACTGTTCCGTTAGCGGTTAAAAAAAAAATGAAAGGAGATAATCATTCGGCTAGATCTTTTGTCATGTGACCGCAGGTTTCCTGTGCGTTGCGTGCGCGTACAGAAAGACATTTCAAACCCGTCTTAACAGTGACGATAAGCTTCACTTTGGCAAATCTTTTTGTCTTCTTTGCATGCATAGATATTTTTTACTCTCAGATGAGGACAGCTGGAGGGCGTTTTTGAACACACAAAAATTACTCGATGATGTCATTATTTACTCTCTCCGAGCATTTCTGTAAAGAAAAAGAGATGAAAACGCGCACGACAGAGTAGTTGGACAACAAAAGCGTGAATATTGATGGTACTCATTTATCTTGAAGTATTCATTCAATCATTCGCCTGTCATGCACCCGCACACTCTGATTCGCACACAGTGTTCCCCAAACTATACATGAGTCCGAGTAGTCAGTTGCAGTGCGTTATATCCACGAAAGGACCACAAAAGGACCAATAACCGTAGAAATTCTGCTGTTACAAAACAGTCAACTTTTTTTTCTCCATTTCTATCGCTTCCTTTATCCTCCTCCCCCTGTATACCGAGCATTGCCTTAGCCTCCCTGCCTCGCTTTCTTTTTCTTATATCTCTCTCATTTATGCCAAGACACGCACAAACTGTAGTCAAGCGTAGTTACAGGGCCACAAACGTAAACGAAGCACGGTGTAGTTTGATGCATAACAGAGCGCTGACTGACAGCTGGGACCTTTAACAGCAGGGAAGCTATTATATATACTACACTTATCACGAACAGTAGAAGAAAAGAATACACCATGCATCATAATGTCGTTGGAGAACTGTAGCTGCTAACAAAGATTTAAGTAAAGATTTCAGAAGGTTTTAATTGCTAGTCGGCGCGCTGTCGTGCCTTTCCTTCTACGTCTTCGGCTCCTTCAGCGCTCTAGCCACAGTTGTCCAGATCTAACCACCTTTCCCAAACAGCTGCGTTATCCGAGTACTGTTGTCGGGGCTTCCAGCACAGACTTTTCTAGAAAAGAAAGAAGAAATAAAGCGGTCGACCAGCCTGCTGCTGCGCCGCAGCTGTTTCTCGTCCTATGTCCCAACAGGCGTCCCAACAAGTGGGCGGATCCATCAGCTTCTGAAAGCGACGCTCGGGCCTTTGCAGCTACACACGTGGCACGCTATTTCCGCGATTCTTGGCTGATCGCCTAAACCCTAATTGTGGAGGGTCCTGCATTGCGTTGCTGTTCATTTTTTTTTAGCCTTCCTCTTACATCTTCGGCGTTTCTGTTTCGCTTGAATCTCTGTATCCATCATGCGCCACTTTCCTTATTCCTTGAACGAACTCACCCAGGTGTCGTGCGGTGGATCGCTTGACAGCGTCGAATTCAAGCGGAGCTTTGGTGAAATAACCGCCAGCAGGTATATTATATTGCTCTTTGTAGCTTTATTATAGATGGTTCAGACCAGAGCGTTGTCAGCGGTGTTGATACATCGACAGGAAAACTAGTTTCTACTGAAGCATAGGCTAGCGGTTTACAAAAAAAGAAAGAAGTGGTTAGAGGAAGCTCCCTTCCCGCTCTTTACACTAATAGCACAGTGATAGCAGCCCACTTAGCACTGATCATTAAAATAGTTTTACAAAATTGATATCTAAGTTGAAGGAAGGTTACATGCTGCATTGGAACTTTGTCTTAATGTTAACAATTAACAAATAGCTTTGTATGTTGTATCATAAAGACAGTCTAGAGAGAAAGACAGAGCGAGAGAGAGAACGATGAACAGAAAGGCAGGGAGGTTAACTAAGACCACGCCCAGTATGCTACCCTACGCGTGGGAAGCGGGACAAAGGGAGATATAGAAAGGGGAGAGAGGAAGGTAGATCACTTTCTCTAGTGTCCGTAGCCCGTGACTAACAAGGTACACTGGGCATACTCTGAAAGTTCACAACTTTGAACTCAATCCCGAATCTTTCAAGAATTTTAAAAGCGCCTTCATAGCTGTCCTCTGCATTGAGGGTTTAGTCCAAGGACCCAGAATTTTGGCTTCTGTAAGAGGACGAGGGTCTAAGTGGCGGAGCGTTGCAGCCAGGAGTACACGCTCACGCTCACACCGAGGGCAGTCACAAAGTAGGTGCTTAATTGTCTCATCGCACCCACAGTTCTCACGCTCAAAAGAGTCTGCTACTGCGATAAAGGGGGAGTAGGCATTTGTAAACGCCACTCCCAACCACAGGCGACACAAAAGCTAGCATCGCAGCGAGAGAGACCGGACGGTGGATTGAGTTGAAGGGTGGCACGCGAAGTTTCCAATCTAACTTTCAAAGTAAACATTAGTGGGCTATTTCTATGTTCTAAGCGTTGATATAACGTTAAATATTAGCAAATAGTGTTATATGTTACATCGTAAACATTAATTTAAGATTCTGACTATACATTGTACTAATAGAGCGTTCTAAATGTAATGTTTAAAAAATAACAATGAGATAACTGTGCAAATATATTTCAAGCGCAGTGTCCCAGAACTTTTCCCTCAGTTCTTACAGTTAATATGTTCTTTAACTAGCAGTACTTTGCAATAAATCTCTCCCGATACGCCTGTCATAAATCGCATGCACAGCTCCATTATTCTGACAAAATTTTAGTTTTTTTTTTTACATATTAACCACCATAATTAATGAGACGTGTTTAGAAAAAATTTTATTTACACATGTACACATACCAAGGTTACCAGATACATTCACATCTACAAGAACACATGACATTAATCATGTAAGGCCAGCCAATTAAAGAGGTACCATAAACATCTCTAAGTAACTAACAGGAATGGGCGATGTAAAACAGGATAGCATATATACCTATTGACAGAAGAGCGAAAAGGCAATAATTTGACATTGAAACATTGAAAAGGAGACCTTAGCGCCAGTTTGGCCTAAAAACCAGGACAATACGGCCGTTATTTACAGAAATGAATGGGCATGACCATTGCCGGAGAAACTCTTCCTCACCCAAGAAAAAGAGTTGCTCGGACAAAAAACTGATCAGCTCCCGTCGGAGACGGCCGAGAATTGGCCACACAGCGCGGCGTCGAAAGCCACTAGCGACCGCGGCGCATCGACTGCGCCATAAACTAAAAAGACCTGCAACTATTAACAGGCGAGCAAAACGGCCGCTGGGGAAGCGGCCGCGGGAGACGAAGCACGAAATGCCCACCCCACGGAATCCCGCATGAACCGCGCGCCAAAAGACACGCGCTACAACACAGGTGACTGTAGCATGACGATTAGATTCCGGGAGCGGGCAATTCGGACAGGTACTGGAGTGTAACACACCCCACCGCTCTAACCGATCACAAGTAGGGAGCATTGCCCAGCCAAGTTTCCAGACAAAGTCACGTAGATGGTCTGGGAGAGGTGCCGACGCTAAACGCGCCCACTGAACGCGGCGCATAGGTGAGCGGCGAGACGCCGGCACAACAGGCAACAATAGCGAGCCCATAGTGCCCACCACACGGTCTGCAACGATGTTGACAGCAGGTGCTACTGCTCTTACATGCCTGTAAAAGGCCACTGATGAAGCATAGAAAGCGGCAGGGTGCTTTGACTGGGGTCCATGATTAACAGGAGCCGTCGGATCCAAAAAGCGTAAAGAAGGGCCCAAAAAGTACCGAGCCAGGATTCGCGCCGGATACGCGTTTCCTAGCAGGATACGCAAAATACTCTTCAACGCTAACAGCGAGGACGTGACGGGCAAATTCGGAAAGACAAAACCCCCCACACCCTTCGATAACGGCTATATAACCTTGTCTCCACGGTATCCGTTCTGAGATGACGAGTTGCATAAGAGTTGCATGTAATCTACTGGTTGGGGTGCATTGTAGAGCACAAATGTTGGTTTCCTTGTTGCTCCCTGCAAAGCGTCAAGTTTGTGTATCCGCACAACTGGCGGGCCTGCAACTCTTTAATTAATGCCACGGCAAAGTTATTACAACTTTCATTTATGATACTTCATAACCGTTACAAAAAAGGGCACTGAGAACAGTATATTAACGTTTGACCAAAACAAAAGAAAAAGTTATAGCGTGCCATCATGGTCCGGCCGCAGAAGACGACGACAGTTCCAGTACGCCTGCCAAGCACGCGCAGACTGGATTAGGTGGCTGTTTAACTGCAAGGCCAGCGGCACGCTGTTCCGTCCAGCCGAATATATTTGTGCAGACCCGACGACGACTGGTGTCCACGATTCGTCTCCACAAAGTAACATCGTTGTAATGTGTCTGTGCTACCTGGAAGCAGACCAGTATAGAAGAGAGTACGTGAATAGCAAATGTAACAACTGGACAGGTCTTGCTGCAGCCTGGAACCGTTACGAGCTTGCTTGCAGTTTTTAAGTTAACGTTAAGTTAACGTCTAGAGTTCGCCTTTTCGCTGATGACTGCGTAATATTGCGTAACATTACCAGAGACAGTGACCGCCAATCCCTACAACCTTACTTTAACGCACTAAGCTCTTGGTGCTCATCATGGTTTATGACATTAAATGTTTCTAAAACTAAACTAATATTTTTCACTCGTCGCACAGCTCGCGTTCCAACCACTTATATTCTAAATGACAATACTGTGGAACTAACATCAACATACAAGTACCTTGGGGTGCACCTTCAGTTTTACCTAACATGGCATCACCATATCGACCTCACCCTAGCATCTGCTAACCGCTCACTTGGTTTTCTTAAACGTATAACCTCAGATACGCCCCTATACACGATAAAAAACTTGCTTATATAACTCTAATACACCCTAAAATCGAATATGCTGCGGCCATTTGGGACCCTGTTCAAGCCTACGTTATCACTAACATTGAATACTTGCAGAACCGTGCTGTTCGCTTCATATTTTCAGACTACTCTCCCTTCACAAGCGTTCGAGCATTAAAAAAACGTGCTGAACTGGAAGATTTGTCATATCGCCGCAAACTTGCTCGCTTAACCCTTTTCCATAAGCTTTATCACCACCCATCCCTTCGCAGTGATTTGTTTCAGTCCCTTGATGCCATCTTTCCACACCGCGATCATTCTTTCAAAAGCAAACGCGTAAACTGTCATTCATCGTCTTAAGTCCGATTCATTCATTCCCCGTACTATCACTGAATGGAATAGTTTGCCATCAGTCATCGCCACAGAAACTGACAATAAAAAATTGCAAGAGTTTCTTCGCTGTGACGGAAATGTGTAAAAGTTTGCTGTTTTTGTTAGTGTTCATTTTTCCTTTGTGTGATGCCTTATATTTCAATTAACGTTTTTTGCTACACTTATTTGTTAAAATGTATCGCGATTACTTACATGATTGTACCCCCCCCCCCCTATGTAATACCCTCTTCTGGAGGGCCTTTAAGGGTAACTTGAATAAATAAATAAATAAATAAATAAATAAATAAATAAATAAATAAATAAATAAATTCCCTAAGTGCCGAGCCTCCCCGCGAACTTGATTACTTTTGTATTTTGTAAATAGTGTACAAAGCTCTCCCCTGTCCTTTCTTGCTGTCGCTCCCCTCTATACTTCTCCTCACTGTCCTCTCCCTTTCCCTTTCATTTCCGCCGGCTGCAGCTCGGGTGCTTAAGATATTAGATAGCAATTGCCGCGGCCGGCAACACTCTTTTGCTTCACTTTTTTATTTTTAAATAAACTTTCAGTTGTTAGTAGCGCTTGTCCTTGTCTTCCTTCTCGGTTCTTGTTCCTAGTCGCAGCACTGGTGAAATTTTGACGATGTACCAACTAGCTCAAACCACCATTTTGCTAAATAAACCACTACCACATCCACCACCACCTCACGGGGAACAAGGAAGAATCTGAAGACTTCTTTGAAAATTTATGTCCAACATTCTCGGAAAAAAATTTGTGGAAACCTGTAACACACTATTATGGAAATATTGAAGGTAATTCTTCATTTTTCTGATATCTAGCAAAATCTTTATTCTAAAGTGTGTCCATCGACCACACAGTTAAGACTGCCATAGAAAACAAATGCGGAACGCGCCTGACGATAGCAAAAATCTTAACAAAAAAAAAAATGCAAGACCGCCGTCGGGTGATCTGCAGATATATTGATTTTTATAGTGAAATCTTACATGGTATGAAAAAATTGCGTTCATAAATGGTTTCTCGCTCAAAAATATTTTCGTCCAGAATTGTTGGGTATGTTGGAAAGCGGGTGATCGATATGGGCTGGTTGCATGAGACAAAGCCTGATGATCTCTCCCCTTTCTCTACGTTAGATAGCCTAGTAGCCCAGCAAGGAAATAAGAGCTATGAGGACATAAAAAAAAATGCTCAAGAATGGAGAGAGGAACTAGTTGGGACAAGTCAAATAGCCATGGTTGTCGTCGTCGCCACGTCCATCGCCATTATTGCCATCATCGATCATCCGGACCACGTCCACTGCACGGCAAGGACCTCGCCTAATGCTCTCGATCACACGAAATCTGAATATGAACGAAAAATAAGTATTCAAGCAAAGTATTTGTGAAAGTCCGTTGCAGCCCACGGTCCTCCAGTTATCCCAGTGTATCAAGAAGTGCCGCCGTTGGCCATCGCTTCACGATAAGTTGAGCTACTGCTACGGTGCTATGAGCTAGCATCTAGGCACGCTGAGCTGAGAGGAGAATGGAAAATCTCCAGGCCGTCGGGTTCACTGGGGTTTGTTGAGGCCTGTTCGGGACAAAGGAAGATTCTTTTCGACTTTTTGACCAACTATCTCCCCCGCAGATCGAGGCTAAAAAGAAACGGTGGGGACCGGCCGGCTCGCATGTCTTGGTGTCTTCGGGGTCTTTGTACCGTCCTGGGCCCTTTTCGGCGAAGGCGATTCTGAAGAATGCATTCCGTGAAGAATGCATTCCTGGTGTCGTTCTTTGACCGGGTCTGCAGTGCTTTCTTGTCGCTGTTGTGCCTGAATGCGATTTTCGTGGAATGCGTGGTTGTCTCGGTTGTCTGGGGACGTCAGGCTCAGTTGACATCTCGAAGACTAGAGATTCCTGGGGTCCTTGTACGCTTCCTCCAAGCACTGCGATGTGTTCCCACGCTTTTCTGTATCTTGACGACATGAATGTGCTTAGTTGCAAAAGTAACTTTCCAGAAACCAGTTTTGTTCTCTGAGCTGACTGAAATTTACCGCTGCACTCATTCTACTTCCAAATGCCTTAGTAATTGGCATGTTAGCAGCAGCTAATCGGCAACAAAAATTCACGTGGTATACTATAGAGTCTGACGCTCCTTTGAGGCCATAGTGCATTTCGTTTACAAAGTTGGAAGCTTTCAGGGCTTGATGGCAAAGATGCTGTATAGATTTGAGGAACTTTCCCGAGCAGCTTTTATTTTTTGTTTACTTACTTGGCCTTTAATTACACTCAGAAAATTCATTACTTCGGCGGCAGTATTTCTAGCAATAGTCTCTTGGTTGCTCTATATACTGCACGATTCGATGGCAGTTTCCTCTGTTTTCTCAACATGTGATCTTACTTGTTGTTGCAACTGTCCTCCTAGCTTTTGATGTTTACACTTGGCACACACTTACTCCCACTCCACTTCTTGCTCTTCATTTGCGTTAGTACTTCTTCAATTGGTGGCCACAGCTTTACAATCTAAAGGAGATGTAAGCGTGCAGTGATGGTCCTTAACGGGCCATACCGAACTTCAGTCCTTCCTCTAGCAGGCCTGTTTCCGCCACGCTTGAAAAATTCGTAGGAACAGAAAGTTACGAACTATCGACATCGAAGCAATAACGTCAGAACGCGTTCTGTCGTTTCATCGTGACGTCACTGCAGGGAGAAACCCGCACAAGAATAAACGATGACGTCGTTTCACTGTGCACTTTGCGAGAAAATATATTAAACAAATAGAGATAGGGTGCACAGGAAGCCCGGGCCACTCTGTGATTCCACCGAAATCGTTCGCATTGCGCCGAGCCGGATGACCGGTCTGGCGGGGCCCCAGCCCCCTTCCTCTACCCGCGCGAAATGGGAACGAGTTTGATTGAGACATTTCTGCACGACGGGGAATGCACGGACGGAATACGTAAGCGCGCGTCACGGGACCCGGCCGGTAGTCACGTGTCTGCGACTGAGTGCGACAGCGGTGCCTGCTAGCGGGGGCCCCCATTGGAAGAAAGGAGCTACGTACCTCGCTAGTTGCGTGCAGTGATAGCATGGCTGCAGCTCAATGGCGGCCACATCGGGAGAAATAATGCTTGCCTCAACATTTATGTACCACTTCTTGGCTGTCTGCCTTTAAAATCTTACCGGGCTCAAAGCGGCTTGCCCGAGGTGCGTCTGAGCTTTTCTTTTGTCCCGCAGTCACAGCGATTGGACTCCACGGAAGCCAGACAAGACATGGAAGTCATGGCAGAGCTAAGGAGACGAGCATTGACCTCCAAATAATTTATTTCGTTACCAATGAACGTTACACCATGGGTACGTTGTCATGGTATAGAGATACTTACACATTCATATTATATATGCGCTCATTTACTTCCCACTTGTAGCGTACACTGATATAAATCATTCGATACAACTCATAACAAAACAAAAGGTACACTTACCTATCAAAGCATTGCCAGTGGAAAACTGCTTTGACCACACAGTTTTCACTGAAGTGCTCTCTTCTCTCTCTACATGCGCTACTTATCTGCTCCGTTTGTACTAGGGTCAATGCCGTAATTGCTAGGGAACATATATACAGTTGATCCGAGTAAGCGTTCTGCTCCCAGTCATATGGCTGCCTAAATGGCAGGACAATTTTACCCTGCATTGTAGAAGCGAGCGAACCTGTTCAGTCATGCTGATCACCCGCAGCGCGCTGCACGCTACTTACGAGACGGGACGCCCATATCGGCCGCCGATGTGATTACTGATCGGGTTTCTCCGATGAAGACACAGCGTTCACATGCAGCGCAGACACTCGCTGATCTCAGTCAAGGGCGAAAGCGGTTTGCTCGTCGATTGCAACTGAATAGGGAGGAATGTGGATCTCCCGTGCGAGTTGTTTTATTTTAGTTTCTATAGCCTTCATCTCTCTCCCCCTCTCTGTCCGTCCTTCTCTCTCTTCAGTTCACCCAGGCGACCTGGCCAGAGATGGCCGAGAATTGCGAAGGTTTATGTATCCACAAGTAAATGCTGGCCGTAGCCTCAATGTTGCGACATCTCTTTGTCATTCCTCTATAACTTAAAAGGCTCCCGACCTCTCATTGGTTACGCTCGGATTCGTCGCACGAAAGAGTGAGGCACGCTGAAACGTTGCTGGAATCCGCATGTGGAAGGCTATACAACTGTCATTGCCCTCCTATCTGTGTGGGTACTGTTATGGCGAAAAGTTTATGGGAGACGGCTTCACTGAAAAAATATGTTTCAGCACGTTCAGGTAAACTTTTTTCAACGTGGGAAGTTTAATCCGCAATTGTAGCAATCTTGGAAGAAAATGTTACCAAAAAACGTAGTCCAGTCGCCAGGCCTAATATGAAAGGTATAGAGAGATATCAAGAGGACAGATGTAAAGCCTCGCTCTTATGCTTGAATTCACACTCGTCAGTTGACCATAATTGTATGGGCTTTAGCTGGGCTGCTAGTGCAGTAACACTAATACCATAACACCGAGAAAGCTATAGTTTGTTTGCTTGAATATGAACCGAAGGAGCTTTCATGACAATGAAATTCAATCAAATATGCTTGGCTTTATCAGCTGGTGAAACAGCTAGCAGCACCAACACAATGTTATCATTAGCTGTTGAGCTCAAGGCAAACCGGCTGCAATATACACCTTGTGCATGGAAATATCTAGTATCCGAGAAACGTTTGTTGCGTAGAAAAATGTCACAGCGCCTGTAATGTCCGAGCCCATCGTCGCACAAGTGACCAGGCCACAACCATCCGTATTGTGACGCTGCGATGTTTGCCACTCGCTAGTTTTGCCGCTAAAGATGTCGAGCTAGGAGGCATACTTGTGTCGCTTTCGAGCTAGCGTGAAATCGTTGAAGCCGTTTCACCAACAGACACGTGCGACCGCACATCGGGCATGGGGTCGTTGGCCTGGAAAATTTTTCCACGGGAGGCAGCTCCCATACGAACGGTTCCCATGGAGCCGTTTGGGCTGAACTCTTATATTTATTAATGCCAAAGCATTACCAGTCCCATTACGAGAAAAGCGAGAGGCGGGTGTGTGTGTGTGCACTCGCAGATGGTGCAGAAAACCCCAGCGATGGGAAGAAAACTAGGGTGACGTCATCGAGCGGCCGTATGAAGCACACAGCAAGCTAAGCACCGCCACTTCAGACAGTCCTACACGGCGCCAGTTTTCCCGACAACAGTCGTGCCAAAATTGTGACGGAACCGCACAACGTTCTGGGTGGTGTCATACGATTTATAGTTGCATATAGCTTACAAGTGCTAGTCAAGTTGGAGCCTAGCTTGTGACAGGGATTCGAACCGACGGCGTATGCACCTTCGATTGTGTGCCTTCCCGGACTCTTTATCCCTTCTTTTAAGGCGTGGTTGAGGTGTTCACCGAGATGAGAGACAGTTACTACGGCATTTCCTTTCCTTAAAAAAATAAAAAATATATTGTTTTACGTATCAAAATGGTGATGCAACCATTCGTCGAACAGCGTTCCGGGTAGTGTCATACGCGGGTCTGTGAAATCGCTTGATTTAGATATATACACGCCCACCCTCGCACCACCTTCGTTCGATTCCATCCTTCAAGATTCCTTTTTCGACTCCGAAAGATGTGGCTATGAATCCGGACCTGCAAACTCACCTCAACCTTACATGCTGACATTAATGCTTGATTGTTTTTTTCTTTTCTCGAAACTTCGAGTCGTAAATGGGCTATGCTAGTACGAATCAACCAGACCTGAGTAGAGGCGCCCTAAGGTAAAGATAACCGTTTTTGCGCAATCCATGGCCGACAGTCGACACTGCAGCCACATGTGTGCTGTAGCTGAATGGCGTGTGCCTTTTACAACGTGCTATACACAATGCTGGAATGAATAGAAAGAAAGCGAGAAAGAGAAGCAGCCAGTAAAGGCTTTTTCCAAGTAGAACGTGCAAAAGAAAAAAGCAAAAAAAAGACAAAGAAAGCAACGGTCGCCGCAAATACCGCAATCTTCTCTTGCGCGGGCAACGTCCTTGCGCGGTGTCGAAATGAACTTTCGCCATTGTTCGGCGGCCCCCTTTTATCCTCTTCCTCTCGGGCCTTCGACTATACCGCGTCGGTCGGTCGGTTCGTAGTCGAAAGGACGACCCTGATTTCGCGACGTCGGCGTTGACGTCTGAGCATGCTCGGATGTGGCACTCGCGTCCGCTTCGGGGTTCGAGAAAGCAGGAGGGGTATGCAGATGAGGCTTTCAATTTGGGGACCTGTTTCCTGTCGACCTCTTTGTCCGAAGAGTGCGTCGAAGCGGAAGCCTTAAGCAAAGCCCCGATGCGCCGTGATGAAAGCACGCCGTATAGCCTCACTTCCTCGGCTCACGGGTCCCGCCTTGGTATCTGCCTAGTTGTTGCGAGCAGCTTGCGTTTATGCGTACAGTGCCTTCAGTTCAGAAGTTAATACGCCTACTTAATTTTGAATATTGGAAAATTGTAAGGCTCTGTTATGAAAATATTGAAGGTAATGGTCCATTCTTCAGATGTGTAGCAAAATCTTTTTATTCTTTTTCTATCGCTCACATCGAGCCGCTTACTGCCATAAAAAACCAATGGAGAACGCTTTTGACGAGAGCAAAAACATAAATAGCAAAAAAAAAAAATGTAAGCCTGTAGACGGGAGATTTTCGGATATATTGATTGTTAATGTGAAATTTTACAATACATGAAAAAATTGCGCTCATAAACTCTTTTTGTTCGAAAATCATTTTGTTCAGAATAGTGGGTATATGAATAGCTTCTTGGATAGCTTCTATGGATAGTGGGTATATGGATAGAAGAACAGAGGTTATTGTGAGTGTTCAGTCTTGACGTTTGGACGAAGGGTTTTTCTTTGTTAGGTCGAAAGCGGCCATCTTTGGTAGGGTTCTTGTTGGTCGCCTTATTCCCGTACTATTACTCACCTGTGCGGTTGACCCATGTCATTCTCCACAGCGACCTGTTCAAAAATTTCAGCGCTGTGATACACACTCTAAAGCCTCGCTTCACAGCAGGCTACCCTCCTCTAGCTGCATAGGAAGCAAATATACATTATTTCTTTTTAAGATCGAGGCCATGATCACTATTCGAACTTAGTGCATATTGAACAGTGGGCCAGCGTGTCCTATTTGTTCTCTTTTATCACGTAATCTATATCTTCCTTTGTCGAAGTGTCAATTGTCTACTACAGTGAAGCAGAAAGATTTGATGAGTGATACGGGTTGGCACCGTAATAGCGCGTACACAAATGAGGAAACTCTGCAAATAGAGCGTGCAGGCATCTCCGTTGTTTGAGAGACTGAAACGGGAGACTTAATAACATGCATGACGACTTCTCTTTTTGGTTAAGTCTGTGGCCACTTATGTACTGCCGAAGTCCTTAGGTGGTGGTGGTAGTGGTTTATTTAAAAATAAAAAAGTGAAGCAAAAGAGTGTTGCCGGCCGCGGCAATTGCTATCTAATATCTTAAGCACCCGAGCTGCATCCGGCGGAAACGAAAGGGAAAGGGAGAGGATAGTGAGGAGAAGTATAGAGGGGAGCGACAGCAAGAAAGGACAGGGGAGAGCTTTGTACACTATTTACAAAATACAAAAGTAATCAAGTTCGCGCCGCTCGCGCGCTAATGTCCACGCTAAACAGTTTCAAACAAAGCGCAGAGGCCTTACAACGCTCACGAAACCTCGAGAGCCCGAGCATTTCAAAGGAAGTCTTGTCGCTGTTCACGTTCGCCCAGTCCGCTCAAGTTATGCATGAGCTCCGCTCTTCAGGGCCGGTGTGAGGCAACAATCCGTTTTCTTGAATTATACCCCATTCTCGCCATCGACGATGCCAGGTGCCCACTGCCGGCCATGGCGATGAAGCGTCGCAGCTTAGGCCGGTCACGAAGGGCGGAAAGTATCAGAAAAGAATAGAATAGTGATATAACTCTTATATCACGGTTATCGGCCAGTCGCCAGCGAATTAGTAGAGAACCAATCAGATTAAAATGGCATCGAAGGAAAATATATATATATTTTTTTATTATAAGGACCCCGTCCGTACGCGTCTGTGCACAAGGTCGGTTCCCTATTGGCCAGTGAACGCATGACTCGGGCCAAGCACGGATTAACCGACCTCCTGCAGGAGGATCGTACGACCAGCTATGTTGTGAAAGCCATATATACCACAAGAGTGTGGAAGCCATACGATGTGTGCGCCGGGGAGGTCGCAAATAGGGAGCTTTAGAGTAAGGGAACCTTATAATAGGATAATAGGATAGGATAGGATAACCTTATAATAGGATAGGGAACCTTATAATAGGATAGGATAATAGCGCCTTGCCGGCGCGCATGCGCAGAACAATAACTCGAGAGTCGTTGTTGTTCCGCGCATGTGGACTCGTGGGGAGCTATTCCGATATCTTTCTATCTGATAGGGTTCCTTTTTTTTTTCTAAAACTCCCTAATTAGTCAGGACCTCTGCCGCTTGTCAGCGGCGAGAGAGGCGACGGGCTGCCTGAGGAAAACGCCGAGCCGAAACAGCCACTCCAAAATTAGACGCTTTTTGTGTAGGAACTTCTGCCGTCTATTAGACGTCGCAAAGTGGAGCGAAAAAGAACCCACCTTCTCGTATTCACCACAAACCCCGAAAACCCGCGAAAATTCGGTGGCTTTCCAGCCAGACACCTCGCGCACATTTATCCAGATCTTTACAACCCAAATTGTAAGCACTGTGGCCAACGAGCCACCTATGATCACATCCTGTGGGACTGCAAAATAGAGCCACCTCCGGGTGATCTAGTTACCGCTCCTTCTCTCGAGCGGTGGGAGACCGTGCTGGCTAGCTCTGACCCCAGAACGCAAGTTTTGACGGTGGAGTGAGCTGACAAAGTTGTCGAGGGCTGCGTACTCTCGACCACTTAACGCGACCTCTTACCAAGCTCTTTCCGGCGAATAAAATGTTTTACAATCAATGTTGTGCAGGGATATAAGTTACCTTTAAAAAGAACTGTAAGATAACCAGTCTTCTACACTATGGTTACCACAAGGCCAGAAAGCCGGACAGAATTATATTCCTTGCCAGCAAAAACTTCTATCGTTTACAAAACCTCTTAAAGAGGGCAGTGATAGGATCCACATTCTAAAGTCCTGTTTTAGCCCTATCTCTAGGACAGATTGAACCTTAGCGGTAAAATGCCTCTTCAAAGCATTTATCGTAGCCGAAAGCCCTGTTTATTCGAACTACCCCTAAAATAAACGTTTGGAGGACCTCGCATGTTGGCTGTATTTTGACGCATGACTCTGCACAGTTATATCCACAGATGCTGAAATTAATAACATATTCACAGCGGAACAACACACAAGAAAAAGGAAGACGAAATACGGACGAACACAGCGCCCAGTCTACAGCTACCTGGCAGTCATAAGTTCACAGCTGTTTTCATCCACCCTTCGCATTTCCTTTCTTCATATCATACCCAACAATTCTGGACAGAAGTATTTTTGAACGGAAAATTTAGGAACGCAATTTTTTCATGTATTGTAAGATATCACTATAACAATATATCCGCAGTCCTCCTGTCGACAGGCTTGCATTTTTTTGCCATCAACGTTTTTGCTATCGTCAAAAGCGTTCCGCATTGGTTTTCTATGGCAGTCTTAACTGCCCGATGCGAGCGATGAAAAAATTTTATAAGAACGATTTTGCTACAAATCGGAAGAATGAACCATTACCTTCAATATTTCTTTAACAGTACATTACAATTTTTCAATATCCAAAATTTTTTTTCAAGAATGTTGGACATGCGTTCTCACTCTGATTCCTCACAGCTAGGTAAACCAGAGTGCTATGTTGCTGCCACTATAGCCTTCTCTGGTCTAAAATGGTGCTTTCGACTTGCTGCGTATTTGCGATCTGCTGCGGCACTATACGCAGGAGTCATTTTTCCAAAGCTTTCCACAATAAACAGGCGCATAAATCCCCGCTCACAAAAAAGTAAAAGCGAAGGCGTAGGCGGAAGCGGTGAACCCTAATCACCGCTTATTGCGCATCGGGGGAATATTAGCGATACGTGGAAAGTTTCGCGACGGCATAGAGTGTATCGTCTATTTTTGCATCCCCCCGCCTTCTTTCCATCTTTTGTTCGTCGCCGGTCGAGCGCGTCGCTGTGTCGTTCGGACACGCGGCCCTCAATGTGGGTTGAGGTCTCGCATTAATGACGTTTTCCTGAGAGATAACGACCCGTACCTGCTGTGTCCCGGTTTGTGTTGCGCATAAACATCCTCGAAGCATATGGCTCAGTACACTATGCACTCCAAGGAGTTCATCGAGGACAACTGCGTACAATTCTTGCCGTTGGAAAAGTTTATTTTCCTTTTTGCTTTTTGTAGTTTTGTTCACGCGTTTACTCGGCAGGAAAATACGTGTCCATTGACGAAAAATATGTAGTTAAAAATGTCATAATATATTTGCCGCCACTCGATTTCAATTTTTGACGCTGATGGTGACGTCATATTCGTTAAATGACTGCGTGATCGCCAGCAAGAAGTGAATAAAGTGTTGTCCAGCCTCAGAGGCTCGAAACCGAAAAGCACTTCGCGTCACGGGGGTTTGCTTGTGAAAACGACTTGTGGTGGAAATAACTGTTTTATTTTTTTTTTCTTTACTAGTTTTTAAAAGGTCTGTTCCAAGTAAAAGTAACCCCTTCGTCATTAGAACGCGGTAATGGATCGATATAAGCTAACTTCAATGTATCCGGCAACCTCCGGATAAAATGAATTCATCCGATTCAATTTATCCGACAAATTCAATTCAGTTCAATTAAATTCATCCGACAAGTACCTCCCCCCCGCGCGCCGAAATATAAAGTTACCTTGTGTATCTCGCGAAAAAATTCCTAGTTGCGATGGCGATATGTGAAGGAACTTGACGGAAAATGCGGTTTTGGTTTGGTTTTACGTGCCCTGTGCAATAATTTACCCCACCAACAATGAGTGAAGGGAATTATAGAAAACATAACGGGCAAATCGCAGTTCCGTCTGGCATACGCCCGAGGTCTGTCATGTCGTGGTTGTGGCTATTGAAATCATGTGAATGAAGTAGTTTATTTAAAATAAAAAACGAATCCACAAAATGCTTAATTCCGTACATCATTATTCGCCGTAAGCAGGCAGAGACGTTAACTATTCGTTCATTACATTCCATCCACACTTCTTGGCACAAGCCCTGTCGGACCAGCTTCGGCGGCTTCAACCACTGCCCCTCCTTGCTCTTGTTCGTTTTCATTCCTAGTGGCGGTGTTGTTGGGGGAAAAAAAAAGTTAAACGGGCTCTCACTTCTGCCGGTACAAGAATGGTCAAACAGCTCTATTTAGTGCTACTGTTGCGTTCGCCAAGGGTGCGCCATCCAACTTGACGGTCAGACGCTTTTCCAAACGCGTACATCTCCGTGAACAAGATCAGGGTTTCGCATCGTCTTGTTGTTGATTATGATGCTACCATATCGGGGGCGTGAGACATGGACGCCTTTTTCTGCTGCTCTTTAACGGTCAATACTGCTCATCGTCCTGGGGAGTAGGAAAGGGAGAACCACAGGGGGAGTTTGAGAGGAGGAACCTAGCGGTGTATACTGAACTGCCCTTCAACTGCTCCCTTTCCTGCTTGCTGGAAAGAATCAGAAAAGCGAAAGCAAGACACACAGTTCGCCGGTGGAGCGATGCACTTGACTCTCTAGGACGGTGGAGAGGCAGAGGGCGCCACGCTCGGAGTCCGTACAAGAGAGGATGGCCGTGGTGATCAAGAGATGGGAGACAGGATTGAGGCGATTCATGAGAGCGGTACTCCCGCCGTGGCGATTGCCTTGATGCGAACACTGATCTCAGTGGCGACATGGGAGGGGCTACTGCCGAGGACCTTCTGGTTGTGAGGCCACACACAACAAAGGCTTAACTCATGTTGAAATTAGAAAAGCGCAATAAAAAGACAGGGACAAGAAGGGACAAGAGGTGAAGGTGACAGGGACAAGAGGTGAATGACCATCCTGGGTGCACAACGAAGCATGCCACCCGTTTCACAACCTGCGTCACAGGGGTGGTCTACGAGATTCCGCTCTCGTGCAAGAAATCGTACATTGGCCAGACAGGCAGGTGCCTGAACGATAGGTTGAGGGAACACCGTCGTGCTGTGCAAGCTGTAGCAACGGATGGGCACCTAGCAGAACACTGCAAGTCATGTAAAAAATGCAAAGCAAATGAGCCGCAGTTCAATGCCACACGCACGTGCGGTAAAGGGAAAAGAGAGGCTTCACAGAGAAATTATAGAGGCCTATCGTATTGTAAAGAAAGCTGAAAATTGTATCAGCACTCCTTCCCTGACCTTATCACGCAAGGAAATTGCTTACCTTGATACCTGTTCACGCTAAACACACTTGTGATAAAGCCGATTCATTGTTTGGTTAATAATTTGTTTCCGCCCTCTACGTATCTGTATATATGTGTTTTTTCCCGAGTAAAGAACTAGTTGATGTCAAGCGTTTGTCCTGCGTGCTTCTTCTTCTTGTTGTCCCTGTCATTTTATTGCGCTTTTCTAAGTTCAACATGTATTACCAACTCGCCCAACTTTCTGCATTGCTTAACTCATCCAATTAATCTTAACTACACCTCTGCTTTGTGTGCTCTGCTCTTTCTTCTCGCACAAGTAGAGTTGAGAGGTAAGCCAGCTGAACACGGCATTGCGGTGGCGAGGATAGCTCTCACGTGCCGTTTTGTAGGAGAGAGCTGGTCTCCATTAAGTGAAGCAAGGCTAAATGTGTAGTTTGTAAGGACGCGTGAACTGCAGACGAGAAGTATGACTTATACCATGTACTGATCGCATCTTTAATGCGCCGCAGGAGAGGGCCTGTTTTGTCATTCATGTGGGACAATGTGAACAGCGCTTGCGACATTGTCAGCCGCTTTGGAGAGATCTACTCCTCTTTCTTATAAACTCTATTGCCTTCCTATAGATATTTAGTTTTTTCAATTTATAGTCTGTAGACTGTCTATAGAAAGGAGTCTACTAAAAGTGTATTGCCATAAATTGTATGGCCATAAGATTGTCCATAGACTGAAGTAGAATCGACATTTGAGCTAGTTGGTATAGCTTCATAGAAAACAACATAGCGCATTCAGGACAACGGACAAGGAAGACCAAACACAATCTTGTTTCGGCACCCAAATCAACTAACTCGAGAGGTTTCAGAGGCCTATCATATCCGTAAGAATGAGCACACGTGTGTTGCTGACCCAGTGGTGGTCCTGCTTGAGAAGGAGTTTTCTTATCTTGACGCGCCTGCGCGATGGCCTTTGTTTCTGTTTGTGGTTTTTTATCTTGGCGCGTTTTTCTGCGTTTTTGAATAAACGCTCAGTTGCGAGTAAGCGCTTGTGTTGTTTGGTCGTCCTTGTCCGTTGTCCTGAGTGCACTATATTTTTTAATGGAGTCCATAGACTGTCTAAAGTATTTGTTTTGCCTTTCGATGATAGGATTTGTCGATAGAAAGTCGGCAGACTTTATACACAATAGCCTATCGACAATATATAGACTGTCTGAAGAAATTTTTGTAAGGAGGCGGAGGGGAGCACAGGCAGGAGCGAAACCAGAGTAAAGATGGATCGTTAGTTCAAGCACGCGCCACTGCCTCCCGCTTCGGCGCGCGGGGCATGCGCAGTGTCATCCGGGAGGCACAAAAAAGGGAGAAAGTGAAATGGCAAGATGACGCCGACAAGAGGCTGTTTCACTACCCTGCACCATGTAATTGAGCTCGGTCCTATTAGGCCGGCTAAACGCCGGCTTCGTCATCCAAATAGGATCACTGACTCTGCATTGGTTCGCCGAAGACGCCGGAAAAGTAGCTCAACACGAGGAGGGAAGTTCAACATGCCTGCATGCAAACATACGTCTGAAGGGGGTGGGGGAGTAGGGGAGGACAAAGAATAAACAAAAAGAAAGGGAAAAAAAAGCGAACAGTGAGCGAAAGCAGCGTTTTCGCCGGCCCAAACTTTCCTTCCTGCTGGAGGAAAGGCAAAAGCATGCGAACGCTTTTTTATCGCTTCCGACCGGAACTGGCAGCGTGACGTCACCGGCGCGCAAGCGTTGGAGCACCTGAGCGCGTCCGTCACGCAGTGCGAGCTCGCGAAACCCAGACGGGCCGCCCCTTTCCCTTTCTCTCTGTCTCTCTCTCTCTCTCTCATCCTTCCCCCATTCACGTGCCTGAAAGAAAGCGAAAGGCAAGTAACCGAAATTGAAGAGCTCCCGAGTATATGGCGCTTCGCTTTTACGCGGAGCTTCATGAATATATACTGCGCGAAGGCATTGCCCCGGCGACTCGAAAGAAGACGTTGGGGAGAAGTTTCTACGCCAGTGCCCCGAGAAGCGTCTTCTCGGTCTGCCCGTGTCGCTGCCTGGTGAAAAAAAAAAATGTTGGTAAACGACATGGGTGTTGTTCAGTGAGCATGTGGTTACGTACAGTTTGAGTGCACAAAATTTCTTTGACAACCACCAAGAAACACGACTCAATTCGCATAAGAGTTTTAATGGAGCATGGACTTCTTTGTTACAATTTCATTGCAGACCATTTGAGTGACAACAAATTTCATATATTCGTTGCTGCGACTCTGCTCGAAGGGTGTGTAGCGAGAATGCATGGAGCTCAGTTGCAACTGTCCGCGACAGAAACCACGGGTTTTGGCGCGCTGTATGTTCTATTTTATGAAAAGAATGCATTTTTCTTACGAGGCGACGAACCCTCGTCCGGCGCTTTATGCTTTCTAAGGTCTTTGTGCTCTTTTACTCCCCCCCCCCCCCCCCCACCCCTCCCCGCTCCAAACAAAAAAATGCATTTTTGTTAAAAGGCGAAGAACTCACATGCGGCGCTTCATTTGTCTGTGAACACGAAGTCGAAAGAGGTGTTTGTGTTGCTCATAAATATCATCAAAACGTGGCGCGATACAGTTAGTTCACTATGATATACAAAGAGCTCTTAAATGAATTGACCGAGAAAACCTATACAGTTAGTTCACTATGATATACAAAGAGCTCTTAAATGAATTGACCGAGAAAACCTATACAGTTAGTTCACTATGATATACAAAGAGCTCTTAAATGAATTGACCGAGAAAACCACGGCTATCTCAGCATGTCACCATGGAATTCAACATCCAAATGCATGCTCTTTTGAAGTGCACACGAACTACCTGCATCGAAGGTATTGGTTCCACCTTAATTGAAACTGGATTATTAGATGAACGAGGGCACGTTAAAAAAAGATCGGTACCGTCCACTGCTCGTGTCGCTCTGCAGTTTGCTTTGAACCTCACTGATTCAATCCATGCCAACCTCACTGTTCTTGTTCTTTCACCATCAAGATGTTTGGAACATCAACTGTGCATGGCGTTTTGAGAGAACGATGTCCCAATCATGTAACACTGCGAATTTTGCCACCGGTAACACTTTGAAGAAAACGGCCTGCTCGTTATATCACCTCGTGCGTTTCAACCAAAATTTCAACAAAAAAAATTGTTTTGCTAAAACACCTTTTTCGGAATGTGTTGTGCGGAGGGTACGTTCTGAGTGAGTCGCAGCAAGAAGTGCTCTTACACGCAAATACAGTTAGTGGTGCGCCATATCTTTTCTAGCTAGCCACCGTAGTGTCTGGACTACCACACAGTTTGCTATCATGACTGGCAGGTTCTCCTGCGCCTGCCATTAAGTGGACTTTTAATGTAATAAGTGGAATGGAAAATGGTAGTTAACGTCACGATGCTACATCTGGGCTTTCAGAGACGCCGCACGCAGGGCTCCAGATTAATTTTTACTCCTCCCCTCCCCAACTCCACTCCGCACAGCACGGGGGTTTTGCTTCAAAAGCAGAGCTGCTGTAACCTTCCCCACCCCGGAATTACGGCGTCTGATAAATTGAATCTTCATACCGAAACAAGGAGCTTCAACCCTCCAATTCCACCCTCCAGAACTAACCTCGTCACCACACCCACACTAGCCAGACTGCTGCCCACCCACCCACTGCCATCCTCTGGCTCACCTCCACCCGACTCACCCTCCAGAAATATCCTGTGTTAAGCCTCTGCTGGTAATGAAAACATTCATTCGTGTAAAATCATAAAACAAATCATCGACGGTAAAGCCAAACTGTTTTGAACAGTTGTCGGATCAGAGGTTTGATTGTCCCGTAACTTTTGCATCCCCCCCCCCCCCTCCCCCCAATCAAATAGCGGCCACCGCGGGTAGAATTTAATGCCGCACCCTCATACTCAGCAGCAAGACACCGAGACCCAGCGGTGGGCTTTGTGAAACAGTTTCTGCGAATACGGTGATACGGTCTCGAAATGTCCATCTTTTACATGGTTTCACAAGAGTATACTGAACGGGCAGTTCTGATGTTTGTTTTTATATTTTTATTAAGTTAACAGCACAGGTAGCACTGCCGAAAAGCTTCATTTCGATCATATAGCGAGAAATTTAGCACAGTAAGATATGCAAGTCAAATAGAAGCTTTTGCATTGCCCTGGGACTTGAAATCGAGCAATAATGACAAAAGCATCACGGCGAAGTCGAGGTGAATGACTTTATACCCGTTTACTTTTTTTTCTTCCCAACACTGACGGAACTACGGTGGAGAGATCTTGATCCAAAACCAAAATGAAACTGGCTGCTTTACAAGGCCAGTGGACGAGTTGGCGTAACCGGCCCTAATTATCGTTCCTTGCACACCTCTTCTGACCTGGTGCTCGCCTCCGAGAATCTCCACCCACGTAGAGTACAAATACCTTTCTTTTCTCTATCCACGTACGGATGATGCGAGCAGTGGGACCAGCAGAGTCATTAGCCGCGTTGTCATTAAGAAACGTTGACGCTCCTAATGCAGAACTCGCCTTCTTGTCGCGATGTCACCCGGCCTCAGTTTGTCCGTGTCAAGGCAGCGTCCGTATGCAGTGTCGTTGTCGCGTACGCAGAGAAAGAAAAGAAAGAGGACGAGGAGGAAAGGAGGGGATGGGAAGGGTGAGGGAAAGGGTATGAGGAGGCCGTCTAACAACGCGGGTCGAAGCGAAGAAGGCCGCGCGCGAAAGCGGGGCGGCCTTCGGTCTCGCGTATGACACGCGCGCCGCTCCCGAGCCTCCAAGGCGTTGGCGACGGCAGCGTCGTCGTCGTCGGAGGCATCGTGGCGGCTGGCGGGCTCAGCTGGGCCTCAAGGCGAGCTTCGCGGCGGCGCCGTTCATTCAGGTCCACCCGATGCGGGTTCTTTCCGCCTTAGCTGAGTTCGGCTTACCAGATCAGGACGGCCGATCTCGGCTTATTAAAAGGGGAGACAGGCGCGTACTAGAGAAAGTCGCCGTCCTCGCAGTAGAGAGAAAGGAAAGGGGTCAAGTTCCCGGAACACTTTCGTTTCCCCCTTGTCTGATTGCCTTGGATTTGGTCTCTCTTTTTTTTTTCCCGTGTGTTCTAGTTGTTGTTGGTGCAGCGTGAGATACGGTGCCGCCCCACCATATATACCTGCCGAGGCGTTACGCTTTCGCGGCGCCGCCTGGAATAGCCAGCCGCGCTGTGTGTCGCTCATGAGTTGGTGTGCGTCGACTCTCGAGCTGCGTGGATGCACGAAGTTTGGATTGGAGTAACGACAGGAGGAGACAGCTGGTTGTTGAGATTGCGCTTGAGGCTTCCGATTAACTGCTGTCATCAGGGGTTTCAAGGCAATATTCACTCCTGAAAATTTCGGTTTTCTCTAGCATACTGATCAGATGTGTAGAACGGAATATCTTCTTTACTAATTATAGCTAAAATGCAATTTTTCAAACGAAATTTAAGGCACAGTAATTATTGACCTCTCGGGAGACTTCTGAAGCGCGCACTGCATGCATAGATGTCCTAAATATTCAGCAACTAGCCCCATCTGTTAGCCGCCAGTAGCGTTCAGCGCATAACTCAATTCGTCCCTATCCACCTCATCTAACTAGATCCACCTTACCTACTGTTGTCTTTGAATTGGAGGACGGAAAAGAACAATAATGCAACTCACATAGCTTTGAACGGGCACCTGGAACACGGTTCACTTGAAGCATATTTTATAAAGACACTGCGACATGTAACATGTCTTTAGCAGCGTCATATATAATGTCCTCAGCTGCAACTAAAGATGATGTAGCATCACATGACAGTTCCAAGTCTTCGACCTCATATAACGCGTTTAATATCCAACCCGCTGCTAAATGAGGTCATCCTGCTCTTAAAAGCAATGAAGGCAGACGGGCGAATGGAGGATTTAGGACACACTTAAGCCTGCTGCCGCGATTTTTGTCCGCATATAGTTGCTCAAGCTCTGCACACTTTTCACGCTGAATTAAGGCGATAACCACCACCGTTATTGTTCGCGGATAATTATTTCTTCAATGGGATTGTGCTCATCCCTAAGGCTTCATATTTCCTGCCGGACTGCCGGGCCAACTTGCACGGTTTGGTGGTTGGCGTCTGAGGACATACCGGGGGTCTGTAGCGTGTGGTAGTGGAGTTCCAGGGCGGATGGGGACGGCAAACCGAACCGGCACCTACTGTATCAGTGGTTTATTTGGTGACGCCGCGGACGACGGAAGCAGCGGTGAAGCGGTGGTGGTCCGCCGTCGGTCAGGATGAGCAGGGTCTCGCTCTGAGCGATGGCAGTGCGTCTGGGCTAATGCCCATCTTCAAACCATGACCCATCTGTGACATGTCTTAGTTGATAAATTTTTTTTTGCTTTTTCAGATTACGGATGCTCGAAAAATCGTCGCAGTTATTTCATTGAGTAGTGCGGGGTAAGAGCAGAATTTCTTGATTGTTTTGACGCGTTAGCTGCGAGTATTTTCCGGTGTTTTGGAAGCCCCTATCCTCCAGTATGAATCTCTCCTGGGGTGGTAACAACTTGACTGGTTCTTCGTCACGCCATTCGGAAGCACGGCGCTGGAAAACAAACGAAGGCGGGAAGTAAAGAAGACGAAGACGACATTGTTCCCCAGCACTGTCGGCAAGTTTACGGCAGCCAGCTAGACTCTATTTGAACACTTTAGATACCGCTGTTTTCCTTAATCTAGTGCAGGAGAGCTTTTCAGCTATACAGAAATGCGCTACTGTCCTGTTAACTTGTACTGAACAATGCTCCGACTCAGAAACGGCTTCGTGGGTCACTGCTTGAGGGAGCGGTTGAAGGTTGGGTGTCCAGTTTCAAACCTGAATTTCTTGGACTTTTTTCTTTGGAAAAATGGGATTCAGCATGGTTTTCCTTAGTAAAATTTCTCGCTTGGGTACGGCTGTCACCCTTGGGTAGATCTGGCCCTGCTCCGCCTGACTGGAAATCTACAAGAAATCAAGAACCAAGAACTCATGAACGCACGCACATGCTAACACGTCGCTTTTCGGAGCCCTGTAAGGGACTCCGGAGAGCAGACGAACGGCTCCTTCTCAAAATTTTTACAAATACAATACTGTGAGCGGCACTATTGAAGCACTTCAACACATAATTTGATGGTGGCTGCAGCCTGCGTGAAGCGACGTTCTCGGACGTTTTCCACATGACCTGGGCCTGCCCTTCCAATCCCCACCCATCCCCATCCTTCATCTCCCATCCTTCTATGGAGGCCTGGGAGGCGGCGCTGCTCAGCTGCCATGACCTGCTGTTCCAACGGACCTTGGTCGCCAGGGTGCGAGCGGCTTTAGACGCCACTAGGGCTCCGGAATAGGAGCTAAACCTAGATTTGTGAGGACCTGGGCCAATTCGGCCTGGGCCCAAACACCTCCTTTTACATGGCCAATAAATGTTTACCACAACCACCACCACCACACTCTCACAAACGTTATCCAGTCAGCGCAGAGTTTAGAACAGTGCTAGGTATTCTTAATAGGGAGAAATATCGCTCCACGTGACGGAAATTTACAGCTCTGATCTGCCTCTATCTTTGCAGATTGAACAATACGAAGGTTGTCAGTGATGCTAACTCTCGAGCAAGTTAGACAAAAACCTCCTGATTGTCGAGGTTGTTCTTCTCAGGAACCATGGAACTCAATGTGAACACTTGGTCATCTGCGTTTTTCTGTTGTATTTAGCGTTAACCTCACGGGTTCAAGCTTAACCTCAATCTTCTCGCCCAGCATGCAATATTTATCCAGTGCGAATCCCGGCGCTGTCATAGGCTGCATAGCTCCAATCCTCCCAGCGTTCACTGCAGCTCATTGCTAGGGCAACTTTTAGAAGAGACGTACTGGTACGGTCGAAAGCCACATGTCACTTTCATGTCAGTTCAGACTGACTGTACTGCTACGCTGGACTCAGACGCCGACAGTGCTTTGCGTTATTCCTCGAAAGTGCTGCACGGCATGGATTCGTAAGCGGTTCGGGAATTTGCATGCGTACTTCGCAGGACTCTATACATTTGAAACACGCTAGCTGTACCCACTTAGTAGCTGACCGTAAAAAGGTAAGAGTCTGAGTTCTGTTCACAGGCAGACTTCGTGCTTAATTCCAGCATGAAAAATATGCTTCCTTTCAGTTCTACACGACAGTTTATAAACTGGCCAAGGCGAGCAGCGTATATTCATGTTCTGGATCACAGGCTCGTGACAACAGCGCCAAGTTACGCAACGACATCCGTCGTATATGGCCAAGAATATCGCCCGAACGATTTTGGTAAACACACTTTAATTACCTCCCCAATTGCCTCCCTCAGGCCGCCACTTTGCAAGGCAATAAAGAGTCTGAGGACCTGGTGGACCTATGTACGGATTGTTCACGAGGTGAGCATGTTTTTCTTTTTGTTTTTTACTTCCGACCAGACTTGGCTGAGTGCAGCAAGCCATAAACGTAAAGAAGCTTCAGAATACCCGTGACAAGGACGGCAGCAACAATTTCGCATTCGTTACGTAAGCGTTCTTAACCCGCACAAATGCCGCAAGTAGAGGGAGAGGGAGTTAGTTGCCGGAGGAGATAAGATAGTACGCACGCTCTGGAGTAGCTATACGGGTTCACGGTTGCACGCTCGCCGGGCAAAATTGGCCACACTATTCAGATCAGACGTGTGAGGTGGCTCAGCTATTATGTAATTTTGAGATAAAAGAAAAACACGACCCCTTCGTAGCAGACATGTAAATCATGCTCTGACGCGACCGCGAAAACGCAAATTAAGCGACGAGGGCATGCAGCTAGCTCACTCGCCATTGGGACGGGTGCCAGCAGATAAAGCGGCAATATGCGTCCCCTGCGGCAGAGCGCTAAACTCCATATATATGGGACCAGCCGCCTGCAGGCAGCCGAGGGGGAGAACTTCCTCCAGCGATAATTAAAAAAGCGCTTGACCGTCTTCCCGAGCCTTATCACGCGATGTCGCAAACAGGCGCAGATCGGCGACGGGTGGACTCTTCTAGCCTCTTTTCTTTCTTTTGCGGACTTTTTTTTTTCTTTTCTCCCCTCTCCCTCTGTCTGTCGCTCGGCGCCGGGTATACAAATCGAGGAAGCCGCGCGGGAGATCTTCGGGCGGCTGCGAGACCTTGCGGACTTTCCTGGCGGTTCGAAGCCGCGTCTCAGACGCGCTCATGCAAACGCGCTTCCCTGAGGTGACACAAGCCGACGCGCCAACATAGTGGCTTGTCGCCATGCGAGCGGTGCGAACGAGGCTTCCCTCGTGTGCATGCTCGACACTTGCATGCGCGAGTGCCTGGCTCGAAATTGTGAAAATTACGAGGAATTCGGAACCGCGCCAGGCCAGTGCCGCTTACCCTTGCGCCACTCTATTATTCTCTGCTTAGTGCGAAAACACTATTTCACGAGGTCAAACCGGCTCACAGAGTTTGTGTGAAGCTTGACCTTGGTGGTGACCTTGACCAAACCATTAATATAAATGAACAAAATAAACGTTGCCGCGAATGGTATTAGAACCCGCGGCGGCGCGATCAGATCAGCTTCGTTGGCCACTGCACGAGAGCAATATGCTATTGCGTTTTTTTTTTTCATCAACATGGTATATATTACAATGATGCGATGTTCTCTGTACATGAGCTATCTACAAACATCATGAAAACAGTGGCACATCAACGCACATAAGAAACGAAGCACGAGAGAAGAGAATTCGGAGCACATCGCTAATACATCATAACACAACACATCTCCATTGCCGCAGCTGATCACGCCACGTGTTAAACTGTAACACACTCTCGCGCTGTGCGTTGAACATAGTCGTCTTTCTTCATTAATACTACTATCGAACTAATATACACACTCTCGAACTGTGCACTGCATATCGTCGTCCTCATCAACTAATACTATACTATAGAACTAATATCGTCGCCAGACGTGCCGACGACCCACCAAAGCAAAAGCATGAACTAACCAGTCTAAACACATGCTTTCGCACGTCTAATCGGTTTAAGTACCTTAAAACCCCATCACTCTTTACCCTGCGTCACAGATGGTGTCAACGCGCCATTTTCGAATGTTCAAAGCCATGGGTCACTTGCTGGTAACCAAGCGAACTAAAAGCGCTTGTCCCGAACTCATGGTAATGGAGCACTACTAGTACTGTCGCCTCTTCAAGCGTACTTTGTGGACCCTATAGCAAAACACAGGCTATATCCAGACGTTGCGCCAAGCGTGCATGCGTCTTTGCTTTGCTTGAGAGCGGTTCGGATAGCTCGCTCAAGTTCCGGTGTGCTTCGAGCCAGTGTTAAAGTGACAGACAGTCCGTCAAGTCTTCTTTACGAGCCGCAGGTACATGTCGCGGCCGGACAACCTCGTTTGTCGTTATATTTAGGATTGTTTTCATTAAAGCAACAGCGATGACAGCAGACATCTGTCCTCTTTCACAAGAATGGGATAGTATGTGCAGTACTTCATGTGTTATACTTGGCCAGAAGATCAGACAGAAGTGGTGGAGGAGTGCATGATGGTGAATGTGTCATCTGTGCAGTGCACGGCGCTACTGTGCTTAACGTACTAGACGACTGGTCCCACCAATGATGTATGAGCGCGAAGAGGCCTGCGAACGATGAAATAATGATATGCTGGTAGATAACAATCATTTCCTCTGCGTCAATTAGTAAGCGTCACCGAGTAATGATGGCCATGAGGGGAAGAAAATTAGAAGGGAGAGTGTGTAATATGATTCGTGAGGGGAGGCAGGCACCAGGCCAGGGGAAAGCTTATACCCATTTTATCACCGGTGGGTATACCCAGCGGCACTGGGGATCGAACCACGCACCTCCTGGGTGCGAAGCAGATGCTCAAACTACTAGGTCCCCGCTGCGGTTATGCCGCAAACACCAAGGGTACTACTGTCCATCATTGGTACCGCGTGAGCACCCTGAATGCTTTAGAAGGTTTTGCAAGGAAAACAGCCGTGCCAGACGCCAGGAACGCACCTGAAGAAATAATTTATTAATAAAGGCTTAAGTGTGTTTTCTTATTCTGCGCCAATTTTAAATAAATCCGCGTCATCCTTGAGCAGACTGCAGAGGAACTGAGGACACGTTTTTCACGTTAAGACAGGTAACTACTTATGGGCTCATCCAGAGTACACTGATATATGGCAAAATTGGCGAAGTAAGCCATTATTTTGCCGTCCTCCCACTCCCATCAAAATAAAGTTTTTAGTTGAGGTTCTGGATGCGGATCGGGAGAGGCAAGGTTATAGGAAAGATAAGACATCCTTCGCTTCCATTTTTTTTTTCTCCGTTGCGCATTCTATGTTCGAGCATGCTAGGTTGTGTCGAGCAGTCCGACGAAAAACATACGAAATACCGTTAACGGTCACCAACTCTGACTCGCCTAATTCTGTAACAGTGACGCTGGCACAGCTGTGACAGACTGTTCATGTCGTAACAGTCGCTTCTCCCTCCAAGCCGAGAGGATGTCATTATTTTTTCCCGCCGAGACAAGTCCACGAGCAAAGAAAGAGCCGGCAAGTGAAGGAGTGACCTGTCAGGGTCGCGCCTGGGAGGCTGGAGGCCACGCGCGGAAGCTCTGACCTCGGTCGGCGCACCTTGATACGAAGGGCGTCGGACGTCATTGGCCTG
This sequence comes from Amblyomma mixtum, assembly GCF_055824585.1. Lineage (NCBI taxonomy): Eukaryota > Metazoa > Arthropoda > Arachnida > Ixodida > Ixodidae > Amblyomma > Amblyomma mixtum. The sequence continues at coordinate 155,330,269 of NC_143017.1, read as the reverse complement.
CGCCGTTATAAACTCTGAGCAGCTCGCGATTAATGGGGCAAACATAAAAAGGCGAAAGCGCAGTCATTCGCCCAGGATCCCGATATTCCCTTCACAGTGTAGCACGCTACTGCTATATGCAAATGTATTCTCAGCAGCCAACATCTTCCGTCGTTTTTTTCTCACGCACACGAGTATTTGGAAATGATTGCAGCACGCATAGCCTGAAACCGGGTACTTCTGGTAATCAAGACTGAAGACGGACTTCGCCGGCGGTGCCCTACAGGATGTACGGTTGCAGGCTACTACCATCGATTCATTCACATTAGCCCTGTCCCCAGCTGGAAGACGTTCTTTCTTCCGTTCTTTCTTCCGTTCTTTCCACAGCCCGGCAATGCCCAGGAAAGTCAGTGCGGCGGCTCTTTCGAGCCTGAGGGCCACATTGTGTCCATCATGCTCATGCCTCATTCAATGCGACCCTTATGCACGAAAGAAGGCATCAAGAAAGAAGCAATAAAAAAATAAAACCAAACGTATTACGTCTTAAAGTTAACGCGGTAGATTATGAGGAAAGGCTAGACTTTTTGGTTTAAACAAAAAAAAAAGTTATAAATACGCCGAGTTCAGTCTTCGAAATTCAGTTTTAACCGAAAAAGGTTAGTGTTCGTTGACATGCACGCTACAGCTAGCTGGATATTTAGTAGGAGTTACAGTCTGTCAAACGAGGAAATTAACAAAGTACGACAGCCACGGGAGTGGTGTGGCGCTGGTTCTGTTGGATTGGAGCAGTTGCGCGTTTTGAGGCATTGCTCCGCTACCTTACGCACCGTCTGCAGACCGGGAGCCTCCATCTTCTCGCCGTCTGCTAGCGTACCGCTGTTGGTTCACTCTCATTATCCTTTTAGGACAGTTACTTGGTTAGGCAGATTTCTCCACTGCATGTAAGGACACAATGACGCGAAATAATGCTAAAGCGTCACGAAGCAGTGTCATGTGCTGAGTAGCTCAGCGGTGCTGCTGCAGTTTCATCGATGCCGTCAACACGCATACAACTTGTTGCTCCCCTCCCCCTCTTTTTACTCAACTGAACGCGACAAATCAACGATAACATGACAACGTCGTTGTTAGATCTAAACTTCCATGTCTCACGGCTTCATTGTTTAATGTTACTTTAACGTTATTGGCGATGACATTTAATTCTTGATGCAAAGCTTCAACGCTATAGTACTACCTTTGATGCCTAATTAGTGGTAAATCTATCGCTCGTGCTGACAAAAATGCGAAGACAGATTAACTCTAAATGGCTACTGAACGCACAGGAATACCACATTACATCACCGGAAAAAAAAAGATACGCTGTAATCCATCCACAACAAATGCGTAATATTCGCCGAAAGATACTGAGAACCGCGTTCTGAAATGAGCAGCGGAAAAAAAAAATGCCGAATTTCAGAAAAAGAAATATAATTACTGGTGTACCTAATTGTAATTATGCGGTGACAATGCGTTAGCATTAGGCCTTCTCTCTTTTAGTAGCTTCCCTTATATACTGGCAGGTGACAGATACCTCTTCTGTGTACCAACCGTGGCAGGTAGCAAGTGTACACAACACTAGGCCGCCGGATGCCGGACACTTGTTCTGCACCTTATGGTCTCTCCCTCTTCTCTCCTTCAACTGAAGTGGTGCCACCTGACAACTGTGGCAGGTGGCCCTTCCGTGTACCAATCGAGGTAGGTGTACGGTAGCACATGCACACAGCACTGACGCCACCGGACGCCGGACACTTTTTCTTCATGGTGGTGTTCCTAATGTTAACACATCGAAACCGACCACTTCAACGTAGTGGATTATGAGGGATACTGCAGTCGAGAACTGCGGCTCGTATATTCTACCAGGTGGGTTTCTTTACAACCGTACGAGTCTGTTTCCATCGACTTGCGGCCTCGTCGACCATGCGTCTGAAGTGTGGCTTCAGCAGGAGCACATGGCCGCCGAGCCGTCGCGTCAGGCCCACATCACGAATGCAAATCCATGTGGCATCGACCAACCAGTTCAAAAAGCACTACTCAGAATTCACTATGGAACCAGTTGTGACGTGCGGCGCGACCGCGAAACGTGTTGAGGCTGACGTGCGAGCCAAATTACTTTTCGCTAACGGAAAAATTGCGAATTCTGCATGCAGTTAGCCTTCGCTCGGAGTGAAATGGGAGTTTGTGCCAGGGCATACGCTCATGTGAAAGTGCCAAGTTGAATTACGTTTGAGCCTCTCCACGTGTCGAGAGGAAAATGAGAACGGAAGTTGAATTGTAGGAAAGGATTTAATACAGACGGCCGGCGAAAGCCGCGGGCGAGGCCGCTCAGAACACCGGAAGTGTGAAGAAGAAAAGTTACTGAGGACAGCACAACGCTCGTTTTGCTGTCGCTGCGCTGCCTTGAAAACAAGAACGCATTGCAGTCTCGGTGGAGGCAGCGCTGTCAAATCTTTATGAAAGGCGGTGACCTCTCGTGTATCGCTGCTCGAGAGACCGAGAAGCCATTTCATTCGCACAGCTGTGGCTTTTTGTCTTTCTAGTGCAGGGTCACCATTCCGCAGATAAAGACAGGTTGCAAACAAACCGACAAGTGTCTGCAGGAAAAAGTGCACAACACGTATTTTTTTTGACGTCCTGTACAAGCGCGGTCATAAGTAAACGGAACACACGCTATTCTGTACTAGGTGCAATCGCTCCCTCCCTACCATTAATAAAGAACCATTGTTTATCCATGACAAAACGGACTAGCGTCAACTACCACCATGCACGTACCATAATAGCTGGCACTTTCAATTAGGAAACCTGTGAAAAATATTAGAAGCAAACAGCGTGCTTGGTTTACGTTTGCACCTGCACAAAGAGAAACTAGGCAATGCCTTCCTCGCCTATAGGCGCTACTAAGCACTAGCACTATATAGTGCTAGTGTTTGCTACCGCAACGATCGCAACGGGTGTACGTTCAAATGCATGGCGCTGATCACATGACCACCACAAGTCTACCTTTCTTGGAGATCACTTTTAACTGTGAGGCAAGTGTGGACTATTGTAAGATATTGTTAATAACATATGGCCTAACCATGACCTAACCCCACCCTCCTCAAACACGCACGCACGCACGCACGCACGCACGCACGCACGCACGCACGCACGCACGCACGCACGCACGCACGCACGCACGCACTAGGGTGAACTGGCAGAACGCAGTCGTAGTTACTATCACTGGCACTTGAAATTGAAATTGGCCTTAAGGAAAGTACATGATGCAGTAGCTGTCTCACATATCACGATGGACCCCTAATCACCCCATAAAGGAAGGAATAAAGGAGCGAGTGAGAAAAGAAAAGAAGAAAAAGGTGTCGTAGTGGAGCGCTCCCGAATAACTTCGACCACCTGGGGATCTTTAACGTGACTTCGCACAGTACAGGGACGCCTTTTGCGTTTCGCCTCCATCGAAACGCACTGGCTCTTATGGATACCTAATTTATAGATACATAGCAGGGTACTAAGCGCCCCGGACCAAGATCTCAAGAAGGGGGCTCCACAGGGGAGACTAATACACGAGAACATGCGGCACATGCAGGTGCCGAACTAGCCGCCGGCACCTCCCTTCCGGTATTATCAGTCCACCAAGGCCCATGGGCGCACGCGCTCTGCTGCAGCCGGTCGATTATACTGGGAAGCGAATTGCAGCGGCAAAACGCAGCCATGTGCGGCAAGCTCCACCGGCGGCTTGAGCCGACGTTGCACGGCGCGCCAAGAAGGGAGGGGGCTAACGTAAACTCTGTGGCGCCTCTCCGTGGGAGTCGCGAAAAATAACCACGCGAATAACAGCGTTACGTTGTGCAATGAACCCGCCTCTGCAGTCTCTGTACGACGGTTCGTGAATAGTCGATGTCTTTCATAATACGAATACTCGCTGCATGACAACGCTACGGCTCTCATTGTATGGGGAATGCCCATGGGCGTCCGGAGGGGGGGGGGCAAGGGGGGGCGGCTGCACCCCCCTGGAAAATCACTCACTCGAACCGTGAGTGATGGCCGCACGCCAGGGGCGGTGGTGCGCTCAGCCAAAATGGTAAAAGCAGCCCCGCTTCCACGCTTTGGGGCACATCTGCGAAATGCCGCGTCCGGGCGCGCGCCGTCCCGCCGTTTTCAAACCACGCCATCGTTAGCTCTACAAAAGGGCGACCTGTTGCAGACATGCAGCGGCACCGGCGAGCATGTATTTCGAGCCGTCTTGAGATGGGTGTCTGTTTCTTTGATCTCTAGAGAGATAGCGACACGGAGGCAGACAGTGCACAGGGCATGTTGTTTTCGCCTTCGTCGCTCGCTATAATCAGGATACGTTAGTACGCCGGCCACCGATGAATTCTTTAGGAGGGAGGGACAAATCAGCCGTGTCCACCCCCGCTTTGTCGGGCTGCTCAAGGGGCAAGCGGGCGATGTGTTGGCGCCGCCGCCGCTCAGTGTCTCCTCCGATGCACGGGAGAGCGCAGTTGAGTAGAAGCGCCGCTTTCAGAATCTTCGGCAAAGGGGATTAGCTGCTTTTGTTCACGGCGACGCAGTCTCCAGAGGCGCCCCCACACCAGCGTTCCTTGCGTCTTCTCCGAAAACCAGCGCCTTTGGTCAACGAAGCCCGATGGCGCCTGCCTGGCTCGCCTGTCACCTCTGGCTGGGCCTCAAATCCCAACAGCGCTTATGAACTGTGCGATGTCAGTGCATGGTAAAGAGATCCAGGTGGTCGGCATTATCCGGAACTCTGTACTACTCCGTCCCTCATAGCCTAAGTCGTTTTGGGGCTCTGAACCCCATAAAAACACAACAACAAATTTTCCGACCGTAGTGGCGAGTGTCCCTTCCCCTCGGAAGTCGCGCGGCGTTCCTTTCACCCCCAAAGTGCGCATTCCGGGATATTCCCTAGCACGTGTGCGCGCCTCTGTGTTTGTGCTTCGGTGTGTTTAGTGGCCGGTTGTCAACGAAGATGAGAACAACCACGACAGCGGACGAGAAAACGACGAGCGGCGAGCAGTGTGTGTGCGGTTGCTCGACTGTGCGGATGCGCGAGCAAGATGGACCGAGGTGTATGAAGCGGCGAGCGTGCATTTATCTTGTAAATAAGTTTTCGTTGTATATATAGTCACCTTCTGTTTTCAACGTACGCGTTCAACCGTTTTTCCAATCAATGTGTATGATGAGTGTGCACCGAGAGCGTGTAATGAAGCACGGAAATGAATTTATCACCCGTGTAATTACGCAATTCGCCCAGAAAAATCCGAGCCGCCTACACTTGCTGTTCAAGGAAGACTGACGAGGGACTGTAGTTGCGTGTTTGTGAACATATTGTGCTGTGTGCTGGTCACCAATCCGGCTGAGTCGAGAACCCGTATGCAGCAAGACTGAGCGCTCTTCTCCACGAAGTGACAGTATCTTTGCATTTTTTAGTAATTTTAATTGTTTCTTCGTTGATAAACTCCAATATATCTCTCCTAGCCACGCTTTAATTTGCTGTTTGTAATTTTTCTTTCATGTGTGTATTTCCCTTCTTTTTTATTTATATATAAATAAATGAATTTACTCCGCAAATAGCACCTTTTTGCTACGAACCCCCCCCCCCCCCCCTCCGGCGCCAAGAACCAATGGAGCCCCCCCCTGCAAAAAATTCTGCGGACGCCCTTGGGAATGCCTAGTGAGACCTAGTGCGCAGATACATGAGCGGAATATTTCAGAGCTTAGTGATTCTTAAGTACTTGTCTTACGTCTGGACACATTTCGCTGACGTTCCTTTCATTTCCATCTCCCCGTCTTCAGGAAGTCGACGAGCAGTTCTTGTGCTGTGACCAATGTGTACCCATTAGGCTGTACCATTGTGACGAAGCTTGGGTGCCGCTATTGCCGTTGTATTTACCGACTATCGCAAGCCTGAAGTAGTATTTTATGTCACGAGATTTTTCTGCATTTTCTATTCTTCGTTTCCAGATAGTTGAGTTAGCCATGACATTCCGCACCAACAAGCGGGAACACTTTAGAGCGTTGTATGAATTGGCAAATTTAATGGTATTATTTATAACCTTGCATTTTTCTTTAAATATAAATGTTGATGTTACGTTTGGCAAATTTTTAATCCTGAATCTGATCCTTACGTAACCGCTCTGCTTTCGAGCCACCAATATTCCAATCGCTTTTTGATAACGTCTACCGCAGACTAATTCCCATTACCTTTGTTATATAAACCCTAGACCCTTAGGAAGAGTGCCTGTGCCTGTATCGACATCTGGATGTATACTGCCACATTCCAGTAAAACATGTTATTTTGTTTCGACGAATTTACCACACACTCAGTGGCACATGGTTGAGTATCTTGTTGTAGCTTCTCATTCTAAGCCACACTGGTCGCGCTTCAAAGAGTAAATGCGCAATTAGCCCACTGATGGCGCTGCGCGAGCCGCAGTATCGCACTACCACATATTCAACTGTTCCCGCTAGGTGCTCGCCGTACTGTGCACATTTAATGGTGCTCTTTCCCTCATGTCATGAGAACTCGAGCAATACGCTCTTTTGCAACAGTGGGCTTATGAAGGACTTCCAGCAGTGTAAACTCGGCAGATGACGTAGTATGTCGTGAAAACGGCAATCTCGGCCCGGTCAGCGTTATCCATCAGAAACATGTGAGCCTGGGATCACGTGTGTGTTCTCGAGATTATGCCACGTGTGTCCATGTACTGTGGTGCACCCAGGAGCATGTACAGCCGACAAGAGGTTACAGGATGAGTGTGTGCGAAAAAAAAAAAATATTATGGTGCCTTCACCGAAGTTCATAGCCTAAAATACCTGCAAGTACGAGGGAATTTGCACGCTGCATCCGCTGGTATCAGTACCAGCGACTGAGTCATGAGGTAGCACTACTCGGTAATTTTGTTTTCCTTATAACACCCATCCCGTAAACTTTTGGTGCCAACTGTAAACACTTGTAGAGGCTTGGGTTGAAGTGCTGAGGAAGGAAGGCGCTGTATCTAGACGTTTTTATATGTTCTCTCAAATACCCTTTAGTGGAAAAGGTTCGTAATCTCTGGGGATTACGAACCGACGACTGGCATCGTAGATCTGACCCATATATACACTACCTTGCAGGCCTCGAAATGTGGCCGGGTCCAGAGCAAGGAACGACCACAGCGCTGCAAAGCTTAGTCCGTCCTTGGCCGGGTGATTCACAGTGCAGCCCAAGTATAGGAGTGAGACAAACAAACTGCGTCCTCCAGACTGGTTTGCAATAAAGCGGCATTTCCCGGCGGTGAACGCGCGTTGACTTTATCGCAGCGTTGAAAGCGAGCGGGCGTTAAAAGCTGCTTGTGTTGTTGTCGGCACGCCACACATGGCACCGCATTTGCATGTAGGGGCGAGAAGCCAAGCGAAATGCTTGCGCTGCGGTCGCGTTTGTTCTTCAAGCCGGTCGAGGCATGGAGACGGCTGACGTAAAAGTTTGTGTCTGTGTCAGGTGTGATGAGGGGGGGGGGGGGGGGGGGGAGGAGAAAAATCAACATTTGTTTAAGGACACGCAAAGACAGCTTGAGGACAAACGCGTATACTCATGCCTTGTCTTCACTGGCGTAGCCAGAAATATTTTTCACGGGGTGTTATACGCCTCTGGAAAAAAATATAAAGAGAGAGCCTGCGCCTAAACGATATCTTTGTCATTTGACTGCTTTAATAAAACCGAAGGGCTAGTTTTTGGGCTAGTTTTTTTCTATTCACTGATATATCTATATAAAAATACGAGTGCACACAGGACTCGGAGGGCTTGATTCGAAAAGAAAAGTTTTTTTCTCACAATAAAACGCTCGCACGAAAAATCGCGGCCGTTTGCAATATCTTCACATAATATACAACAACAGTAAATCTTCTGCTCTACAGCAAAGTCAACAACTGCGGACGAATGTCATTTGTCCAAAACTTGTATCCCATTCATGTGAAGCTGCGCCCGGCCGCAGAGGCCATTAAAAAAACAAAAAAAAAACACCTTTTATTGTCGCGGTAGATTCTGATCATTTGATGACAATGCAAAGGAGGAAAAAATAGGCTGACGTGAAAAGGTACGTTTAATTTGGTGAACTGTGCCTACAATTAAAAGGAGTGCCATACGTTGTGCGATGGCGAAGAAGAGTGACTCTTTGCTGCAGTAACTTCCGCTTTATATTATACAGCCGCGAAAACGTACATCAATATTTTCGAGAATCAGTCTTCGAAACGACCGAAAGAAGGTGGGGGGGGGGGGGGGGGGGATGCAGCTCTCAGAAAATTCGGGGGGTGTGCCGACAGCGAAACAGCCCCTGTGGCTACACCTCTGCTTGTCTTACTTGACAGTGCGTTTTAATGCACGAGTCGAAGTGAGTTGTGTATGAAAGATGCCTCTCGGTGACTATCTGAGCGATGTGTTTACAAGTGTTTTTCTTCGTACCAAGCGGCAGTGAGTGCAGGATGCCTGGCTTTATCCTTCAAATCCGCAAGTGTTTGTCTTATTCCGCCCCGGTTCCTACTGCAGGAATAAATGTTTCGTGCTGCCAACCACTTACGCTTATGTCAGTTGAATAACATACTACACGGCAATTTACTCGCGAACTGACGTAAGCGGTAGCTGCGATGGGTTACATGATTGCAGACTACGAAGTCGAATGGTGTCACGGAAACAGACTCTTATGTCGATAAGCGGTCCCTACACAACCTCTGCTGCGCCGTATTCGTCAAGGTATCATGCAGTTGGCTTAACAAGAATAAAGTGGCCAGCTGCACGATGGGACGCCACCAATAATAATAATAATAAAAACACCGCCAATCAAGGGCAAAGCAGGAGGAAGGTAACAGTGTGAACACTTGTTTGCTTGCTTCCTGAGTGAGATTTTCTAGCTCTGCATGTTTCGTTTCTTAGGCTGTAAGGTTAAGGTGCTCACCCCTACCTTACAGGCTATATTCGAAACGTTCGAATATCGAATCTAAAATCCCCATAGTGCATATCCAGAAATATTAGAAACGAATCGAATACGTTCACAAGTGTTTGAATAGTTTTAGAATCATAGACACAACGTTCCAATCGTGCACGCTGTGCGTTTCTTCGATGGCTGTTTCGAAAACAGGACGTCGTAGACGCATGCTGCCGCAATTGGTCTGCGCGTTCAGCGCAGGGACGGGGTTCATTCGTGTGGCAGCGTTCATGATGCTCAACACCGAGCGACACGGTAGGGTTCAGCCAGGCCCCAGTAAACCCTGCGTTCAAGCCTGATTTCAGACGCCATGGCTCATCCCCTTCATCAACTAAGATGTGGGGCTAGCTTTCTCGCAGTCATCGTTAGCAGCAAAAGGTAATTTTCCTAGGCGCATGAAATGACATTCGCTGAGTTAATATAGCCACTTCGTGCAGGGTGCCTCATAGTGGAAATCACTGTTGCGTATTTCGACAGCTCCAGCGTTAACTCCATGAGTTGCAGCGCTGCCGCTAGCTCTTCGCTGGTTCTAATGATTATTCGTTTCGTACAAATATTCGCACAAGTATAGTGAATAATCATTCAAATATTCGATGTGTATTCGATTAGGTTCTTTCCTTATTCCATTCGTATTCTTTTTCGTACCATAGAAGGACTAGTCATATTTGCACTCACCCTACTATTTGCACACACCCCTTGCTATATCGGTGGGAGCTGCGAACAGCCCAAAACAAGCATATTATCAAGTTTCTGCAAATCATGAGTGCGCCTGTAAAGTGTTATATTATTCGTTGTTCTCAACGACAGCAGAAAAGAGGTTATTGAGCACTTGACGGATGAATCCACGTGGCTTTAGGAAAGGCCTCGAAAATCCATCATTTCAATGACGTTCCGACGGCGCTTGCGCAGCAGGATTGGAAATGAACTATAAGTGGCGAAGTAAATACTTCCCGCCTAATCTTCTTGCGGGAAGCACACGGAAGAACCATCTTTCCCTGCAGCTCTTGGCGACTTGAGCTGTATTGCGAATGACGCTAAATGCCTTCGTTGAAGTAGATATTACCGATGAAATGATACCTTCCTCGTAGAAGCGTACCAATTAATAACATTAGGACAGAGATTAGCTATTCAAGGAGACGTGATAACTAAGCGTTTTCTTGGCTGTCGTTTATCGCGGAAACATTCATGCTTGCACCACGTTTGAAATCCGACGTAGGTGTCGGCGACCAACCTTTCTGAAAGGCAAGAGAGAGTAAACTTCACTGAGAAACTTCTCTTGAGTTACTTGACGATCAGATGGGTGGGATCCTCATTCTAGAACTCGAGTGGCTTGAGATGCTTCCCGAAAAGTCAAAGGTTTCCTGAATTCTTTGGGTTTTCTCCAGAAAATAGTAGAGTATCCTCCCCTCTTGTTTGTGAGTTGGGGATCATTCTGATTAGGCTTTTTTATTTTCAGTTTATTGAAGGTACCTCTTTTACACAAGTGAATACAACTCTTAACAGTAATAACAGTAATAACTCTTAACAGTAATTTGTTATAGGGCGATTTACCTCAAGAAGACGCTTGTTATTTTGTTTACACTACATCAGTACCGTTATTGCTAAATCTGTTGCTAGGCCAAATCTGTCCATGCTTCATCAAGGCGTCTGTACCACTGGACAGAATTGAAAACAGATCTCATGCGCTGAAAATTTAATTGGTCTGTTTCAAAAAGATATTTTAAGTTTCTCGAAGGCGGCAAGATTCTAAGCTCAGTAGGAAAGGCAACAACAATGCGCCAGAACAAATAGGGTTGTTCAATCCAAAGCTGGTATTATTTAATTTTGGATAGTTAACGTGCACAACTAGGTGATTATTACTTCAGTATTTTTTTTAATCTGTTATATAAATTTTTGTCCGTTGTTTGTTTCTTGAAGAATCGATGAAATAATAGGGTTGAGTTGGCTGTATAGCGTCTTCAAATTACCTGGACCACATATAGCCGGTACAACTGCTATACCGGTACCCTCAGTTAAGCTCGCAAAACAATACGGTCCTTATAATATGAGAGTCACCCTTAAGGGTCAGCTGGAACAAAAAGGAGCCTTTAGATGAGATAATCATAGCCCCGAATTTGTCATTGTCCCATGTGCTTTCCAGAGCGTTTTCTTTAACTTGTTCTCCTTACGTTGACAGTTTTTCCGAAGCAGAAAACAAGAAGACAGAATCAGAACCACGATTTTCCGAAAAAATTCCTTCTGCTCTGGAAACCCCATGAATTATTTGGTTTTCGTGCATAAATTACGTCTCCTGATGTGTCCACAAGACCTGTGAGAGTGGTATACCTTAATTGACTTGTCATTTCACGAGATCGTTAGCCTCCGCATCTACAATTCTATTTAGCTATCTTTCAAGAGCACTTCACTAAAGTTTGCAGTGTAGTATGTTAGCGGCGGGAAGTGGGCTTTGAGCAGTTGTATTAACTTTCTAAAGTCAAGTTTGCCGGCATGTGTGGATACTTATTAACATATCCATCACAATGAAGTGGCCAGCACCTTATGCGCAGCTGGGCCTCAGATGTCTTTAGCAAGTCCGCGCATTACTTTATACGTCACTTAGTGCTTGTTTTTTGAAGCTTCTTTGGACAGGGGTGACAAAGCTGCGACCTCATTAAGTTTTAGCAGGCCCTCGCTATAACCTCGGTGGCACGCCTTATACGTGCCAGTGCGTTTTCTCGGTATTAAAGGAGGAAAGCCGCACGACTGCTGAACAACAACGTCATGATGTGAGCATGATGGAGTCCCGTGCTCGTAAACGAAGATGAAAACGACAGACGTTAGTGCACAGCTGAGTTCATATATAGGTAACGATGCAGACACATCCATTTTTAGGTCCATCAGCGGTTTTCACAATTAGGTAAGTAGGAGGAAAAGTGGCTGTTTTCCGGGTTTCTCCTTCCTCACAAGCCCTACCACCAACGCGATTGTGAAAGTTTAGCTACTTTTCCAATATGGATGTCTTCAGCGAGACAGCATCGTTCACGACACAGTCAAGCATCCGCCCAGTATGAGACAGTTTGCACTTCTTTCTTTCTTTCTTTCTTTCTTTCTTCCTTTCTTTCTTTCTTTCTTTCTTTCTTTCTTTCTTTCTTTCTTTCTTTCTTTCTTTCTTTCTTTCTTTCTTTCTTTCTTTCTTTCTTTCTTTCTTTCTTTCTTTCTTTCCTTCCTTCTCTCTATCTTTCTTTTTTCTTTCTTTCTTTCTTTCTTTCTCTCTTTCTTTCTTTCTTTCTTTCTTTCTTTCCTTCTTTCTTTCTTTCTTTCTTTCTTTCTTTCTTTCCTTCTTTCTTTCTCTCTTTCTTTCTTCCTTTCTTTCCTTCTCTCTTTCTTTCCTTCTTCCTCTCTTTCTTTCTTTCTTTCTTTGTTTCTTTCTTTCCTTCCTTCTCTCTATCTTTCTTTTTTCTCTCTTTCTTTCTTTTTTCCTTCCTTCTTTCTTTTTCTCTCTGTCTCTTTCTTTCCTTCTCTCTCTCTCTCTTTCTTTCCTTCCTTCTCTCTCTCTTTCTTTCCTTTTTATTTCTTTCTTTCCTTCTTTCTTTTTCTTTCCTCACTTCTTGCTTTCTTTTTCATCCTTTCTCTGTTTCTTTATTTCAGAAACAGTTAAAGTGGGAGGATTCACAGGTTTTGTGCGAACGACTTGTTTGCAAATTATAAGATAACAACACCCAGTATCTTCTTTATTTTATGGTAGGCACCGTGATGGCGTGTATTGCGTCGTTTAGACGACACAAATATGAAAAATCTGCGAGTTTCCTCAATATATTTCAAGTTTTTGTTTCTCCTATTCGCGCTGGAGCTGCTCCAATGAGAACATAAATTTATGTTCAGGACGTACTGCAGACACCCTTGGCAACTTAAGAATTTTTTTTTTTACTTTGTATAAGCAGGCCTAAATATAGCCTTGTACAAGTGCCTACTATACCGATCTTCATCGTTACCAACCCTCTTATTACTATTCTGCCCTCGTCCCATCTTTTCCGATGGCCGTTTGGCAGTCAGCGCAGAGATGTGAACGGCAAGCTCGTGACTTGTAAAAAAAATTGAGCTATTGCTGGGCAAAGTTGAGGACCGCGGCGCCATAAGGACGGCGATATCTGTTCCCAGGGCGTTCTTTTATTTCTCCCACAGATTCTCTCTATTTTCGCCCCAGTCGGACGGGACACCGTTGGTATGACGTCACAAGAACCCCGTCAACCGTCCAACGAGAGTACTATATTCGCGCGAATCGATTGCATGCTAAGATTACATAACTGTGTCGCAATCCAGTAACACGAAAAGGAGGTTAGGATCGGCAGAAAACATTAAGGAGAAACCTGGGAGAGGCGCCAAATGTGACGCGATATATACACTGGTTAAAGAGAAGAGAAAAAAGTGAGAAACTTTTACCGCGCTCACAGAGCACGGCGCGCGCCCTCCGGCGCACTCGCGTCACACAAACGATCGCCCGTTAAATCGGCGGCCTCAACTCATCGCCTCTCCCTCGACCTTTCCTAGCTGCGTTGTTCTTTGATTTATTCATTCTTTATCTTCTTTTCCTTTTCTACTCCTCCTCATAATTTCTTTCTCGCCTTCTTCTGGCAACTTCGGTATCCTTCCGCCGCGGCGACTCTCGTTGCGTCCACAAACAAGCTTTTCTCTGATGACGTCATCGCCTTCGTGACTCGTAGCGCTCCCCCTTGTACGCCCGCCAAGCAAGCGTTTGTGCAACGTTGTTCCACCACAAAAGCCTAGCCGCCGCCAAAACGTACTTATACGGGCCCTGGAGGAGGCAACTTTCTTTTTGTTTTCGTTTATTTGCCCCTTTTTTCTTCTCCTTCATTCGTCCTTGCTCGCCCGGGGCATTCACGCTCTTTCGTTCAACCGTTTTCTCACCTCGTCTCCGCACTTCCTTCCTTCGATGTTGGGCTGCAGTGCAGGAAAAGAGATGGCACAGGTGATAATGTGACGCATGGCTGAAGACACGTGGTACCCACGTGTTTATTCAGCACGCTTCGTTAGGCCAGCATTCACGGCCTTCTCTCCCTCTCTCTTCTCTCTCTCTCTCCTGCCCTTCCAACGCGCCAAGACCATTTCATTTCTTCGAACGTAGGCGAAATCGCAATCACTCAGAGCGCAACGGCTAAAGGCTTCTGAGAACGGCAAGCTTCAGGTTCTACAGCTGGTGTTCGCGGTGGTGACTCGATGTTTTTGTATGAAATGCCAGTTGACGCGCAATCTACACAAGCAGCCATCGAGCAAGTTTCATCCCGTAAGCTTAGTCACGTTGACCTTGTTGTTGTCCTTCAGCACAATGGGCCCTTGAAAATAGGGAAAACAAAAACGCAGTGGTAGGAGTCCGGTTGAGCAAGAGTAAAGTACGGATGAGAGGAACCGACTCTCTGAACTCTTGAGTGGTGATGCCGAAGATAAGTGGAGAGTTCAGCGCGAGAAATAGACGTTCAGAGGTCGCCCATCCGCCGCGCGTGAGGCTCCCATTACCATATGATCAGTTTTTCCTCCTATGCCGAGATCGCGCTTGATAGGTGTTCCATGGAGACGGCTCTAGTCCCCTGCGCTCGAATGAAAGTTGTAGTTTGCTTGTGATTCCAGACTGCTCGTTCAGCGCGGATTAAGAATGACAAACATAGTACAGCTCCGGCGGGTCTTTTCGTGGGAAAGCACTGTACCTAACACGGTCAAACCCAACCAATAATCTTGTGGCTTAACAGACCTTGGAGGTGACCTTGTCCAATTTTCAGAAATAAAATAAATATCGCCGTGACTGTGTTTCGAACCCGCGGCGGAACGAACAGAAAATCTTCGCTGATCACGCTTCGTGTTGAACTCCAACTCACTCTCACCATGTGCATTGCACGTCGTCGCCTCAATCAACTTCCATCTGTGCGCAAATGCTTACAAACGCCTTACTCGGTTTAACTGCGTTAAAACGCTCCCAGTTTTTTTTTTTTTTTTAAGTGAAGTGCTGCCTGGCTTGTACAACCTGCTAACCGTGCAGTAAAACCAGCCCAACTTTCGAACTTCCGCGCGTGGGAAAACCAGTCACGTTTTCGACGAAGTGTTCGAAGCCAATGCTCGTTTGATTTGGTTTATAGTGGTTTAAAGTCCCAAAGCGACTCAGGCTATGAGGGACGCCATAGTGAAGGGCTCCGGAAATTTCTACCACCTCAGGTTCTTTTGCGCGCACTGACAGTGCACAGTACAAGGGCCTCTAGCCATGCAAAAAAGTTCATGGAATACGGGTTTGCGGAAAAAAAAAATATGGTTGTGCTGTCAGACAAAGCAGGTCAACAAAAACCACTGAAGTGTGAGGGTTCATGCCTGCTCTATCCGCTGAAAGTATACCAGCGAACAGGCAAGCGAGGCAATGCGGAAGTAATTTTTTTTCCCCGCGAAACTGTGTCCCCCAGACTTTTGTCCACGGCAGTACACATGCCACCTTCATGTACTACTACTATACGCGAGCAGCAAAAACTTCCGCTCTACGTGGGATTTTAGAAAGCTTCGTATTTTATTGAAAGAAAAATGAATACGTATAGTACTTATAAACGAATACGTAAAAATGAATAAGTCTGAAAAAAATTATCGGATTAACAAATCGACCGAAAATGGACTAATGATAGTAACAGCCGTTAAGCGTTACCAGACACACTCGTGAAAGCGCTTAAGATTCCCATGTGTGATGAGAAGGAAATAACAAGGATAAGAATGGGGTGGAGAGCATACGGCAGGCTCTTTTTAGTTTACCAATATCCCTCAAGAGAAAAGTACATAACAGCTGTATCTTATCGGTACTCACCTATGAAGCAGAAACGTGGAGCGGGCAGAGTGGGTGAGGGAGCAAACGCGGGTTAATCACATCCGAGTCGAAATCAAGAGGAAGAAATTGGCTTGGGCAGGGCATGTAATGCGAAGGCAAGATGACCGCTGGTCCTCAAGGGTAACGGAGTGGATTCCTAAAGAAGGTAAGCGTAGCAGGTTGCAGCAGTAAGTTAGGTGGGCGGATGAGATTAAGAAGTTTTCGGGGATAAGGTGGCTGCAGCTGGCAAAGGACCGGGTTAATTGGAGATACATGGGAGAGGCCCTTGCCCTGCAGTGGGCGTAGTCAGGCTGATGATGATAAGTGATGTTCAGAACCACGCGTACGTACACACTGTACAAACACAGATCATACAGATAACAAAGTGAAAAAGTGTTCAGATGAAGGTCTAAGCACATGTTACAATCTTTTGTGGCTGTGCAAGAAAATTCGCAATTGTGTTTAAAGCCCTTTCCAGTGTCTGAAGAAACTGTTATTAAATAACGCTTACTTGAAGTGTGGTGTGGGTGATCTAATACAAGTTGTTCCATGGTGTTAAATTAAGCCCGTTTATGAATACTTTGGGCCATTGAACATGACATAAAATTACGACCACCTTGGCATCAGTAGTGCATGTATAAAATTAAAACTGATTACAGGAAATGAAGCGCAATCTGTGTAGTGTTAGCCTGAATTTACCTGTAACCACTGCGATGCTTGTAGCAGGCTTCTACGGGGAAGACGACGCTAGGTAGTTTGCATCGTTGTTGTCTATGTTTGCGCGATGACCTTTCACCGTATTTGGGAAGAAAACTTGTTTTTGTCTGATTGGTTGTCTCCTTTTGGCCTGAATTCGACAACGCTGCTGATGTCGGGACAATGGTTGCAATATATTCCTCTGTACTTGAGATGAAATCGCATAGCAAGGCACAACGAACACCCTTCAACACAGTCGCCATTAAGAAAGCAGCAGATTTTTTTGCTCCAATTCTGTGCGCTCTTCTGCTTTTTACAGGGTAAGTGCGGACATTTAATGCGTACCCCATCATTTAAAGTGTGCGATCTCAGTCTGAACGAGTGAGAAGCAAAACACAAAAATAAAATACCAAAACGGAGCTTTGTCATGCATTCTCATCTTTTCCACTGAGAAACTCATTAGAAAAATGTCCCCTAACAGTACCTAAATAAGATCGAGGTTGACCTCGTGAAATTAGAATTCCTTCACATTTCTTGCCGACAAAAAGAAAAACTTGTTTCTGGCGAAGCCGCTAAATTTTAAATGCCGGCGGTAATGTTCTCGTTATCGATCTTGTAAAACTAACTGCATGCTACTTGCAGGCTTCATGCCATTGTAGCCTTTTGAGCCAATTAGTGGCCTTGAAAATATCACGCAACTTACAGTAAGGCGTTCAGCTTGTATAACTGTTCCTTGGCAGGCAGGTCGACAGGCGGCCAAGTAGATAATGCTTATGGTGTCAAAAACCGCCTAACCAAAACGTACTGAAACCTATTTTATTATGTATGCATTACGAAATAGAGGTTTAATAATAGAGCGGGTTGGACAGCTTTGTAAGTGTATGACTATACTTAAGCCCTATTTCTTCCTCTGTCATACTCACAACACTGAAAATATTAAATAAAGGGGAGAGGACAGGACATCGAAGTGCAGGTTGAGCATCTCATCTTAGATGTTTCCCAGTCTCAAAGCGTTGCGAACAACAGATCAGTGCATTTTTTTTTCGTTAATTTGTATTTCAGCTTCATACGATGACATTGAAAAAGGTGATTTTGCAACTGGACATTTTTCACGTTAGGAAAATCAGTAAAACGGCGAGTTGAGCGAGTTGGTACATCTTGAGAAAAAAACAGCGCAGGAACAGGAACACAAGAAAAGAAGACGACGGGACAGGCGCTCACGTTAGGAAAAGCCACACGACTGAAGCACGCTGCCAAGACCAGTGATCTTCATGTGAGATATGAAGGCTTTAATGGCTGTTGGAGAGACCCACGCAAGTAAGGTAAATATGAAGTCCGGAAGTGCTTCGCAGCCTAGACCCCTGCAATCCTGTTTGAAGTAATAGTACTTCTGCGTCCTCACCCCATCCTGTGGAGCACCGGCACATTTTACGTACTAAGCCACAAACGCTGCACGAATCTCATTTCATTCTGTTTCTTTTTTCCTTTCGCGAACAATTTTGAGGAAGTGTGATGCTAAAACAGCTTCATGAAGCACAAAGAGATTTCTCAAGAGGCAAACATGTGCTGTGTACTGATGTTTGCATTTCGTAATGAATGGAAGTTAGTGAAGTTAATGGTCGCACAGCGAGACAAAGGGGAGAATTCACTCCAAGCCGAAGAATTATAGGCGAAAGAGACTACCTAGAACTCTTAAAACTTTGACAACAAACGCGAGACAAGCTTACGAAGCGCTGATCAGAGTTGGCGGGATGCCAGTCGAGTACATGCAAAATGTCGAGCCTGTTTCCTTCAATGTAATACTCACTTTAGAGCGTTTCTTTCCAAGAATCTAGCATGCGTGTCCTGCAGAAAAGGGCTTAATGAAGTTTTTAAGAAGTAAATTTCCTCGTACTATACACGTGGTGACGTTTCGGCAAGTTCACAATGTAAGGAGTGAGGTAGAAAAGAACTTATATTCCGATAAATACGGCTCCTTTACAAAATATTACTAATGCATGTGGAGTCATAGCGAGGTCTTAGCAAGTTAAAGTGGAATACACAGAGATAAGGAACACGCTGCGTCGCAGCTGAGGCTTTGCGCGACGTCCCGTGCACGGAGAAAAGTTCATTCGTATTCAAGTGCGGATGCCGTTTAAATTGAAGTGAAAAGCGTTTGACTAGTCCGTAAGCGAATGACGTCAATCTGTGGCGTCATACTGCTCACTCTAAAGAAGAATAGCTGCAATACGAAGATTGCTCTCATCTAAATACTAATTAGACAGTCAGTTTAGACGTATAGTCGCGAGTGTAATCCGCAGGTCGAGTCAACGGGGTCCTTTATAAGTAATTAAGATTTTTGAGCCTGACGTCAGTTGGACCTTACAATGGAAAACCGGAGAGTCGAGGAGCCGGTTTCGAATATGGGAAATTATGCATGCGTAGCTTCGACGTAAGTCCATTTCGATAGTAAAAACCGGACCGAGCTAGGAAGTTCGCGGTTCCATCGCTGCACAGGTGATTCCTCGTCTATGTCATACAAGAATTCCTTCTCAATATTTAGTTGCCCCACCCTCAAAACAGGTGATCAGATGGAGCTCATTATACCTTGGTAATGCTGCGAAGAAAGTGTTGTCGAAGGACGTGCAGGCTGGATTGTAGATTTTTTTTTTTCGCAAGAAGACAATTTTTCGTCATATGGCGGGTTCAGGACTCTATGTCCGGAACACGGAAAAGGATCGGCATTTACTATTCAAAAATACAAAATGATGCGGAGATGACTGGTTCTCCACCATTGTCCGCTACCAAGGTGTGCCTGCGATTTCGATGGAAGCTAAATACAAAAACACTCCAGTGCTGTGCGGCACCAGTGCACGTTGCGTTTCTCGTAGGATATGCGCGGCTTTGGGACGTTGAAGCCCACGTACCACACCATACCCCAGCAGCGACCTCATCCCTGCTTTCCCCCTGTGCTCCCATTAGTAGGACCAGTGTTACAACGTGACCACAGACAAATGGATTTGCTCCCCTGCCCATAAGCCCTTCGTGGCTCAGGTCAACCTGGGTGAATTTAAATTTTATTCATAAACACCCTGAAAAGAAAATCCTGGGTTGAACGGAAACCCGTCTGGTCGGGTATGTTCATGGCGGAAATTCTACAAGCGCCGACCAATCGTTCTAAAAAATGACGTTTCGGCCCAGCAACGGGGGCCTTGCTCACATTGTGAACAAGACCCCCCACAAGACTCCCATAGAACGATTGGTCGACGCTTGAGGAATTACCGCCACATCCTGAAGAGATACAGCATTGTAGAAAGGAACCAGTTACATAATATCAGCACACAAGGGAAGGGAAAAGAGGGGCTAGTTGTGACACATATGAGGGAAAGGGGTGTAGGAAGAAATGTCCTCGGAAAAAACGTCCCCGGAACATACATCCCCGGAAAAAATGTACCTGGAAAAAAAGTCCCCTGAGGAAGCACCGTCTAGGAAAAAATGTCCCCAAGTGAAGAAAAAAATTTCTTCCGGAACCCACTTGACAGAAAATTGCCCTCTTTATTAGACTGTTCGAGAATAGATGTAAGCATAAAGTATTTTGTAGTACCAGACCGCGCCACGGCCATGCAAAGGAAAAGGCGCTGAACTACCACCCCCTAAATATTGCGTCGGCGTCATGTGATAGCTCGATGATAGAGTAGAGGACACATGCAGACCTTGTGCCTACAAACACGATGTCCAGCAAGAAACGTTCTGTCATGATGTCAAGTGCCTTCATTATGACCCGATGATAGGTATATATTTTTTGCACTTGCTTTCTGCAGTCCACGATATTTGCTTGTATTTAGTTTGCGTATAGAGATGTCCTTCTCATAATGCGTTTTTTTGCAAACCTTCCAAGCGTTGAGCGATAAACCACTGCCACACTTGCGTTGCTCTGACCATGTCATTGCGTTTACGGGTCAGTGACTCGTTCCATCGGCAAACAACTTGTATCCGCCTGATGCGAGCCGTACATGCATGCGAGTTGCATGAGAGTTGCATGAGAGTTGCATGCACGTACACATGCGAGGAGGCCGATGGCTTAAATTACGGCGGCTTACGATACGTTTGATGTCACCCGTTTGGGGACATCTTTTCCTACTTCGCAAATCGGGACATTTTTTCCGGGGACGTATCTTCCGGGGACGTTTTTTCTGGGGACATTTTTTTCCGGCTCCCGAGCGAAAGATGGTTTCCATCATGGCTTCTGTCTTGTGCTACGTAATATCGGGTACACCGTATTTCCAACCGATAAGGGGCAATAAACAGTTACGGATACACAGAGACAGCAACAGCGGAAAGCTTGGTCTAAATATTACGATATTGCAACGCAGCGATATGAAAGTAAAAAGTTAAGAACTCATGGCGACTGTGTACTTCGAGTAGAAGGTGAACGCAATTACACCATACTAACATTTATCCCAGAGTGAAAAAAAATTATCCCTCATATTAATGTCGCTGCAAAAGAAAGCTTTCATGAAACCCTGACTTGGAAACTTAAGCTAGCTCTCAACTAACTATAGTGGCGAAGAACGGAATAATGGTGAACAACGGAATATTGACAAAAATAGATATGCGATAAAAACACATTTTAGAGCTCTTAGAAGCGAGTTAATGAAGGCGCCGTCTCAATAGCCAATGTTTTATGTTAATGTTTTATTTACCATAATTCTGCTAAGAAAAGAACTCCTGATGCATTCCCAGAGGCTGTGTCTTATTAGCTGTGGTCTAGAGACTGCGTATCGGAAATAGAGCCGAGAACATGACAGTCGCATCGGGATCAGGTTGTCTGAGCAGGGCCGGATTGATTTAGCACGAGAGCTGCTTCAGAGCATCAAGAGCAGTAAACTTACTCGAACTGGAAGGAGGATAGCCAGTGCGACTGAGAGACGCAAATGAGTACGGCATTTTAGTGGCGACGCTTATTTAGGCAACGGAAAAGGCTGCGGACGTTCAATGCTCGGGGCATGGATCGATAAGAGGAAGGTCTGAGTGAAATCCAAGGAACCAGAAAAACGAACTTCAGGAGCAAACTTTCTTAATAAAGCCATCTCTGAAATTCGCCTGCCGCTCAGCAAGGCTTAGTTTTTTTGTACTTATGCACCGGCATTCCTTTTATAGTCAATGAACGTTCTTGTGAATACTGGCCTGGTCACTTGACTGAGTTAAGGACGTGACCGGGACAATGGCGTAAAGTTCACCCTCATGGCGCTGGCTCATTCCAACAAACAGGAAGGCTAGGCACGTACTGCTGCGTTTATCCACGCCTTTGCAGCTCACGGGTACATCTTCGTTAACCTCAGGCGCATGAAGAGGCCGTCTTCACCATAATCTCGTGAGCCCCGAACAATATTGCGGAGATTTGTAGCTTGGCTTCCCTTTCAGTTGAGAGTGTTTACCCGTCATCTTCCTGTACGAAGCATAGTATGGTTCACTTCTTCCTCAAGAGCTGTAATGTGGAGTTCTTGAACTATAGGTCACTTGCCGAACACAGCGACAGAGCTCAGGACAATTAAGGAATCTTCGGAGCAATAGCGCAAACAGGACAAGGGACAAAAGAACGAGTAGACACACGGATCGGATAGATGTGTCGGATAGATGTGTCAGTTGTTTTCTCTGCCCCTCAAAAGTTAAACAGCCTATGCAAGGTAAACAAAGTTGTTCGTCCTTTGGCCAAAGAATGCACAAAAAGAACACCCAAAACCGTTTGTAGAATGCAAGGTAGGCGTGGTGTACCAGATACCGCTCTCATGTGGACGACAGTATGTCAGTCAAACCGGCCGCTGCCTGGATGACCGCCTCCGTGAGCATAATCGCAATGTAAGTAATAAGAATGAAAACGATGGAGAACTCGTGAAACATTGCAACGCATATGTAAAGTGTGAACCGTTATTTGACAAATGTTTTTTAGTTGGAAAAAGTAATGACAAGCGCACTCGTGAAATTATCGAAGCAGAAAAGATAGGCAGGTTAGGAAGTGCCTGTTTAAGCACTCCTTCTGTCAGTCTTTCAAAAAAAGAAGTAGATTACCTACGCTCTCAGTGATTTTGCGCATGCTTTGAGATGATACGGTACAAATGCATGTATAAATTCTTGAGCTTTGGTTTCTAATAAAGTTGGAAGTTAGCGCTGTGTGTGTCTACACGTTCTTTTGTCCCTTGTCCTGTTTGCGCTATTGCTCCGAAGTATGAACCAACAAGCCCGAATTTCAACGTTGTTAAGGAATCTCATTACTTGTGCGAAAGGCACGTTCCAACTTTTGTCTTCACGGCCTGAAGCGATATGGCGGCGGTTAATGACGTGCAGGTAATAAGTCCCATCTTAATTTCATTATTATCATTCTAGTTACATTAGTTTAATAGTCTAATAGTGTATTAAGTTTTCTGCCTTTCTGTTTTAAGGTGACTGGCTTGTTTTCCGTCGAACAGGCTGCACTCTATGAAAGAACTAAGGGGCGGACTACGCGGACTGTTTTCGTAGACCTCATCGCAAAAAATAAGAAGCTGCAATGGAGCACATAAATGCAAAAGGCTGAGCCTCCAATGACCACTTCAGTAGCAAATTTCAGGCCATGCATGAAAACTTCGAACACAGTGAGCCTTCCCAAGGATCTAAAAGCAACGTGCCGATTCTCAGTTTATAGGAACTGCTAGCGGCACTGCTTAGCTATATACCCGTGCTTCTTCACCAAGACCTCCGTCTCGCGGTAATGAAGAGAGCGGTCCTACCGAGAAATGGCCTACAGGCCGTTTGCATAACCGTTAACAAGGCGCTGGAAGTTGCGAAAGCGGCTGTAAACGCCGCCTCAAGGCCAAGGCTAAATGGAAATAAGAATCAATGTCCACGCAAAAACGCGCACACATACGCACGCAGCATGACGAAAGTCAGGAATATTTAGCACTTGGCGTAAGAGAGCTCCCTGTAGCCGCCTTTCACAGCGCTGCCAATACCGAGCGACTGCAGTGACGCAGGTTCGTTAAACGCGGACCCCTAATTTACATATTCTGTCGATTCCGCGTCACTGTTCTCCCCGCCGCAGGTCTCGTGCGAGTCAAGCGGAGAGTTTCTCTTGACACGTGCCAATAAGAAGGAAAGGTGAAATAAGAAAAAGAACACTCTCCATCTTCCATATATGCTCACGCTTGTTTTGCCCGAAGAAAACATCACGGTGATGCACGCCGGCAAGAATGTTTATCCATTGGACGATGATTGACAGCGCATGCGTGGTGGTAAACAACGTATACGGACAATTACCGCCAGCGTTTGTCCGCTTCATTTGCTTTTTTTTTAGCTGTTTTTCAGCTTTTTATCGTTGACTTGGTTATGCTCAACCCTTGGTCCACGCTGAAGCTCTTGAAGTTGAGTACGCTTGCCTCTGGCGCTTGCCTCAGACTAAGCATGCTGTGTATTCGAGGAAACGAGAAACGCGCCCAGTCGGCCCGGCTCAAGACACTCTGCAGTGGAGACGGAGCTTCGAGAAGTTAACGTACGCTAGAGTGTGGTGATGAAAAAACTACGAGAATACACTAGCTGTGTTAAACGAAAGTCCATGTATACGTAAGTTGGTTTCAGATTTATTGCCCGGTTTGATTTTTACCGAGAGAAAGAGTAGTTATAATTGTGTAATTTCGGTGAAAAAAAATTCTTTTGTATGCATTTCAATATATAAGGGGATCACCAATGTGCGTCAAGTAAACGTGATTTATTTTTCATTTTTTTTAATGTAGTCGCTAGAGCGAGAATATTTTTTCTTGTTTTTTTCTTTTTATTCTTAATTTAAGATACTTAGAATACTAAGATGACTTTTTTTTTGCCTTCTGAAGTTATTGTACACTAGAGAATATTGGTCGTGGGACCTAACGGTGGCTAAAAAGTAAACTAAATGCCGTCGTCAGTCATAAATTTGCTATAAGCTTCTGGTTTATACGAGATTTGGTAGCAATAAAAGTATAGTCCCTGGAAATTCCACATTTTTGACATTCAGTAGCGTAACCATGCCTTCAAGAGAAGCGTGAAAAGCAACGAAAACACTTCAAGATAAATAGTTCTTTATAAAGGAGGGTGGGACAAAAAAAAAAGAGAAAGAAACATGTTAATGGTGTAATCAAAATTCTCTCCGTACAACACAACAGTGTTCCTTCAAGTACGAATTGCTGAAGTCCGCATCCATGCAATTATTTATATCACTCAACTATAGCACCTTACTTACTAAAAAACCAAAAAGTATTACAGATATGGCCGCTATGTACCCGTTCCTAACTTCACGCAAAGAGGGGGATGGAATAAATTTTTTTTTTCGCTGTCACTGAGTTCGATAAACGCTTAACTACTCGCGTACATGTAAAACTAAAACGTGAAAGAACAAAAGCAACAAAACAGCTTTTCGCTCCTTTTTTTTTTTTTCTCACAGCATCGGTTTCGAGTCTCCTGTCATGCCACAGGAACCCTAGCACTTCCCGACACACCCGCACACTTGGGAATCAGACGCGACGTTCCACAAAAGCGCTGAACGGCTCACACGTGTCGTCACACAGACATCGTAAAACAGCGGCGATTGCGGAAATCCACGCCTGAACACAACTCAAACACCGGTTTCCGTAGCGCAATCACGCGGTGCTCACTTAACCCGAGTAAAGAGGGCCAGATGTCTTTCTTGCCACGGGGCCCGAGAATAAACAATAGGAAGAGGGCCCTCGTTGACGCAATAGGGCCACGATGCGAGCTCGCCTGCAGTCAGCCGCATCTTCTGGCGGGGCGGCAGCGCTCTTTCAGGGAGGCGGTGCAACAGATCGGCCGCGCATTCATTCATTCATTCCCTTACTCACTGCGTCATGGCAGAGTTCGTCCATGATTTATCCAGGGCAGGTCGAGGGGGCGACCGCAGAGACGAGGTGAAAGGCGAACCACCTCAGTGTAATTAACGGCTCGATAATGAGCTCTGTGTCAACACGAATCCCTTTCTCGAGGTTAGAAGGTCTGAAGCGCAAGCAAATGCGGTCGACCTATACATCGTCTTCATGGAGAACTGTGCAGCGGCTGGAGAAGGTAGGGCATAGAAATTATCAGCCAACCGGGAGCCGAATCCAGATATCTCTTCGAACCCAAGAAAGCCTTGTGATCGGTCGGAGCGCTCATTATCTGATCGTTCACGGTAGGCAAAGATAAGACAGCTACTACGTCAGCCAATCACGAACTTTATTACGTGTGAAGCTAAATCTCTCAGGTTCCACAGCGCTGCTGCCAATAATGCCTCGTAATTTATCTGGCAGCAGTTATAGTGAAACCAACTGTAGTTGATAACTATAAGATGGCGTTGATAACTATAAGCGATAACTATAAGATAGCGTCCAATCATGCACCTTTTCAACATATGAAGCCGTTCAATTCAGATTTTCATTGGTTGACGCCTGCTAGGCCTAACTTCCCTAACGCTGCATGGTTTTTAGCGAGGCGGTCTCTAGAGCGAAAGCGCAGGATTGCATGAATCGCGGGGAGTCAGAAGCCAGATACATTAGCAGCGGTGCTTCATTTTTACCTCTCCATTTCCGCCTCCGGAGCTGTCGCCTTGACACAGTGGCCATAATTTGAGGAGCGAAGAGAACTCAATTGCGAGCGCCGCGGCAATTAACAAATCGACGGCGTTCCCAGTCATCGCGGCAAGAAACGAAGAGCTTTGCCGTGACACAGATGTCTCGAGGCTCAGATAGTGGTACTGCATGCGAGTGCGGAGGCCGCACACGCGTAATAGCATTTTTTCCTCTCGCACCCCGTAGTTGCTCACGCAGCTGTCGCGTAGTACGGCGTAGTGAATTAGCAGGGCGGCAACAACGCGTCTGATTGCTCCAGGTTGTTCTTCTTTCCCACCGCAGTCTTGACAGCGGAATCTCTGATACCCGGAATGTGTGCTGAGAGTGGTGGTTTTTAGCTTGGGAACATCGATACTCGGGCCAGTTTCTATGGTGTAGTATCTTAGAAGCACGGGACGAAAGAAAGAGACACTGCTAAAAAGAGACAGGAGGAACACCGGCCCGCGTTTGTCTTGTCTCTTCCTGCAGCGACTTTGTCTTACGCGCCGTGTTTAACGTGTACTGACATCGAACAGCACACGGGCGCCTTTTACGCTTAACTTCTATTGAAACGCGGCCGCCGCGGCCACATTTCTGTGGAGGTGAAACGCAAAAGGTGCCCGTGTGCTGTGCAATATCAGTGCATGCTAAAGATGCGTAGGTGGTCGAAATTATTCCGGAGACCTCCACTATGGCACCACTTTCTCTCTTTTTTCTTTCACTCCTGTTTTCCTCATTTCCTTCACGGCGTGGTTGAGGTGTCCACCAAGAAGTGAGACAATGACTGCGCCATTTTTTTCCCTCAAAACCCAGATTTTTTTACAAGCCATTGAGTTGGGCTCAACGATGAATAGAGGTGCAGATGAATGATGTCCATCTCCATTACACAATCTGGCGATAGATAATTCTTCTTACAATAAACCACGTCCAATAGTGCTCATGTCAGAACGGTAATCGACACCGTCGCACATGCCAGCGTCCTGAACGGTCCTGAGTGGGTCTCAAATACGGAACCTTGTGTTCATTCGGGCCTTTCAGGCAACTGCACTTCTGAGGATCCAGTCGCCAGCAGTTGCAGACCTGTTAAGCTACATCGGGTAGGGGACCCCAAGGGTCTAAGATCCCCCCTCCAGTTCAACATTGCTACGGTGGTCCTCCTGGCCAGGTTGAATGCCATCAACTAGCTTCACTGCGCGTCATGCGTTGACGACCTAGCCCTTTTGGCCCTGAGTGGCTTTGGTGGAGAGCGAGAGGACATCTTTCAATCGTCATGAGCGCATGTGTACGTGTGATAGCGCACAACCCAATAAAACATAAAATGTGTTTATACTCGACGGTCCTCAGAAAGCGGCGGACGAAATCTACTGCATGTTTCGTCTCACATCTTGGAACCAATCAATCCAACGTAAACTATTCACAGTTAGTGCCACGCATTGACCATGACGGGTGTGCGAACCGCTGGCTTCATGCAATTACCAGCTCATGCAAGCAAATTCTTCACTTGCCTGTCTGCTATGTTGGCCGTACTTGGGGACTAAAGAAGGGTGATCTACTGCTGGAAATCTACGTTTATTTCTGCCCCTATTCAATTATTCGATAAACCCTATTCGGTGGTCTCGGCTTGGAGCCTTGAAGATGTCACTTGGAGATTGAAGGAGGACGATTTACTGCTGATGATGCACGTTATGCTTACATCTCGAGTTCTCGAGTTATGCTTACATCACAAGTGTTCGATAAGCCTCATTCGGTGGTCTCGGCTTGCAATCCCAAAGTGGCAATAAAGTTGGGCACTTTACTAACTGGTATACTTGCGAATACCTTCACTTTATACCAATCAGGCGCTTTCAATAACTTCAATAAACAGGCCGAAGTTCATTTCGAACCAGGGTAACAAGAACTGCGGTACAAAAAATTATGTGCAACAGAAATCGGTAGAAAAAACTTCGCGCGTGATTTAGGTTAACAGGAGTAGATTGAAAGATGATCAAGGCTAATGGGCCGACGTTTCTTCTTTTATCTGCACTGTTACAATAAATTAAATGCCGGTTCCAGTGTTTTCCTTTAGTCATGTGCAAAGGACTAGCCGGTGCCATAATCAGGCACCAACATCACCTCTTATGTCATTGTCAAAAAAAAAAAATGAAATACCCTAAGCGTATACCTCAACAGTTACGTCTCCTATTATCCCAATGAGGTCAAAAGTGGGCATGTTATCATCGAAATATATTTAGCTGCAGAAGAAAGCCTGGCGGTTTCCTTTTTATGCACTGCATATTAAAGCAGGAATGTGTGGGCGAGAATGCCCAGTAATCTGCGCATCTAAACCCAAAACTGCATAAAAGAGAAATTAAGTGTCCTACCAACACGACAACGTTTTATACGCTTCGCTTAGTTTAATGGACTTTCTAAGGAGGATTCGATTACTATGAGCGCAAAATGTTAGCCAGCCTTATACACGAAGTGCGCACAAAGTCAAACTTCTTGAGACGGACGCGACTCTTTTTCTTTTTACACGCCGTGACGTCTTTGTCTTCTATCGACGATCTGTCCTGGAGCTCCAGAGTACTCTGCACTGATTGTTGGGCCAATTTTTCTTGCATTCTTTTAAGGCACGAACTAGAGTAGAAAGACGAGCAAAAACTTAAACCTAAAGGACACCCTGAACGATAAGTAGTGCTTGTGTAGTAAACTAGTGTCTCTTTTCTATTTCTGTCGGTGTCTGTGTGCACTCGCTCGTGCTCCAAGAGCATTCCATATGTCAGTTTTATTCCCAGTAATCGACGGGGAAGTCAGACGAACATGACATAATCGAAGAAGCACTGATACGTTGACATCATGAAAGACTCCAACGTCATAGCAACGAAAGATTTGCGCCGCAGCCGGTGTTTTTGTCAGCAAATGTTGGAGCAAGCCATGTAGTGGGCGCGTCTGCGGGTCACCTTCGTGCAGATATAGGCGGCAGCCGAGTGGCAACTGCAGTCGCTGCGTGATGAAGACGATGCGTTGCGCAAACCCGTCTTCGATTTCTATCTCTGGTCCATTCACGTTATTCAAGCTTTGCGCACGGAAGAAGTCAAGGTCACCCGAATGCAGGAAAAAAAAAAAAACGCAGCGAGTCTTGCTCAACGAGGAAGTTCACTGTTGTCCATATAGCATGCCGTGCCCATTCCTGGAAGAAACGACTCTTTTCTTTCTTTTTCATGCCCCGCTGACAAAGCATGATCGAACAGCCTGTGTAGGCGTTGCTATAAGGAAAGAAGGAAGCTCGAAGAGCGAGAAAGACACGAACATGGCTGTGCGACCACTCGACCATAACCTCAGGGTTACTCAGAACCCAAGGCGGAGATCAGCATTACAGTTTCTATACAGCCTAGCCGTCCTCCTTATCCCTCGTGCCACGGGGCTTTATTTATGGCGACTGACGTATCATTTCGAATAAGTTATCTCCTGATGCACAAGGAATAGCCGTCGCCCGTTCTTGATCTTTATTAGACTCTTAGCATTCCGCCATTGTCGTCACAGCTTTATCTCATCTTCCCCTCTTGTGCACGTAATAATCACACTGTTCTTAGTAGTTCTCAGTTATCGAAACGGTTAAAGACACTAGCATTAGATTTGCCGAGCAGCTTTGCCTACAACTACCGAAAGCCATTAACAAATCGCGGTAATAAAAAAAAAAGTTCCCAGGCGTTTCTATCTGGCATTCGTTGCCATCCGAAATAAAGTCGCACCATAATTTAAATTAACTTAATCACTCATCAAAGACTTCTTCCCAGACTGGTTTGATCCTCTGACTATCCTATTTTCTTCTCCGCGTTGTACATTCTCTTTTGGATTTAACGTATTGGCACTCCAATAAAATTGTGTACATATCTCACCTGCACAATGTTAATTTCCTAAGTTTCTTTTTTGTTGCATTTTGAGCTTTTCTGCAGTTTTTCTTTTACTTCTTGCTCTCGCTGCACCTGGCTGTCGAAACGAAGTCGCAGAAACACCTGGCAGTCAAAACGAACCGCTTACGCAACCTACACAACTCAACCATAAATTGGTGTGCGATAAAACGTTGTCGCTCTCTTTATATCTCTCTTGAGTATTTTGAACGAGCTATTAGTTGATCCCCAGCCAACAGTCGCCTTCACTAGCATCGTCATTACCGTCACTGCCACCACTACTTCCCCCATCCTATCCTTTGATCTAGGCGGATCAGGCAGTGAACACATCAGGGGAAGGCTCGAAGGTGAAAAGCGGTGCAGTTAAGGGTGAAGAAGTGAAGAAGTTTAAAGGGACACTGGGGAGAAATTGAAGTTTGTCGGTATGATAGATTACCTCATTCGAACGAAAAAACGCTTTTTTAACTGAAAACAGAGCTTTCACAAGCTAGAAAAGGCAAACAAATATACGGGTGTCACCATCCCCGACCTACTTCGCAAGTAAACTGTATGCATCCACATAGTTTCTTTTTATGCGGATCCCGGAGGCTAGGCTACATTTTCATTGACTTGAAAACGGTGATAGCAGGGTTTTTTTTTTTTTTTAGGAACTAGACGTCAAGGATTTGAATCTAGTAGTGGGAAAATATTTGATGCAGTTTTTTTTTCAGCAGTAAATGCGTAATCTATCTTTATTAAAAACAAAATTTATATTGACGCGCAATCAGTTTCCTTTAAGAAGCGAAGAGTAAACAAGTGCTAAACACATCTCCCCCCCCCCCCCCCCCCCCCCTCCCTCCCCCACATCCATATCTCTTTCGACGGCCGTGTTTCGAGGAGGGCGAAACACGTCCAGGAGTTTAATTATTTGGTTTCTGACCTAGTAGACTGAATGGACAAAAATAATCAGAGCCGTGCACTTCCCGTACAATAAAGGGCATTGTTTGCCGTTTGGAGAGTCTGCAGATACGGAGCCTACCCCGACACGTAGCGAATTGCGTAGTACTTCTCTCAACCGCCACCAACACGACAGATTGAACGAAGCGGACAAGAAAGGTACGGCGACGAAAGGCTGGATCCAAACAGACTTGTGCGTAGAAAACAAGACGGGACGCATTAAACTCAGAAGGTCGC
Source organism: Amblyomma mixtum (assembly GCF_055824585.1). Taxonomy (NCBI): domain Eukaryota; kingdom Metazoa; phylum Arthropoda; class Arachnida; order Ixodida; family Ixodidae; genus Amblyomma; species Amblyomma mixtum. Next base: position 155,299,113 of record NC_143017.1, on the reverse strand, counting down.
CCCAGAGCTGACTGTTGGTCCTGGGGAAAAACAAACACTTCGCGCGTCAACGAAAGACGTGCCGAGATTCGCACGTCCATAGTGCGAGGTGTCACCTGTTTACATACAAAGCAGGTCGCCATTGTACGACGGTGATCCATCATCCACACAAGGGAGTGGCTTCCGGCCCCTGCTGCGACTCTCCCCAGAGATGACTCAACAGAGCACAACGACAACATTAGATGCAGCATTGGTTGCTTCTTGTTTTTCTCAACTATCGTTGTTTTCGCTTGCGAGGCAAATAAAACAAAGACTGGCACACGCAAGAAGACAGGTGCGCTGGTTTTTCCAGCTTCCTTTGCTTTCTTAGCCGAACGCTTTCACGCTGGCTTTCGCACATTTTGGCGCAACCATACGGACATCATCATACTTTCAGAATGCGCTTTGCCAATTTCAGAAGAGAGGTAGTCTGGCCTAGGGCCACGCGTGGGTAGCACGCCCTTTCTTGTTGTTGGGTTCACATCTTTTAGCAACATTAATCTGGAATATGCCGCTCTCTGTAAGAGCGCTGTCTTGAGACGTGACCAAAAGCTCGGTACGCCCGCGTAAATAAAATATATTTCTCAAGTAAAGATGTTCGAATAAACGCAGGTAAAGAGTTCTGCAGCAATTCTTTAACAGCTCTTTTTTCACCTTTCACCGCGATATCTACTGCGGGCCTCTAGGCCGCAAACCAGTGCACCAATCAGCGACGTCTCGTAAATTAACGGAAGTTTGTTTCACACCCTGCTTCTCTTTACCGGTAACGGTCAGGACCTAAAACTATCGTTCTAAACGGATCGAGAGTATTCCGAAAAGTGACGCACAGGTCTAACTTGCTAATTGTGAACATCAACATTGCCTACCAGCTGCCTTGGCCGAAAGTAGCAGACGATTGCACGCGCTTCGCGATTCGAAAATCTGAATGAGCCCTTAGAAAAAGCCAGCGACTTGGAAGGCCCGCTTAGAGGGCCAATCTTGCACAACAGTTCTTAGAAAGGTGACTACGTTAAAGCACGGGCTGTTCTCTATGATCTCCTGCCACATTAAGCTGCGCATCTGACACCATTTGTTAAAAGGCTATGAAATATAGTAACGAATTTTTGCGCTAGCTTTATGCTACTTTTTTTTTTGGCTTGTATTATGTATTTCTTTGCTAGCTGTAAGCGCTGCCACTAAATCCGTAACTAGCAAGCCTAAATTTTTATGCTCTTCTATATATGTTCATTATCATTCTCTAAGCATTTCCATCATTATTATCGGCGTACGCATGGTCTGAGGCGAGTATACAGGCTCGATTATTTTCGATCCATTGCGCAGAGGGGGCGTTCATACAAGGAAGTCAGCGGCACTATCAGTCCATCCTCCCGACACAAGTGACATGACGCAAGGACTGATTCATTCTCTGCGGACACCTGTTGACGAAGTGAAGGCTACGGCGGTCGAAAAATAAAATTCTGGTCGGGTACGGAGTGCCTGTTTCTGCGCTTCGGATGCTACTCGCAGAAATGCTCCAAAACTGGGTCCGAGTCAAGGTCGGATGATTGCTTTTCAAGAGAAGATGATCCTGAGGCGGCAACGAAACAGACTAGTCCTTTCTGCAGCCGTCGCGGTTGTTGTCTTAGACGCGACCGGCATCGTTAATTAATCAACTCTCACCGATCCGCCCGCGGGGAGTACGGGGCGTTTATCAGGCTTATGCCAAGGCTGGGAATCATCGCTTGTTATCGAATTTTAGGTTCAAATTGCGCTTTTCGAGGGAACGATGTGCCAGGAGACGGGAGTGGAGCAGGAAGTAAGCTTGGTAGTATTACGACACTGGAGCGAGTTCACTTCTATACGCAGAAAGGGTTATTTATCCACAGCAGTGAAGCAGCGAGTATCGCGAACAGATGTCATACTGTTCGAGTGCACGTTTTGCATATTATACAACATAACCTTTTCTAAACGATCGTAACTGTGGTATTGAAAGGCATTTCAACGACATTTCGTGGGCTCTTTTAACTATATACACATCATGACAGCAAATGTTCCATGATGCCTTGCTGACAAAAACGCTTCCATACCATCGCCTCGTCATTTTTCAATATTTGTATGCAGTGCTTCAGACAATTTTCCTTACACTTTTCACACTTAAACACGCACTCGCACGCGTGCAAGGACACACCAGTCAAATACAAATCCGAGTTTATAGTTTGATTCTGCCTTCCTTACCTTCAGCTCGCCTCCAAAATGGTGGCCATCTGCGATGAAGTATTGCGTTATCAAACAAGCACCGTGTTTAAATAACAGTAGGTTCAATGGGAAACCTACGCTGAATTCTTGCGAAATATTTTCTTTGCTCATAGATTTTCACTTGTTTCAGGCTTTTCGAGAAAAGAGAATTGATTTTAAGCATCAGAGTGTCCCTTATGTGCGCAGCTCAAAGCATAATTCTGAATAACCCTCTTGAGCTACCTGCGAATAAACCAATGCTTTCCGATCGCTGCCGTCGAAAAGGAAACAGCCCATTATAAAAGAAGGCATTTCATTACGCTACTGACTACTAAGGAAAACACATAACCTGTTGGATTATTCCTGAATAAATAAACTGATGGCAGTGGTGTCCATCAACCTCTCTGCGAGACATGTATTTGCGACATGCCAAAGCACTTTCAGACGGCCTCTAGTTACAACCGCATGTGTATATGAACAGCTGGCTTCAATAGTAGCAACCATACTGTTTCGTGATTTGCTCCTAAAACGGTTTCCAACTGTTTTTTTAGGCTCGCTCCGTCAAAACAAATTTATCGACAGTGCAGGCATTCCGGCCAAAGCTAAGCTATTCACATATCTGAATGGCTTCGTGAGGTGGGCCACCAAACAGATTCAGTATTACGAAGGGACAAACCAACAATACTGTGTACGAATACAATTCAGGAACGAAGTGGAAAAGGCCGTTAGCGTATGCATGCTAGCAAGCACACGGTGGTTGACCGCGGCTTTAGGGAAGCAGGTTGTCAAGCATTTGCCATTACATTCTCAAGTTGCATCCAACTATGTATATATATATATATATTTATTTATTTATTTATTTATTATTTATTTGAACATACTGTTAGTCCCTTCTTGGGACTGTTACAGGAGTGGATTTATAAATAACAAGATGCAAGTTAACAACACAATAAAACAAAAGCCAGCAATCAGGTTTAAAAGACAAGAAATCAGCATTCATATGCGGAATCACATCAAATGAAAAACAGAACATATATATATATATATATATATATATATATATATATATATATATATATATATATATATATATATATATAGCTCTTATGTGATGGAAGAGCTCAGAACGACGGGACAGGACAGCAGACAGGCGCTGACTTACAACTCAAGGAGTTGTAACGAGGAGCTGTAAGTCAGCGCCTGTCTCCTGTCCTGTCTTGTCGTCTTGGGCTGCTCTATCACACATGTAATTGGTGTTCTTTTCAGGAGACAAATTTTGCCTCCCAGTTTCAGCAGCGCCACATTTCGCAACATGTGACTAATATAGTAAGACATAAAGCCTTACTTAATTCTTCGTGTCTTACCTACAAACGCGGTATAAGGCACACCAGGCAGTGGAATGCTGCAGATTAACTTTTTAAAGTCCAGTTTTTGCAATTCAAAACGTACTTAATTCCTCTAAGAGCAAAAAGGTTCCTTGGCATAAAGCTTATAAACCCTTTATAAGGCAATAGGCAGCATAAAATACTCAAATAATACCACAGGCTTCAAGTCCACTAGCGATCCCCCTTTTTTTTAAACCACCATTTAGACTACCTACACCACTCGTGCACCAAGCAACCGTGCACAGGCGTTTGTCATGTCGCTGCCATCGAAATGCGGCCTTCGCAGCCTGGAATCCAACCGGCCACATCATGCTCAGAAGCGAAACGTCATTGTCGCCGAGGGACTGAGGTCAGTAAAGCCACGAAGGGCCAACACCAAAGGCTTCAAGGCTAAGCAAGAGACATTTTGTAATCGCTATGCAATAAACACTCCCTATTTATTCCCCGCAGTAGTCTGAACGAAGCCAGAATAAATAACAGGCATGACCTTTGTCGTTACGCTTGAGCCGCAGCCTTGAGGAACGAAACTGTGCCAATAAGATGGATTGAGGAAGAAACTGTGCCAATAAGATGGATTACTTCTCTATACTGGCAGCAGCCTTTACTTGGAAGACTCGTAAGCTCGAAAAAAAAAAGCGCATGTATTTTGCATAATGTGCTACGTCCGAAATGTGTGAGCAAGCGAAAGTACTAGTCCAGACCTGCCCCTGACAACGAAGAAACAAATTAGAGAAGGAAAGTTGAGTGGCTTTACGAGTCGGGAACATTTCCTTAAAAGCATTAGAGTACTAATGTTGCAGCTATAATATCGAGAAGGCTAGCTTGAAATTCAGCGCACTGGCGCGACATCCGGTCAACAGTAGCTGAATTGGTATATGATGGCGGGAAAATTACTGACTGCAGACAGGTTATTTTCCATTTCCTTGATGAAGGCGGGTGTTTTCAGTAGAGTAGCACGAGGTTTACTTTATGTTTGCTAGTGAGTTTTAACGAAGCGACAGGTTGCCACGATGGGTTATTAAATTGCAGGATTAGTCGAAAGATGCTCTCGTACCCTTGCGCACGCACGCACGCACGCACGCACGCACGCACGCACGCACGCACGCACGCAGTGGTTATGGCACTCGGCTGCTGACGCGAAAGACGCGGGTTCGATCCCGGCCGCGGCAGTCGAATTTCGGCGGAGGCGAAATTCCAGAGGCCCGTGTACTGTGCGATGTCAGTGCACGTTAAAGAGCCCCAGGGGGCCGAAAGTTACGGAGCCCTTCACTACGGCATCCCTCATAGCCTGAGTCACTTTGGGACGTTAAACCCCAATAAACCAATAAACCAAATACATTGTTGACCAAATATTTAGGGGAATCCCCCAAGGTGGAGTAGATTTGTAATAAGGGAGTTAATACTCATTGACGTCCACCCGAGCGCAGCCATACGGCCACAAAGGAAAGCTATACAGCTTTCACAGAAACTTCGTAGTTAAAGAAAAATTCGTCCTGGTCCGGGTTGTGGCCGTATGGCTGCGCTCGGGTGGACGTCAATGAGTATTAACTCCCTTATTACAAACCAAATACATACTATAGGTTGAGATCGATAGAAGACGTTGCCCTCACCACTAATGTAATGCACCGCTGGGGATGAAGAAAATCTAATTAAAAATAAAAAAGGGACCTAGTGCCAAGAAAATAAAATAAATCAAGTTTGATAAACATGAAAAAGGAAGAAGGTTTAAGAGATTAAAGCCAGAAAGAGACGTAAAGTTAGGCCTTTCATTAGACGCCCCATGGGCGTCCCAGACACGAGCAAATGTAGGCTTCGAAGAACAATGCGGAGTTAGCCGAATTGGCCATTCAGTTGTTCATGCTGGAGCATATCAACAGCATTGGTTTACATTGATCTTAATCCTATCAGTTAACCACATTTCTGGGAACAATGCAAAGGGGGGGGGGGGGGGGTGGGGGTTCTCCATTGGTTCTTCGTTGGGTTTATTGGTTTATTGGGGTTTAACGTCCCAAAGCAACTCAGGCTATGAGGGACGCCGTAGTGAATGGCTACGGAAATTTCGACCACCTGGGGTTCTTTAGCATGCACTGACATCACACAGTACACGGGCCTCTAGAATTTCGCCTCCAACGAAATTCGACCGCCAGCGGCCGGTATCGAGCCCGCGTCTTTCGGGTCAGCAGCCGAGCGCCATAACAACTGAGCCACCGCGGCGGCTTCTCCATTGGTTCTCAAGTATTGGTTCTCCAAAGTTGTAAGCCATAAGAATCAACTTGAAAAGTCGCAGCGAGCGACATGATGCAGCTGCTTGAAAGATTACGTGAAGTGTCGCCAGACAAACTAGTCAGGCCACGGAAAAAGGATCATTTTCGGCAGTGTATGCAACTTTCTGCGGCACATGTGAACATTCCAGTTCAGTTCAGTTTATTACGTTAAAAGCCATCGCAGGGTTATCGTACAAGGGGGTGGAATTCGCGTCAAAAAATAAGTACAATGCTTGCATGTCATAACCACATGCAGCCATGCAAGAGTTACTACTATGAAAAATTCCGATGGGCAGGTGATAGCGGTGATACTTTTCGAAAGGCCGTCTCATTCTAATGATGCGCGGAGGAAGGAGGAGGCACTGAACATGCTCATCTGGACACGAACTAAGGCAGCTTGCGATAATATGACTAGTGCAGTGATACGCGGGCTTGTAGTGTGATGTAACCTGCGTAGTCATGGGTGGTGTAAAAAAAGCGTTAGAGTGGCAGTGCGGCGACGAAACGAATTTTACTTTTAGTTGCTTTTAGGGATGGCACAGTAAAGGTATGAGTAATTGAACAAACGAAGTTGTTGAAATGAGGGGCGCGTTGTGACATACTGCTGATGAAGGAATCCAACGGTCACCGAAAGCAAGGAAAGCCTGGGTGAACATTTCTTTTTTTTTTTTTGTGCTGATCAATATGAAGGGAATAGAGTAATTATTTTATGGCTGAAAGATAATTGATTAAAAAGTTGAAGAAAAAAAATACAGGACGCTCTACGTCCGCTGCTATGGACGAGGGTGGCGTTGGTGATCAATCTCGTGGTTAAATTGCACGCAACATAAATACCCCTGAAAATAGAAGATAGGACTGCGGCCGCTGTTTGTACAGTACCATACGCGAAATTCGGAGGCCATGTGTTCGAATCCCTCCGGGGCATGTGGTTATCTTCGGCTTTCTAATAAATCATCTTTCACCAATAACATACTTACCCTACTAATTTACAATTCATCAACACATGGTATCGGTGACTGTTGGTTTCCTTCCTTAGTATGAGAAGGAACTGTGAATGATTCTAACGGCACAGTTCTGGACGAATTGAAGGACATTTATGAGATATAGTTGGCGATATGGCAGATCCATATACAAGTTTAGGTTGATTAGTGACTGGCAAGCCTGAAGTTTCACGTGCTGGGGGGCGTGACGTAAGTGGCGTTTCAGGAAGCCTTGGTCTTTAATCGCGGATGGAATTACATTTGTAATATGCGTGTACAAAGCAAGATCATGGGACATCGTGACTTCTACTACGATGTATTTAAATGACCAATAGCTTCCACTGAGACGCGAAATGTATTGTAAGAAAAATACAGAGTTTAGAGCAAAGAGTGACAAGTTTCAATTGAGTCTCTCTAATCTGTCATCATCCAAAGGTCATACCACTTCCGAGCGTTACAGAGGTCATTCCGGAGAGCGTCATGGTGGGAAAAGTTATTAATAGTCCGATTGTACTGTAGCATAGCAAACACGCCCTCTTGGATTTGAAGTGGATGGCGAAGGCTCCTGGGTGCGTTGCTTTGCTGCAGAACAAACGCTTGGATTGTTCATTTGACACTTCCCGAATCTCGATTACAGAAAGGAGCTGGATTAAACTGCTTGTTATATTTGGTGGAGTTGTGGGCTATTCCACCCTCTCTTGCTGTTTTCCCTGCGCTGATCGTTGACACTCGAAGTTCTCCGCCTGCTCCAGCCAATGTTGTAGACGTATGTGTCGATGGTGTTGCGGTTCTCGGGCTGGCTGACACAGCTGCTACTGACCACCAGAAAAGCGATTCTCATGCCATCTGGCATGTGCAAGGCGTCGGCACCATTTGGGCCTGTGATGGACACGATTCTCAGCAGGCTTAAGCGATAAACGTGCATGTGTTATCTGGACGACGTCGTCGTCGTCTTCACAGCCAAGCGAGTGTGCTGGCTGAGCTACAGTATACTGTAAATGACGCTACCATCTAAGAACATACCAATGTGGCAAGGTACCCGGAAAGGCAAGCCATTAATAATAACAAAGGTGAGAACACTGATCCTTGGGGAACGCATGAAGTTACTTCACTTCACTTCACTTTAATACCTTAAAGACCCTCGTTAGAGGGTATTACATAAGGGGTGGGGCACACAGAAATGAAAAACAGAATGACTAACAAATAAGTTGAAAGTTATACAAATATAAGGTTATCACTGAGCAAGTACACGCGTGATTTCTTCGATGAACAATGATTGGCATGTGATAGCAGCAAGTTCTCGGGGAAGGCCGTTCCAGTCGTTCGCGGTCCGGGGGAAGAATGATGAAGAAAATGTAGTGGTGCGGGCGCGAGGTCGTGACACTTGCTGCTGATGGCCGGTGCGGAGGGAGATGCGTGGTGGTGGTGCGCAGATGTAGGGTTCCTGTCGTAGCTCAGAGTAAAAAAACTTGTGAAACAAACATAAACTTGCAATGTAGCGGCGATGAGCAAGGGTAGGTAGGCTGGACTGTGATTTGAGGGATGATATGCTGATATCAAAAGAATACGATGAATGAATGAATCTAGTTGCTCGGTTTTGAACTGCTTCAATTGAATTACAGAGATATGCTTGCTTTGGAGACCAGATGGGAGATGCGTATTCTAATTTTGATCTGACTAATGATTTGTATGCGAGGAGCTTGACATGCTGAGGTGCAGAGCGTAGGTGACGCTTTAAGAATCCTAGTGTTCTGTTGGCGGATGATATGATGTTTGAAAGTTACTGGGAGGGTATCAGAAATAAGATTAACTATGACAGCTCGCGTTCGATTAGGCAGAAAATTTTTAACCGGAATTCGAATGTTGAGACTAATATTTAAATATGAAAGCTTAAGTAGTAATCACTAGTATGGTACTTTCTCAAAGACGTTTTCACAGTCTAAAAAGATAGCGTCAGTCTGTTGGCACCAATAAACGTTAGCGTTCAAGTCATGGATAAATTCAGAAGTTGTGCCTCCCAGAAAAAAATAAAATGCTTGTACATTTGGCAAAGCTATCACTGCGGTCACACATGGATAAGGTCTTTCGAGTTGCATGCTTACCGCTGCATATTATCTTCAAATCAGCTTCCAATCATAGTTTGGGAAGCGGGATTCTCATCTTGTGTTAAGTGCGGACCGAAATCGATTACGATGCGTTCTGGTTCTCCAGACGCTTCATTATTGCTCACAGAACAGCTCCTCCCCAGATCGAGTTCAGAAGGGGAGCGTGACGCACACGCTTCGTCGTCCATGACGTCACTTCTGAAGAGAAGATCAGCAGGTTTACCTGAAACCAGGTGTAGCTTCGTTGGCATCTTCACTTGAAAGTAATTTATTAGAATAATAGATATATATCGGGCTTTCCGTGCAGCGGGTGTCCCGCTGTAAACGAAAGATCCACTGTAAAGGAACCCCTTTGTAATCACGTGATCCATGTAGACTTATATGTGGCTGCTCTTAAAATGGGGTGCGATACAGGCATCACTGGAACCTCATTATCCAGGGGAACAACTAGAAGGCTGGAAATATCATTTCTTGTGGGTGTGGGCTCTTTCATAGCTACTTCTAGAACAGGGACGCAGCTAGAACATTGGTTTGATCATTAGCTGTGTCCTCTATATAAACCACAAACTCAGCTTAGCTGGGAAAACTTTAAAAATTGCTTCAGAGTCCTCTCATTCAGTGTTTTAAAGAGATGTAGTTTAATGCCTATGGTCCTGTATTACTACAACGCTATTAGCAATGAGGCAGCCTTGAAGGAAAGGAGGTTTTCCCGAGAAGTAAGTTCTTGATAATCCAGTTGGAGACTTTTAGAGTATAACATTAGACTTCTTTCCGCACCATCGCAGACAACTTCGGATAGCAAACGCGCAGTGCTTGAGGGGTTTAGGTTAGGTCACTGATCCAAAGTTCCTGGACTTTGCTGCCGACGCCGGCGGTGGCATACCAAAGTGGAGAAAAGAGACCAACGCCCACCAGGCGACACCGCGGTGGCTATGAAGAGTAGTGGGTGGTATAAATTAGTACACATGGCTCCTTCTACTTCTCCACCGTTGCACCCCTGGATTAGAAGCTTACGTACACGTGCGAAAAACGTCACGAAGCCGTGCGGCTGCGCTTCGCAGAATGCAAGCTGCGGTATGGTAATTGAACGTCCGGAGTGTACAGGCGCCATAGTCGGATACAAGTTGAGAAAAAAAGCGGCTTTTCTACGTTAAGGGACCCCCTTCCAGCCAATGGCGTCGGCCGATTCTTGCGAACCTACTAGAGCGACAATGCAGGGAGTGGCAGATGAAAGGGGATAGTATACCCTCCCAGCATTGTCACACAACTCCATGCATTATCCCGCTATTCATGCTAGTAGGTTCATGAGAATTAGCCGACGCCATTGGCTTAAAGGGATCCTTTGACGAGGAGAAGGAGCGTTTTGCTTGACTTGTATCAGACGATAGCAATGTGAAAGGAAACATTAAGTCAGCAATTAAGTACCAGATTTACGGGGCAGCGCCGGTCATGTCTTCAGCGTTACTTCTGTATTCGTGTCGTTTTTTGCGCTGCTCTCTTAGGATTTTTACCTGCGCGCTGAACTTGCGAAGGGATTGAAAGAATTATGCGTCTACAAAAAGATGCTGTACGAGAAGGAACGCTGCTAACTATAGTACTTTGCAAGGAATAGCCGTATGTAGGCTTTTAATATAGCGTTCGCTTTTATACTGCTTCTGCCTGCCTCAAAGTCAGCAAATGCCGTTTCTTGCTCCCTCTAGCTAAAGAACGATGAGGCGGTAACCAATCTAAACCCCTAAAACGCCTCATTTTCGGAGATGTCTGCACGCACTGATCCAGGATTGGCCTTAGCATCAGCGGTGGTACGTGTCGTTGGCTACTGCGATTAGTCAGTGCACGGTTATCAGCCGATCACAACTCGTTATTGCGTGAAATGCGGTTTCCATGTAAGCATAGGCTGCATGCGGCAACGTTTTAACGAGATTCTCGGCTTGGATAAAATAACGATTGTACTCTAATTCAAATCCTTTTCACTCTTCGTCACTGGTTGAGGGGCACCATCGGCCATGTTTCGCGTTATCACCGGAATCGGTCAGAGGGATGATACCGAAATGTAGCGAAAGGAATCGTCATATTACCTGGCCCTACACTATCCGCCTGCTCGCGCGCCCATATGTGGACGCTGCGACGGAGTTAATATATTGCGTTCCACAGCGTTCCCAAAGGAACGGGTAGACAGCAAATGGGTCGATTAGGGGCGCTCTGAGCAGCTCGATTCGAGTCGCGTAACGCCGGGTATTTCCACGAAGCCGTGAACGAGAACAGAGGAGCAGCTACAGGCGTCATTCGCTCTACGACTGCAAAGCTGCCCCTGGGGGAAACTGGAATAAAAGTGTCGCGCTGCGATAATCGCTCGCTGCAGGGCGGATTGGTGTGTCGCCAGCAGTGGCCGAAAAGTCTTTTCCTCGTTACGAGGCTTAGCATGAGTCAGCCCCGCTCCCACCGCGCGCACGCGCACGGTTGTACGACGTGCGTATATATCGTGCCCGTGAGTCATATAGACTTCGGCTTCAGATGAGCCAGGAAAAAAGTGCGGGCGGCACGATGCTTCCTCTATGTGCGTTTTTTTTTTCTGCTCGAGTCGGCGGTATAGCGACAGTGAACGCACAGGTAGTGCGAGCGGTAAAAAAGAAGTCGGCAGCGAAGACGACGCGACGTCATGGCTCGCGTTTATATCTTTCTGTCTGTTCTCACCACGGCATTTTCCTTTTCTTTTCTTTTCTTTCTCTTTAACCTGACGCCGGTTCAACTCACGTGCTTCCTCGTCCGATCAGTTCGAGACGACGCCGAAGCATGCGTGTCCTTCGCGATTCTGTGACAATAGCGGACTTTCGCGCGCATAGGTGCGGATTTTTTTTTTTCGTTGTGCAATAACCAAACTTTTTCTTCGTCACTCCCTTTTATAAATCGCTTTAATCGGTGGTGGCGAAAGACCTTTCTGCATTCGATTGATATGCGAGAGCTTGCCCTATAGGCTCGGCGATCTGAAGCCCGCGAAAGCACTGCTCTACACTCTAAATATGAATAAACCTGTATGGGAGTTAAAAGGTGAGTAGCGTGTCCTCTAACGTACTCCCTCTTATAAAACGGAGTGCGTTAGAGGACAGACTAAGGGAGGGAGTAAGCGTTCCTCTAGCGCACCAGTGGTCTAGCGGGCAGCTCACTCCCTTTTAACACCTTTTCTGTTTAGAGTGTATTGCAGTGATCGCGGCAATACAAGCTTCGTTTTACAGTGGACCACTCGTCGGCTTCACCTTGGTGCAGTAAACGTCTCTAATCTATGCTAGTGGTTCTGCCCACATAGGATAGGATAGGATAGGATAGGATAGGATAGGATAGGATAGGATAGGATAGGATAGGATAGGATAGGATAGGATAGGATAGGATAGGATAGGATAGGATAGGATAGGATAGGATAGGATAACTTTATTTGGCTCTAGCACAAGTGTTTTTTTATGTGGTCAGATGAGTCCATCATGCCCTGTTGAATGACTTGACGAAGTGGCTAAAACAGAGAGAAAACTCGAGGTCAGGAAGGGAAATGGCGCAGTATCTGTCTCACATATCTCGGCGCACACCTGAACCGCGCCGTAAGGGAAGGGAGGAAGGTAGGAGTGAAAGAAGAAAGAGAGGAAGAGGTGCCGTAATGGAGGTCTCCGGAATAATTTGGACCACCTGGGGACCTTTAACGTGCTCTGACATCGCACAGCACACGGGCGCCTCTTGCGTTCCGCCTCCATCGAAACGCGGCCGCCGCGGTTGGGCTCGAACCCGGGTACTCCGGCTCGGTAGACGGGCGGCTTACCCCTGAGACAGCGCGGCGGGTAGTCTCCCAAAAGATTTTTGTTTCTGGCACTGATAGCCTGCGTACAGGGCGTTGTGATAGGGTAATGTAATAGTGAAGCAAAGAAATATCACCTGCAATAGCGTCGGAACAGTCGTAGTTCACGAATGTGCATTTTCCGAAATGGGCGGGTTTATAGAGGCCGCTGATGAATTATGGCGCGATGCGTTAAGAAACGAAATCACACTGCAGAGCTGCATTACATGAAAATGCTACCAAGGAGGCCCCATACGACTTGGCTTCATGCATTCTACAATAAGGCAGCACAAGAACACGCAGTTGTTGGGTAAAACAGCAAAAACCTCATGCCTTGTATCTTTAGGTTCTATATAGTAATATTCTTTGACGCCAAAAAAGGAAAGACGAGAGCTGCTATAGCTGCCCCCAGCTACAGAGCAGGCGTTTCAAAGCACATTTTGCCCCCAAACGCCCAATAGCTCTCAAGAAGTACAATTCACTCTTCAACCCGCTATTTTTTTTCTTTCAGAACAATGAAAACATGGGTCTAGTGCTCAGACCACGTGAGCAGGCGTCGGTGCTGAGCACTTATGAGTGAAATGCTGAAATGGCCAAGGGTGCATCTGGCCGCGTTCACATGTGCACAAAAAAAATTCTGGGCCTTTGAGAGGGAGCATACGTTGACGCCGATGCCCACGTTAGCAAAGAAATAAAAGTTTTGAGAGAAAATTGAAGGCGCAGTTACTCTCATTGTGTACATTTGAACCGGGCGTTAAGGAATGGATGGTGGACGCACTGAAATGAGAGTGCAAGACGGAAGCGGAAGGCTTCGGGTGAATTTCGACCACCTGCGGTTCTTTAGAGAGCAATGACATCGCACAGCACGCGGCCGTCTTTGCATTTAACTGCCACACACACAACACGCACACACGTCGCACGCGCGGGAAATTCGGAGGTCGTGGGATCGGATCCCACTGGCGGCATGTGGTTGCTTTTATTCTGCGTTCTTATCATATTCTTTAAATGAGCTAAACCAATATATCTTTAAAATAGCTAAACCAATAATCTCCAATTAACACCGCAAATTTTAAAAAATCCTTAAATCCTATGCTCCTTCGTTTAGGTGACTTGGCTTCCGTCATGTATTCACTGAGAGGAAGATTTTCAGCGCATTTTTGTAGGGAACATGCCAAGTGTGCACAGAAACGCTTTGAGATGAATAGTTATGCAAAATCCCTGGCATCCTATATGCACGCATACTGGAGACAAACACTGACTGCCGGATCTATTTCAGCTTGGTGTGGCTCTTTGACGCCTCAGTGATAATTCATATATACAAACAGGGAGATTTTAGGCATATTAAAGGGCTTACGCTTGCAAACAAACAAACGAAAACGCGCACTGACCGGAACCTTACCACAGGTCCTGAAAACGCGGAGGCGTGCATCTTACGTGCGCTCATGGAGATGCCGTGATCGAATCATATATAGGAACAACTCCTAAAGGTCCTCTAAATGCGAAACACTAAGAAGCTAGAACACCTTTAGGAGGTAGCAGGTATGTAACTAAGATTTATTATTATTTGTAGAAATAACATTTACTTTTGTCTGTTGTGTGGCTGGGCGTTCACAGAAGGCGAGGCGCGGAATTTTCAGCCATTGATCGAGTATTACCGAGCAGCTACCATTTGCTTACATCCATGGCGAAAGATGTCGATGCAGCAGTTACGTCCTTCAGATAAAGCACCTTCTTGAAAGCGTATTTAGTATCCTAGCGTACTAGTATGCCAATAAACTACTACGCGGTCTGCTACACCAACGAAAGCCACGTCTGGGATCCATAATACTCCAGGAGGATGACTTGCATGCAGCAAGGCCTTTAGTTTGTTAATTGGCAGCACTGACATTTGTTTTAGGGGATAAAGGAAAACAAAAAGATTGCTAAACTGTTTGCACTGAAGACCATTCTACATCACTTGTGCGTCGAGGCGGAAGTCGTTTGCATATGAAAGCCCTAACTAAGCCCCTGACGCCGCTCTCATACCTGCGTTTAGTTGCTCGACTGAATTAAGTCAAGAGCCGTCACGCGTATCCTAGTCTAATGCCAGCCAAGCTGCCTTTTCATGCATGCACAATGCCCCGTGTACATTGCGCCACGAGGACAGCGCCAAGGTCACCGCCTGTGAGCTCCTGCAACCAGAGGTCTCACATTAGATTGCGCGCCCTCAAGTCAGTACCTCACAAGCCTGTGAGCGTGCAGTTAGCTCGAACTTGCACATCTCCAGAACTCAAAGAACACATAAGCTGAATCCGCATATGGACGCAAGGCCGTTGTTTCATATTCAAGTGTGCTCGAGTAATGTCCCCGAAGAATACGGCGAGAAATCAACGAAGGAAAAGCCACAATACACCGCTGGCCACAGAACCGAATGTAAACATTGACGGTAAACGGTCTGCTATGCTCTATAAACACGGCGTTGAAAAGCGTTTTGAAACCAAGTATCGTTTTTATGCGCTTGCTTGCAGATCTCTTATCGAATCCTGGAACGTGACATTTAGAATAAAGCTCGTGCCAGTGCTGAGTGCTGAAAGCACTGCTTTCAGGACATTGCACCTTCCTGTTTTCTCTGAATGAACCTTTTATCTTTTTTCGTTCAACGTTCATGGTTAAATTGGACACAAATCATTGACGATTTACGAGTAGCGAGAAATTACGCTGCCATGAAACAGAGCAGGATGGTGGGTGCGGTGGAGCATCATCGGTTACTGTGGTGATGATTGATAAGGTTCTAGAGACAAGAAAGAATATTTTATGGTCCGAAGTTCATGTCGGTACTGGTGTAACAAACATGTAAATAAATAAAATTAGGAAAAAGTAATGTGAAACCATATGAGGAGGGTACAAATGATGACAAATGAATAAAAAAGTTACGTTTGCCAGTCTGTGGAAGATAGTAAAACACTGAATCAAATGCGCTTCCAATTGAATGGTTAAAAAAGAAAAACACGTTTGTCCAAGGGAGGTGCAAAAACTTTATTGGTCAGCAAAGGAGCCGTCTCTGGCGGGTTATTGGTCTTGCTAGGGGGCCAGGAGCCCTTTGTCCTCGGCGTCCACCTTGGCTTGGTGGTGGTAGTGGTTTATTAAAAAAAAAAGAGAGAAAACAAGGAAAAGAACGTTCTCGGTCGCGACAGTTACTATTTAATATCTTAAGCACCCGAGCTGCGGCCGGCGCAGGTGAAAGGAAGAGGGTGAGGATAGCGACAAGTATAGGGGAGCGCATAGAAATAAAAGGCAGGGGAGAGCTTTTTACACTATTTACAAAATACAAAAAGCAATGCAGTTCGTGCCGCTCGCGCGCAAATGTCCAAGCACTGTCCGAGTGAGCGCGAGCGGCCACTGACATTTTTTGACAAAACATAAAATACACTGTAGTTGGGTCTTCGGGTCGGAACTGAGCAGAGCGGACTCCCGCTTTTCGGGATTCATGTTCAAAATTCTTGGACAAAAATTTTGGATACTGAAAAATTGTAAGCATACCCAACAATTCTGGACAAAATCATTTTATGAACGCAATTTTTCCATGTAATGTAAGATTTCACAATGACAATCAACGTATCAGCAATTAACCTGTCGGCAGACTCGTATTTTTTTTTCTATTAACGTTTTTGCTATCGTCAAAAAGCGTTCCCCATTGGTTTAACTGTTCGATGCGATCGATGGAAACACTTCAAAAGAAAGTTTTTGACACATAAAAGAAAAGAAAGATTTTGATACATACAAGAAGAAGGGGCCGTTACCTTCAATATTTACACAACAGTAACGTACTAGATTCCAGTTCTCGAAATTTTTGTCCGAGAATGCTGAAAATGTGGAGATAATTGTTCTGTTCTTCCAATGCGTGCCAAAAACTTTCTTTTGAAGTTTTTTCATCGTTCGCATGGAGCAGTCAGGACTACCGCGGAAATCCAAAGAGGAACGCTTTGTCTGTGTACCGTATTTGCCAAAACTAACCAGGCGACGGGACTTGATTCTCAGCTCTACACTGGAGCCCTTACAGTAAACCTAAAGACTAAAAGGTCTCGAAAGGAAAGTACAAGCGTTCTGCCCAGCTTACACAGATTTCGAGCTCGCGGTGTGCCATAAGTGCTCCGCTACGTGGCTAAGAAACAAGACCCGTTGGCAGTTTACTTTTGGCAGAGGCGTTGCATTGTATATGTTGTACGCCCGCGTGGATTGGCTGCATTCTTCATGAGAAAGAACAACACCGCAGCTCAACGTGCGGAACGGGCACAGGGCACTCTATGTAAACGTGTAAGGCTTGACCAAAGATAACAGGGAATCCTGACGGTAACCTCAGTCATTGATGTTGCATCTTATGTCAGGAAGGTGCGCCGTGTGACGCTTGGATAACAAAAAATTGAAGGACTGTTTGGAAGTTTCAACGCTTCACATACAAACTAAATAAATGGCTTCAAAAACAGGGCGCCAGGACAAAGCGTAGGCTCAAAAGATTGTAGTAAATGGATCCGATTACGTCCCTTCTATTATGATAATATCGTTAGAATTACATCTTTAAGGAGCGCCTGGGTGCGCGGGAAAGCGACTGGGCGTTAATGCGTTGAATGAAATCTGTGAGCAATGCTAGATTAAGTTGCTGAAAAGCATTGGTTACTCATATACCGTTTAAAATGAAACAATGAATACAATGCAAGACAAATTAAGGCCCATTCAAGGTTCAGAGCCACTGCCAGGCAAATGCCGTAAATTTATTACCTCGATTTGTTAACAGTGCATCTAGTTATTTCGAAGACCGACACCGTACGACTGTGAGCGTTATTTTGCGCTTTCACTACGTAGTCAGACATATACTATTCAATGTTTCTACTTAGTGCGCCCACCCCTTCCACACACACAAAAAAGAACAAACCTAAATGAGAAGTTATTAAACCACATCAAGCTTACTTGTAACAAGTCTTTCCATTCCATTTTTTTGGGAGGCCACCGATATTGACTGAGAGTTTACTGACAGCACTAATCAAAGGCGCCAGAGCACTGGTATTAACTGGCAAAGGCAATCGCTGTTGTAGAACGGCTGTAGCTCTAGCCGATTCAGTAGCCTCCCTCAGTCGCGGCCCTGTCTGGCAGTCAGGAGCGCCCGTCACTGGGCCCTCTCTTCACCGCATGAAGGCTTGTCGTCTGGGCTCTACTGCAACATCTCTGACCTGTGGCTCGGTGGCGAAGAAAAGTACAAGGTCTTCATTTGCATATCCGCCATCGTCGCTCTTGTCAGCAGCCCTTCGAGGAGCACGCGTGCGCCAATATTATCAAATACCTGTGCGAAGCCGGCGCTACAAAAAAAAAAAAATACTTTTTCTTCTTTAATCGCGCGGGAGAAATTGAGCGCGAAAGGAAGAAAAAGACAGCGGCATGACCAAGTTACAGCGGTATTGCGCAACGCTGCACGACGTTCACCGCCTGGCAGCTTTCCTACGCGCAGCTGACGCGAAAACCTTGAGTTTTTGCTTAGCGGAGCGACAAACAGCAGCAGCAGCAGAAACCGCACCGGTGGCGGTGACAGCAAAAGGAGCGGCACCACGAGAAGCAACAGCAACAGCAGATGCAGCGGATGAGCGGCCGTCCGCCATCGGCCGCGCTCAAAACAACAAGATGAAGCCCGGCGGCAAGGGACGGCTCGGACGAAAGGCGGAGAGGGACGGCTGCCGCGGCGGCTGGAGCTGGCGGAAGGCTTGTGCGCTCAGAGCTGCGTCGCCAAGTACCGCGCGACACACGTCGTGCCCGGCTGGAAGAAGGGGACGCGGGGTCCGCCGATTTTCCTCGTCATTTCGGCGCGGTTTTACCGCGAAGACAGTCTGATCCCCCTGCCTTTCTTTTTTTTCCTCTTTTACTAACCATTGAACATTCTTTTTTTTTTTTCCGCGTTGGCACTCGGCTAAATGGCGTGCAGGCTGTCACCAGAGGAATACGGACGTACTGACACGCACTCACACACTCCGGTTTCTTTCCTTCTTTTTTGGCTTCTTTCCTTTCTTTCTCTCTCTCTCTCTCTCTAGGTGGTGGATTTTTTTCTGTTTCCTGCGCCGTGTCCGTGCCTCGTCCTCGCTTTCTTAGCGCGTTCCACTCTTTTGTACATTCGCGTGATGTTCCCTTGTTCTTCTCGGAGCTCGGTCGTGCGGGATGCGACCGCTATGCGGCGCACTCGGGGTGAAATTCAATTAGGCGACGAACGGCAAGCCAGTGCGCGGTGTTCGGGACACTCGCCTCTCTAACGAACGCCCTTGACTTCTGCCGGCTCACGGTGGAGATCGAAGTCCTTTCCTTCATCGTCATCAGCATATCTCCCTCTTTACTTCTCTCTCTCTCTCTCTTTTAGCACGCTTCAGGAGCTCACAGCACTATTGATGTGTCTGTGCGCGGCGGAACGGTGCACGGACCTTCATCTTTCAATAGTCATAGTTCTGCATGCGAGCCCCCCCCCCCCCCCCCCCCACCTTAATGCTGCCTGTAGAGACGAGGCATATTATGTGAATGTTATGTGCATGGTATGGGTAGGGTGCTAATGATTCGAGTTCGTACTCCAGAGAATACCCGTCCTCCTGGCGGCGAACTCGATGGTACAGGGAATTGGGAATGAATCCTCGTTGTGCGCATAGGGGTTAAAGGAATGTTATCGACTGGGCCGCAGCAGTTAGTAGGACAGTCGTAATGAGCACTTTTGAGGCAAGGAATCGGTGAAATTCGCATAGGTTGGTAGAAGCCGGACCGAAGCTGGCCGTGCCTAGCACAGCGGCCCTTACACGGCACTGAATTTGATGATGCAACGCAGGAAATGAATTGAAATGAGGCGAAAAAGGAATAAAATTTAAGGCCTTCAAAAATGTTGGCAAAGGTCTCCGTCCTGCAGAAAACATGATACGATTGTGACGGCTGATAACTGCGACAAAAATGGTCTGTGAATCAGCAGAGGATACAACAAGCAAGGTTGCAGTTGAAATTGTTTCCTTTCAACCAAAATGTAAATTAAAAATTTAATTATTTATAAATACTGTGGTTTCAAAAACAAGAGCATCGCAGGTGGGTGCATGAATTTGTACAACACCAAAGGGCGAAAAGAAAAAAAATTGCAGCAGCCAAGGCGCCACCAGCAGCGAAATTACTGCATCACACTGTATCGTTATCACAACATTAGAATACATACACTATAGTCATCGAGCCAAGTCTATAACAGGCATATATATCGACTATCATATAAAAATGATGGTCTATTTGCGTAGTTGGGCCAAATGCAAATTAGGTGCGCTAGTTGTTCGGTTTTCACTTCGGTTCCGGTGTTCAGAGCCACTGTTCACAGATGGCAGTTCTACGGTTAGCCATAACGTATTAGTGCCCATATATGCGGAGTTGTTCATTCTCTACATTCATAGATCCCTGGCAGTCTTCTTACCACCCCTGGCGCAGTGGTGCAGCGGTCGAGCGATGTTCCACTGCCCTTCTATGGCGGGTGCTACCATCGGTGGGACTTGGGTTGCGACCCAGGTTGCCCTTCCTGAGCAGCCTCTCACTATTAATTGAGCTTCCGAATGACACAATGCGCAGGCGCTGATCTGCCCATCGAGGGGTGGGCAGGGGAGGTTAATTGTTTCTAGGGAGATAAAATCCCTTCAGGAATGAGAAAAGAAAATCGATATACAGCCGGTTTATTTCAGTTCCTTCGTGTCCAAAACAAGGCATGGCTGGAACCACCTTCCGGCCACGGTTGTCTTAATTATTGGTTCTTATTTATCTTAATAGACATCCTCCTAAATATTTTTTTCCTACTTTATTTACCCTTTCCTCTCTCCAGATACTGTAAAACCCTGAGAGAACAGATAGTAAGATGAGGCTAAAGGTGCGAAGGCTCCCCCCTCCCCACTCTCACTCCTCCGTTTTGTTCTCTACCACGGGTAAGAAAAAAGAAAATAAAAACCAAATGTAAGAGCACAATTCGATATATATATGAAATCAATGAACCGCCCATTACATAAGAGGTACACACCACGTTTTGTTGGCCGGAATTTTTTTTTTTTTTTTGAGGTACTGTTGCGAATGTCATCAGAAACTGACAACAACGAGACAGATCGAGAAATGATGGGCGGTCACTGGAGAAACGGCAGAGAGCTAAATGGCACTTTATTCACAGAGTCGCAGATTCAATGAAAGGTAGCTTCAAGGACATGGGCAGGGCATGTGATTCGGAGAGCAGTTAAGCGATGGACCCTTATAGGGCAACGGAGGTGATTCCAAGGGAAGGCAGGCGTAGAAAGAGGCAGCAGAAGTCAGGTGGGTGGACGAGAATAAAAATTTAGCGGCTGTAAGGCGGCCGCATCTGGCGCAGTGCAACGTCAATCGGAGGTCAGTGGGCGAGACCTTCGTCTTGCTGTGCACACAGTTATGCTTCTTCTTCTTCTGATGATGATGATGATGATGTTCATCATAATGAACCTCCGACAAGCAGGAAAGAAGTCAGTTTAAGCGAGCAGGCGGCCCGCCTTCCAAGAAGGAGAAGGGTAAACAAAGTTCAAGGAAGGTCATGCGCTCAGTATGTTCTCGAGAACCAAGGATTTATTTTGTAATCACGTTGCAACAATGCGTTCAGGTATAACGGGAAGCCACTGTGCGCAACCTCCAAAAAGCTCGCTTAGGAGGAAAATATCGTGGAGTCACAGACCTTTTCGCTCACAATGGCTGGATTTTACACTTGAACAACGCCCCATCGTTGCCCGCTATTGAAGGGCTCAATCATTCTTAGTCTTCGTCACCCATGCAGCGTCAACCTTGGAAACGACTTTGCTGGTCTGGACTAGCACCCATTCACTAAACTGAGGAAAAAAAGAAGAGCTACATCGATGACACTTTTCTTCAGAGGCGAAACTGAAGAGCGTTGCAATGGACCATACCGAGAAATTCTGGGTGAAAGCATTTTTCACAGGGAAAGAGTTTATGAAGGCAATTTTTTTTCATATATTGCAAGATTTCACTATAACAATCAATATATCCGCAGGCAGGCTCCCATTTTTTTTTTTTTGCTAAATATTCCAATATTACAAAATTTTTGTTCAAGAATGCTTGCCGTTTTCCTCTTGTTTTTTCTCACCGAACAAAAGTAAAAGGATGAGCAGTCAGTTCCCAAGACAATTGAAATTCTACAGACAGCGATGACTCGTTTTACAAGTCTTGTACTACCCGCCTCGCTTCTTTCCACTGATTTCGAAAGCCGGGGCACAGCCTGCGCATAATTAAGCAAGCCAGTAAGGTGAATGAATTGATCACTGAGCCTAAATATGAATCGCCTCTCTCTTCTTCCCAGTAGTGTTAACAGGCTCTTGCACGGAAATATAACTCAACCGTGATAAATGACATGCCACAAGATAGAATAGCCGTGGGAAAATAAACGCCGCTATGCCGTAACACACGCTTCTTCTCTAATGACAAAACAAACAAAAAAAAACAATTTTGAACTTGCAGCGCACCCTGTTGTTCATAGTGCTTATGATGAAGTCAGTCAGCGTTTATTCCACTCGGCAATTCATATCTGGAATGTTATCCTTGTCAAGCAGCCAGAAATGCAACGAGCACGCAAGTTTTTAATCCTTATAAGGTATAAGCGATCAAGCTTTCAATGACAGGCGAACCAAGAACGCGGAGGTTAGCACGCAGAGACTGTCACGATGCATGGCAACTACACGCTGGTTGTTTGTTCTTGGCTGCTGAGTATCAAGTAGCAGCGCCAGCTACATCTTCAGTAAAGCATACCATGTGCACAAGAGTTATCGTCACTGGCCGCTGTGCTGAATGTGGATCTACTGAGGACTACTTCGTCCGGGTACTTCGGCTTGAGCTTCAGAGTCCAAAGAAACTCGTAGGTGTCAGAATTACGACACGAACTTCCGCAGACTAGCCGACACGTAGAAGTGGTTTACCAGGGGGCCATTAGGACGACTTGCAAAGGGTGCTCGTATATCATAGTAAATGACAGCACGTGATGCCTGAAAAGTAGTCAGTATTGCAGTTTTGCCTCGTGGTTTAGATGCTGGAAGCCAAATAAACGCTGCAAACTGACAGTCAACAGGCCCCTAATAAGCTCAATAAAATTTGTTCAGTGGTAGAAAATAAGTCCTGCAATCCCAAGAAATCTGTAGCGTCTTGTGGTGTTAAGCACGATAAAAGATTTGTGCCGTGCTCCAAAGGGGTAGTTTATAAAATCCCCCTGTCCTGTGGTCAGATATACATTGGGCAAACGGGGCGTTGTATTAACACGCGACTCGGAGAACATCTCAATTCATTAGAATCTAATCGCTCCACTAATCTAGTTGATCATTGCCGAGAGTGTCAATCCTGTTTTCCGTCCTTGCATTGTACTGACATTTTGTACAAACACACCGACTAGTTGACCAGGGAAACCATCGAGGCGTATAATATGGCAAAGAAAGCAAGATTGTGTGTCAGCAAACCATCCCTGGTCCTGCGTGACTGTCAGGTTGCATATCTGGATATCACTTAGTAGCACGTGCGTTCTGGTTTTGGTGTTTTTTGTTTTCTGTTTCCTTTTATAAGCGTGTTCCCTGTGATTAAACTTTAGTTGAAAGTCAGCGCTTGTTCCTGTGTATTCTTCCTTTCGTCCCTGTTTGTTCGCGCTGTTTTTTGCATAAACTGACAGTGGTGTAATGGATTGAGGAGTAATGCTCAGTAATAGCTCCACTGAAAAACTTTTTTAAGCGTTTAGCAGACCTTATATGTTTGGAAAACGCGTTCGTTCGTGAAATTTTTCGCACTTGGGTTTGAAGTAGACTCTGTGGTTGCACACGCTTCAATTTCAGGAACGAGCGAGGTCAATTCTGATGAGTAGTCAGTTAAAGAGAGCCTGATTGTTAAACTCAGGAGTGAACCAAGCAGGCAATAAGTATTGTGCACTGATACTAGAAAATGTTAGCCCAATATTTTAGGGAAATCCCTCCAAGCGAGTTAATTAATAATCAATTAATTACTAGATAGCATCTACCTAAGCATCCACCAATGGAAAAGATATACTGCTTTCATAGAAACTTTGTAGCGGAAGAAAACTTGGTCCTGATCCAGGAATAGAACAGGGCGCCCTCATCGCCTATCCCCTGCAGTACAAACTAAGCTACCCAAATGTTAAGCAAATGTTTCACCCACTCTTTGTCAGTACGGGATTTAGGTTGATGACCGAATATTTCCTGCACCTTCTTCACGTTCTCTCGGTCGCTGCGTTGGAGTAGCGGCGGCCTACCAGAAACTGCTGCAGATGATGATGCATTTTTATGACGCAAGTGTATGCGTGGCCAAAGAGCGCCTTGACACAAGTTATTTTGGTCTGCTCAAGGTGGGGTCAGAGACGTATTTCCCAAGCATTTCACCCTAAATAAACTGAGCACCAGACCAGGGGAAAGCTTGCACCCATTGTATCACCGATGGGTACCCGGCGGCAGCGGGGATCGAACCCCTCTCCTCCCGCATGCGAGGCGGGTGCTCAGATCACTGAGCAATCACTGCGGTCCCAGAAACTGCGAGTGAACGTTTCTTCTCAGTCCACGTCACAGTTTCTGCGCGCACCGCTACATCCAAGGTAACGTTCGTTGCTACCGTGAAAAGCCTGGTTGTGATATAAGCCCAAGGACTCCACGTCATTTCTCAACCTCTATGTAATCGTTTGCTTCCTTCTGGATAGTATCTTCGCGCTTAAAAGGAAATAAATACAAAAGAAAAATAAACTTATTAAAGAAAGAAAACAGGGTGACAGTCTAGCCATACGCGGATAGGGGAAGGTCGCTGTCAAGTCAGAAAGAAGAGTGCTTAGTATAGCGGACCGTCTCGTAAAAAGAGAAAGAGCGCAAGAGGAAGAGTAACGGACTCGCTGTCGATGTCCTTTCGTGTTCTTTCTTTTTCGCTTTTGAGTTGTGTTTTCGCGGCAGGAATGAGTCACCCGTGAGTCACCTTGTGCCCCCTGGTTACTCATGTATTTGTCGTGGGATCCAGCATCAGAAGCAGAAGTCCCCCTGCTTCTGACACACACGGCTTGTCCCGTGTGGCGCCGCGGTCAACACTCATGACTTATTAATGGAAGATGTCTGCGGCATGGTCAAGGCCCTAGATACCTTGGTATCGGTCCAGTCATACTGCCATGGAACGACAGCGAGCGATACCCTTGCTTGCGCTTGGTCTTCTGTTTATCATTTGTCTTATTGAAACTGACACCCTCGGTTCCGAAAGCTTTTTTTTTGCAGACAAGCACACCTCAACTGTGCGTAAATGGGCACGCGCGTTTGCTTACTAATGCCCAGTAAAACGTTACTTAAGACTGGAAAATAGATTAAATGACTTTGAATGAACTTACTGCTTGAATCAGTCTGCAGTAAAGAGTGCATCAAGTTCTAGCTCCCGATTCCAGCGGCTATAGTCTCGCTTTGGCCGTGGCTCATATTAGAGCGTGGTTTACAAGACATGCGCTCGAAAAAAGGCAAGCATCATTCATGAGCTATATTGGGGAAATGAAGCGGTGGAGCTCTGTGAACTGTTCTTGCTTTTCATATTTTGGGCCTTTCTTAATCGGAGGCTACTGGCAGTGGCCCCTGGCCACTCACCAGTAACAAGGATCTCCTACAGCTTCACCACTAGAGAAAATTCCTTTATCGAATGCATAGTTACTAGTTTCTTGAAAGAAAAAAAAAATACCATCAACAAGCTGATTTATATTTTCGAAAGAACTGAGCAAGCTATAGTGTCCAGGACGGATCATAATGATACATTCAACACTTTGTTGAGAGTGTGGGGTACGGGTACATGAATTGAAAATTGGTTTTTGAGGAATGAAATGGCGCAGTATCTGTCTCACGTCTCGGTGGACACCTGAACCGCGCGGTGGACACCTGAACGTTAAAGATCCCCAGGTGGTCGAAATTGTTCCGGAGACCTTCCTATTCTTTTTTTGGGGCGAAATAAAAATGCAGAAAACAGATTAGCGCATTCTAAAGCATACAGTAGCACCTGGTGATCAGGTCCTAAAGCAGTTCTCGTGGAGTCGCATATCACGCATTTCGTCAATGGAATGAGAGGAACAGCATCCTTCTCTCCTTTTTATGGCCCTTCGGTACGGCTCAGGCTCACTTATACGTTTATTTAGTCTTTAAAAACGCGCTACTATACTTTTTTTTACACTGCAGACAAATAAATAAAAATAGCGAGCTAAACAAAAAAACAGCACTTCTATAAACTCACTTAATAACAACACAAAAGTGACGCATGCGGTCGTAGAAAACGCAAAAAAAAATGGCTGAGGCTTAACTTGGTTAAGCCTGGAGAATGCGAAGCATCATCGTGTCCCGTAATTTGGAGGCGCACAACCACAGCGACGGCGCGAGGTGGGCCCCCGTTTCTCCACTGTCGTGACGTCATCGTGTCACGTGGTGTGACGTCATGTATCACGTGATTTGGAGGCGCACAACCACAGCGACGGCGCGAGGTGGGCCCCCGTTTCTCCACTGTCGTGACGTCATCGTGTCACGTGGTGTGACGTCATGTATCACGTGATTTGGAGGCGCACAACCACAGCGACGGCGCGAGGTGGGCCCCCGTTTCTCTACCGTCGTGACGTCATCGTGTCACGTGGTGTGTCGTCATGTATCACGTGATTTGGAGGCGCATAACCACGGTGAAGGACTGAAGTGGTAGCTAAAGTAGTATGCTTCGCATAAAAAACGCTGCTTTCGCTTGCCGCTCGATTGCTGCCTTTTCAATGTGCACTAAAACTTTCCGCCTTCTAATGGGAGCGAGAAAATGGTCAGCGATAAACGTCTCTTAGGCTCCTTCTCACGGTTCTGGCGCAAGCCCCGCATGCGACATACCAAGAGGCAGTAAAATCTCTCTTCGTGTAATGTCAGCCTGAACTACGAGGGAGATATCACGTTGGGAGAGTTGGTAATATGCGGTACTGCGTGTGGAGAATCGCAACTTGTTGCAAATGTTTTCACGGTGTCATGCCAAAGTGAAGTGTTGTTATTGCATTATGCTACAGCCAATCATCATCATCATCATCATCATCAGTAGCATCAGTCTGACTACGCCAACCGCAGGGCAAAGGCCTCTCCCATGTCTCTCCAATTAATCCTGTCCTTTGTCAACTGCGGCTACCTTATCCTCGCAAACTTACTAATCTCATCCACCCACCTAACTTTCTGCCGTCTCCTATAGCTGTACTCTCGCCTTCTCTAGTAATCCATTCCGTTATCTTTGAAAACGATCGGTCATCCTGCCTTCGCATTTATGATGATGATGATGATGATGTTCTCAGGCTTAATGGCACATACCCACGGCGGGGAATTCGCCAGAGTGCATAGATGCCCTGCCCTTGCCCATTTCGTCTTTCTTATTTCGGCTGCAGATCAAGCTAGGCTAGTCTGCAGCCAGTTAACATGCTAATTAAAGAATAAGCAAATTTTTTTCGTTGCAAGGCGGAGTCCAAGATTGGAGTCGTCTAGCTTTCAGCCCCAAACGGTTTTTTGATGTGCAGGGGCTCTGGCAAAAAATCGTCCGAAAAAGTGCTTACAATTTCAGTTCTCGGCTCCGAGCAGCTGCTGGGAATCACCGTGCATTTCTATTGGTTTCCCCTCTAGTTTTACTACGGATCGCGCCAGTGAAACTTGACGAACTGATGCGAAAAACTGGAGGTTGAATGTACGTACTTCATCAGTGCCTTCAGCTACCGCAGTTTTCTGTAAATTGCCAGAAGGCGCATCGCAAGATATTTTTTTCGGGACTGTGGGGAAGAGCACGGGGGGTAGTGGTGAGCTCTGGCACCTTCTTAGATACGTACTTGATTCGCAAGATATTTTTTTCGGGACTGTGGGGAAGAGCACGGGGGGTAGTGGTGAGCTCTGGCACCTTCTTAGATACGTGCTTGATTCGCAAGATATTTTTTTCGGGACTGTGGGGAAGAGCACGGGGGGTAGTGGTGAGCTCTGGCACCTTCTTAGATACGTACTTGATTCGCAAGATATTTTTTTCGGGACTGTGGGGAAGAGCACGGGGGGTAGTGGTGAGCTCTGGCACCTTCTTAGATACGTACTTGATTCGCAAGATATTTTTTTCGGGACTGTGGGGAAGAGCACGGGGGGTAGTGGTGAGCTCTGGCACCTTCTTAGATACGTAATTGATTGCCAAACTACGTAAAGGTATCGGTGAACGCGCAGAGCGAGATAATTAACTGCTCTGTCAACTCAAATCCGACTCGCTTTACGCACCGAGGAAAAGACACCTGGCATAAAGTGAAAAAAATTTTTTAGTTCCACAGCATGAACACAGGAAGATATGAGCAAGTTTGCGGGAAAAGCTAATGAGAACAGCAAAATGTCACTAGTCTGCATCAGGCGACGTGCCGCATAGCATAACACGCGCCTACGACGTTATCTGCCCAGTTGAGCCCGCTGATGGACAAGGGCCTTTCCAGTACCCTTATACTTTGCGAATAACAATAGCACTTACTGATACCAGCGAACAGACGGGATCACTAGGAGAAAGAGTATTCCTTCTCCGTCTGTTCACTGTTACCAGTATGTTCTATTCACACCAACTGGCCCGCATGGTTCACCTTGTTAAAGTTCATATAGCAATAGCTTCAGATTTCCAAAACCTTCCTCATGTACCGACTCAAAAAGCAAGGGACGATATGAATAGGACCCCTGAAAAGAGGGGGGACGCTTCTGAGGATTCGAGCAGCCGTACTCTAAGAGAACTCAGATTTGTTCTGGCTCTGGGCGACGTAGAAGTGACCGTGGGAGCTACACTGCACAGTGGTCGGCCTTACTTATTAGCCTATAGTGTCGCTACGACGGAGCAACTTCCATGATTGTAGCCGCACCTGGACTGTGCGTGAGAATGGGGGGATCGTGCCCCTGCTGCCAAATAGGTAACGGGCTAACTGTCCTGTGGCTTCACCTTGATACCTCCGCCCGAGTTTGAGCAGCTACCGGCAGTATGAGGCAACTTAAAACCATCGCTGTAGCGCAGCTCGCTACAAGGACACAGACGAGATGACATACCTAGTCCTTGTCATGTGTTGCGCTACAACGATGTCGTGTGTTGCGCTACAACTCCATGGACCATGGACAGTCACCTATGTGGATATCGAGCTATTGGAAGCACTGCCTGTGACAAAAAATGAAAAAGCTTTCTACTCCTTTCTGTACGCTGCACAGCCCACGTTGCCCATGCCTCTGCAGGAGAGACGTATGGTACTTTCCTTTTACAAAGCCACATTCTCACATGCGGGGCTTGAGCTTCGAGCTTCAGCTCTCGAGCCACGCAACAACTCTTTAGGGTCGGCGAGTACTAGGTGGGGCCAGTTTGGAAATCACTGAGGGAAAACCTTTTAACGCAACGAAGATGGCAACGCGGCCAAGGAAAACAGCTTCATGAACTGCTTCAGAATGGGTCCTACCAGGCTTCGTGCGCACTGAGTATGCATCAGCACATGATGCTGAAGAAGCACAGGAGAATGACGTAAACTCGTAACACGCAGAAGACACCGATGAGAACGTAAGAATATCAAAACAATTTCTATTGCTCAGAACGACACACGACTGAAGAGTGACTCGAATACATCCCGGCGGTAATAAATTATTCTTCGAAGCAGTTGCCGCGAGGAAGACGACGCGCCGGGGAGTGTTGGTGGTGGACGATGGCCGATGATAAGTGAATGATGCGGTAAACGTGCAGAGCGGGCGGTCAATTAAATTGTGTTTTCGTTAGGCAATAGATGTGCAATAATTGTGCAATCCTGCTTCTGCTACTGAGTCAAACAGCTTTTCTTTTTTTTTTTAGCTAGAAGCACAAACACATTTAATCGCTGCTGCAACATAATGGCGAGGCTTACGCCTTTCGCGTCTTACTATCACCCATTAAAACAAAAAGAGAGGATTACTGCAAGAAAAGCAGTAGAATATTGTTTTACCCAGGTCACCTTAGCCCTGTATTGGTTAGTTGGGCTCCCATTGGAACCCACGTATAACAACGCTATCTGCATAGAGGACAATGACCTGTGTCACGACATCCGGCGTCGGCGTAGATGCAAAGGGTGCACCTGTGCAGAGCGTGAGCAGAGATGAAAGGACGGCGGTATATGGTTTTTGCATAGCGCACCTCAGGAGAACCTGTGCGTTTGGACGGAAAAAAATGAGCCAACAGTAGGACATCGAACAGAGAGAGACTGGACACGGGAAAGCCAGAATGTAGCAGCACAGCGGACCTCATGCGTTAATGCTATTTTTTCTCTTCTTGAACGTTTCTCACCGAAGAACTGGGAGGCACTCTGACGCTCTACAACCGAGAAATAACCTTGATATCTGTCTTCACTCTCTGAGAACTTGTTCTGCATTAACCGGGCTTTCCTGCAACTGACCAGACTTGATATCCGTAGCCAATCACCATGCAAACAAAGTCGTCTTAACGCTGATGAAAGCCGCCTCGGTTTCTCGGAATATGACGACCCGAAATCCATCTGGAAAACTCCCACGACGACCTCCTCCTGGAACAGTCGTTGCGTACGTAAAGCGAGCACCAACCGCGCACTCTAGTGATCACTGTCTGTGCGCGCTGTACGTGGACGTCAGATATCGTCAATAATGTCGCAACGCCCCTGTACACAACGGCGCGCCCTGCGACGCCTCTCAGCGATAATCAGCCGTGGTGCAAGACAAACCAGCGGCTGTGACTCATCTGCCGCCATTAAAAATAAGCAATTCGAACTTGAGGGGGCTGTTCCGAAGAAATTCACACCGAAGCATGGAAAAGACGGGCTCGACGCGAAGAAGTTGAATGCAAAAGAAATCAACGTAATCGCGCCGCGTACCCACGTAACGACGTCTTCGCTTGACGTAAGCCGCCCGGCCGCCCAATGGCGATGCGACGTCTCTCGCGACAGACGTGTGCCGAACGGGCGCAGCGCTGAATGTGGAGAGGAGGAAGCGCTGGAGGCGAGGCGGAAAGACGCGGTCCGTGAAATGGTCGCGAAGACCTTGGGCACCGGTGGAAGTCTTGCCCTTTTCCCGCGCACCTCCTCTCCTCTTGCGACTCGCCTTATTGCCTACCCTCACTCGCCACTCACCTCCGGTGACTTTTATTTCGCCCACATCCAGCTCTTTTTTTTTTCTTGCCCTTTCTCTCGTTCTTGCTTAATATTCTTATTGCTATTGGGCCAGTTTGTTTTATGCTTTATGGATGCGGATAACTCCGCTTTCTTTCCTTTTAGTTGCGCTTTTGCTTGTTTCCCCTTCACTCTCTTTTTGCTAGCCAGCTCTGTGCCTTCCCAGGCTGTACGACAGCATCCGAAACTTGTGGGAAATATTCCGGTAGAGTAGAGTGGAAGTGCGCGTGTTTCAACCTTTGGAGATTCGGATACCTGGCTCAGAAAGAACTGGCGTTTTTTTACAACTAATAAAGCTCCTAAGATACACACACAAGCGTAGGCACAGAAACACAGTGGGCATGCCCTCCATTCCCCAGTGTGTCTTTTCCACTTGGCTAAATGTTTTTGCAAAAGGCGAAGTACAGACCACACTGAAAGAGCGATTGCTGCGTGAAGGGAAGAAAAATCAGTATTTGCATTTTTTTAACAGCTTTCTTTTGAAGTGCATGCTTTGTTCAGCAACGAACCAAAGTAGGAAACGAAATTCTGTGCAAACAAAATTCTCTGTGTGAATCACAGAAACTGTAGCTTTAGCAAACCATTACAACCAGTGTGAAGAGCACATTAGTGTGCTGAGTGAATTATGTAGAGTGGGGTGCATGGAATCTTCACTACTGAGAAAAATACCTAGGAGTTATCACGTTTTGTTTTGCGAAGCATTAATTACATTACGCGATGAAGCCGGCAACCATAAAGGATGTCATCCCCTAATTAAAGAGAAAATAAAACAGAAATTACATCACTATTTCTGTGCTCAAATACAAAATATCCTGACTACTGTGCATTAACGTGGCGAACCGGAGATGGTCTAACGGCAGCAGGACTTTTTGTTTTATTATACTAACTGAAAAGCATCGCGCAGACCGAGTTAAGCGTGTAAGACGACAAGTTTACTCTTTGCATGTCTGGCTTAACGCAACGCATAAAGTGTCGAAGCGGCAGAATTTTAAGGACCAAAGTGGCCGCAGCCGTGATCCAAAACTGAAGTGGTCTATAGTTAGCCTTACAACCACATCTTGGCCAGTACCTAGGAGAGCCTCTATGGCCATGGACCACTGAAGATCTGCCGATTGTCATGGACCACAGAACATACAGTTTATTCTTGTCTGCAGCAAGCGTACACATAGAATGGCTAGGCCAGTTTTTCTAACGTGCTCGCGCGCGGAACCTTACGAGCCGAGAAAAAAAAAATAAAACCGGCTTCGCAGAGGACAACCGGCGCGAGGAGAGTACGTCCACTCCACGTCATCCACGGGTGGCCTCGTCCGGGCGCCGGTAGCCGACCACCTCGCTCGGCGCCCCTTACCTGCCGAAAGTGCAAGTGTGCGAGAGATGAGGGTAGGGAGGAGGGAAGGAGCCAGAGATGCAGCGAGTGAGAGTGGCAGCGTTCTCCACGGCGCCGCGGCGATGGAGAGGGCGGGGGTGTTGGCTGCCTCTCTGTGGCGGCGGTGTGCTGGGGGAGCCCCTTTCTTCTCTCAGAGAGAGCGCTGTTTACCAATTCCCCGCCTGGAGACCGGTATATAAGAGCGTGGCTGCTCCCCGAGGAGGCATCCACATCGAGCTCAGCCTCAGAGGAACTCAAACACAACCAAATCCCATACTTACCAGTGCGCGCCACTCATCTAAGTCAATATGAGGACCTTCGCCCTGTTCGCCGCGGTTTTCGCCTTCGGTAAGTACTTGCTTCCTTCCGATGATCCCTGACAGCCTGCGCCCTAATTAGCGGTTGGGTGGAGTACGATAATTAGGTTACGAAGGTTAATGAATGGCCACGTGGTTCGGTTTATCACATCTCATCTGGTGGCCAAGACTTTCTGAGCATCTAAGCCAGTTGCAGTTCTGACTTCGGAATATCCATAGGCATGGAACGGTTCTAGTGTCTTCTGCAGTGAAAAGACGCCCCCTACAGATCGTTCGACATGTATGCGCTAAGTTGGCAACCCATACCTGAACTTAAGTTTCGGCACCCTAGGATGCAGATCGCCAGAACGTGTCCGGGCATCGATACTGTGCGCTTATCTTGTCGATGGTGGAACCTTTATCACAAATCGCAGTCGTGGTTGAATCGGCACGGAGACCGCATTGCAAACAGTCGCGCTCTGAGCAGCAATTTATCTCAGCGACTACTTCTACGCAGATCCCTGAAACAGGCGGAGTTACACTTCCTATGCTATTTCCTAGAGGAACGCTAAGCGAACGCACTTGGCGAGCTTCTATCTGTAGTTTATATTAGTGGCGCGATCAGCTGGGTCGAAGAAGTGGGCAGATCATACGCGATGCAAGACATGAATGGAACCGAGCGGAAGATTAAGGAGGGACGTCCATAGGGGCATGGCATGCCACGGCATTGGTGCTTTATTCCCACAGCGCGTCCGCGCCTCTATCTAACGGCTCGTCTTCACCCCTTCTCGGCTCAACAGAGTTTCCTCACCGCCTTAATCGTCTTCCCTTCCAAAAGCCAGAAAGGCCCCCCAAGAAATCAGCCCGAAATGTAATGACAGACAAAATGAGTGCGGCCACAACCAAAAAGTAGACGGTAGGAAGGGAACGCGGAGAAGGGAACTGTTAGGAGAGCGACGGCGTTGACTTTTTTTCATTTTCTTTAGATATATCTACATCTCTCGACTGCCGTCTCGCCGGTCAGGAGTGCTGCGGGCGCCTCGAGAGCACGGCGGCAGCAACCAGTGTCCCAGTAACCCCAAAGCGGTCCTCTCGCGGCGAGGGATCGGCCCCTCGGCGGGGCGCTTCTAAAAAACCCCACCTCCTTTAGCTCTCTTCTCTTTTCTTTCTTTCGTCAGTAGCGCTCCACTGAAGGGAGAAATAGATGCTGGCAAAAGTAAGAGGAACCCCGACACGGCATCTGCTCCCCGCTAGAACGCTCACGGCGCCCCGCCGCCCAACTTCTTCTCCTCCTCCACATCCCAGAAGGAGGACCGTAGAGGGAAAGAAAAAAAGATGAAGTGTGCGAACGTTTTCACTTCTTTCCCGGGTTACCCCGTTAATGCCGCCGCAAGAGGGTTCGCAGCACGTGCAGGACGCGTTCCAAGGCCCCGACTCTTGCATCCCGGCTCGCAGGGGCTGTACAAATCTGCGACGAAGCACTCGCTTCCAAAAAGCTCCTGTCAGATTCGTTGTCAACTTTGCCGCATGCGTACAGAAGGGAACAAATTTAGAAGGCCGCCAAAGGAGACTTTTAGCGAGGGCTGTTCGCACTTTTGGCCGCGTCCTCAGGGAAGGCGAGAGAATGAGTCGAAGCATAGATACGTTTTCTTGCCCTGTCCACAAGGTGACACTGCTTGAAATTTCTTGCTTTTATCGGTTCTAAATAACCACAACGATAGAGAGTCGATACAGCGCTTGATTTGAAATGTACGTCCTTGGTCGCAGACGTTCGGGACCTGCAACTTCTCAGCTACATTACGATTTTGTGTCCCACAGCTCCAGGCTTAGCCGCGAAGATTAGATAAGAGGGAAGACCATAGTATATTTAAGTACATTCAGAGAGAGGGGAAGAACCTCCTCCCCCCTGCTTCAGCAGGTTAGTTGTACTTTTTCGCAGACTCCGGTCGAAGTCAAGTTTCGCTCATGAAAACTATACTTCCAGGTAAAAAAGGCAGAACGATTAGATTATGAAAATAAGACCCTCGTCACTCCCGCTTCAAGTGCCTGAATTCAATAAGGCGTTTCGTCGCCAGCCAGCCCGCAGGGGCGCCGTCGACTGTGCCCATTCTATCAAGGCTCCTCGTAGACCTGAGAGGTAAACGTCCAGACAGCGAGACAAGGAGGCTATCTCTTTGCGCCACGCGCCGTGACCTGACAATGCGCCACCTTGCACGCGCCCAGCAGTAGATGCAAATCGCGCGCACAGCACGCAGCCAGACAGCTCAGACACAAGCCTCGATCGCGGGCGAAGCAACAGCAGCGAACCCGTCTCGATCGGCGGCGGCAACACGCGTCTTTTCCGAAACACCTTGAACTCAAACTAACGGCACTGGACGGACGTGCCCTCACTCCCGATGATAAGCGCAGTGTTGCAAGCACGCCGCTTCGAATCTCGCTGCCGCCGCTGCACGCAGATACTTTCGCAATGGAAAGGTTTCGGTCTTTCATATGGAGCGAGCAACAGGTCCCACAGTGCGCGTCGACGGCATCGCCGATGGAGGAGGCATTGGTCGGTTCCCCGTGGAGCGAGTAAGATCACGTGATAAAGGCGAAAGACTGGCGTGAACGTGCGCAGTGTGTGTATGCAGTGTACGCCATGCATGTCTGAAATGCATTTCCTTCATTTCTTCCTTCCTTCCTGCTTCAGAAAGCGCTATTGGGCGCGTATGCGGTGACTACTTTGTCTTCTTCTGGCTTCATTAGCAAGCCGGTGCATAGAGATTTCATGATACGAAGGGTCGATAACCCGCGGGCTTTCATGCATAATGACTGAGTAGACTACATCGTAAACGTAACGCCATGCTAATAATGCATAGACGGCAAAGGTGTTAAAGCTTCAGATGCTAGTAGCGATCCGCCGACCTTTTGTGTCTTACAGATGTCGAATGCATTTCGCAACGAGACGAGCGATGCATGCAAATAGCAAGGAGAAGGATGTGTCTTGCTTGATTATACACCTACGAGGAAGCCCATGCAGTTAACCTTGGGGAGTCGCTCGCGACGCTGTCCGACTATCGTTCAGGCAGAACGTCGCCACCCCCGATATTCTGCAACTTGTCGCGGCTACGTACTGGCACACAGCCCTGCAAAATACTGCAGCGGCTTCTGACCAAAAGCTTTATCTTCGCGACCGCGAAAAAGCACGAAATGAGATATGTCCCGTCTAGGGTGTACACACCCTGTTCAACGTATCGGACGCCCGGGCTGATCTGAGAAGGGATACGGGCGCTACATACGAGGCACATGTCGCGCTGCTAGCGGGGATCGTGACGCTGCAGCGGACCAGCTGCTATAGTGTTCACTGCCCACACGAACTCTCTTTTTCTTTCTCAATGTAGGCCGCCACTGTGCTGCAGCGTATTTTTAGATAAAGGTCAGACTTCGGCAGAGAGGAAAAAAGTACAGCAACCCAACTAGCCAGCCAGCCTTCAACGGTCCGTACGCGGTCGTTGGTGCTTGCGATTGTGCGGGGCGCGTGTGGCGCGATCTCACCCGAAAAACGGCGACTGCGGCGGCAATCGTACAGACACTACCCGAAGGCAGGTGGACAGATAATCCCCGAGAAGGCGACGCCGACTTCTCTCGCGAAGGTCGCGCTGTAAGAAGAAAGCGCCGCTTCCTCGGATCCGTGCGCCCCTCGCGAGCCAGCTGAGCGTCCCCCCCCGAACGAAAGAGAAATCACAAAGGCCATTAGACGACGACGCGCAGAAAGGGAAAAGACGACGACCGCGTCGTCTCGGGACCACTCGCTGTCGAACGACACAATCGTGCCGCTGACGGGGACAGTAATCTTCGGAGGGTATGGGTGAGCGTTGAGTGCGTCCCCTGTCCTGCTCGGAGCGTGCTTTCGGATACGAGGAAGCGAACACGTATCCATTGAAGAATTCGGACCCCCGCCCCCTCCGAACACGTGAGGTGCGCCCAAACGCGGGGAGACCGGAGGGGTGGTGGGGAGAGAGGAAACGAGCCGCGGGACGTGCTTATAGGCTGTACAACTGTAGCCCACGGCAAAACCAGGCGGCCGACTGTGACCGACGGCTGCGACTAATTTCCTTCGACTCTGGAATGCTTGTCTAACGCGATAGGTGCTCAAAGATGGAGTTACTGAACGCGTGTCAATGCCCTTAGCTGGACACACTCTTGGGTGCTTTTTCTTTCTTTGCTAAGGTCGGCTTCTTGAGGGACAAAAAAAAAAAAAAAACGACTGCGTCAGCTCTCCTCGGCAGGGACGTACAGAGGAAAAGCTTGTCAAATCAGTCACATCGGCAGTTAAGTGGTGGTGGTTTTAAGAAGGTTTCTGCAGCAGTGAGAAATGCGAAAAATGGTATGGCAAAGAACGAAACTCCGTTCCCCATTCCGCCCGTGCAAAATGGGGGAAAGAGTCGTTGAACTTTTCCCCACAACACTTGCTCACCTACGGCCTCGGCAGCCATGCAGAAAGCATGCTCTACACGTTACGGCTGGCGGCAATATATTCAAATATGCCGCGTCACAAATAAGCAGTTGCGAAGCACAAAAGCAGCATTGAAGGCGCGCGCAAACTTATTACTTTCCAACGCACGGCGCCTAGCAGCCCAACACGGCACCAATCATGCGTTATGAGCGCATGAACCCTTATTTGTTGAGCGTATTATCGTCATCGCAAGGTCATTGCAAGCAAGTCTAAAGATCTTAGCAGTTCAGATGTATGCGATATGCTACGAGGTCTCTTGCGCAGGTTATCAGTTCTCATACATCATGTTCCCACATTATGTTCTCATACAGGCTATGTTTTGATATAACAGGCCTAGCTAACCAATCGTTGTCCGTTTCTTTCTTTTCGTTTTCCGCAGCCGCCTACCAGGTCAACGGAGAGGCATGCAACTGCCACCTGCGCGAGCTGGATCTCTGCGCGGCCACGTTGCTGCTTTTCAACCAGAACCCATCCGGAGTGGCCACCACTGATGCTGAGGTCGACAAGCAGTGCGGCTTCCTCAAGGAGTCGCAGGAGTGCTTCAGGAACTTCACCACCCGCTGCGCCACCCCCCTGCAGAGGGAACTGATCGGCTTTGTCTCTGAGGGATCCCAGGAGCTCTTCAAGCAGTTCTGCACCAAGGGAACCGACGTCAGGACCAGTGAGTACCCCTTTCCGGAACCCTTTTCCTGGCCACACCTGGCTTCAGTAAAGTAGGGAATCGTGGTTGTTTCCAGTGTTTTCGATCTTCCCGAACAGCCAAGCACGCTCAAAGCATTACGCTCAGAACGCGAGTCTCCAACGCCATGCGCGGAAGTTATTGTAGCCATCATAATTTTGCCTTGCACAACAAAGACGGCTCATTAATACTCAAGATGGCACCGGATGGTGTTCTGAAACTCCAGCGCGGCGCTGTTGAGCCAGATAGACTCGATGTTATCGTAAAAGATCGACAGACTTCCGATGTACAAATGTACCATTAGCTTTTCAAAGCATGCTCGTTGCTTATGTTAGTAACCCAGACGCTATGCCACATTGCAACGCTTGGAAGCAGTTACAAGAAACGTATTCTACTCTTCGCTGCTTGGAACAATTCCAGCGTGCTCTTAACTGCCTGGCCTCCTGGCAAAAATTCTTCCTTATATTCACGGCTGAAACTTTTCCTTAGTCGTCGTAAAAGGAAGAAACAAAACGATGGGGTGGTTCTCGGGCAAGGAAGCAAATACTTTTTTATTTATTTTGCCGTGGCCGTCGAACCTACAAGACCCGCTTTGTTTTCCTTGTTGTTGGCCCAGGTCTTTGTTGACGCATTTTCGCGAACGAGCTGTTTGCACCCGGTCAAGACTCACCAGTGCATGACGTAACTGGCGGTGCAGCCAAGCGAATTGAGCTACCGCCTCGGAGTTTAGTTTTTGTGATAAAAAGCCTTCGTGCGACTCCGAGACAGCGTTACGTGAAAGTGGGAATTTTAACACTTTTTTTCTTCCTTCCCGCAGACTACCTGAAGCACGCTCCATGCCTTGGCCAGACTCTGCCCGACCAGAAGAAGTGTCTCACCGACATCCAGGCTGGTCTCGAGAAGGTCTCCACTGTTGCCTTCAACGACCGTGTCCCAGCTGCCTGCTGGTAGGTCTTTCCTGTCATTCTACCAGCTCATATATCACAAACAAGCGCCGGTCGTTGTCAACATGAAAGAGCAGGTTTTTTTGTTGTTACCTGCCTCTAGTATATACCAATACTATCATAAGGACGATGGCTTTCGCCCTCGGAGGAAAGAGAGAGACAGAGGCTTATGAAAAAAAAAACCCGTCATTTGTTCTCCAGTAATATAACGCATAAATTAGGCGCCAAGTATTTTGTAACTTGCTGCGAACCTCAGAACGAAGAGTCAAGCACAGCAATTATCGCCTGCTGGCAGACACTAAATTATCCTCAAGAGACCACAGCATCTGAATCTGAACATCTCTGAGAAACAGCTGAGCACGTATAGACAGGGTGGCTCTTTTGCTGGAACATATAGCGTCCGATGTTGCTCATACTCAAAGCTAGTGCAACACTCGTCCTTATCCGACTGGCGATGCCTTTTCTGTAGGGAGCAATGCGACTAACTTCCCTTTTCTTTCCCTCGCGCAGCATGTACAACCGCTACCAGGGCTGCACCCGCAAGGCCATCGCCAGCAAGTGCGGTGAGGAGGCCATCGAGTTCGGCGAGATCCTTGTCAAGATGGCCGCCTCCGACCTGCCCAACGTGGTGTGCACTTCCTACGGCGAGGCCAACGCCAGGTGCAACACCCTCCTGCCACCCCCCGGCACCAAGCCCTCTGGCAAGCCCACCTCTGTGCTCTCCCGTCTCTTCTCCGCCTACCTGGGCAACTAGAGGAGGACGCCGACGACGCACTGCTGGCAGCAGCGCTGCTCGGCCCTTCTGAAGCTTCCCCTAAGATCGGATGCGCCTCCATCCCCCGCCCTCTTCCTCGAAACGACCACCGAAGCCTAACGGACTCTCGCGGCGGTTGTGCTTTTGTTTTTATAGTTTTTTCCCCTCCTCCACCACTTCTTCACTACTCTCCCGGAAGGCCCGGGGCGGAACCTGCAGGACTGCCGCCGTACACGCCCGGGCCGACTCCTCCGCCTTGTCTCGACCGGCACAAACTTTCCCGTTGTCTCGCTCGCTCCGTCCCCCTCCTCCTCCTCTTTTCCACCCGCCTTCGTACGAGGAAAAGCAGGACATCAGAAACACATACATACAGAGAAAAGGGAACTCACACGGACACTCGCACGCTTGTCAGCGAAATTGGGGCGCTTCAGAAGAGGTGTTCCTGTACAATGGCATTTAGTTTATTATCAGCGTTTGGGAGTAGATAACCCCAGCGCGAAGTGAGCGATAGAGAATGCACAAAAAAGGACTGCAAAAAAATACATATAGAACGTGGTTGAATAGCAAGCCTTTGCATTTGTTTTGGGGACTTGTCTTGCCAACTGCGTGATCTCAAAAAGGAAAAAAAAAGCAGATAGGTGTTGACGTCACGCAATCCCTAGAGTAAGACAAGAGAGAAAAAAAAATTAAAGGTAGAATCTGCAAGGTTTAGCGACGCGGTCTCCGAATGCATGTGGCTCTGTGGCCACAATGACCAGTGTGTGTGCCTTGATCAAGGGCTCGACTCAAGGGCCTACCTACTCTGTAGGGTTTTGCGTGAATAAAATTCCTAGTGTTATTACTGTTTTCCAAGTCTGGCTGTCATTGTCCTCGTTGCTTGAACCTGTTGTTGGAGCAATGATTCTCCTCACAGGAGCCGCGTCCAGCATCCTGCCTCGAACAGGACCGCGATAGCAAAGTTGAAAAAAAAAAAGTTTCAACTTGGATAACTGTCACGACTGCTTACAGCACTTGTCGGCTAACGCCGGTCGCACTACTGGCACTCAGTTTTTATTCCCTCTCTGCCTTGGGAATAATGCCTCAAAGTCGCATTTCCACCATTTCGTCGCATTAGTTGCCGTCTGGCAGTTCACCAGTAAACAGAGAGAGGCGTCTGTGCCAAGAGCGCTTGATGTTGTTTACGCGTATGGTTTAGTCTCTGGCAAACTTGCCGCACTCTTTGAGTGCAAAGCAGCGCTAGAACTATCGGCCATGAACAGCAGGATGGCGGAAGATATATATATTTTGGCAGCTCTGGCCAAGGCTAGCTTGTACTGCGCTGGCAGTGTATATCGGCTGTACCTCGCAAGATCAAAGCGAAGCCGGGGAGGCCCTTCGTCGAGGCCGGTCGGTTTTCTTTGCGGGCGCCTGGATGCTCGGCTTGTCCGAAGGTTACGCTCTTTATGGGAATGAATGGGACTGGATATTGGCCCCTTCCGCTACCCTTTTGCAGGTGTCAGGGGCCATATAACACTGCGCTTTGGTTGGCTTGAGCTGCTGGCAACGCATCATGTATCTAACTCTTGACCTCGTGATGCGCTTGCCTGGCTAGCCGAGCTCTATGCACTGGCAAATTTCTAACACCCCCTTTGTATCACTACAACTAATTGACGCAGAGACTGTATCTTTTTTTATATATACTCCGCTTGCTTTGATTTCTAGGTTTCTATTGACTTTCTTATCTAGCTTGTCGCTTGTACAACATTCATAGTCCGTGCTAACACCTGAAGTTGGCAGCGCGGATACAAAGACAAAAAGAAGACAGAACGCAAGAGCTTCTATCGATTAACATTGTCTTTGTAGTCGTGATTTTTTATAACGCCAACCTATCATCTGTTTCATCAGCTACGGCTCGTGCGAGAAAATCAGAAGCCAAATTCTCAAAGCTGCTTCATGACTGCAATGTGCTTTGGCAGTTGGGCGCAAATCAAGTGGCCATATCTACTGTCGGACGACTGGCTCGCTCTCACAAACTCATCGCCTCCGAAGCGGAAGCTATACTTTTGGAAAAAGCAGATCAATGACAGATGTATCGAAGCCCATCGCATGTAACTCACTTTGGTGCTAGCTAGCCTATCATACTTTCAAAAGGGGATTAGCGGCAGCGAAAACTATGTAACACATGAGATAAGTCGATCAGAAGGCCTTGTGGTCGCTGCCACTCGCGTGTTCCTTCTAACCCCCTTTCTAACTTAATCTCGCGCTTAAATGACTGTTTCCGGCTGGCTCGCGCAAGCGACCTTCGGCGATCAGCCAATTACTTGCCGCTCTAACGCGAGAACAGCGGTGACAGTTCAGCTCGTGATTTGCTGACGCCACCAGTAGGATTCGCTTCAGTGCCGTTAAATTGCGAGGGAGAGTACCCGTATAGCCTTGTCCCGCCGTTCTCCTCTACGCAGCTGGCGTCGCCTGACGTACGCTTACCGATCTGCTCGGTCGCAGTGCCGCGCTCACGGCCGCGCTAATAACTTTGGTGCGTCAGCAGAGCCAGGTTTGCCTCTTATTGTTTCAAAACGCTTACTAATTGGACAGTTGCGAAACGGGTAGTCGCGTCGAAGAGCCGCTTTGGACAGAGCGGAAGTGGAACAGTTTGCGGCCGGACGTGAGGCGCTGCTCGATGAAAGACACCGCCGGAGCCGCAAACGTGGTGGATAAGCAGCTTAGGGTAGTAAAAAAGGAAGCAAGAAAAATAGCCGACTGTGGAACGCTCTATAGTTGCATAACCGGGGACCCTATAGCAGCAATATTATTGCGTGCATGCACGAAACGTTGCATCAGTCACTGAATTCCCCTTACTCGAGGAATGAGGAAATTCTAAGATTTTCGCAGCTGGAATGTGACAATTCTCCGTGTTCTAGGGCCGGATATGTGGTAACGAAGACGTGACGAAAATAAGAAGAATACAACTGAATTGGACTCGAACTCCGAAATTTTATTGCCTCTGTTTTAAGAGCAGCGGGTGTGTACTGTAATAGTTCAATATGAGCGGCGTGTATTGTAATAGGCCGACGCTTTTCCTGCCTTTAAAATATGTCACCGCTCCCACCGGTGTCGTCCGCACACATGCCTGCGCCGTCCGCGCCTAAAAGGCGGGTCTAGCCAACGGCAGAGAGGAAAAATAATTTTATGATAAATAATTACTAAATGCAGCACAATCTCTCTTATTCTTGATGATTTCATGCGTTATAGAGGTTGCTAAACGAAATATTTTGTTTCGTTTTTATGGGGATTTAACTTCCCACAGGGACTCGGGCTATGACAGACGCCGTAATGGAGGCCTCCGGAAATGTCGACCACCTGACATCACGCAGTACACGGGCCTCTAGCATTTCGCCTCCATCGAAATGCGACCGCCATGACTGGGATCGAACCCGCGACTTTCGAGTCAGCAACCGAGCACAGTAACCACTGAGCAACTGCGGAGGCTAAACGAAATGAGTAAGGTCCTGAGTCGCAACGCATTAATAATAGCATGCATATGCAGGCACCTCTCACTCACTTAACTACCCTAAAACATGAAATAGATCCAAAATTTATCGTATTTAGGCGTCGTCATGCTCTTCATCATGTTCTCGGCTCAACTAGACATCTCTTGTCGCCTAAAAGAAAAGGTGAAGTTTAATTCCAATTACACGATTTCCTTTGACCCTCGTTTTATTCGTACCCTGAATTTGCTACAAAGATGGCATGCATGAGCAAAACAAATTTTAATACGCCTTATCAGTGGAAAAACTTTGCTGACTTTAAAAATAACAGAAAGTAAATTTTTTCTCATATGCATAGCACTCGGCTGCTGACCCGAAAGACGCGGGTTCGA
Source organism: Amblyomma mixtum (assembly GCF_055824585.1). Classification (NCBI taxonomy): domain Eukaryota; kingdom Metazoa; phylum Arthropoda; class Arachnida; order Ixodida; family Ixodidae; genus Amblyomma; species Amblyomma mixtum. The sequence continues at coordinate 155,255,741 of NC_143017.1, read as the reverse complement.
TCCCAGCCGCGACGGCTGAATTTCGCTGGAGGCGAAATTCTAGAGGCCCGTGTACTGTGCGATGTCAGTGCACGTTAAAGAACCCCAGGTGGTCGAAATTTCCGGAGCCCTTCACTACGGCGTCCCTCGTAGCCTCTGTCGCTTTGGGACGTTAAACCCCAATAAACCAAACCAAACTTTCCTCCCCTCCCACCCCCCCCCCTTTTTTTTTTGGGGGGGGGGGGGGGGGCGTGACCAGGGCAATGTGGGCATTGCCCAATTAAATGTTGCACGTATGTGGCGTATACAAGGAGATTTAACTTTGCCCGCCTCATGATGTCTGCAAGTATACGGTCCAAAGCTACAAATCATGTACCTGCCACACAGTGTAATTTGAAGATTTAATTATTAAATTTTTAAACAAGGACCGAAATTTCGCAATCACTACAGCTACCAATAACGTTATCATCACCTTCATTACCACGACCACCCCATCACCTCCACAGGTCAGGAGCTTTAGCATATAGCGGAGACGTTTAGTAGGCGTGGAGTTATATCGGATTAACATACAGGGTGTCCCAGCTAAAAGTAACCAAGCTTTTAAAAAAGGAGAAGTGTCCTAGCCCCGTGAGACCAACTGAGGGTTGTTGCCAGTCGCGTGTCCTAGTCTGCGGTATTTTTTTTATTGTGCAAACGTAATTAATTAGCAGAGACTGGTTAGCTAACTTTTTAATTATTGCCTTTAGGAAGAAATTGTCAATGCAGGAATTGTAGATCGCATAGAAAAATAACCGGTTGCGGTGTTTCCAACCAAGTACTACTGATACAGCTGCTTTTATTTGCCTTAAAAGAAAGCCCGCGAAATACAAAAAGAACCACGTGATAGGGAAGCAGTTTCAGCGCTCCCAGACGACCGATCAAACAACGACATTCGCTTATCTTTGCAACGCTGTCCCGAACGGGGTTCGGCGTTTTGCGATGGTTGCGAGATATACGCCAGCAACTCTCGCATGGGCGCTAGGGCGACCGCTCCTTCAGCGCGTGACGGTGCAAGTTCGGCGGCACGGCCACATGCCTATCACTCGAGGCGAGGTTTCGCGTGAAAAAGCGCTCCATGCGAGCCGCGCTTCACTTCCTTGAAAAGCAGCGCCCGCTTACTTTTCATGACGCATATCTCGCCACCACCTCAAAACGGCGAACCCTGTTCGGGGCAGCGTTGCAAACATAAGCAGATGTCGTTGCTTGACCGGTCGTTTGGGAGCGCTGAAACTGCTTCCTTATCACGTGTTTCTTTTTGTATTTCGCGGGCTTTCTTTTAAGGCAAATAAAAGAAGCTGTATCAGTGGTACTTGGTTGGAAACACCGCAACCGGTTATTTTTCTATGGGATCTACAATTCCTGCATTGACACTTGCTTCCTAAAGGCAATAATTAAACAGTTAGCTAATCAGTCTCTGCTAATTAATTACGTTTGCACAATAAAAAAAAATACCGCAGACTAGGACACGCGACTGGCAACAATCCTCAGTTGGTCTCACGGGGCTAGGACAGTTCGTCTTTTTTAAAAGCTTGGTTACTTTTAGCTGGGACACCCTGTATATACCACGCGGGGTGACAGGATGTGGGGTCAGGTGGGGCACGCTCCTGCCACTAAACCTCGTTGCTTCGTTACTTCTAGCAAACAAAAACAAAATAAAAACGGTACGTCTCCGCTACGGTAAATCTATCTGCTATATATGCCAGGTAGCATCGTATCCAGAGTACAGGCATATTTCAGTGATTTGCAATGATCTTCTTCCTACGCCAGCCGCGGCTACCTGTCGAGATGACTCTATGCCGCCCCCAACTGCGTCTTCTCTCTCTCCTGATCCACTCTGCCATTGGAAGGTCATCGGTTATTCTCAACATTGAACATCCCGACAAAGTTATTTTAATCGCCTTGACTTTCTAAAGGACCCCATTACCTTATCACCTCAAGAATGCGGCTCTCTTTCTGTCCTTCACGGTTCCCCTATTGTTTTCTTGTTCGCAGCATTCCCTGCGGTCGTTCGAATTTCAATAATTTCCTTAACCTTAAAAATCGGGCCCTACCTACTGTTTGGGAGCAATTTAAAGGGATATTTGTAAGCGCCCTTATATTGGCAAACATGTACACCAGTGGCGCAGTTGTGTACCTGTATTAAACCAATCGAGGGTCCAATTTCACCAGAAGTTACAATCGAATACAGTTCAAAAATCAAGGAATCGGCAAACGACCCTCAAAGGTGGTCTTCCAACCAGTTGCGTCGACTGGTTCTCATGGCGTCGTAGTTAATTGCCTTGAACCCAGTACAGCGTGAGACACTGCAAGGGGCAAGCAGAAGCAAAACGATTAACCATGCATTTACGGATTAACCACAACGCCATGAAAATCGATCGACACCATAGATTAGCCTCCTTTTAGGGCCAATTGCCGCTTCGTTCTTGACGTGTTGCAAAAATTAGCCATTTGTTATTGGTGGCCGGGTTGCTTACAATGTAGACGGCAATACTCCAGGCAGAACGCAAATACCGCCTGACCATGTATACTCTTACAGGTGTGGCCGACTTTGTGAACTTGGCTCTGATTGACTGACATCTGCCGTGTATATAGCATGCAAAACGCTCTGTAGCTTTAGGACACGCCGAGTATACATGCGACTGTGTTGCTATTAATGCATAAGCGTGGTTGCAAGGGTCGAGGAAAGGAATGCGCAACACGTCAGCAAAAACTGCGGATTCCGCGCGGTTTGGTTCCGCTCCGTTTCGGTTTGCGCAACGAATAGCAATGCCATGCCGTCAGAGTGACTTTTGCGGAACCGGCCGAAGGTATGCATGATTTTAGACTTAAAAGCAGGAACGTCACTCACACGTCTTCACATACGAAGCCACCTTGGTGGAAGTATGCGGAAAGTGGCGTCGTTTGTAAATTCCGAGCTCAAATATAACTTCGGTTGTAGAAGAGGGCGGTAAAGAGATGATATAAGGAAAGGAAACTGCTACGGTAGACCGTTGCGGTTTGGTGCTCCTGTGCAGTGCGGAGGGTACACATATAGAATATGAATGCGTTCATAGAGCTCCTTGTACGATAGGCGTCATGTGAATTCCTCCTTCTTTCGCTACGGAATTTGCTCTCAGAGAGTTTGTTATGAGATTGTATTGACGAGTGGAGCAAGAAAAACTTGTGACAGCAGGTGGAAGGCAGAGGAGGAATTCACAAATGTGTATTCGTTGCGCACGATACTTGCGCACAGCCCGTATGTGTTACAACTACAATATGAAGAAAGTGTCAAGACTGCAACGATACCTGTGATGGTGTCAATGAGATCATAAGTGAAATGAAAGAACTTAGAAAGGAAGTCCAAAGTCTTTCACAGAAAAACGCGGAGCTGGAAGCTGAAAACTGCAGATTGAGTGAAAGGATAGATCAACTAGAGCAGAATCAGAGGATGAATAACTTGGAAATAAAGGGAGTGCCCGAGGAAGGTGACGTCGTCGATGTTGTGAGGAGGATCGGGAGTACTCTGAATGAGCCGATTGCTGATTCGGACATTGACATCTGCCATCGTGTACCCACATCAAACTCTTCCAAAAAGAACATTGTTGTCCGCTTTGTACAACGCACAAAACGGGACAAAATTCTGCAAAAAGCGAGAACGCAGAAGATGACCACAAAAGATCTTGATTATGGCGGAGACGGCACACCCATCTATGTGAATGAGCACCTGACCCGCTCAAACAAGATAATTCTGGGTGCTGCGATCGCTCAGAAAAAAGTAGCTGGATGGAAGTTCGTGTGGGTGGCTGGCGGGAAAATTTTTTGCCCGCAAGGACGAGCGAACCACAAGTCACAGAATTGGCAGCGTGGCTGACATTGAGCAGATAATTGTCTAGAAAAGCTGTACAAGCTGTACAGTGCAAAACAGCTATCATGGAAGACATACCACAGGAATGCCACTATTATGAATGTGATCATTTCAATGAAAAATACAAAAACGGTGTAGGAAAGTTTTCAGCAATTCATCTAAACATGAGAAGCCTTAAAAATAAGGTTCAAGATCTTGAAATGTTTCTGCATTCACTTAGCTTAAAATTTACCGTTATAGTACTTACAGAAACTTGGCTGACAGAAGAAAACGAACCCCCTTACCTCCAGGATTACAAATGGGAAAGCATAAGTAGAAAAAACAAAAGAGGTGGCGGGATAGCCCTTTACCTGAAAGATAAGTTACCGTACAAGGTATCAGGTAGCTTGTGCAGAATGGATGAAAATGTCGAGAGCTTATCGGTGAAAGTGCTTAACACCACTGTCTGCGCCGTGTACAGGCCACCTTCTGGCTGCGTATCTGAATTCATGCAGTTTCTTGAAGCTTCACTTTGTTCTTTTAGCTCGGAGAACGCGCCGTTTATGATCCTTGGAGATATAAATATTGACACAATATCCGATAACTTACACGCCAACACATTTCAAGACGTTGTTCACCAGTACGCGTGCAACAATGTGATAACACTGCCCACTAGGGTGACCGTTCACTCGGCCACATCCCTTGACATCTGTGTCACAAACATAGATCGCGAAGGTCTTTCCGCTGGTGTAATCTTGAATGACATCAGCGATCACCTGCCTGTGTTCTGTCTAGTAAACGCATCCTACAAGGAACAACATAATGATGAAGGAAACCTCTTGCTCCGCACGATAAACGAAACTGCGTTAAACATGTTCAGCTGCCTTATCAACCAAGAAAGCTGGCAGGCAGTCTACGATGAGCATAACCCCGCAACTGCGTACAAGATCTTTTTACACAAATTCAAACAGTGCTACAATACAGCCTTCCCTCTGCGAAAGCAGAAAAAAAGAAATAAAAAAGTTAGAAAACCATGGATAACTGCGGACTTATACAAAAGAATACGTAAAAAGAATAAATTGTACCACAGTTTCATTACCTCTCGAAATTGCGACATATTGAAAGAGTTTAAAAGATTCAGAAACAAATTAAAGTTCGATCTGAAAAAGGCAAGAGATGATTATTACGAAAGAAAATTTCACGACATTCAGAACGATCAACGCAGACTGTGGAATAATGTGAACGATTTAACTGGCCGAGGGCGAAAAACACATACCGTGAATGAAATTGTAATCGATAATGCCAGCGTAGTTGGGAAAGAGCTTGTGAATGAAATGAATCGACACTTTATTAGCACAGGGGTATATAGTGGACAAAACTCAGAAGTGGATAGTTTTATGACTGGAGGGCAGGTTGATTCCATTATGCTTGCACCAGCGACCCCTGCTGAAATTGAAAGAATTATCATGGCGCTAGAAAACAAAGCTGCAGGCGGGGAAGACGAAATAAAGACCTTACCTGTCAAGCATGTCGCTCATCTTATTAGTCCTGTATTAACTCATATAATAAACGAGATGCTTACACGTGGTGTGTTCCCAGATGAATTAAAAATAGCTAAGGTCACCCCTGTTTATAAAGGTGGAGATGAGAAAAAGCTTACCAACTACAGGCCGATATCTGTTCTGCCGGTATTTTCCAAGATATTTGAGCGTGTTATCAATGATAGGCTCTCGTCTTTTTTTCATAAACACGATGTAATTACCAAGTCGCAGTATGGCTTTCAAAAGGGTAAGTCTGCAGAACAAGCTTTGATAAACATAAAGGACAAAATAATTGAAAACATCGAAAACAAACTGCTTACTCTGGGAATCTTCTTGGACTTGAAAAAGGCATTCGATACTGTGCAACACGATATCCTTCTTAAGAAGCTTGCTGTGTACGGTGTCCGAGGTGTAGCGAAGAATTTAATTACATCATATCTCTCAAATCGGTATCAGTATGTATGCGTCGACAGTCTGGTGTCACAAAAATTGAAAGTCGAATATGGCGTCCCTCAAGGATCAATCTTAGGACCCCTCTTATTTCTTGTATACATAAATGATATAACGTCCATACCAAACTCCCCTGAAATAATAATGTATGCTGACGACACAAATATCTTCTTCACTGGCACCACAAAAGAGTGCATAGAATCATCAGCTAACAGTTACCTCCTGCATCTGTCCAGATGGCTTAAAAGCAACCGGCTGAGTTTAAACACATGCAAAACCAAATACATAATTTTTAAGCCAGCAAATAAAAGAGACCCCTACTGTGTTCATCTGAAATTTGAGGACACGCTACTGGAAGAAGTCACAGAGCAAAAGTTCTTGGGCGTATGGTTTACAGAGGACCTTACATGGAATACTCACGTTAACAAATTAAAAAGTGAGCTATCTCGAGTTACTGGTTGCATGTATAAAATACAAAATATACTACCCACCTGGTTGAAGCAAGCATTATACTATTCACTTTTTTATTCAAAACTCAGTTACGGCATTCTAGTATGGGGAACTACGACAGCTTCAAACTACAACAAACTAATCATGATACAAAAGAAAATATTGAGAATGTGTGAAAACTATATTGGTGACAAACGAGGACTCCGAACAAAACCGCTCTTCATTAAACACAGCATGCTTAAAGCAGATCAAGTTTATTATTTCCAACTACTTCAGTGGATTTATAAAAATAGGCTGCACACAATACCCGTAGACAGTTGCACTTCATACCCAATACGTAGACCACACCATCTCAAGCCCGCCACAAGAACTAATTACGGAAGGCAAAAATTGAATTGTCAAACAATTAACATATTAAACAGTGATCACTTTAATGTACAATACACACAATCCTTCCACAACTTCAAAAAGAACTGTAAAAAGCTATTAGTGGGCAGTGACATTGCATTCTCTTTTTGTTAACTTGCGCTCATCCCTGATAACACATGTAACCTCAGCTACGTTGCATTATGTTATGTTATTTCTATTATTTATGTTATATTATGTTATGTTATTTCTCTGTTCGGTTGTACACTATATTTGCCATTGTTTCAGCATGTACCCCACACATCAGTCCAAACCTTGTTTTTTCCGGAAATGCTTGTGTGTACTGATCTATTTACTGCATATGCGATTTATTTTTCGGACCAATGAATTGTGGTTTTTCTTTTCTTTGATTGGCTTCTGATGCAAGCCAATTTTGTTATTACATAATAACTATTGCATATGCCTTTTCTTCCTCTTTAAAATATACCATGTTGAAGAAAAACTAATGCTGTGAAGTCATGTGATCTAAATAACTGATTTTTTTTTTTGCTTTCTGTTGTGTGCTAAAAATGTTTAGCAAATATGATTGTAAATGACACGTTATGCTGCCTTGAACTGTGGGGGCGCAGAGGCTCTGTCAGGCATTTTGCCTTTACCTCTGCCCCCTACACGGAGAGAATCCGTGACACAATAAAGAAAAAAAAAAGTAAACTGAGCGTAACGGACGTTCGAGGTCCTGGTAATCAGTGTCGCAACCAGCAGCGCCCTCTGCGGTAGCCTGACGCTTATTTCGTACAGCCGGCGTCGTCGCTTCGGCGGACGCGGTTGTTGCGACGCGCGTCTGTTCTTTCAATCTTTCCTCTCACATCTTTCAACTCTCCTCTGTCTGCACGTGGCAGCGAGTGTGTCTCAGCTAGAGCCAGTGGGCAGGCCCGTGCACTTTCCTTTTACACCTTTCCTTCAGTCGCAACAACAACAACCCACTCCCCCGGCGCACATGCACCATATTTGCATACCCTGCTCCTATGCGGAGCTCAGTCTCTAACCCATCACTGATGATTCTGTAAAGCATCACATGAAAAACCTGCTCAGTGAATATATTTGCTCCTTTATTTCTGTACGAAAAAATTTGCGAAAAAAAGGAGAAGAAATGAAAATATTAGCTCATATGGATGTCTGAACTGACGCTGCGCAAATTAAAGGGCTAAATAAAGTGACAAGCAATCCAAACACCGAGAAAGTAAAATAACAGTTGTATCGATATGCGTAAGAAAGTTCTGCTTGCAAAATTTGGCGAAATTGACGGGCAAGCGCGTTTTCCGACGTTCAAAACTCGAATGACAGGCGAAGCGCCAGTGCCGCGGTCATTCATCCCCGCCCCTCCGTTTGCCCCACGTGCTGCAGCTGTGCGGTCTGCATCCCGCTGGGGCAACCCCCCTCCCCTAGCTGGAGCGGGAAGGGTGCGGGGGGCACGTGGAATTTCACGGCAACGTGGATGGAAGGTCTGCGAACTAGGTACGTACGAATAGTACTTTTTGGAAGCCAAATCGAATACTAACAGGCCAGGTTTACAAACTAATCGAATGCGAATAGCATAGTTGCAAATTACACCGAATGTTAAGAATAATTCATTTCAGCGACGCGCAAGTACAAACGTAGAAAAAGTTAGTGTTTATCGTTAAAAGCTACCGAGACATGTGGGACAAAAGATGAATATATGAGACATAACAGGACCTCGTGAGCTTCAAGCAACACAGCATGGCGAAGCGCAGTGACAATTTTTGAATGAACGTAATTTTTTCCCACCTCAATCGCGAAAAATAGAGCCGGAATTCTAAGTCCAGTAACTGTCGAAACCGAGATAAAGATCGATCGTATTAGAGCTCGCAAAAACTAGCTGATGTATTCACCCGTATTAGGAGGGCTAAAGGCACCATACCGACATCCTGGCGGGCGACTAAGCGCTAACAGATTGGCTGCAAGGTAAGGTAACAGTGAAGTTTTCGGCGTCATGTGTGTCTGCCTCGTCTGTGTTCATAAAAGAAAAATGCTCGTTGCGTTCTATAACGTTCTATAAGAATGCGATCTTATATGCTCCTTCTGGGATGTTTCGAAGGCTTATGGTAACACACCGCACGATGAGCTGTTTAGCTATCTTGAGATGCTTGGGATTCCACAAGTATGGGGAGCATCCTCTGTCGCCTCTGGGCCAACATCACAGCCAAGTCTTATGTGTGCGGGGTGGAACCCGGTGAGGTACCAGAGTAGAGGTGGCTGAAGCAAACATGTTCCATGTCACCCTTGCTCTACACATTATATATGCAGCCCCTGTGGAGCGCCATCTGCTATGATCAGGGCTGGAGTTCACACTGGATTTCGTCAACGAAGGGTTCAAGGAGAGATCTTCACCTGCTCTAGGGTTTGTGGACCGTATTGTACCGCTGGCGAACACAGCGCAAGGACTGCAAGTGCTGGTCACAGTTTTGACTAAGTTTTGCCTCAGTGCCGAGAAATTGGCCGTAGTGGCATGCTTCGCCGGGTCTACCAGCACCGTAGGCCTACCCAAGCTACTAAGTGGAGAGTCGCTGTCTATGGCCTCAGTTTGCTGGTATCGAAACGTAGAGCCAGGGTTTGAATCGGACTACGCAGCGCAACACGAGCCGGAAATTTCCTACGGAGGCATTGCGTATCGGGTGTGACCGGTTCCTCGTGGTACGAGAGGTGTGGAAGATGGTGCACGTTCCCGCCCCCCCATTTGCGAATACCATAACTTCCTGGGCCGCAGCAACGCGGGCGTGCTGAAGCGAACCCAACGCTCAGCTGGCTCCGCGATGCCACGACAGCGTTTCCAATTAGTCCATCCAGCGAGACCACGGGTCGACCTTTGAGGCACGCGAGGCGTGAAGGAGGCATATGACGAGCTTGACGGCTGGTTTAGTCAAACCGCTGGGCCCGGAGGGTGGTCGACAAGTGCACCGCCTCGGAGTACGTCAGGTGGACCTGGAGTGATTGCAGCATCTGCGCAAGCGGTGCGTCTTGTTCGGCCGCCCCGTGAGCGAGGAAAAAGAGCACGAACGGGCCCAGGCGGACGACACCAAGGACCACGAAAAAGACAACGTTGCGCACGATATCCACGCTTGAGCTGAACACGAGATTCAAACAGGAAATCTGAGCGGGATAACTGTACGACAACACTGTATGCAGCAGCCTCCTCTTTGAGACACGGCGCGAGCGGGCGCTCTTCCAACGTTTGCCACCAGTGGCGTATCCAGAAATTTTGTTCAGGGGGGGGGGGGGGGGGACGACTCATGTGGCCACTTGGCTCCTCATAGAATTTGTCGAGGGATCAAACAGAAGAATAGCAACTGCATTGCCACTGAAACTGCCACTGCGTATCAGATAACGCTACGCACTGTCTAGACAAGTGAATTATGCGTTTTTTTTAAATAAAAGAATGTATTCATATGTCATAAAAATCGCGGCAACATAACTGATACCAATGCTTCCATGTTTCTGTGTATTTAATGAGTAAAGAAAATATCACACGAAGTCTGGAACTATCTCAGTCTGAAACCAGCAAAGCCATGCATGCCGCTGATATGAAAACGTATTAAAGGCCATGAAATGAGCAAGTAGAGGACAAATATATTAATGAATGTTTATCGTTCAAGAACGTTAACATTTTTGTACGTATGCAACGGCCTGGGAAAAAACTCAATGACGCTATCCTTTGTTTCAGTGCACTGCGCAGCAGCAGCTGTTGCCGGTCATGTATTGCGAGTAATCACACCGAAATTTTTGTCGCAACAGCGATCACTTGTATAAACGAGGAGTTCTGCAAAATATACCTTAGAAGTGCGAGGATACAACTTGATAAAGGACAAAAAGTGTCACTGGAAACAAAGTCACCGCATGCATATACAAAACCTCGCAACAAGATATTTAGATACTCTTATGTCTCTATTAAATCTACGTATCTAAGCAAAAGTCACTCTATATAGTGCGTCAAACAAGGCAAATAAGCATCTTGCGCAATCACAGATAGTAGTAAACTTTACACACGGAAGGGCAGACGATCCAGGCAAGAACAAAACTATGATAGCAGAAGTCGCGATACGTACATACGTGGGCCATGCTGCGGTCGGTGACAGTTCGAAAAAAAATTCGCGTCAGTGCAGCGGCGCTAGCCGCTGTGGTTGATCATTTGGTTATTGGGGGTTAACCACGGGGCATGAGACTGGGCACTTTTTAACCCCATATCTCCTTTTGTTGAGGCAAAAGCAGTTTAATGCTTTTATATTTCGCCTGTTATTTTCATGCGCATGGCCTGTGCATCTATGCAATGTCCACCCTTTCGAAAGGCCATGGCCTCAATATCATCATCTATTGTCTGCAAGTAGCTGTGGTGAACGAGGCTGGAATTTTTACTACTATATTTACTCCCATAACCAACGCACTTGTATTATGAACGCATTAGCTGTATTAGCGGCTAGAATAAAAAAAAAATTAATCTGAAAAGTGCAAACTCTATCCCTCCCCCGTAATACCACCTCTCTCTAAGAAAAAAACAAAAAAGTGCGTGAGTGCGTTCACAGTTCACGTAGATGCTAGGGCATGACAAAGCTCCAAGTAAGTCAGAAGAAAGAAATATACTAAGTGAACGCTAGGGCGATAAATATTGCGAAATGAAAGTCGCTAATGAGGACGATGTCGACGGTTGATGACAAAAGCCAAAAGTGTGGACGTTAGGCCACCTCTGCAGCAGGTGCACATGGTGCACATGCCCAGCGCATTTCAGTCATTTTAACTTCCCGCCGTACAGGCATAGAAATTTCTGGTTACGCTACAGCATAGCTTCGCTTGATACCTGCTGGCTGCTGCTAATACGAGGCTTCCACTTAGGAGACAGGCAGGAAACGTGAACACGAATAGAGCGGTACAAGCAATCCAGTAGCACCATACGCAGTGTAGTAGACGTAGTGCTATTGTTGGTGTAGGCAGTGTAGGCGACACGACACGACACTTCGTCAGCTAGCGTCGCCCTGTGGTGTTCTGAAGCAACGTTTGAGCAGCACACGTTTTTACCCATAGGTGGCGCAAGTATTCTAAAGCCGACGTGGATGTTCTTTTTCATTCTTTTTTTCGGTCTTCATGCTTACGTTCATAGTGTTAGCGGTGCTGACTAGGGTGGCCTTGTTTTCTTGCAGAAACTCCCGGCAAAGTAGAGTTCGTTTTCTTTTTTTTTTCAGCTACGTGGCAGCCAGCCAGCGCGCGTGATTTGAACGGCACTGGCCTGGTGTAGTGTATGCCAAAAAGATTACGTGGCGTCGCCTAGATCGATACGCACCCTATCAGTCCTCGCGCATATTTATCCTGATCAATACAAACCCAACTGTAAACACTGCCGCAAACGAGACAACTAAGATCATATCCTGCGGGATTGCAAAATGGAACCCCCTCCGGGTGATCTAGTTACCGCTCCTTCCCTCGAGCGATGGGAGACCATGCTGGCTAGCTCTGAGCCCAGAACGCAAGTTCTGGCGGCGGAGTGGGCTGACGAAGTCCTCGAGGGCTATGTAATCTCGACCACTTAACGCGACCTCTTAACACCAAGGCGTTTCCGCCAAACAAAATGTTTTACAGTCAGAGTGCCAAAATAAACCGGAAAGAGGGCATTTTGGTTCTTCGCTCTACTTCTAATTGCGCCGCCGCAACTGTTTGCAGTCAGCAGCGCCTGAGGTTCCTTTCTAGCGCCTGTCCTATGTGTTTCTGCTCGCTGTCCATTGCGTATTTTAGCGCTAGTAATATGTCGCAGTATGTTTCTCATTTGGCCGGTTTCGCATCTGCTTCTTGCTGGGAGCCTGCTGAACAGACATTGCATATTGCTACTTTCGCCTTCAAAAGAACTTGATTGCAGTAAACTGCATTTTTGAATCCCTGCAGCGCCAAGTCAACTTTTTGCGACGAAGATAACCTAGGCGCACACAGTCTGCGTGCGCCTTGTTCTTTGTTTTATTAAGTTATTTCTAACGAATTGTGAGCCAACTAGCTGATTTAAAACCCTTTCTAATGGGTATAGTTGTCTGTGAATCATTCCTTGACATTTTTCGGTCCCGCTGGTTTTATATTTACCAATCACTTCTCCAAACGCGTCAGACGACATCTGATTTATGCTTAACTGCCTAATGCGGTGTTTCTGTGTCTGTGTACAATTTTTATTTGTGCGTGTTGTGCTCCGAAGTCTTTTCCAAAAAGAGTGAACAGACTGGCTGTGTGTTTCATGATGTGGCAAAAAGATAGAAGGCCAAAGACTGTTCTTATATTTGACGCTTATCTGTAGCCAAAAGCAAATGAGAAAGCAGATGTTTATTGAACACATGCTGCGGTGAGTGGCTTCCCTCCGTTAAGTACACCTCGGGAAGGCGGACCATGAGTAGCCATGAGAGCTCTGGGGTAGATCCTCGGAATGCGGTTCGTTAGCTGAAACTGTGGAGTCCATAAAGCAGGTAGAATATTGGGCGAGATATGTGACGTCCACGCTTACGATATCAGTTCTGCGCTGGTGCACACAAGGGCAAGTCTAGATGCGACGTCTGTTATCATGGTACCCTGAGTGCGCCAGTCCAGCCGTTTGTTGAGCAGCAAGCTTCGTTTTGTTAAAAATGCAAGCGATTGAACTATATACGCACAGCGACTGGAAGTCTCCGGACGCGCGCAGCATTTGATGGGGTCAGTTCGGTTCCTGAGAGCAAAACTGGCAACTTCTTCATAGAGGGTCTTACAGCATCGAGCCACACTCGTCACGAGGGGGTTGAGAATTACACAGGCGTATGTTACGAGTCCCGACATGATCACATGTATAGTCCACCGCTGACCTCCATAACGGCACCCGTGACGAAGGAAGTGGCGGTGGGCATGCAGAGGAACTTGACGGCTTCAGCGATCTCGCGCGGCTGGGCGGATCTCTTGAGCGGCGTCATGGAAACCATCATGGCCCTGTACTCGTCTCTCGTAACCTGCGTCATCGGTGTCTCTGTCCAGCCCGGCAGTACGGCGTTGCAGCGGATGCCGCAGTGTGCGAGTTCCTGCGCCACCGTCTTAGTGAGGGCTATGACTCCGGCCTTGGAAGCTGCGTATGCGCCTGCGTTCGACCAACCGCTCTTGCCCGCGATGCTGGAGATGTTCACGATGGCTGCGCCACCTTCGGGTAAGGCCTTGCCGGAACGTAGCATTTCTTGCCCGGCGGCTCGGGTCACCAGGAAGGTCCCCTAAAGAAACAAGCCAACGGATGGCACTTATATGCGAAGCACTGTCATGGAAAGTTGAGAGATTTTCAATTCGGTCACCATTATGGTGAACTTAATTAGGCACACGTCAACCACGGCACAGGTATATGCCCCAGCACAGTGTAGGCCTTCTATCGCTGCCGCAAATCGGTAGTTCGGCCTCATTTGCTCTGAGCTTACGTACTGTGCCTAAATTGCATATGCTTCACAGAAGGGTGTGTTTGAAGAAAACAAAAGCAGTGTCGTGACACAGCATTTTATAAACAGCAAGAAAACAACAGTAATAACGTAGGGAACGTATGCTCTTTGCTTAGTGCTCAGTGGCGTCAATATATCAGCAACCAGCGCAGATAAACATCCGATTTTCCCATCACTGGCTGTTTAATTATGGCCTAGCAATCTTCAAACGCTCATATTATATAACCATCTAGGACCCAGGAGTTGTGATTCTGCATCAGTTACTGCTCAAAACAAGAAAGATATCTAGTGCATGCTCAGCGAATGTACCGGGAAACCGTGGCTCTTCGGTGCTGGATTTATTAATGCAATAACGTTTGGGTTGAAGTCTTTGTAGTCGCACAAAAATTTCACCGCCTCTGTCACAAATTTATCTGATTAGTCTAGATAGGACACGCGACCTCTCTCATCTCTAACGGCAGGAGGCCACCGCCTAACGGATAGTGAGCAAACGGACCACCGTGGCAGGCGGCAGTTAAATTAATGATTGGTCGAGGGAGGTCACGTGACCTTGCGAGGTCATCACAGCTTGGCCACCATGGCATCTGCCTGCCTGCCTACCGGGTTGCGAGCTACGTGCCCCCCGTGGTGCGTGATAATTAAATTATTTAAAATAAATGCGATGCAGTTTCCACCTGGCCACCGTGGCGCTGCTCATGAGCCTTACGGGAGCTCGGGAAGAGCGACCTAAGTCTCACAAGCCCCACCGGCGGCTGTGTTTGAAACAGTCACCTGCCGAGGAAGTGACGCATAGCTTAACCGCTGCACCACTGCGCCAGTAGTGGCAAATCGTTGTTGTTTGCCACTAGTTGGCAATAGTTGGCAAATACAAATGACCGCCAATCGGGGGAGCTTTTGTGCATGCCGTGCAAAAGGCCCCCCATCCCGGACGGCGCCCGAAGGCATCAGGTTTTGGTCACGTGTACACAACTCCCCTTTCGAGAAGGGTAGATTTCTCCCTCTTGCTAATCCCGAAGAGGAGAGGAGCTGCTAGCGCATTAAGCCAGTTGAGACTGAGATTGTGCCGTGTGTTTCTTTTCTGTGTGAGGTGCGCAGTTTTTATGCTTAAATAATACCGTACGCACCTTGATCTTGCAATGACTCGCGTATTGGTTGCCTCCCGAGTATGGACAGCGTAATTTTGAAACAATGGCGAACGATTCGGCTTGGTTTGGCCAAATGTGAATTAGGTGCCCTAGCACTCCAATTTTCAGATCTGTTTCGGTCCGAAGTTCGGTCTTCGAAGATAATCAAATAATTGCGCCGTGTAATGCATATCCATACTTACTTACACTAGTCAAAGAAAACGTAACTATGCCTCGTTTTAAAAACAAGTAAAGCTACTTCTCCTTCTTTCAAACGTATGATAGCTTTCTCCTGATGTCCCTTTGAAGTTTCCACTAATTTCTCCTGTGGTTTAAATGGCGTGATCGAAATTGATGTATTCTTGCTTTGTGAAATACTTGAGCAATGATTGTTACGAACACTACTAGTAACTGTATAACCTTCTTCACAAATAATTCTGTTCCATTGCGTTCATATATGTTCATTCTTGTGCGCATACCTGTGTAGTTAGCTTTGTAATTTTCATTGCGTCTAACATACTTTTAGCGATTCCGTGCCTACTGTCACGTCAGGGATGAAGGCGTGGGCAGGAGACACAGGAGACTCTTTTTGCCTTACCTCTGGGGCATACTTCACATCGTGTATTTATGTCTGGAATAATTTGAAATTGAAATTTAAATTGAATATCAAGCAGGCTTCAGGCAAACACCAAAGAAATCGAACTTAAGCTCCGTCTTCAAGCGGGATTGGTCTTTCTCTGCTTCACATTCATAGATCGCTGGGAATACTCACACCACTCTTGGCGCATTCGCCCATTGGTTAAGCGATGCGCAACTATGACAGGTGCTGCCACCGGTTGGGCTTCTAAGAACCAGGTTGCTCTTCCCGAGCAACTTCAAGGTCACAGAGAGAGGCTTCGGACAGACAAGCATCGGCGAAATCTGAGATTGGGAGCGTTAGTTCTAACGCTATGTATAATAAAAAAAAAACATGTCAGTAAAGCTCACAAGTTCTTTATCTTCCTCGCGCCAGAGGTGCCCCGCCAGAGACGGTTTGTTTAACTGGAAGTCTGAAGCTTTTCTTCGCCCCAGGGGTGCCCCGTCAGAGACGGTCTTACGATGAGTTGAGACGCAGGGATAAAGGGAAACTTGAAGTTTATGTACAGATATTTACATCGCATACAAAATTAGGCACTGGAGAAACATTAAGCAGCAAAAAGAGAAAACAACAAAAGGTGGAACTGGCTAACACTAGGGGAGGCCCCTACTCGGCGTAGCTGACCTTAGCCCAGAACCCCTTTTCCGGCCCCGGGGCCCGGTTTTAAAACCCTAAACGTCCGGCCCACATTTGGTAGCTTGCAATCATGTTACGCTCTTAACATGATTGGCTCTTCAAGGGCATGGCCAGCCCTCCGGCTTCTATAAGGTAAACCACCCTCTCCATATCAAAATAAAAGAAAAAAACAAACACAAACGCACAGTCGTGCCAGCACGTGCGAGGTAGAAGCATCCTTTACCTGGCAAAAATAAAAGTAAAAACAAACATGAAAACACACTCGTGCCAACACGTGCGATCGGTTTCCTCCGATGACTCCCCGACCTTGGCGTCGTCTCGGAATTGGGGATTATCGGGCTTAAACGGTCAGTTACCGCTGTAACTGCCACTGCGAGCTTGGACCCGCGTTCCTTGGCGACTTAGCCTTCCCCAGGCTTACTAGCTGGCGCCTCCCCGACACCTGGTTAGCCGCGTCATCCAGCTCAGGTCGTCGCTGCTCGCGGCTAGCCGCGCTGTCGCTGGCTATTCGTCATCTCTATTGCCCCCCTCGTCAACGGCGCCCTGACGCCGTTCCGTCTGGCAGTGCTTAATCCTCAGGAATTCTGCACTGTTCGAACCAGACTTTCGTCGCGAGCTTGTGTCTCGGCTGGTATCCGTTGAGACGAAGGGATTAAGACAAGGGGAGGGGGGGTGTCGTCGTGTGGCGGCTCTTCAGCCCCAAGCTGCCACCGCTCTTTTGCCCAGCCGGCGCTAATCGGTACCGCGGGGCGATGGACACCAGAGCGGTGGCCTTCGTGCGCGTGCATCGTTCCAAGAAATGTCATTCTTCGCTTCGAGCGCACCCCACCGTCCCGTCCCGTCCCGTCCCGTCGCGGTGGGGAAGGGGGGGGGGGGTCCATTGAAGACGGCAGCGGCGGGGTGCTGAGAAAGAACGACCGGCCCTTATGACCCCGCATGCACTACCGATACCTTACAATGTCAATCTATGCGTTAACTATAGCACCCTATGTGCGACCTATAGACCTCCTCCATGTTTGCAAACAACCCAGGTGGCGCTGCAGTCGCGAACGGGCTCGCGGTAGGCAAGAGGCCAGAGAGTGGCGTCGAGTTGAGGTGGTGCAGTGCCGGTTTTCAAGGCTTGTATGCGCGTTTTGTGTTTCCGAGAATCATAACAACGGTTGATGCTTTCAACTTAGTATTCCTCGAAGTACACGGGCTCGCGCTGGCCATGTACGGCGTATTTCGACATGGTGTGTATTGTATTATGGCTAGAAAGCGCTGCAGTTGGTTTCGTTTCTACCCCAGTCATTCAATAAAATGATAAGTTTTTGACACTGAACTAGCAAGAATGATTTTACCTCGGGACAGTGCTGAGGGAAGCACTGGCGTTTTTTCGGCAGCGCCGACGTGCGCTCATCGTCTGTTGACACACGTGTCGCACAGTGCGAAAAGTGGGGACAGCGTCGATCGTGTCCCGATCTCATCTATCTCGCGTAGCCGCTCTTTTTAGCCGTCAGATCAGGCACCACCAGGCTGACTTCTCCCCTTCTTAAACTGGTCGATTTGGTGAAAAGTTTGGATTCCTGAAATTATATTTCTTCCAGCCCTGGGTCTTCTGTTTGGTTACTAAAAATTATAGCAAAATATTCAGTATAAATTCATAAAATTACGGTTTTTAGATCTGTGGTCGTCAAAAATTTTGAGGTAATGGCGTTCCTGATGGTCCTGGCACGTCGCGAATCCTGCCGGTTTCCGACGACGGAGCACCACAATGGTAGTATCACTACGCACAAGAGGGATCAGAGGTTTCGTTGATTTCAGTGCGGCATTTCTTTGATCAAAACGAAAGCGAAGAGGCCATAAACGAGGGAAAAAAACTTAAAAAAGGTTTGTTTTGTGATCTACCACATTTTCTGATTGGCATCACTCACCCCTTCGTAAATTTGTAACGAATGGAAATAGAATGATTCTATTTGTCGCGAACGATTCCAGAGACATTGAGGAGTGCAATAAATCTCTCGACTTTTTTTTTTTTGCTACAGGAGCAGTAGTATGGTAGTAATTTTTGATAAGAAAGGTACTGCGAATCTAAAAAAAAAGAAGTAATACCGCCATCATAGAGAATAGGGCGTTGGCAACGTGCTGGCATAAAAAATTTCCGCATTTTCTACTTAATTATTCAAGACCAGTGGTGACTTGACGAGGGTGTTAATTATAATTATCAAAGAACTATACTAGGTATAGCTGAAAATAAAGCGCATTGCTGAAATTAGCAGAGCAATTTCATATTTGCACCAAATTTGTTTACATATCTCAAGCATCAATAAAGAAAACACTTTTCATTGCCTCATCCGCTGTCATTCTCGCTACGTGCCTCTGTTGGTAGCCCGCCTGCGGTTGCTTCTTTCCAAACAGCCTTCGCGATCATGTACTACTTCCTGAAGCAGCTTATGACACATGCGGGATGCAATGAAAGTACGTTGTTCGAAGCATGCCAACGCGACCGCGCAAGATTGTCACAACTTACCAGACTTTTCTACTACAATCAAATAATTATGTCGTTCATCTTAAGAAATATTTTGAAGTATATATTAAATGCCCTAAAATGCGTCATTACACGTTCGTATAACTTCTGCACACGTCATAACATGCTGCGCTATCAACAAAATAACGCACTCCTCGGTGGAGAGTGACCATGCCGGCGCCCGTGCACACCAGCTCAGGGTGATAAATACCCTACGTTCGCAGCTACATGCATGCTTTTTCTTTTCCTTGCGCAATTTTAAGCGTACCATGCGGTTGTTCAGGTGAATGAGCGCGGCAATTTCTGTGCTATATGAAGTACGTTGACTGGCAGCGCCGGTCGACACCTAGACTTCGCGCTTTTACTACCACGGCTAATTTCCTAATGCGGCATTTATTTCCGAGAAACCTATTAAGGCTAATCTAATTTTCCGTTTTATGAGGCTACGCGGATCCAACAGCGACGCAGCTGGTCAGTACATGCTGCTTCTGCAGTGCGCAGCCACGATATGCAGCCGCCGGTAGTTGCAGCAGCTGCGGTAGGCACGGCCAGGCGGAACCTGTTTTGCCTACCACGCGAAAGTCGCTACTGACATCAGCGCCACCGCATCTCCGTGACGTCGCGGGGTGAAGGAGGTCATGCGGTAACAGACAAAACCTAGCGTCAGCCACTATGCACAAGGCATCAGGCATACTATGGCTATTATTATTCTTTCACTCTTACCTTGAGGTTGATCCTTAAGATATCGTCGAACGTCTCATCTGGGCAGTCGACTATAGGCGCCGCTCGATGAATGCCGGCGCTGTTGACGACGATGCTGAGAGGCAATGTGGATACGCTCCTTACGGCGGCGAAGAGTTGCTGTACGGAGGAAGAGTCGCCGACGTCCACGTATTCGGCCAAATGCTGAACGTCTCCTGTGCGAGAGTCCGGGGCCCCATCAAGCTAATCTTTCTAACACCCTCGAAGCTCTACAAAATCGCGCTGCAAGGTTTATTTTCTCAGACTACTCCTATCATTCCAGTGTCACTGCACTCAAATCACGGGCTAATCTTACTAATCTTGAAAAGCGACGCTGCATCTTCAGGCTGTGCCTTTTTCACAAATTCTACCATACGCCACTTAATGTTTCAGCAATCTTACCACTTCATCGACAGTCAAGCCGCACCAGCCATCCTAAAGCCGTCTATCCGCCCCCAGCACAGACCACAGCACATCTTCGTTCGTTTTTTGTTCAGACCGCTCGGGACTGGAACAAACTGCCTGTCGACGCTGTGCGCCACTCCGACCCACATTCCTTCAAGACTGCCATCGAACCACTCTTCACTTGAACATTATGCCCATCCCTCATGTAATACCCCACACCAAGGGGCATTTGAGGTACTAATAATAAATAAATAAATAAACATGTGTGCGCAAATGCAACAGTAGTGGGTTAGAGAAAAGCTTGAATTGGAAAAACAACTCTTGCATTCGGCACATGATTCAATTTCAAATTCAGTTCCGCGCCTGGTAAGCAGGAAATTGGTTAGATTTTTTGGTGTTTAATGTCCCAAAGTGACTCAGGCTATGAAGGACGCCGTAGTGAAGTGCTCCGGAAATTTTTACCACCCGGGGTTCATTAACGTGCACTGACATCGCACAGTACAAGGACCTCTAGAATTTCGCCTCCATCGAAATTCAGCGGCCGGGGTCGAACCCGCGTCTTTCGGGCCAGCAGCCGAGCGCCGTAACCACTGAGCCGCCGCGGCGGGTCAGTAAGCAGGAAATGAAGGTCTTAATTGGGGTTTATGCTTTCTGTTTGGTTTTATGGATGAAAATACAAAACACACATCTACGAAATAACAGCGGGGAAAAGGAAGAGAAGGAAAGGCAGGTAGATTAGCCGGAAGAACAACCAGTTTGGTATATACTCTCCACTGGGGGATAGGGTTGAGGGGATATAAAGATTTGATTTGATTTCATTTATTGTTTCCTTAAAGTCCCGAAGGCATCACATAAGGGGGGACATATTGGTTTGCAACGACGAAAGGCGATGCGAACTTGCATAACGAACAGAAAATCAAACATACAAACTCACACAACAAGGGCTCTAATCATGTCAAGGTTCAACTGCAGGTGATATACACCACTCTTGAAAGACAAAATAAACAGTATTCGCTACAAAGTGCGCTGAAGTGTTCAAAATCTATGAGCGATGAATTTTTATTTTCTCGCGGAATGTTTTGTGAACAGTGCATGTGGCGATGTCGTTAGGCAGTGAATTCCAGAGTGCTATTTCGTTTGGAAAGAAT
The DNA here is from genome assembly GCF_055824585.1 of Amblyomma mixtum. Lineage (NCBI taxonomy): Eukaryota > Metazoa > Arthropoda > Arachnida > Ixodida > Ixodidae > Amblyomma > Amblyomma mixtum. The sequence goes on along the minus strand of NC_143017.1, from coordinate 155,234,412 downwards.
GAGTTGTAAGCAGTCGTGTGGCCACTGATGCGTGCTATCGGGTTTCCGTGACGGAGCCGAGAGGACATTCGTAGTGGGGCGGTTAAGAAGATGAAGGCCGAAAGGGAGTAGGAGGAAAACAAAGTCAGTATGCAAAGTAAGCAAGCGTTCGGTAAAGTCCCAGCCTACCGGGTAAAATGACTGATATAGATGTAATATTGAAAAAGTAAATGCTGTTGAGGTTTCAAAGAGCACTCATCAAAGCAAGAGAAATGTAGCCAGAGATGAAACATGAAAAAAAGTTCAATAATCCTGAGCTGCCACGCACAGGCGGGTACAGCGATGCGCCGACGCGTAAAAACGAACAAGCAGCATGGACGTGCCGGTCACGACGATAAGTGCGAGCCTTTGTCTTTGAAGGCGTTGCGTCAACCAGTTCTCAACAAATATGTCAAACACGCGCCAAAAGTGGGTCACAAGCACGCCAGAAGCACCTGTAATGTGGTTGTGACGTGCTTGTGACCCATTTTTGGGCCAGAAGCACCTTTAACTTGCTTGTGACGTGCTTGTGACCCAGTTTTGGCGCGCATTTGACAGACCTTTTGCGTGCTGGTTGTCGCAACCACTTCGAAGACAAAGGCTCGCACTTATCGTCGTGACCGGCATGTCCATGCTGCTTGTTCGTTTTTACGGCGCTGATTTCGAGTGCGTCCCACATTTGCATGGCTGGTTTTAGGTTCTCTGGGCAGGGTCTCCAACCTTTCGCTGCATGGCCAGAGCTGCTGCTGGACCCAATGCCCGGTTTAGTTCACAATCTTAGCAGCCAGCCCTCCGAATTGTGTGCCCGCCCCGATTCGCATTGATTAATCCTCGCTCGTTATCCCATTTTCGCAGCACGCAAGTGAACGCTAAACTAACAACACAGATAATAACCCTTAAGTTTTTCCTGTTTAGGCCGTCTATTGATGCCATTCATTTTCTTCGGAAATACATTCGGTTTATTGACCGCACTTAGTCTTTTTTTTAAGAGTCTACACTACCGCATTTCCCTTCAAGACCTGTTTCCGCATTGTATCTACCGAAGATTTGCTCCCTTGAAGTATACTAATGAACCAACTTGATGAGTAGGTCAACTCAGCAGCAGATTCATGCTGGCAGCACAGCCTCTGGGGCTTGACGTCGGAGAACTAAGAAAGCAGATTTAATGTAAAGTGTTGGGTGAGTAGGTATGATTCCATGGTGAAAACCACGGAAAGTAACAAGATCGAAACAGGCATAAAATCGCATACGCGCCATTCGTAATTAAAACTTAAATGAAGACGTCTAGGTTTGTATGCACAGAGGCAGAACTAAATATACGCAACTGCGCAGCCGCGAGAGGTACCATGTCCAAAGAACAAAAAAGCCAAAGCACGCACAAATGACGTCATGAGATCAGAATTAGGCCGCACCTAAAGATACAATTCCACCATTGATGAGAATTACAGCGGGGTAACTAATACAGTCGCGAATTGTTCTCGCATTAAGCACGGCCTGAATCCCTTCCTTGATGGATGGGTTCCGCTGCATTCTAAGATCAGTGGTGTTATCAGACATGAGAACATACTCACAGTCATTTGGCTAACGGAAAGATGAGAGTCCTTTCCTATTTTCGTGGCATTATTGTGTTCTATGAGCCGATGATTTGAACAGCGACTATACTGCCCGATATAGACATCGTCGCCGGAGGCAGGCATTTGATATGCCACACTTGACCAGTAACAAGCTGCCAACTTCATAGTGAGCTTTGATGCTTGCACCTGTAGTTCTTGAACTTGAACTTGATGAGTTTTTTTTTTGTCGGGTCATGTTTGCTGGCGCCTGTCTCTACACAGAAAAAAAAAACGCTGCTTGATTTTTGCTCCGCGCAGTATTGAACGGTGAAGAATTATGTCCCTTTTTCTTCTTTTAAACGTGCCTTGTCACTAAGTTGCGTCCATGCTCAGGAGCTAGGCTTTCAAAACCAGGCCGACCATTTACACGCCTCGAGATTTTCCATTACGATGTTTTCAAGTGCATGAGAGAAGATTTTCAGGTCGATAAAGGTGGCTGAGGCATAATCCGCTACATGCAGTGGATGTCTCAGAGGATAAAACGTAACGCTAGTAGGTGGGATGTAGACGTCGCCTTGACTGCCCCACAGTATAAGTGGCCTTGTTCGGACGGCTTTCGAAAGGAAATGAAAGCGATAAAAGAAAAGGTAGGAGAGCAAAGTGCAACATAAAGCGTACTTCAATGCTTTAGTATAAGTGGCTTGTTGCGACGGCTACCGTAAGGAAAGTAAAATCGATAAAAGAAAGCGTTAGAAGTGCAGAGTCTAAGAAGAAGTGTAAGAACAAAGCACATTAATGCCATGAAAGCTGTCAAAAGCTCTCCTTTTTCCGCGAACTGCAGTGAGTATAAGGGTGTGTTCCCGTCTCTGATAACATCTCAAATCTTTCGAGGCGTTGGTGGCAGGGGTATTGTGAAGCCAAGCAGCTACTGCATTAGTCGCCCTTTGGTCGCTATTACAACCAGTGGTGAAATCGCCTTTACAGAAACGGCCTCAGTCTTGCGTTGGGTAACTACCACACCATGCCCAGCTGCAGCCTCAGCCCACCTATTGACCCAATGACCTGCGTGGTCTTGGACGCACAAGAAAGCTTTCTCACTGCTTCTCAATCTCGCCCGTTCATTTTTCTTTTTTGCTATGGCAATGAGGTACGTTTCACAGGTGTCAGTTTTTGTATTTTGTGGTCTGTCTCTGCATATGTTTACGTCCCTTCTTGCATAAAAAAAAAGGCGTGAGTAGCCCATGTGGCGCATTCTTCCAGTTTTGTCCTTGCGGATTTTGCGCTCTTTTCATCAAGAAATTAAACATCACAATGCAACCAGTTGCCCACCAAGAATATCCTAAACACCCTTCAAGAATATCCTAAACACCCTTCAACTACCATGCTGCGTTATGGTTGAAAAAAACAAGGGACTAAAAGTGGAGACCATTACGTTAACTCGGAAGGTAGCGGATATTCATCGAGAACGAAGGGTGACCCCAACGTAGAGTTGAAAAGTATTAAACGGGAGCTGACAATACCATGAGGACGCACTTCCAAACTAGATAACAAAACTGGGAAGATTAGCTTTTATCGGTTCGACTAACGCTTCTACGTATAGCTTTTGTAAGCCACTAATATTATAGAGCAGCACAAGGCACTTAACGTATTCGCATCTAGGACATACCCTTTAGCAAAATACACCACTGTAGCCCGCAGAGACGGCCAGGGTGCCCTCCAACAAAAATAAGAGAAAGGCGCACGAACGCTAGGTGTAGGAGGTACCGCATTGATAACAAAACGACACGCCATGGTTGGAATGGCCCCAACGCTTTGACAGAGAAAAATTCCAGCACATTCAGATGACCTTGCGATTGCTCTGTTTCAACCACCGCTAACAATTTCGGGCCGTGACCGAGTCACCCTGTAGCGATAGCTACGACCAGGGCGACTAATAATCGACTAACCTGGTAAGGACTGGGCCACTTTTTTGGCAGCCTCGAGCTGCCTGTCAGCGACGACCACGGTGGCGCCATCTTCCGCCAGGGCGTGGCACACAGCCTCGCCAATGCCGCTGGCACCGCCCGTCACCAGAGCCAGTCTTCCGCTGAGGGCCATGTCCGCTGCAGCCTCGGTCGAATCGTAGCGAGCAACAAAACACGGGGCCCGATCAGCGAGCATTTAAAGCCAGATCGAGTGCCAGAGTTCGGCGACTCCGTGCGCGTTTGCACAATCGACGGATGCACACGGTTTTGAGTTGCATCGATTGCGGTAAATCCGTGCTGTATTGTAATGCACTGGCTCACACTTGGCGAACAATGCAGGCGGCAATCAGCGTCCTGTTTCAGCGTTGTGATTGATGATAAGCAGAACGTAAAAAATGTGATCAAAGGTTTTAAGGCCGTGTGCGTCAAGAGTAAGAGAGGCATGAGAGGACGCTGCAAAGGGAAGCGGCAGAGGAGAAGAAAGAGGGATACGATGGGTGACGACGTGGACAGAAGAGAGGTGGAATACTACCGGTTGTTTCAGAGCATCCTGCAAGCCCATCCCTCGGTAGCATGATTAAATAGAGAGAGAGAGAGAGAGAGAGTAAAGCTTACCAAGCGGAGAGTAGGAGGGTGGCTTTTTCGGCATAGTAATGCCAGTAGTAATCGGACGGGAAAAAAACAAAAAAAAAACAATACAATTTCATTGACTGTGTACATGTTCCGTTATTTCTAACAGCTAAAGTTTTAACTATTGCAGTGAGGCCCATGGTTGCAATTAGACATCTTCACGTGGCCGCTAGTAATATACGCATCAGTTCTTAGTATTTCGGAAAAATTATTGCGCTCGCCGCTGTTGCGCAACGAAGTTTGGTCATCCGCACGTCCCTTAGCGGCGGACGTGTCACGTGACTTAACTGCCACTTTCTGGCGCAAAACATTGCTGGCCGCTGCTCGTGCCTTAATTTTTGAGTCACTACTCCATTTCCCCGCACAAAATCTCCAGGGCTGGGAGGTGGTGTTGCCGCAGTGCGAGAAAGGAGTGAAATGCCTAATGGCACGCGTAGCCGTGTGACGTCTGCTTGTGGGTGTGTCTGGGCGCTCACAGAACCGGCTCTACTTTCATAGAACTCGCAGGATTTAAAATAATTCGTTGTGGCCGAGGGCCGAGCGTAATCGCGCTTTTGAAATTCTAAAACCTGATGTAATTATTGGTATAGGCCAACTACAAATCGCTTATTCCAAGAATGTAATGTATGGTACTAGAAATTAGTTTACAGTTAAAATGATTCCTCTTTTTCCTGCTACAGTTAACAGCTTACTACAGTTAAAATTATTCGCCCTTTTTCTGATGTCCGCCACAACTGTTATATCACTATGTCGCAAAAGCCATCGTTTTGCGGCAGAAAATATCTTTTTCTAAAAATTACTGGGGGCTTTCCTGAACCATCTGGTATTACCAGCCCGTTACAAGCGCGTCTGATCCAAACTGTGAGCTGAGACCCGAGTTTCGTTACAAATTAAACATAACCGAGAAACGCAAAAAAACCTTTTGTGTCCTAAATGTTGAGAAAATGGTCTTCTCCATCTTGCTGCAGTATGGAGTGGGATATGCTCAATATATGCGCATATACCTCAATAATAGGCTATGCGTACTTGACCTGCAAAGACAGTAATCGCTCCGTGCTTGCTGTCGACCTTAGGCACACGGTTCAGCATAGCGTGGTGAGAGTCGGAAATTGTGACACGGGAAAAGCTCATGCAATAAAGGACACGGGGTTTCCTTCCAAATAACACTTCGAAACATGCACCCCTTTGTATACATACCCTAGGAAACATTAGCAACGCTCAAAGAAAAAAAAAGAAAAAGAAGAGCACTGATACCCCCCCCCCCCCCCCCCCCCCTTCCTCTTAATATACGCGGTTTAGCGCTTGTTTCTCTCGTCGAGTTGGTTCATTTTTTGTCAACGGCTGTTAACCCTAAAACATTGCATAACACGCGGACCAGAAACGTATATTTTCCTTCTTGTTCGTTTATCAGCGCTACACGCGCACGTCGAAACCGCTATGAAAAAGAAAACGTGGAAAAGTTGAGCAAAAACGCTGCTCGTAAATTCTTTCAAAGGCTACGATCATAATAATGTAGGGATATGCCATAACGATGCTTTGGCTATCAGGTGAAGACGTGCTCAGGCACGGATCGTCCAGGCTCGAGATATCCTCAACTTCAATTGTTTTCCATCACGAACACATCCGGTGGTAACACCGCAGGAATTCAGCGAGGCATTGCACCAGATTTGCGGACTTAGACGCCAGAGGGTCTGACACCGTGACGGTCTGTGCACGTGTATCGGCGCAAGACCCGGGTCAATGATGTTTCATGGAGGCGTCTGATCCCGCTAGCCTGGCGTCTTGGTCTCGCGGAACGCTTCCCAGAATGAGTGGACTCACCTGTGCTCACTCACGCTCACTTCAGATCGTGATCTGGGTCGTGAGTGCGTGCGGACTCACGTTCAGATCTTGATCTAAGTCATGAGTGAGTTCGCACTCACATTCGATCATGATCTGAATTGTGAGTGAGTTCGGACTGACATTTAGATCAAGATCTGAGTTGTGAGGAAGTTCGTACTCACATTAAAATCATGATGAAGCTAAGTCTTCTGGAAAGCGTGGGCACTGATCAGCACTCCAAAAAATTGTTAACAGTTACAAGAAGTCTTTGAAGGAATCGAAGCACTACTACTTTAATGTGACGTTGCCGACGCTTCTAACGAGAAATTCAAAAAAATTTTGGAGTAGTGTCAATCAACGAGACCAGTGACTTTTATCCCTCGTTGACTCTCTATCAAACCCAATTCCAAGCACTGACATCGCTGGCATCTTTAATGAGACCTTTAGTGCAGCGTTTTCAAGTACCGTAACTGACATCAGTGATAGTAGAGACTATGCATGGAACATAAGCTTTCCAATGGACCCTGTGAGGTTTAGTTATGACGGAATTATTAACATAATTAACAATTTGAAAATCTCCTCTTCTTGCGGTCCTGATAACATTAACACCAAAGTCCTGAAGAATACTAAAGTGTACTCCGCAATTTTTTTACTGAAGATATGTGAACAATCGCTTCAAACAGGAGATATACCACACGAATGGAAACTGGCTAAAGTGATTCCACTCCATAAATCTGGCGACAGACATTCACCCCTTAATTATCGTCCAATATCATTAACTTCCATTTTCTGTAAAATTATGGAGCATATATTTTTTTCTCAGTTAGCTAGTTTTTTTAATCATTTTCGTTTTTCACACCTACACAACATGGTTCCAGGAAGCAGTTTTCCTGTGAAACACAGTCATTATCCTTCAGCAACGAAATTCATTCGATTCTTGATGAAGGTTCAGAGGTCGACGTCATTTTTGTTTAGATTTTTGCAGGGCTTTCGATAAAATGTCCCATAGTCTGCTGTTGTATAAGCTTGCTCATCTTCATATCGACCCAAATGCTCCAGCATAGATTCGTTGTTTTTTAACTAATCGCTCGCAGTTTGTCTACGTTAACGGTCTTTAATCCTCTTCTATGCCGGTTACGTCTGTGGTACCACAAGGATCGGTACTCGGACCCTTGTTATTCCTTGTGTACACTAATGATCTGCCTAACAATATAAAATTCTCGATCAAACTTTTTGCAGATGATTGCGTACTGTACCATGAAATTAAAAACACTAATGATGTCAACTTATTGCAAGCAGATTTTGTATTACTGACAGGTGCATTAAATGAAAAATGGTTTTAAACACATCAAAATGCAAAGCCATACGCTTTTCACGTCAATGCGTCTCGCCACCAGCCTCTTACAGCATCAACAGTGCTTCGTTAGCCCCGGTTACCTCGTATAAATACCTCGGTGTACATCTCACATCAAACTTATCCTGGAACCAGCATATCACCTACATTACTGGAAACGCTAACCGCATGCTCGGTTACATAACAAGAAACTTTTATAATGCACCCACTTGAGCCAAACTCCTTCTGTATAAAACACTGGTTCGTTCGAATCTTGAATACGCCGCGTCGATATGGGACCCTAGCTAAGTCACTTATATCTGTTTTGGAAGCTGTTCAGAACCGTGCCGCTCGTTTTATCCTTCAGGACTATGGCAGTACATCAATTGTCACACAAATGAAAAGCACATTGTCACTACCATTACGTTCACTGCGCCGAAAAATTTCACGACTCTGTCTTTTTTTTTAAGATCTACAATTTCAATCCTGTTTTGAAAAACGCTTTGCTCATTCCACCCACCTATGTTTCATCGCGCATTGGCCACCCACGCAAAGTGGGCGTTCCACCTTGTCACACTACCGCTGGCCAAAATTCTTTCATTCCAACTACATCATCCGAGTGGAATCACTTGCCAGCAGATGTGGCACACCGACGATCTCGAGGATTTTAAGAAAAAGTTGAGTGCCTGCTTTTCTTGCTCATGACATGCGTGCCTTTCGGTTAGTAGTGCCACATGAACTCTGTTTTGCTGATTTGTAATTTTTTTTATTGGTTTTTGTTCTCTTTTCTTGTTTTGTTTTCTTCTTCGTCTAGGTTTTCATGAATTGCTGAAATTTGTAATAACTCAGTGCAGTGAACAATATGTAGTCCTGTAACCCGTTATTGTATTTATTTTTTGTTATCTGTGCTTGTTCCACTCCCCTCAATAATGCCCGCAGGGCCATGAGGGTATTTGAATTAAATTAAATAAATGATCTGAGTCGTGGTGATTCCGGGCTCGCATGCAGGTTATGATGAATCGTTGTCAGTCGGTCGAGTTTCCTGTGCACTCGTAATACTTATTACGCTTAGATGAGCCCAGGTGAGTCATGAGTCGAAATGAGTGAGCCCAGATGAGTCGTGTGTCGAAATGAGTGAGTGAGTCCACAAGAGTCATGAATCGAAATGAGTGAGCCCTTATGAGTCGTGAGTTCAGATGAGTCGTGAGTGGAAATGATTGAGTGAGACCAAATGAGTCGTGAGTTGAAATCAGTGAGTGAGCCCAGATGAGTCGTGAGTCTGAGTGAGTCGTGAGTCGTTATGAGGGGTTGACCCGTGATGACTAGTGAGTTTGAGTGAGCCCAAGTGAGTTGTAATCCTAAATGAACTTGAGTTCATGAGCTCGAGAGAGCCCAGGTCTCTAGTGAGCCCGTAGGTTGACCAAACTTTTTTTGAGTGAACCTGAGTGAGCACTCGTGATTTTGCCGAGATATGCCGCCGACTACTCCTTGAGTGTAGGGCCCATGTGGCCTCGTTATTAAGAGCCCATCGGTTACAAAGGAGAGGCGACAAAGGCAGCGGGTGGGGCGAAGGTAAGGCGGCGAGCTCACCGAGGTTATTAAAGAGGGAGCCGACGGTGGGAACGAAGTGAGCTTTCGAAGCTAGCGGATGAGATAGTCAGAAAGAGCAAGAAGAAGACTGGTGCTGCGCTACGACCTGGGAGCCCTGGGTTTTGCCGTCGCTCGAGATCGGCATCTGCCAACGCGTACCCACACCTGGAAGCTTAGCGAGAATTCACGCCCAGGAGAAAACGAAGGCAGCGCAACGGCAAGGAAGCCCCTAGCCTGGCCACAGAAGGCAGTCAACTTTTCTTCGAACCCGTGCCACACCACACCGACGCAGTCCCAGCGAAGACGAGCCCAACATCAACATGTCCCGTAAGTGACATTCAGCAGTATGACTACTTTATTAAATATATCTAAAATCGATTTTCAATCCTCTGCTTCAATCTCCTTGTGCCTATAGTGTGACCCCAGGTGCATACAACGCACACTTGTACAAGTGAAGAGAGATAAAAAGATAGACTGGTGAAGCTTACAGGACGGCTCCTTCTCGCACCACTGCTGTATCGCGGGTTGAGGAAAGAAATTATTTAAGGTTGAATTATTCTTAGATTTATTCTTAGATTCTTAGACGCAGGCAGGAGGCGCCTGCGTGGCAAACTTTCACTGGTCCTCTTAGAAGGAAAAAGAAAAAGAAAAGAGGAAGCCCGGACCAGAGGAGTTTTGCCTGGTTTGAAGCCAATAAAGTATGGACGAAAAAAAGCGAAAAGCAAATATTGTGTTGTTGCATCCTCGTAAGCGGTCAGGCTCTGCATTGTTGTGAGGGTCGAAAATAAAAGGCCGAACTGAGAAGCAGGCCTTCAGGCAGAAACAACAGCGCCGCGATCTGCTCGCGTCTCAAAGGCCAGCAAAAGATAAAAAGTTCGGCGGCAAAAGAAGTTGATGTGCCAGCAATTAATGCATAAACAGTCGTGTTTATAGCAATGCGTACAATGTGCAATGTTATCGGCGCAAGAAAAAGTAACAGCGTAGAGGTGTAGAAGTGTAGCAGTGTAGAAGCCATGGAATGAAAACGCACCTTAAAGTGAATTTCTAAACACTAATTTGCGAAACAAATCAAATAAATCAGAAGAAGTAAAGACTAACGCACACACTTCCCTCGTTTACGCCAGTGAAACCATGCATTTCTGTCCAGCAACCTTCATATCTTTTGAATATATCAGGAAACGTCAACGTGCACAAATGGGACAATTTGTTCGGGGCAGAGAACACAAGGCGCACTCCGGCAGTGCGCGGCACTGCGGGCACTGCTGTTTCGCATTATATTTGGATAATCTTTCCTGATATTTATCCGCAATATTTAGCGTATATAATTTCTATTACGCGCGAAATCTCATGTTGTGTTGGTCCAACATGTCTGCCCGCCGTAGACGCAGCTGGTGGCTTGCTTAGAAGAGGGGAGAGGTGTGTGATAAGATAAAGCTTCGGCCGATATCCCAGGTTGGATGAGAAGTGACGCGTGAGCCATAATAAAACATTCACACTGCAACATCTCTTATGAGGGCATGCTTAGCGGATGAGTGCAGTTGTTCATCTGTACGTCACAGGTGCAAGGACATCCACAATTCGCTTATCTTCTCACTGCCCTGCGACGTTTCTTACTACCTCATCTCCCTGCTGCCTCCCCCCCCCCCCCCCCCTCCCCCTTTATTCCTTCATCGACGTCATGCATTTCGTTCTGACTTTTCAAAACACAAAAGAGCAGGCGCGTGCCGGTTGCTGGCAGCATTGTTCGATAAAAGCCTGTGCTTTGAGCGAATGTATGAAGCCTGGAAGAGATTTCATATTATCTGTGGCAGTTGACAGGCACGTGCGCAGATGCTCGGGGTCGCCGAGCTCCATCGCATAAACTGACTGATTGCTGCGTGGTTGACACCCCTGCTTTTGTACACTGTTTTGTTTTTTCAACCGAGACAATGAAGGACACGGCTCTCAGCGATCGGGTGGCTCTGGTGACGGGCGGCGCGAGTGGCATCGGCGAGACTCTATATATGCCACGCTATGGCTGCAGAAGGCGTCGCATCTCACATTTCACAGGCAGCTCACAAAGTTATTATTCTTACTCGTCGTGGGCGCATCGTATCCGTGGAGCCAAAATTAACAGACTAGCACACTACTGTGCGAGTTAGACTAACAGTACGTGTTATACTGCATTGTTGTGCTGTAGTTATAATTTTTTTCGCAACGTTTTCGGTAAGTTCGAAGCATCAGTTTGACATTGAAACCATGCATACAATGTTAGGTTGCTAAATGTGTAATAATGTTCATATCATAAGTGTATAATGGCATCGCTGAAGCGCGGGTTCGTAAAAAGTCTATTTTTCGCCAGTAAGCACGTATTTCAGTTCCGACTAATTTGCATAGTTACATCAATTGAGTGGCGCCGGCTACAAATCGCATGCATAGCGCTAAAGTGTCAATGTAATTTCTTGCTCACTAACAGTTCACCACTAAAACTAATGAGGATTCCCTTAACGGCAGGTATATGAGAATGATGTCATGGTATTGTTTAAAATCACGTGAGTTTATGAGAGTGACCAGCCCGGTACGGTGTTATTGACTGCTCAGGAGGTTGAAAATAAAAAAGTCGCAGGTCCAGCTGCAGACTCAACGATTCTGCTTGGGTGGAGTGTTAGCCGATCCAAGCGTTGTGTATTGTTATACGGCTGCATTTATATCGCCGTAATCGATGTAATATCAGAACGCCACAATCTTCATCAAAAACACTTCTGTTTCCTGGTTATCTAAGCTAGCTGATTTGACTGCTTGTTACTTACAAGAAAAAAAAAGCTGATTCTTTATTCTCTTATTCCTGGAGAATGTGCATTATATAACCTATTGCAGATAACCGGCAGATAACCTATTGCAGGTTCTCTGCAGCTATTACAGAAAAAGCCATCAATGTCCAAGGGGTCCCTTCGTGACTGCCATGCTCAATTTTCTTAAAGCTACAGCTTCGACTAAGTTATCCTATCCTAAGCACAGCCTCAGTCAAAGTTCACTTAAAATCACATTTGCACATCTCCATTGCCTTGGTATCGAGTGTCGAAAACATCTTGAAAGAGCATTCGTTACGGCCGGAGCAGGAAAGCGCTGTGAGGGAAGACGACTGGAGTGATGTCAATTGCGCTGCGTTCTCATTATCTTATCGTTATGGCTCCCTCCAGTGAAAATGTGCGTCCACGCCAAGAAAACCTCGTTTGCACACAATATTTTATTATGGCTTGCGGATTCTTCTCACTTAAAGTGACTCGATGCCAGCTCCGAATAATCGAGTCTATTCGCACCCGAAGCTCCAACTCCAAGAGCAGGAATAAGGGCGTACAAGGCCTCAAGCAGGCTGAAAAAATGACGGAGTTTTAACGCCACCAAATCGTGCATGACATGCTAAAGCACTTGGCTTCGAATTGCTTTGACTATTGCCTAAACATTGCCTAAACTTTTCCTTCGAATTCACTTGACTCTTACATAGAAACTTCTTTGCGTTGTCCTCCAACACAATTTCTTTTAAACTTCCGCACCACGTGACTTTGCCCTAGCCACACGTATCCCTGTCATTTCATAACAAAGGTCAATGGTCAAAGGTCGGGGCTTCAGGATTGCTAGCGAAGTGTGCTTTCGCACTAAAAGAGACGCTTGTATAGCGTTATTGGATCGCACTCATCAGTCCAGTGCAGCTTCTACTTTCCGTTCATTTTCTCAGTGCCCATTTACGATATTCATCCCTCTTCGAAGCTCCTGTCAACTGTCGAAACGGCATGACGAATGAATGGATTTTTATGCGAGAACGCGAATTCAGTGCAGGTCGACGAGCAGACATCTGACTTTACATTGTAAAAAATAAGGTTGCGTTCAGCTTCTTCATCATTCAAAATAATTGAAGTAGTTCTGCCAACAAAGAGCGGAGGATATATTTAAATCGTCCAGCATATTCATAAGTGGCGAAACCTGCGTAAGCACACACGTCGCACATATCTGAGAAAAATGTCCGCTTAAAAAGCGATTCGAACGCACCCTGCCTCATTGGAGAACTGATGCTATCGGAAGGTAAGCTGGACAGCTGGTCGCAACGATATCGAGCGAACTGCTGCAATTGGTGTTCATTTTCTGAAGGAAAGAGTACATTCGCGGTAAAAGCAGGTACTTCCCTCAGACAGTGTTGTATCTGCCTGCTCTAAATCCTCGAAGAGGTTCGTATGCCGTGCGATAGTGCGAAGAAAGAGGTACGACATTTGCTGAGTATTTCAATCGGCGATCCGGAGCATGTTCTCTTGCCCCGCAAACCGAAAGTGGTGCTTCAAAGGGCGATCTGGATTGGAATCCTTAGCTATATTGGCTGAGAGTGATTTTTGCGCGTCTTCGTGTATTCAGGCCTCTGCTTCTATTCGCCGCTTGGAATACGCCATTAGAGTAATTGGGCGCAGCCAGCACCTAATTCAATGATTATTCATGAAGTTCCTGCAAGGTTTCGAGCTAAAAATGCTTATTCAGGCGAACTTGGGCCAGCTACGAAAAGAAAGCAACTTGGCGGCGGCGATAGCAACTCGCACACCTGGCAATTGTTGATATCACAATGACCATGATAGTCCTTTATATCGCGCTTTTCAAGTGGCGCAAAATAAATGGCGCGTGACCGCCGCCATTCGGTAACAATAAAGTCGCGCGTCACGAACACAGACATGATAACTCGAGTCGTGTGGCAAGCAGAGGATGATAAGGACGCGTGTGCATCCCACTGTGATCAAGGGACGCTGTTGTTAAAGTCTTGACATGTATTTGTGACCTTCGCGGAAAGAAAGAAGTTGGCGTCACGGTTACGGCAATGTAACAGCTGTTGTACAACTGGAATTTGGTGAGGTAAGAAGTACGTCGGAAACGCATTTTGCAACTTATGGCAAGGCGACAGTAATGCTGTCAGGTCAATGCTGAGCATCATACGACCACAACCAATGCAATTGTAACTAAAGGCAGGTTGTCCCGTAACTGCTTGCAAAACGCATTTCTAACTCCTTCGGTTTTAGCTTTCACCTCCAAAAAGGCACGTAGGCAGAAATCTTTTTCGGGAGGAACAAGAGCCAGGGCAGACCTCCGCCAACAGAGTTCCAGAATAACTACCGCGGCCGTCAAGACCTCCTCTGTCAATAAAGCATTTTGACCATCACCACCGGGAAGAACTGAAGACAATTTCTTGCACCAGGGAGGAAGCCATAGCGGTGCACGCTCAAAGAGAAACGTCTAAGTGAGCGGGGGGGCGGTGGGGGGGCGCATCCCCTTGGATACGTGTCTGCCTCTAACAGTTCGCTTGGTTTGGCTTGCGCGATGCCAGGCATTGTAGAGTTTCTTCCCTGAAGCCACCTCACAAGCAGTAGAGTTAATCGGCTCAATACCGGAGACGCATTGGCAACGGCCGGTTTCAGCGGCGTATACTGTGAGGTCTTGACGCCAGTGCCTATTGGTCTGGAATTCTGCATTGCGCAAAGTGCGAGGTCTTGACGGGTAGCCCATTCATTTCCGGCCATCTGGCCAGCCTGACAGCACGCGCTGGCTGGCGCCTGCAGGCCGTCTGAGGCATGCGCGTGTCTTCTCTCACAGCCACGCGTGACGCGGACGCCATACAACAGCCGAGGTGTCGTGGTTTGAGCCGCTAGTATCTCTTGCCCCCTTACAAAGCTCGAGATTTTAAGCCCACAGCCTTAACGAAGCGGCTCTAAATAAAGCTGTGTGCGGCATACCTGGGATGTTAAAGAACGCCACTTCACAAATATCCTCCAGCAAGATTTTTTTTTTTTTAACGCGTTCGATAGAATCCCATGTATTTGTAGAAAAAAAATTGAATTACGCCGTATCGCGCATTGCTTTCTCCTCTAGTTACTTTTTCCAGGCTGAATGGTCGGCGCTACTTCGCCGGCTCCACACACTAGGCCACAGCACCGGCTGCCGACGCGTGCGGCAATTCCCCGGTTGTCGGTCGGAGCTTGCTGACTTGCTGGAGCGAGGGTAAGGTGAGGCACAGTTACGGCAATATCCTTAGGTACACGCCTATTTAAGTACACGAACTGTGGTTCCTCCTTCTTCCGTTATAACTGGCGGCACGAATGAAAGCTGATCTCGAGCAGTCGAGTACAAAGGTGATCACCGGCAACGTGGGCGAAATGGTACCGTGACAGAACAGCGCACGAAAATAGAACAGAACGCCAAAGCAACACAAGAAATAATCAGAGGATGCACTTGAGCTCTGCCTTAAGAGTATGACTCGACAGCATGATGAGTTGATTCTCATATATTCAGAAGGCAAATGCTTACTTTACATTCATAGATCCACTGGAGTGTTCGTACATCTCCTGGCGCAGTAGTGCAGCGGTTAAGAGATGCGCCACTGCCCTGCGATGGCAGGTTCTCCCAGCGGTGGGCCTTGCGCGGCCCTGGTTGCCTTTCCTGAGCGACCAATCATTAATTTAGCTGCCACCTGCCCCTCGAAGGCAATATGTTCACTTTCCGGTGGGCAGGCTGTGATGCCGCTGCAAGGTCACGTGACCTAAATGGTCGCACTGCCTCCTAGGCTGCTCTCTGGGGACCACCTGCCAGAGCCACGCCAGTGATTTTTCTCTCACAACGCCTACGCCAGTTTTTCATCGTAACAGCTACTTTAACGCTATCCCATTAAAACATTTTTATTGATGTCTATAAAATAGTTGTGCTCTTTTTCAACCTTACCTCGGATAGGATTGCCGGGTGGAGCACTGCATGGACTTCCTTCGTCACTTTTAGTCGGCAGCAACAGCGTGGCTTCGGCAGGCGACCCCGCTGACCGATGAAATGAAACACCGAGAAAAACACGCAAACGTGGCACACTGAACGCGGACGGTCCCACCTTTTGCCTTTACTTGTGTACTCGCGATATGATCAATGGGTAGGCTTCGGGAAAGAACAGGAGTGATATAAACACCGAGATATTTAGGCGCATGAGCTGATCATAGCTTAGAAGAGCGGAAAGTTGGGCAAGCAAATGCACAGCTCGACTGATATCTTGATAAACATTGAGAAGACAATGGCAGCAGTTATTTTTTGTGACTCGTTTGGAGAGCAACCGGCGCTTGTATGCCGGTACCGTAGGAGGGCTAAGATAGTCTCGTTGAATCTCGTTACGTCTCGTACGGTGCCCGGATGTTCTCGTTTCAGAGCCCGGATGAGTGGAATTCAGTGCCCGGATGATGGCTCTCGGTCTCGGCGTGACGTCACCACAATGCCGACAACGGGAGCTAAAAGCATTTCATGCTTAAAACTATTACGAAATCCATGCCACTGGGGAATGAGCAGAGAGTCACGTTTATATGGCTCAAAATATTAGTTTTATTTTGGCTTCTAATAAACGAGCTCTCAGTACTAAGTCCGCAGTCAATTTTAAATAACCGCCATTATTTAAATGTCACTTTAGTTTTCATCATCCTGAATTCTGTACCACGATGCAACGGAAACAAAAAGAACATCGTTGTTGTAAAATATCCCGAGATTCCAACGAAAGACCGCCAAATAAAATAATGGAACTTTTGCAGCTTGCCGTCATTTATTACAACAGGTTTTTATCCTTGACACTAAAGCTGTGCTAATGCTGGAACCGTTCATATAAACTTATTTATATTTGGGCTTTTAATCGAACTTCGTTACTGAGTGATCATGGAAGTTTTTTTCTAGTTTTTCTATGTTTTGTCAATGCTAGAATCCTTTAAGCTTAATATTCACGATACTTCTATGGTCTTCATGTTTAATGGCGGTCATGCGGTGTTTTGCTTATTTCTGTTTTTGTTGCCAGCAGTCGTGATCCTAAATTTCCCTCTACAGCTGCCTTCCGTAGAAAAATATACTTCGTGCCGACTACTTCCAGCTGCTGTCTTGGCAGCTGTATCCACAAATGCCCAACAACCCGAGCATGGCTTATCTCCTAGACAGTTATTCAGTGCTGAGCCAGGAGATAGAAAATCTCTTCATATCCTTACGCAATCAGCCCACCTGCTTACGTCTGCCCACTTGAGTGTGCCCACAGATACACATGGCCAAGCCCATCTGCCTTGTTCACGAAGAGATGCTTATACGGAGCTCTATCTCGGTATGCTTGACGTAATTAGCGGATTTTCCCCCGCAATCGCTTTGGTGCAGACACGTGATGTCGCTCCTGTCTGCCACATAAATTACGCCCAATGACGAGGCAGCAGGCGTTGAGAATGCCGGCAGGCAGACACTGAGTGGACCTAGGCGTCGGAGGACATGGCTCTTAGCGGTCGGCTGGCTCTCGTGACGGGGGGCTCGAGCGGCATCGGTGAAGCCGTCTGTCATGCCTTGGCCGCGGAGGGTGCTACCGTGGTAGCGGCAAACAGGAACGTGGAGGCTGCTCGGAAAGTGGTCGAATCGCTACCAGGTCAGTGAATCATCGACGTTTCGGGCAACATGACTAATTGGATTGGTTTAGTTTGGTTTATGGGGGTTTAACGTCCGAAAGCGACTCAGGCTGCAAAAGACGCCGTAGTGAAGGGCTCCGGAAATTTTGACCACGTTTTGACCACGTGTGCTGTGCGATGTTCACTGACATCGCACAGCACACGGGCCTCTAGAATTTCGCCTACGTGGAAATTCGGCCGCCACGGCCGGGATCAAACCAGCGTCTTTCGGGTCAGTAGCCGAGCGCCATAACCCCTAAGCCACCGCGGCAGCCCATGACTAATTGGAAGAGAGGTATAACTTCCTTCTTCATGTGAAGCACCCATGATAGCTTCACGGTAGAGAGCGCTATACTGCCACGTAATGCATGCGTGCTAGCGGCTTTCAATACCATGTTGAAATAAGGATCTCAATAACAGGAGAGGAAAAGCTGGCCCTCATAATTTAAACAAAGTGCTCGCGTAGTTTCGACGGCCTGTTTTCTATATGAAAACAAGCGGATAAGTTGTTGGCCAAGTGTATGCCTACTTTCTAAAATTATTATATGGTCTGTATTATAAACAGCTGGCTGCACTAGGTATACATATAGCAAATGCTGAGATCGTCTGCAGTCACATTGTGCTTGTTACATGGTTATGGCTCTTAATTCTCCCAAAAACTGCCACTTCAGCCAATCTGAATTTAGTGCTGCAACGCCGCCCACGAAAGTGTATCGAGATGCCACATTTTTACGTTTTGTTTTCTTGCTGATAATGGTGTGTGAGGCCTAAAGGACGATAAAACTGCAGAAAGTACAAGTAAGCCCCAGCCTAGTGGTCGCGTCTTGTTGTCTTTAGTTGGGGCTGAAACATGCACTAAAGAGAAATCTGAACTCGTCTTTTTGTCGCGGGAACTCCATCTACATGTTCCGAACGATATTAGAAACTTCGAATTATTGTCCTGTGGGGTCGATTTTTCTGTTTAAATCGGATTAAACGTCCCGGCTCCCGCCTTTTTTTCAACTCACCGCTGAAGGTAGGAAGAGTTAACTAACGCGTGGAGTGTCTTTTAGGCAGTCGGGTGACGGCTTCGATTTTGCTTTTATTTTGTTTTTTAGGTTTCCGTGAATAAATATATTCAGTAAGAGACAACTGCAAATTAGGCCCACGGAAATAAATATACGCGTGGAGTCTTTGCCTTCGCCGATTGGTACGTATCACTCCGCCGGTGGCAGATCGGCAAGCCGCCACGGGACTGGCTGAAAGGTTGGTGACTCCTCCTGAGTCAGCGGTGAGTTCAAAATAAGGCGGGAGCCGGGACGTTTAATCCCGTTTTAATTAGAGAAATCGGCCGCACAGGACAATAATTCGAAGTTTCTAAGAGTGCTCGGAAGGTGTAGATCGAGTTCGCGCGGTAAAAGTACGACTTCAGATTCCTCTTTAATGCACCATTAAGTTTTTCGCGCGCTGTTACGTAGAGAACTCGGTGCACATGAATGCAGCAAGTCAGTGACTATTTAGCTGCTTCGTTGCCAAACTACGAGCCGCAATGATATCTGCTGTTTTTTTTATTCACATTAGTGCGCCTGCCATTGAACACTGAAAATAAAATTTAGGGCAGAATGAACTAGGTGGTCTTTTATATCAAGGAGCCTGGTAGCTCGATACGACCGCCACAGTCATCGTTTTCTTACATAGGTATAAATATCGTATTTACGCCGCATTTGGGCCGACCCCAGACTAAAGCGACTTCAGGATTTCCTGCGACGAAGGACTTTTAAGTTTCCTTAGAGACACAGGACTTATGTGCACCATGTGAAAATTGAATGTTCCTAAGTGCGTGCGCACAGCTTTAGTGTGAACGTGGACCTTTTGAAGTACTGCCATTCCTCAGCTCGAGTATCCTGTTAGATTTATTACCGAGGTGAAATCTCTGTTTGTCGTTAAATAAAGCCTCTCATAAGCACAGCAAATGTTGACTTGCATTCTGCAGGAGGCTAGTGTACGCACAGAGCAGGGTCCTTCGCCCGCGTGGTATTAGATTTACTTTTGCCTTGATTTTGTTCATTTACAATAGATAGCCCCACTCATTGAAGTTGTCGTTGCCTCGGATTCTATCCTGCAGGAAATGTGCAGCACCTGGCCCTGCATGTGGATGTCGGAGATTCCTCTTCCGTTGAGAAACTCTTCGACAACATCAGGAGCGCATCCACTCTGCCGCTGAGCATCGTTGTGAACAGCGCAGCCATTTATTGTCAGTCACTTCTCGCCGATACGACGGATGAGCTATTCGACGACATTATAAGAGTAAACCTGAAAGTAAGATTGGAAGTAATTCAGAACAATTTATGTGTGATGAAAGGTTATTACCACAACTGCCTAAATCCATTGCTTCTAGCAGACGACATCGAAAGTTGGTGAAACTGACCTCGTCTAACATAAGGGAAAAGAGGTCTATACCAAAGAGGCTTACTGATACTTAAGAAGTGTTGAACGAACTGCACGTTTTAACTGTTCAATATGGATCGGTGGTTATCACATTTTTGTGCCTAGAACGAGGTCATGAATTCAGCTGCTGGCTGCGCCAGGTGCATTCCGATGCGGTAAAAATTTTAAAAATGATATGGTGCTCAAGTTCGGATCTGTCCTACGGTAAGGAAACCCAGATTGCATAAATGAAATTAAAATGCGACCATCCAGCATCGGCCCCCTAAAGAAAAGCAAAAATTGCAGAAAAATGCGCGACAGCGTATTCGGTTAATCCCAATATATGCAGGTCATTCTTTACTTTACATTAATGGATATCGGGGAGTACTTATACCACTGCTGGCGTCGTGATGCAGCGGTTAAGCGACGCGTCACTGCTCTGCGATGGCAGGTGCTCCCACCGACGGGCCTTGTGCGGCCCAGGTTGCTGTTCCTGGGCGACCAATCATTAATTTAGCCGCTATACCTGCCCCGGTGGGCAGTTCGCTCACTATCCGGTGGGCAGGTTGTGATGACGCAGCAAGGTCACGTCACCTAGGTAGACCACCTGCCTCCTATAGGTTGCTCTCTGGGGACCACCTGCCAGAGCCATGCCCATGACTTTTCGCTCACAACTCCGACGCCGACAACACCAACACCGGATTTTCTCTGAATGGGGACTTTAACGCTGTCGCGTTTAAATATAGAGGATCAATGCGGTTAATGCGGCACAGCATTAGTGCACTAGTGCTTCCCTCGGGTGGAGTTTCGGCTTCCACTGACGGGTTGAGAACCTGTGAGCGGGTGGCGTGATCCAGTTCACCGCGTTGCACTCTGTACCCTCACTCCGCTCTCCCAGTCCAATTCAGTAACCACACCGGGAGACTCCGTAGCCCTTGTCTTCGTATTCCCTCTTCCATTTTCCTCATCTCCTCTGAAAGTGAAGAGGGTTTTTTTTTTCCTTTCAAATTTTGCCACTTGCCAACCGAGGCTTTAGACGGACGGACAATTTTTTCAAACGTGGAGGCTCTAAAGCTAACGTAAAAAAAATAAAATCTTTGCAGTGGGTTCCACCATTTGAGAACAGTGATGGGCTCAAAATTAAAATACTCGTTTACCATTGACCGTCAGCTAGCTGCTTTAGCATTCCGCATGCGATGGCGTACGAAGTGAAA
This sequence comes from Amblyomma mixtum, assembly GCF_055824585.1. Lineage (NCBI taxonomy): Eukaryota > Metazoa > Arthropoda > Arachnida > Ixodida > Ixodidae > Amblyomma > Amblyomma mixtum. The sequence continues at coordinate 155,213,439 of NC_143017.1, read as the reverse complement.
AGTGCACTGCGAGATTGTTGTCATCCTATGTTTCGTCATTTATGCCCAGATTTAATCTGTATGTACCACGCTTGAATCGTGAGAGCTAACAGAATGAAAGTTCGGGCTTGCGGGTAATTAGTGGAAACATTCGTATCGCCAAAAAAAAAAATACACCCGGGCAAACGAGAGAAAACAAAGGACAAACCAAACATTTTGTTTGGCACCCATAAGCTTTTAGAAAAGGTGGACAGGAGAAAGAGTATTACAAACTACTTATCCCAATCATCACACGAACTTTGAAACCAGGCAGCCGAAAATTCCAGACACAAAAGGCACAAGCTTTCTAAATGTAAGCGCTAGCCCAGCCGCAGTCAAGTAAGCCAGTTCTTTTCTTGACACCAATAGAGAGCAAAACCTAACAAATATTCAGTGCTAACCTTCGTCATTTCAGTAATTGAAATGCAATTTTTCAGCCCAAAATTTGACTGTCCTATGTGTGTCTCTTTCCCACGTCCTATCTACTTTTGCGCTGTAAAAATGAATTCGAATGGCCAAGGCTGACTGGCCCGTCTTTCTACTCTAATAAGTCTAATAAGCGGAGTTCATAAATCCAGGAAAGACAGTTATTTGCTAAATGACCAGTGCCCCTTTTGCGCACTGTTTTGTGGCCTTCGCGTACACGTTCCTTTATGCATGAACCTTTATTTGCATATTCCCACACGAAGGAGAAATCTGACCACATTACTAGCGCAGGTAACAAACGGGCCCCGATGCTGTGTCGAGCAAAAATCCGCTTCTCGACTGTAGAACACGGGGATTTTTACCCCCCCCCCCCCCTCCCCCCTCCGCTTCACTTTCGTTCCGCCAAGGTTGCATGTTGGCGCCACTGCTGCAAAGTGTTGGAATGTGTACACTTGCGCACCGCAGTTTAAATGAAGTTTGTACTCTGTTGTCCCCGAGCTCTCGCCTACTGTGTGCTTTATGGAGCGTATCGTGCGTAGCATGTGTACGTTCAGATGTGACGTTAAAAAATAGCCATACCATTAACAATTTCCATAACTTGTGATGATTTTTAATCGCTAGGATCTACGAACTTTTCAGAGAAAATTTATTTATTTGCCAATAGTGTGATCCTGATTGCCAGGCTCATACAGGAGTGGGTTTTGCAGTTCCCGTCAAGGAGACAGTGCTTGGTTACACGATGTAAAATGCACAGTCACAATAACAAAATACACATGAGAATCAACAAATAAATAAAGCGCTTGGTACATGTCTTAGAGGGCTTCACTGGCTGAACAGGCCTTCAGTTTTCTGAACGAACAATTCAAGTGTGCCCGCATCGACACAATCACGTGGCAATCTGTTCCATTCTTGGATGGTCAACGAAAAAAGGAATATTTGAACGTGTCACTGTTTGATGGGAAAGGTCTGATACATTTCTCATGATTAATCCTGCGCGAGTGGTGATAGGGTGGTTTCAGATATGTAGTTTTATCTATGTTAACGCCATTGTGGTACGGAAGGAAAATAAATTTGAAAGCAGAAACACGACGGCGATTAGACAGTGATGGGATGCCAGCTCGGATGCGCATGTCACTCACGCTGTCATGCCGTGAGTATTTCGAGTAGATGAAACGAAGGGCCATGCGCTGTATTTTGCCAGCAAGCCTGAAATCTGTCTCAGCTCGAGCGGTCAGCCAGATACGAGGCCGCTGCTCGGTTGCTATCGTTAAACTCCACGTAATAGGCATTGCAGGAAACTGAGCACACATACTATAACCCGCATTACCCAAACAACATCGCTCTTGCCAAGATTGCTTAGGTGTACCGGCTGTGCTGTGTAGGCACGAGTGGTAACGCTGAAATTTCAGTGTCATCGAGGCCCTTGTAGTGCACTAAGCGTTTCCCGCAAAACCATTTATTTTGTCCAGAACCTTAAAGGCCTGAAAAACGTCCTGCTACTACATTTGCCTAATGCTGAATTATCCCACAGCAGGAAAGAGAGAAAACGAGAGAGATTAATTGAACAAGAAACCGCGCAAACTCAATGGTAATTAACTGTAGCAGACATAATGACCATAGTCTGTGGTTTGGCTATTTCTCTCCGCAGGGTACTTTCCTCGTGACGCGAGCCGCCAGCCACGAGATGATACGTTCCAAGAAGGCTTTACCCGAAGGAGGCGCAACCATCGTGAACATAGCCAGCATCGTGGCCAAGGGTGGCTGGGCCAACATCGGCGCCTACAGTGCTTCCAAGGCCGGAGTCGTGGCCCTCACCAAGACGGCGGCGCAGGAACTGGCAGACCACGGCATCCGCTGCAACGTCGTGCTGCCTGGCTTCACCGAGACCCCGATGGCGCAGGTCGTGAGTGAAGAGTACAGGGCCAAGCTGCTTGCTGTAACGCCGCTCAAGAGGGTCGCCGAGCCGCGGGAAATCGCCGAAGCAGTCAGATTCCTTTGTCTGCCTAGCGCTAGTTCCTTTGTGACGGGCGCTGCCCTGGAAGTCACTGGGGGACTTTACATGTAATTGACGCGCGGTAAATGGGCGCTCTTCTATGAAATCACAAAGCTTATGTAGTCGACTACCGGGGTTCCAGAGAGGGAAAAGAGAGGGAAAATAAGTTTACTTTGTTTCAGCACCTTCACCCCCGGGCTAGAGGCTGTTCTGCAACTGACGAGAAGGTCTCGCCCGGCAATTTTCGGAAGGACTTAACAGTGGCCTGAAGAAGAAGGCATATGTGTTGCTGGATTCGAGAACTTGCTAGATGTGAGCAGAAGAGACCCGTGCACGCTGCTGTGAACCCAACTGGGAGGCAGCGAAGGTTGCCAGCAGCCCATGATTTACTGCCACGCTGTGAATTGCGGAACCTAGATGTGGATTTAGCGATAAAGAACTTGACTGTGCAACAGTCTCTCAATGTGTTAAGGTCTCTCAAATGTGTGGTGTGGACATTTGGGGGTGCACTGAGCCTGTCCAAAAATATCCTCACTGTCGAGAAAGCCTTAGCAACAAACACCGCGCCTCTAGACTTTGTCACTATGCGCAGCTGTAAGATCGCAAATTTTGTCGTCTTTATGTTATCTAGTTGGGAGTGGATCAAAAAAGGCCGTGAATGAACAAGGAGCAGGTATTCTTGAAAAGGCACCCTATGTGTTCCGGTAGTGAAAGCTGGGCAAGTTGTGACGTAATAATGGTGACAGGAAATTCAGCGCCACGCAAAACGCAACACAAAGAAAGCTAGATAGTTGGGTCAGTTGGTACACATTGTCCCACACTGTAATACTGACGGAAAGGCCAAGTGACACACAGAACAGCGTCAGAGAAGGAACAGGAACAATCACAGCAAATAAAGAAGAGTGGAAGAACAGCGCTTAAATCCAGACGTCGTCGTGTATTGTTCTCTGTTCTTTCTTTCCTTCCTCTGGATTGATTGTGTGGAACACAGTGTTGAAAATAGCACCGACGAAAAAAGGCCCAGATGAATATTAAAGTCGTGTCTTGAGGAAAATGTATGTACTTCTCTTTATCTCTCCTTCCGTCGACGCTGTCCGCACAAATGAAAAATGATCTGTACAAACCTGCATAGCTAATCTATGGAGGCATGGACTAAATGACCACTCTTAGGAGAAGTTTTATTCCTCTTCTAATGTTTGTCATTTCAAGAAAAAAATGTGATATCACTAAGGGCTCTTCGAAAACCCACTACTCACTACATGCCCATTCCATCAGCGCTACTTTAGTGGTGCGGGAAGTCTACTCTAATTAGACTAATCTATATTCTGTATGCCCATTTTTCAGATGGACAGGACAGGTATTGCCTCCACAGTTGGTCGCTGACCGACAGTGCTTTTTTGTCACACGACTTCGTCACATGACTTCACCACATTTACAGAGGAAACCTCACAGAACTAATTCGGTTGCAAATAATCACTTGCTGTAGCAACATAGACAACTTTCTGCGAGTCATTGCCTATCAGTGTGAACTGTTGTAGATAACTGAGCATTTATTTTAAAAAATGAGTGCACGTATCACTGCTTTATTTTGCATGCTTAGTGGTGAAATAAGCACAACCAGGCGTCAACTGTTCCAAAGCATCGAAGCCGGCGTGACGTCAGCCCTGAAGAGGAACGTAGTAGGTGGAGTCTTCACTACTGCTCCAATGACAGAAAAGCATCTTTGCCCTTTCAGCGACTCACTGACGGAGATCGGTGATGCTTGGTTCACCGTGGCTAATATGAACCCAGATACTTCTGCCATTTAAAATGCAGCTCCTCCTACTCGCGTGTGATGTTCTCAGTGTGCGTTTTCCTCACCTTCTTATAAATGATGGTGCGCTTAGAAGCAAATTCAGGGTAATTAAAAAATCTCGGAGGCGAATATGCAGAATTATGCTGCTTTATCAAAGATCATTAAAATGAGCAGCGAAATCGAACTGCTGTTTGCGGTCGCTGTTTGTCTTGAGCTGGCAGAGGTCAACCTTTTTGACATATCTTCAGTGAGTCGTGTTTCCTTCATGAGGACACAAAACTTACAGCAAATTGGTTTCCTGACGAACCGTTTTTCAGTAAGCTGGTCTGCACAGTGTTTAATATCACACTCTCTTGTATCGACTACGCACTGACTCCGCGTAGACGCCGGAATGGTTGCACAAGATTCATCATGCTGTGTCACGTCTGTGGATTAGCCGTGCCGTTGTGGGCGGCAGACATTTTTTCCTGCAGTGTCCTTGTTTTCGCGGCTAGCGTCAGACATGTCTGCACTACATTATGAGGTTTAATTGGCTGCTGGACATCACTGCTTGCGTTGTGTTCATGAAGGTCCAAGAACTATAGAAGGTAAGCTGAAAATCTTAGGGGGCACTTGTCTATGCATCCCCCTATGTTCCTTGGGTTTGATTACTGTTATTTTGCTTAAAATGTGCATTTATTATAACGAGCCCCTCATGTCCACACATATGCGCATTGACTTTCTGGGGCAGTGTCAGGAGATATATCATGTTTTGCCGATGAAAGACAGGCGGAGAAGTTTAAAACATGACTGTGAGGCTAACAGCATCTGCCCTTAGCACCACTACCAGCATGAACAGTGCCACTTTAAATCGGATGTCATAGTTACGGAGCGTACCCTGCACGCATAACTAATGTCATCTGCTGATATACAGCACAATCTTAAGTTTTCCTCTAGAGTTTTGCCCCATACAAAAGAGATAGCGCGTGCCGAATATCGACCTCTTTTGCTGGCTTATCTCCAAGGCTTCTTTTGAACTCTGACTCAAGAGGTAGAAAATATCTTCTATGTACGTATATAAACAACCTGTACGCCCCATACTTCAGACCTTTTCCTTGCGCAGAGTAGTGGACGCACACACAAACACACTGCCGGTTACCTCGCTTGGAAAGAGCTCTTTCTTTTCCCCGCTTGCTTTCTCGGCATGTTTGAGCTACGCAGATTTCACGTGCACAATGACCTGGCCAGATGGATGGATGGATGGATGGATAGAAGCGCCCCCTTCGAAACGGGGTGGTGGCAGTTGCCACCATGCTCAGCTTTTCTTTCTTTATTTTAGTTCAACTGTGTTGTCAATTCTCATTAAGAGTCGCCATCTTCTTTATACGGTTTCCTACACTTCTAACCTTATGTCACATCTCTGCTTTTCAGCCACCAATTCTCTAATCGCTTTTTGCTAACTTCCACTGCAGATTTATTTACATGACCATTGTTATCTTTAAACCCTAGGGCCTCCGGAAGAGTGCCTGTGCCTGCATCGACATCCGTACGGACACCATCACATCTGAGTATGAGGTGTTCAATTGTTTCCACAGATCTACAACGCACTGCACATGTGTCATCTTCGTTAAATTTCTTTTTGTAGTTGCGCGTTCTAAGACACCCTGACCTAGCTTCAAAAAGTAGGGCACTGCCTCTTGAGTTATCATAGAAAAATTCTTTCCTGATCTTCCTTTTCCAGTATCGATATAGTTCTACACTATGTTTCTTTTCCATTGAATTAATCCAATTTTTTACTTCCGCGTTTTTAACCTGTCCCCATAACCTGTCATCCGTCCTCATGACAGGCATACTTGCTGGTTAATTTTCCTGTCTTTTTCCGCCACTGTGAGTGAACGCTCTTTCTGTATAAGTATTTAAATACCTGAGCTGCCCACCTGTTATCCCCCAATTTCCTCAGGCGTTCTTCATATAGTATTTTACTCGTAGCTTCCCGTGCTTCGAATGATGCCCAGCCCATATCCCCTTGTACTTCCTCGTTTGTGGTTTTGCCGTGGGCACCTAGTGCTAATCTTCCAACAGCTCTCTGATTTACGTGTAATCTTGACTGAACTTCTGCCCTTAAGCACAGAACCGCATTGCCGAAAGTAAGCCCCAGCACCCTTATTCCTTTCTAAATACCTCTCAGTACTTCATATTTGCTGTACCCCCATAATGCCCTATGTTTCATTATCCCGGCGTCTCTTCGTCCTTTTGCCCTAAGAGCCTGTTCATGCTTTTCCGTGTATATCTGCCCTTCGTTTAGCCATATTCCGAGGTATCTGTATTCGGCCACTTTGGGTATTTCGTGGCCTTGTATTGTAAGCACCTGATCAGTTGTATTGTTGAAAATCATCACCCCTGACTTAGTTGCGCTAAAATTGAATCCTAGAGCGTCTCCTTCGTCTCCACAACAATTAACCAAAGTTTGTAAATCTTCCTGGCTATCTCCTAACATTACAATTTCGTCCGCATACATTAAACCCGGGAGTCGCTGCTCAACTACATTTCCGCCTAATCTGTACGACAGATTATAACCTAGATCACTTTTTCTAGCCTTCTTTCCATATTTATCACATAAAGCATGAACATCAGCGCTGATAGAGGACAACCTTGCCTTAATATTTTGTGCACCCCCAAGGTTGTGCTACTTTTTTTTCCCTTCCCATATAAATTTCAACTTTATTATCTCGGTAGATTTCCTACAGAAAATTAATTACCTCATGACCCATACCTAATTCCTTTAATATGCTCCACAGGAGTTCCCTGTTCACATTATCGTATGCACCGCTTATGTCCAGAAAGGCTAAATAGAGATGTTTGTTTCCCGGCTTAGCTATTTCTATGCATTGGGTAAGCACAAACAGGCTATCATCTAAGCGCCTACCCCTTCTGAATTCGTTCTGAAGTTTTCCGAGTATCCGATTGCCTTCTACCCATGACTGCATTTTTAATTTCACCGCCTGCATTGCCAGCCTGTACATAACGGATGTTATCGTAATCGAACGGAAGGATTTTATGTTCATCTTATTTCCTTTCCCTTTATAAATCAAATTCATTTTACTTGGTCTCCAGCTGTGCGGAATTTGCTTCTTTGTTATGACTGTCTCCAATGGTTTTATCAGCGCTTCCTTCCTTCTTGGGCCAAGTTCATTAAACAGCTTAATTGGAATTTCGTCTATCCCCGCGGATGTGGTTTTAGGAATGTTTGCATCCTCCTTTGTCCAGTTAAGACTAGTCAGTTCTAAGCTGTCTCTATTGTGCTGTCCTGTGTTCCCGCCTCACTAGGGGAGATTACCCCATTGTCGTAGCTAAAAGACGCAGCTACAAATGACGTAATGTAATTCACAGCGTCGTCTCCCTCTAAATATTTTCCCTCAGAATCTTTAATCTGTTCCTGCTTTCTTTGATTTGTTTTTTCCAACCAGCTCATATGGTTCCAGAATTTTCTTGGCCCCCTTTATTTGCCTCGCGAACTTCATCGAGCCATTTATCAGAGGACTGCTTTATTTTAGCCTGGACTAGGACCTGAACTTGCTGTTTAGTTTGTCGATAAGATTCCCATTTTTCGCCAATTTCCTCTTCAGATAACTGCGCCCTCTTTGCTTCTCTGTGTTCCCTTGAAGTCGCCCGTCGTTGTTCGATGGCCTCCTAAATTTCCATATTCCACCAGCTTCGTGGCTTCCTCTTTCCTCTCCAGTCTCCAGAGGGACTTGAAGCCAGCGCCCTCTACCACATAATTTCCGTACTTAATGTTAGACTCTGAGAATGCCCGGGACCGGGGCAGTGCGTGGACTTAGGGTTCGATAGACATGACCCTTAGCGGCCGGTTTGCTCTTGTGACGGCGGCTCGAGCGGCATCGGCGAAGCTGGGTCTTGCATACGCCACCGAGGGTGCCACTGTGGTCGTTGCGAACAGGCACGAGAAGGCCGCGCGCAGAGTGGCCGAATCGGTACTGGGTCAGTGAGTTGTTGACATTTTCAGCAGCATGACTTACGGGACAGTATCGTCTTCGTAGTCTGGTGAAGGTAAGTTCACAGCGCAGCGCGGAAAGCAGTCCAAATAAGGATCATGAAGTTGCCCGGTCTTTGAACCTTATGCCGCCAATGCTTCGAGCATGGAAGGAAATAAAGCGCCGATTAAGTGAAGAAAAGAAAAAGCGAAGTCGCCAGCCATAGCCTCCTGAGAAACAGAACTTACGTTTCCAGGCAAGGCCGAAAATTGCGGAGCTGTGTTCTATGCTGACGATATTGCTGCAAAATCTGCAGGAGACCACACTCACATACCGCAGTTTAACTCTTTTGCCCATGTTATGAAAAAATCAGAGAAATAAATATTACCTCTATGGCAGGTAATGGTTTATGGTTTTGTTTAACGTCCTCTGCGGATAACTTCGACCACCTTGGTATCATTAACCTGCACTGACATCGCACAGTACACAGGTCTCTAGCATTTCGCCTCCATCAAAATTCAACTGCCGCGGCCGGGATTGAACCAGCGTCATTCGGATCAATTGAGCAACATCGAATCCCCAAGACGCCAGGCATCCTCTAATAAGCACCATCAACTCATTCCCCAGAGGGAAAATCAACTGTGGCCCTTGTGTCAAAAAGGTGAGGAGACATTTACGTCGTCCATGACTTCAGGCTCTTGACCGTCACTAACCTCATTTACAGCCTTTGCACAAGTGCTAAAGGTGTCGATGAGCGCTTTGGCTGAGAATAATGCCCATCTAGCTGGTCTCCAGAATGGCTTTCGGTGGGATCGGCGACTTGAGGATAAACTCCTTACCCTGAGCCAGTGCATTGCGACTGCACAGAAGGAAGAACGCGATCTTATCTGCTCCTTCTTGGATGTTTCGAACGCTTATGATAGCACACCGCACAGTGAGCTGTTCTGCAACCTCAAGACGCTAGGGATGCCACAAGTATGGCGAACATCCTTTGTCGCCTCTGTGCGAACTTCACAGCCAAGGCTTATGCATGCGGGGTGGAACCCGAGGAGGTACCAGAGTAGAGGTTGCTGAAGTAAAGATGTTTCATGTCACCCTTGCTCTACACGTTATATATGCAGCCCCTGTTGAGCGATATCTGCTAAGATCAGGGCTAGAGTTCGCACTGGATTTCGTCAACGGAGGGTTCAAGGAGAGATCTTCACCTGCTCTAGGGTTTTTGGATGTTATTGTACCGCTGGCAAACAAAGCGCAAGGAGTGCAAGTGCTGTTCATAGTTTTACCTAAGTTTTGCTTCAGTGCCGAAAAATTGGCCGTACTGGCATGCTTCCCCGTGTCTTCCAGCACCGTAGGCCTACACAAGCTACTAAGTGGAGAGTCGCTGTCTATGGCCTCAGTTTACCGGTATCGAAACGTAGAGCCAGGGTATGAATCGGTCTACGCAGCGCAACACGAGCTGGAAATATCCTACAGAGGCAGTGCCTACGAGGTGTGACCGGTTCCTCGTGGTACGAGAGATATGGAAGATGGTGCACGTTCCCGCCCCACCATTTGCTAATACCATAACTTGCTGCGCCGCAGCAACGCGGGAGTGCTGAAGCGAACCCAACGCTCAGCTGGCTCCGCGATGCCACGGCAACGTTTACAATCAGTCCATCCAGCGAGACCATGGGGCGACCTTCGAGGCACGCGAGGCGCGAAGGAGGCATATGCCGAGCTTGACGGCTGAATTAATCAAACAGCTGGGCCCAGAGGGTGGTCGTCAAGTGCACCGCCTCGGAGTACGTCAGGTGGACCTAGAGTGATTGCAGCACCTGCGCAAGCGGTGCGTCTTGTTCGGCCGCCCCGTGAGCGAGGATAAAGAGCACGAACGGGCCCAGGCGGTCGACACCAAGGCCCATGAAAAAGATAAAGTTGTGCACGAAATCCACGCTTCAACTGAGCACGAGATTCAAACAGGAAATCAGAGCGGAAAAACTGTACGACAACATTGTGGGCAGCAAACTCCTCTTTGAGACGCGGCAGGAGCGGGCGCTCTTCCAACGTTTGCCATCCGACAGCGCTAATAATGCAGACCAGAGTGTGCAGGATGTGCTGTGCCAGTGATTGAACTGCGGAGCACATTATCTTGCTCTCTTCGGGCCTTTCTCTGACGCCAAGAGAGGGCGCTACGCTGCCACAAACGCCCAGCGGCCCGGTTTCCACAGACTGGACGATGCTAACATCGCGGTTGCGACAGCCAAACGACGGCGCTCCCAGTGGTGGACGTCGATGCCGTGGCGCTAGGGGTTGTGGTTGAGCATTTGGTTATTGGGGGTTAACCACGGGGCATGAGACTGGGCACTTCTTAACCCCATATCTCCTTTTGCTGAGTCAAAAGCAGCTTAAGGCAATCCCCCCCCCCCCCCCCCCCCCCCCCGTCCTCTTCTTTAGCTGAGCCTCCATTGTAATGCGAGGACAAACTGGGCGACGTTACCGCCACTTCGAAGCCTAAAATAAGAGAGAATTAAGGAGAAGCCGATGGTGGGAGTCAGAATTGGCGCGAAGCCAGAACTTTCGCGCGGCCAGAAATAACAAGAAGCGGATGGTGGGAGCCGCAGTTGGCGCTACACAGACACTTCACGCAACCTATACTTAGAGCTATGAGGAGCAGGTGGTCGAACCGCGCCCAACTTTAGTTCTGCTAGAGCAGTGGCCGACAAAGAAGCGCTCGCCAGCAGCCGCGCTCAACAGCTCAGCATTCGTCGTCGCCGTAGAGGTGTCCGTGTCGGGCGCGAAAGCAATAAAAAAAGAAGTGCAAATTTTCGCCCCTTTTTATCGTACGTTCTTACCATAGCGTAGTGGGCTTGTGTTTCCTGTAGCTGCTCAGCGCTACGCAAGCAAAAAAGCAAAAAAGGAAAACAAAATAGCACAGCACGCAGTAAACCGCCTCTTGCCGGAAATTTAAGCAGTAAAACTTAAAGCTGTCTGTTCTTTTTCCATGCTTTTATATTTCGCTTGTTATTTTCATGCGCATGACCTGAGCATCAATGCAATGCCCACCGTTTCGAAAGACCATGGCCTCAATATCAAGGCTCTGGTCTGGGTCCTTTACTTTTTTTGATATATATTAATGACCTTCCGATTGGCATTAACTCTTCCCTTAAGCTTTTTGCTGATGACTGTGTTCTTTTTCGTGCAATACATAACATTAAAGACAGTTCCCTCCTTCAGTCCGATCTTGATAAAGTCTTAATTTGGTGTCAGAGATGGTCTATGGTTCTCAATCCATCAAAGTGCAAAATTGTGTACATCTCACGCCAATCTAACCCATCTAAAACATTCGATTACAAGCTTAATGGAGTTTCATTAGAGAACATTTCATCTTATAAATATCTGGGTGTTCACATCACTAACAACCTATCCTGGCGCATGCACATAGAATATGTTATTAACAATGCAAACCATGCTCTTGGTTACATACGCAGAAACTTCTCTCAGGCTTCATCCCATTTGAAGTTACTTTTATCTCAGACACTAATACGGCCAAAACTAGAATACGCATCATCAATATGAGACCCCGCACAACTCACTTTAATCGATGCTATAGAATCTGTTCAGAATCGGTCAGCTCGCTTCATCTTTTCCAATTATTCTCGCACGGCTAGTGTTTCCTTAATGAAAACTAAACAATTGGTCTGACTAATCTCGCAGTTCGCAGAAATATTTCACGCCTCAGTCTTTTCCGCAGCATTTTCTTCCATAACGAGACACTAAAACAGGAATTTTTTTCTTCTATACCATCATACGTGTCATCACGTGTTGATCATCCGCATAAAGTTTCCATCCCAACGTGTAAGACGAACGTGCTTTTTAATTCTTTCTTACCAAAGACTAGCACTGAGTGGAATCACCTTCCACCCCATATCGCCTGCACTGAAGACGCGTCATCTTTCAAGCTACTTATCACCAAGCATATTGCCACGTTTCCACAATTAGCCGCTGGGCGGCTGCTCTTCGCAAGTCGCATGCACCGGCGAGCGAAAGAAGAATCAGCTCGGTACCGGCCTCCTCTGGGTGTTCTTGGCTTGTTCTCCGGTGCCGTCCAGGTCAACCCCCCATTAAAGCCTTTCGGTTACGAGCCCCAAACGGCTACGTAACACTGGTGGAGGTGCATTCAAGATCCTATGTCCCGGACCTCTTCTCGCAGCGGTTCATCGAGTCCCGACCGACGTCCCGAAGACCCCCCCGTGACGACGCAGCGTGACGACAGTGGCAGGACGGCACTGAGCGAGTGATCGCGTACGCTAGCCGGGCTTTGTCTCGTGCTGAATCCAATTATTCCACCACCGAGAAAGAATGCCTCGCTGTTGTCTGGGCAGTGATGAAATTTCGCCCGTGTCTTTATGGCCGCCGCTTCCACGTCGTGAGCGACCATCATTCTTTTTGCTGGTTAACGAACTTGCGCGATCCCTCTGGACGCCTTGCACGTTGGAGTTTACGTCTACAGGAGTTCGACATGACTATCGTGTATAAGCTCGGGCGCCAGCACAACGACGCCGACTGCTTGTCCCATTCGCCTATCCAGTCGGCGAACGAAGACGAAGAGCCCGACTTCACTCTCATCGCAACTGCCGACGCATTCACTGTTTCGCAGCACCAACGTGAGGACCCGGGGCTCGCACCACTCATCGTCTTCCTGAAAGCGCGTACTACGGAAGTACCCCGTGCCTTCGCCAGAACGCACTCCTGCGACTAATGGATAATGCACCATACCTTAGCCACACTGCCCCATTGTTTAGGAAACACCAATTGCTTACACTGTGGAATGTTATAAACAAAAAGATAGCGTTAGCCACTTACCAACAAATGCATTCTGATCCTGCCGCCTTTTGTCATAAGTATCTCACGAAACCACACAGCTACAACATACGGCACATAAGTTATAATAAGGAAAAAATACGTACTAACTACGGCGCCCAGAAACTTAGCTACAGAATTTCCAGTTTTTTAAACGATCACCATCCTGCTGTAAACATTATTCAAGAAAGCAAATCATTGAAAGCTTTCAAAAATTGCATCACCATGTATCTGTTGTCACTCCAGGCATAACCACTTCTTTTTTTCTTTTTTATTCTGTTGTCTCTCATAGTACTTCTCCAACTGTAGATAAATGTTTAAGATGAAATTACTTCAGTTCACTGTTAACCAATCCTTTCTGTATTTCCATTTCGTTTTTATGTCTATTTTACTCGCTGAATGTCTTGTGCTCTCGAATGGGAGCAAGAAGGGTGTGGACTCTTTGTCAGGCATCCTTTTGCCTGCGCCCTAGGCAACTGTACCATTGAGTTGTCTAAATAAACACTTTGACACTTTGACACTTTGACACTTTGACACTCGTTTTGTCTCGTAAACGACGTGCTGTACAAGATCAACTTTTCTCCAACGGGAAGGGATTATCTCCTCGTCGTGCCGGAGACTCTCCACGACGAAGTCTTGCAGGCATGTCATGATGAGCCCACCGCCGGTCACCTCGGATATGCTCGAACTTTGGCTCGCATTCAAAAGCGTTTTTACTGGCTCAAACTTGCGGCGGCAGTGCGCCACTATGTACGGACGTGCCACGATTGCCAGCAACGGAAAATACCGTCTGTAAGACCAGCTGGTTTACTGCAGCTTGTTCAAGTGCCCAGACTTCCATTCGAGCAGGTTGGCATTGACTTGTTGGGCCCTTTTCCAACTTCCTCCTCGGGCGACCGGTGGATAATAGTCGCTACCGATTACCTCACGCGCTATTCTAAAACAAATCCCCTCGAACGAGGCATGGCAGCCGAAGCAGCGAAATTTTTCGTCGAGCGCATCGCCCTCAAGCATGGCGCCCCGTCAGTTGTCATAACGGACCGAGGCACAGCTTTCACGGCCAAGCTGCTCGAATCCGCCATGCAGCTGAGTGGCACTACCCACCGTAAATCCACCGCCTACCATTCACAGACGAATGGCCTGACCGAACGTCTCAACAAAACTCTCGCCGACATGCTGTCTATGTACGTGGTTGTTGAACATCGGTCTTGGGATGACATCCTACCGTACGTCACATTCGCGTACAATACGGCGCAACAACAGACCACGCGCATGACGCCCTTCTCTGTGTTGTATGGCCGCGAAGTGTCCACCATGCTAGAAGCCATGTTGCCCCATCACGGCCATGATCCCGAAGTCGGTACCGAGGAATTTACTCAGCGCGCCGAGGAAGCACGGCAGCTTGCGCGACTGCGCATCCGGAACCAGCAAGGCCGAGACGCTCGTCGTTACAATGACCGCCACCGAGCAGTGACCTTCGAACCGGACGACAGGGTGTGGGTGTGGACTCCGATTCGACGCCAAGGGCTTTCCGAGAAACTGCTAAAGCAGTACTTCGGTCCCTACAGAGTGGTCCGTCAGCTGACTGACGTCACATACGAACTTCTTCCCGACGGCTCTTCTACTACTCATCGTCGCCAGCAGAAGCCCGAAGTCGTCCACGTCGTGCGAATGAAGCCGTATTTTTCGCGCGAGCTCCGCTAGCAGCCTACCGCCATGCAATTAGCGCATGCTTCTTGTGACTGTTCATTTTCTCACCATCCTTGCTTACGAACTGCTTATTTTCTCCCATGTTCTTATGAACTGCTTTCCTTGCCTCCTTTTCTTGCGCATGCATCGGGTCGATGTTTTTTTTTTTTTTTTAGGGAGGGGGGTAATGTCACGTTTCCACTAGCAGCCGCTGGCGGCTGCTCTTCGCAAGTCGCGTGCACCGGCGAGCGAAAGAAGCAGCAGCTCGGTCGCGGCCTCCTCCGGGTGTTCTTGGCTTGTTCTCCGGTGCCGTCCAGGTCAACCCACCATTAAAGCCTTTCGGTTACGAGCCCCAACGGCTACGTAAGATTATCATCGAACAAGCGTCTGCATCATGATTTTTTGCCTTTGGCCTGTACTTTTTTACTATGTATTTTTTTTCCTTTTTTCACCCACCCCCCCCTATAACGTCCTGCGGGTATTGTAATAAATAAATAAATATCATCACCTATTGTCTGATAGTAAGTGTGGTGAACGAGGCTGGATTCTTTATTGTTACATTTACTCGCATAACGAACACACATGCATCATGAACGCATTCTCTGTATTAGCGGTTAGAATAAAAAATTAATTTGAAAAGTGCAAACTCTACCCCTCCCCCGTGATACCCCCCTCTCTAAGAACAAAAAGAAAGTGCGTGAGTGGGTTCACAAATCGCGTAGCTGTTAGGGCATGAGAAAGGTTCAGGTAAGTCAGAAGAAAGAAATATGTTAAGTGGACGCTAGGGCGATAGAATGCTGGTGAATGTTGTGAAATGAAAGCCGTTAATGAGGACGATGTCGACGGTTGATGACAAACTTTGCAGCAGGTGGGCAAGGTGCACGTGCACAGCTTATTTAAGTCAGTTTAATTGCCCGCCATAGAGGCCAAGAAATTTCTGGTTACGCTACAGGATGGCTTCCCTTGATACCTGCAGCCAGGGTGTCGAACCGGAATTTTTTCGGGTTCGGTTCAGGTTCGGGTTCACGCCTTTCGGGTTCAGTTCCGGGTTCGGCTCCGGAGCGACATTCCGTTCCGGTTCGAACCGCTGCGGATAGCGTCGAACCGGTTCAAACGGGTTCAAACGGGTTCAGACTGTAAAAAAATTCTGAACGTAGGTTTTTATTTCACCCTTTTTTGCTGTTTACTTTTTTTGTGATATCAGCATGTAAAACAGCACTGCAAAATTTGCTCAATGCGAGATGTTTTACTGTCCGCGGCAAAAAGATGTAAATTTACGCAAGAGCCGCGAAATCAAATGAACTCAGAATTAGTGTACACCGGCTATGCATATATACTAGACTCTATCTGATGAGATACATAAAAAGAAAAGCTGAATGATTTTTCATCTACAAAACCTTTCAGCTTCAGCAGTTTCGGACTCCCCGTCAGGCGAATAATAGGTCTCTCTTCAAGCCTGTGTCAATTGGGAATTTCTCCGGCGAAAAATGCTTAAGCGGGCGCCATCAGGACCGCTGCATGCGCCCACTATGAGCGGAAGTTGTCTTGTATTTGCAGGTATATACAGTCAAGACATCTTTCTGTCACACCAAAAGCGGCTTGCCAGTCACCCCCCCACTCTGGCACACCTGCAGCATACATCTAGAGAGTTCACCAAAAATATTTTATCTTCATCTCCTGCTCTACATCGCCTTTCTAACTCGCATTACGAGTATATGTCTCGACCACCTATACCTCAGTTTCTTGAAAAACACAGCTAATCGTGGCTTGTCGCTAGTACAGTGTAAAATTAAGATTTTGTCCTATGCTGATTTCGTCTCCGTCTCTTGCTCTGATGAAAAGAATCTGATAAAAAAGCAGGCTTGCATTGGTTGAGGGCTCTTCGTGTCTGTACGGACACAAACTTGCGACGTCTTCGATGCGACGTTGCGCTGTGAATATGTTGCAATTGGTGCATTGCAAGAGCACGATCGTAAATTCCTTAAATAGAATCTTTCTTACTTTTCTGGGTCGCTTTCAAAGGGCGCCCATGCGGGACAGAATTAAAACTACCTTGATACAGTATGGTGAGTCTTTCGTGCAGTTTTTGTCCAGTAACCTGTTTCATGATTTTTATTTTTTGAAACCGAAAACCACCGTTTCCTGGCAGCTGGGCTTATTAGGTGACTAAATGCTATCTGTCTTTTGTGTACATAGTCATGAGGGAATTTTGTGCTGATACACTTGATTTCCTAAGTATTCGCTTTTCCTGAGAATACCTGTACGGCTTCTCCAGAAGGCAGCTGACAAAGGTTCTGATCGGTCATTACTTCCTCTACGTGGAGCCTTACCTAGCCTTTCTTGACGGCCTTATATTAAGGCGAGTTCAGAGGATGTACATTCAATAGGCCCCAAAAACCTTTCTCAGACTTCAAAAGTCGACCTTACGTGTTAGGACATGCCATCGAGCCAAGCAGACGTTTGTGCCATGATCAGTGAATTGCTACATCTGCAAGCAAGGAGGAACTATTGAACAAAGAAATTATTTGTGACGCTATGTTCGCTTGAGACATAGCTCACTTTAGCAGTCTCTTAAAAAGGACGTTGAGGTCATGGCTTACACTATAAGATTTGTGCCAGTAATGAAGGACACCGGAATTCCGTGTGAACATTTCCTGTTAATAAGACTGCTTAGCGTGTGAAGAAGCTGTACGTATGCTTGATAAACACGCACAATCGCCACTTTCGGCGAGGTCACTGTTCAGAGAACAGTTCATTTTAGCTCAGAACGTATATGCTGCGAAAGTTCAACCTCCTGACTGATCGCCCTTTCTTGACGTGTGCGCCTTCAGGAATTTTTATGTGCGGGTAGAGCAAGGGAGTGATAGTGGCATGAGGCCGTATGCCGAGGTCGCGGAATTCGACCCAGTCAAGTAAGGCAAGACGAGGTCAGGGAGGTTCCTGATATTCCATGCATGCGGCAACAATAAAAAGAATCTTCGAAGATGGCCGAGTAGCCTAAGGCATCAGTAAACGAAGCTTCTCTGTTGCGCCCGCCGCCACTGGCTCGATTGCCACTCAGGGTTAGAGCATTGTAGTAGGTTTCTTTACTGCGTTAGCAGTTTAGTCCCCTTTCTCAAAAATTAAAAGAAAAATTCCGTGGTGTGTGCGTGTGCATATGCGTGCGCGTGCGTGTGGAGGGGGGGGGGGGGGGGGGTGCGTGCGTGCGTGCGTGCGTGCGCTTAAGCATGAGTATGCACACGCGTGCATAATCTAATGGGCGCACATCCGGGCACTCACTGGCAAAAAAATTGACAGACGGTTGCAATTGTCGGTAATGCGAAGTTTCAGCGCAACTCATCACACGCTACCTGGCGTGTGGCGTATTATGCTGCTAGCCGCTCTTGGGGTCTTCCCGTGACAGCCACCTTCCAGGTGGCGTTTAATTCGCTCTGCTACTTGGACAACCGGTTACGCCGACTACGACGCGGAACGCTAACGGGCGCATAATAGCTTCGGTCTAAAATGCCCCACCTACCTGCAGCCGATCTACTTGAGATGGAATGCTGTGAATGCTGCACGTGTGCCATTGCAAAGCTTTCCATAAAAGAACGCGAAAACGCTAGCGAATCCTGACGCCGCTTTGCAATAACTTGTATTTGAGTCGTAGCGGTGGTGAACGGCGAGGTTCCAACAAGTTGGAAATTTTCGCTTGGACGCGCCGCTCAGTCGCCCATTCGCTTGCACGTGAACCAACCATAAGCCTCTCGCCTCAGACACAAACAACCCGAAGTGAGGGTTCTCGCACAGCTTCTGCCCTCACCGTTCGACCACGTTTTTCATGTGGCACTCTCGGTAAAAGAAGACGCATTACGTTCGCTGCTCTTGACGGGGGTGGCGCTGGTGAACACTCTGATGGTTCGGTTACACTACACCCCGGTTGCACCCCCGAAAGCCAAAAAGATTAGACAGTCGTCACCGCAGCGCGGAAGTAGCGGACACCTTAAATTTCCTCACTGGGGCGCTTTCCTTTAGACTACCTGCAAGGGCGTCCGCAGAATTTTTTGCAGGGGGGGGCCCCATTGGCTGTTGGCGCCGGAGGGGGGGGGGGTTATGTTCGTAGCAAAAAGACACTATTTGCGGAGTAAATTTATTTATTTATAAATAAATAAAATAAATAAGTAAAATACACACATGAAAGAAAAATTACAAACAGCAAATTAAAGCGTGGCTAGGAGAGATACATTGGAGTTTATCAACGAAGAAACAATTAAAATTAATAAAAATGCAAAAAGATACTATCACTTCGTGGAGAAGAGTGCTCAGTCTTGCTGCATACGGGTTCTTGACACACCCGGATTGATGACCAGCACACAGCACAATATGTTCACAAACACGCAACGACAGTCAGTCAGTAAACAGCAACTGTAGACTCCTCGGATTTTTCTGGGCGAATTGCGTGATGACACGGGTGATAAATTCATTCCTGTGCTTCATTACACGCTCTCGGTGCACACTCATCATACAAAGGCCGTCCAGTCTGTCGTTTGTCATCGTTGAGCGTAGCCACGTTTTCACTCTCCTCATTGTATTGAAGGAGCGTTCTACCGTACAGGTAGTAACTGGCAAAGCCAGAGCCACCTCAATGGCTTTTGCAACACCAGGGAAGAATGTCTTGGCCTGATGTAGAAGCTCGCAGTAAGTTATTTCTGATGGGTCCCCAGTTTTGTTGCACCACATCTCGTACCAAGAGATGGCCTCTTCCTTGAAGTTGTCGATGCCGTAAAAGCACTGGAGTTCTTCGGCGAGAACAGCGAACTCAAAACGGCTCAAGTGCTTCATTTTTGATGGATGCAGCTGGAGAAGTTTGAAGCTCCTCTCATTGCTTTCAGAAAAGCGCCGAGCTAAAGAAGCAGTGAGGGAGTCCAAGTACGGCACATATATTGCCACACGGTAGTATTCCTCCGGCGACTGAATCCCGTAGTTGTCTCGGTGGGCCTGACGAGAGACTTGTCTTGGCACAGATATCACCACATTTAAGTGATTGGCTGCCTCCCTTGCTGCATTCATGATGTTAGAGAACTCCTCTACAGCGTTCGTCCGGTGGCCGCGAAAAATACGTTGCAGCTCAGTGATGTGGTCATGCACAGAATGGAAGTCCATGGATACACCTTGCAGAATGTTCGTAACTGGTTCGAGCCGAGCGCTGTACTTCGCTACAATATGCAAGCAGACGATGAAAGATGAGCTTGTTGTTGCGCAGTAGAGGATGTGAGCTCGTTGTCTAGTTGCAGCGTTCGAGCATGATTCCGTGGACGCGAGCTCCTCGAGTGCTTCGACTATGGCCACGTAATGCTGAGAGAAGATCCTAATAGACTTATATTTTGCAGACCATCTTGTCTCACACAGCATCGGAATGTTCGGCACCAATTTTCTCCGGAGTACGCTCTCGCGGAAGAAGTTTATGGTTTGTTTGATTATGCCAATTGTGTTTCGAATTTCAGAGACGTCGTTCAGATCGTTGATGACGAGATTTAGTTTGTGACTTGCACAGTGGAAAAATAGTGCCTTCGGGAACTGTTTTTGTATAATTTTGTTCACTCCAGCTTCTTTTCCAGCCATTGTAGAGCATCCATCGTACCCCTGTCCAACGAGGTTCGAAAGAATCAGCCCGACATTCGTCAAAAACTTCAAGATTGCCGCGGCGATGCAAGCGGAGTTTAATTGCTCCAGCTCTACAAATCCCAAAAACTGCTCTCGAACGCACACTTCGGCTCCCGCCTTGTCAATAAAGCGAACGCCTATAGACATCTGCTCTTTTCCTGAAATATCTGCAGTTTCGTCAGCAAGAACGGAAAAAGCAAACGCTTTGTTAGCTTCGGTAACTATCTGCTCTTTCAGGATGTCGCCACAGATTGTGATGATCTCGTTCTGGACGCGGACAGAAGTGTACTTGGCATTGCCAGCAGAAGAAGCGAAGTGCTCCTGAAGTAGAGTATCTCCAGCTTCTACACGAAAGTCAAGCAGATCATTGAAGACTCCACTATCGGACTGCTTGCCGCGAATTGGCAAGTCATGCGTCGCGCAAAAGACAATGGTGGAAACTATTGGAAATAGTTTCTCACGGTTCCTTTCAACTTGCGCGTGGAGTGCTCTGTTCAGCTGCTCTACAACGGGTAGCTGCTTGCCTTTCATCACATCCATAAAGTTCTGTGAGGCCGTCATTGCCTCCTGGTGCCATTGGGATTTTACGTGATCCCTGCACGCCTCGTGCATTTTTCTGTAGTTACTGAAAGCGCGCACGATAAAACTTCCTTGAGTACCCCGGTGAACACGTGGAGGAAAAATGACGCAAAAACGACAAATAGCGCCTTTCGCTGTCGCTGAGTACGCAAGCCAGGGGGCGTAACCTCCCAGCCATTGATGTCGAAAAGGCCTCTTTCCAGGTGTTACATCCTTCTTAAAATCGTATGTAACATTTGGTGACCATGGCTTAGTAAGAAGACGTAACTTCAAAAAGTCCGGTATGCCAGTGAGTTTAGCTTTGCCTAGAAACTCTCCTAAGTCATATTCTTGAGGCAAGTTATTTGTTTTCTTGATGTTGTCTCCGGACTTCGATCCCAAGCAAGGAGAAAGGGAATCGTCTCGGCTTACTGCGTGACCGGAGCTCGCTGGTGAAGTTCCTTCCATGGAGACGACGACGTCGGCTACTGTCCGGTGATGAAAGGTTGCATCGCTCTGGTCAAATCCGGACTTAAATCCCAAGAAAGCAGAAATGGAATCATCTCGGCCTGCTGCATTACCTGAACTCACTGTTGACAGAGTCCCTTCCATGGAGTCGACGACATCAGCTACTGTCCGGTGATAAAAGCTTGCATCACTCTGTTCAAATGCTACACCGTTGTCACATATCACACCAGAATCTGCAGGGGCGCATTTGGATAACGCTTCGTCAGACAACCGCTGACGCTTGAAGAAGCGCCGAATGTCCATCATTCGGAACCGCGCGAGACAAAGCTGGCTATGGAGTTCTTCGGGGTTGGTAGTGTTAAAAATATATACACATTGATTGAAAAAACGGTTGAATGCGTACGTTGAAAACAAAAAATGACTATATATACAACGAAAACTTATTTACAAGATAAATGCACGCTCGCAGCTTCATACACCTCGCTCCATCTTGCTCGCGCAACCGCACAGTCGAGTATTTGCACACACACTACTCGCCGCTCGTCGTTTTCTCGTCCGCTGTCTTGATTGTTCTCAGCTTCGTTGACAACCGGCCACTAAAAATACCGAAGCACAAACACAGAGGCGCGCACACATGCAAGGGCCTACTTGCCGCAGTATCCCCGAATACGCACTGTTGGAGTTGAGGGTTCAGGACAGGAGTGCCGCTGAGCGAAGAGGTAGATGGCGAAAGGAGAATAGGTTTATTTACATTTTACATTGGTGGTTAGAAGTGAGACGATTCTGCCGCATCCGTTGTCGAGTTTTATATCCTTCTTGTTCCCTAAAGTCCCTAGGTTGAGGACGCCCTTGCCGGAGTGGGAGGGGCCTAGAGCTTTCACCTGTGCGCACACACACGACACTGCACTCATGGTCACGCCCCCTTCACATGTGGAGTCTGAGGGAAAGAAGGTTGTCGTCGAGGTAGCGTTGACGGCGGTAGGTGATGGCCTCCGGCCAGCCGAAGGTTTCTGCGGGTCACCGACATCTGTTGATCATCAAATGCCACCCGCCGCTCGAGGCCAGACGCGAGGTCACGAAAACGCCGAAAGTGGTTCCTCGTGCTTGGGTCGGAGATGAGGCCCGCCAGCTTGTCGCGGTGCTTGGGCACGCCAAAGAGCAACCGGAGACGAGGCCCTTTGTTCCCTGGCACGGTCACGGCAAATGGGGAAGATAACGTTCGTCTCCCCGAGGCGGCGGCGGCGTACTACACGTGCAGGCACTTTGTGAAGGGGGTCTGGTTTTGTTCCTGCACTCCAACCGGGCAAACTCCGTAATTGAAGTCAGCTGGCACCTGGGTCCTCTCGGTGCTTGTGGTCCATGGCGGCAGGCCCGAAAGCAATCACCCTCAAGTCGCTAGCAGCCATACACAGTAGAAACAGGCGTGCTGGCGGCCACCCGGCGAGACTTGTTGTCGTCGTTCCTAATAGCACTTTGGGGGTGAAAGGAACGCCTCGCGACTTCCGAGGGGAAGGGACACTCGCCACTCCGGTCGGAATATTTGTTTTGTGTGTTTTTATGGGGTTCAGAGCCCCAAAACGACTCAGGCTATGAGGGACGGAGTAGTACAGAGTTCCGGATAATGTCGACCACCTGGGTCTCTTTACCATGCACTGACATCGCACAGTACATGGGCGCTGTTGGGATTTGAGGCCCAGCCAGAGGTGACAGGCGAGCCAGGCGAGCCAGGCAGGCGCCATCGGGCTGCCTTGACCAAAGGCGCTGGCTTCCGGAGAAGATGCAAGGAACGCTGGTGTGGGGGCGCCTCTGGAGACTGCGTCGCCGTGAACAAAAGCAACTGCTAATCCCCTTTGCCGAAGATTCTGAAAGCGGCGCTTCTACCGAACTGCGCTCTCCCGTGGATCGGAGGAGACAGCGAGCGGCGGCGGCGCCAACTCATCGCCTGCTTGCCCTTGAGCAGCCCGACAAAGCGGGGGTGGACACGGCTGATTTGTCCCTCCCTCCTGAAGAATTCATCGGTGGCCGGATTGTGCACTGTCTGCCTCCGTGTGGCTATCTCTCTAGAGATCAAAGAAACAGGCACCCATCTCAAGACGCCTCGAAACACATGCTCGCCGGTGCCGCTGTATGTCTGCAACGACGCGTCCCCGGACGCGGCACTTCGCAGATGTGACCCAAAGCTGGAAGCGGGGCCGCTTTTACTCTTTTTGCTGAGCGCACCGCCGCCCCTGGTGTGCGGCCATCACTCACGGTTAGAGTGAGTGATTTTCCAGGGGGGTGCAGCCGCCCCCCCTTGCCCCCCCCTCCGGACGCCCATGACTACCTGTATAGCCTCTCCAGAAGGCAGACGACTCAGGTACTTACAGGGTATTGGTTTCCTGTACTGTTGTATCGGCCACCTTTTCTGGAGTTCCTTAACACCAGTGCTTTAAAACGTGTAAAGCAAATGTACAATTATTTCTTTTGCTGCAAAAGCGTTCTTCTCTAAAATTCACACACCGACGCTGCCTATCAAGGCATTACTTCATGCTGAGATGTTTGTGTAATGGACGGTAAATTGCCGCGTACGCAGTGCGCCAAAGACCATTGTTTTATTCTGTGCAATGATGCTACGTTCTTCTGGGACATAATAACGGCGAACGTGCACTTGAGAAGGACATTGAAATCACACGTATTAGTACCCGTTTTTTCCAGTGGAGAAAAACTGTGTTGTGCCGTGTGATCTATTTATGTTGCGGTGACTCTTTAGTTTCAAGAGCCGTATGATGGATCACCGCCGAATCACCGGGGTAATCGAAATCTTTGTTCCGTGAGCAGTGCGCTTTGGTGAGGGGAGTATACGTTGCCCTGGAAGGGCCGCCTTGCTGGCTCCCCAGTCTGGATGCATGGGCGGGCCTCACATACTTTTGATGTTCAGGGAGGTGGAGATTTGCAGGGGTATGGTGGGCTCGTATTCCACAGCCCGGTGTTTTGTGGCATGGGCTTACTCCGATTTTCCTTTTCGGCACTATTTCCATGCAATAAAGAAAAAAATCGTCGCCGTAGCTCAGTTGGTAGAGCACCGGACGCAAAATTCGAACAAGGTTTCGGATCCTATTTTCGGAATGTGTTTTTTTTTCAGTTTAATCAATTATCGTTAAAAGTAATTACACTTTAAGCTCCTATTGATGAACACCACAAATTACTTTTAAAAAAGTACATCCCCTATGCTCCTTGGTTTCGGTTATTGTTCGCTTCCCTCATGTGCGGCAGAGAAAGCCGCCCGTCAGAGAATTCAAGATACAGAAATCTGAGAACAGCGTGACGAAGCTGCCCGCTAGCGATTGGCATTTTTTTTTATATAAGCAGAACAATTTCAATGCATCGACATTAACGAAAATCACTTCACCGCAGTTACATTTCATTTCAGTAGCACCTTTCTAGGCGTTTTTCACATCTCAGCGAGCGCAGGTATTTCCGCATTGCCTCTTTGTGTAATCACTATATTTTTCTAAGTATCGTACCGCTGCTACATGCCCGCCTTTCATTGTTTATTTCCGTCGCGTGCAACAAATAATGTTCGGATTCTTTAAAAAGAAAACACATATGTATATTTCTTTGTTTTGTAATAATAGTATTATGTGTGTTCTAACGCGTCAAAGCGGCGCGGAGTCTATCAGGAACGCTGTAGTGGAGGACTCCAGATTAGCGTAGACCAGCTGGGGTTCTTCAGAATGCACTCACATCGCACAGCACACACGCATTTTTGCATTTCCTCGCAATCAAAATGCGACCTCGCTACCGGTATCAAACTCGCGACCTTGGCATTAGCAGCTGAGCACCACAGCCACTGAGCCATCGTGAGGGGTCTTATTCATTATCTGCTATCTGAGACAAGGAATACCTCAGAAAGTAAACGTTGCACAACGTGATTGGGTCATGATTCACATATTTATGGTACTCGACACAAAGAAAAGGAAACCATTCTCACTCAGTGCTTTACGAGTTAAAGCAGTGCTAACAATTCGAGTAAAGCTGCACGTAAGCACGTGAAAGGGGGATACTATAAAATCCAACAATTCACGTAAATCTGATTTAAAATACTTCAGAATTACCAAAAGCACATTGCAGAAACGCCAATTAGCTTTCTTCCTATAGACACGAGACTTCTTTCAGTTTTGTTGTTGACCTGGATGCCATTTCGACTGGATGCCAATATCGCACTCTATAGCGCCGACAGCTTTCGCTGGGTAAATCTACTGTGCGATGTCAGTGCACGTTAAAGAACCCCAGGTGGTCGAAATTTCCGGAGCCCTCCACTGCGGCGTCTCTCATAGCCTTAGTCGCTTTGGGACGTTAAACCCCATAAACCATAACCATAAGCCCTGGCATATGCCATTTGTTCTCAAAAAAAGAAAAACAAGTATGCCGTGTTGCACAAAATGGGCGGCTGAACCGAGTCCCGAACCGGTTCGGAACGGTTCCTTTGAATCGTTCCGGTTCGGGTTCAGTTCCAAGATGGCGAAAAAAATTTCGGTTCGGTTCGGTTCCAGTTCCGGGCAAAAATTCGGGTTCGGTTCCGGTTTCGGGTTCAGGTTCGGTTCCGGTTCGACACCCTGCCTGCAGCTAATACGAGGCTTGCACTTAGGAGACAGGCAGCCAACGTGACAAAGTCGTCAAGGGCTATGTACTCTCGACCGCTTAACGCGACCTCTTGATACCAAGCTCTTTCCAACGGATAAAATGTTTTACAGTCAGTATGCCAAAATAAACCGGATGGAGGGTATTATGGTTCTTCGCTCAACTTCTAATTGCGCCGCCGCAACTGTTTCCTGTGAGCAGCGTCTGAGGTTACTTTCTAGCGCCTGTCCTGTGTGTTTCAGCTCGCTGTCCTTTGCATGTATTTTAGCGCGATTAATATGTCGGAGTCTGTTTCGCATACTTCGACGGTTTCGCATCTGCTTCTTACTGGAAACCTGCTGAACAGACACTGAATATTGCTACTTTCGCCTTAAAGTCAACTTGATTGCAGTGAACTGCACCTTTGAATGCTTGCAGCGCCAGGTCAACTTTTGCGACGGGATAACCTAGGCGCACACAGTCTTCGTGCGTTTTGCTCTTGGTTTTATTAAGTTATTTCTAAGGAATTATCAGCCAACTAGCTGATTAAAAACCCCTTTTAATGGGTGTAGTTGTCTATGAATTGTTCTTTGACATTTTTCAGCATCGCCGGTTTTATATTTACCAATCACTCCTCCAAACGTGTCAGACGACCTCTGATTTATGCTTAACTGCCTAATACGGTGTTCAGCTAGGTCTGTGTAGAATTTTTATTTGTGCGTGTTGTGCTCCCAAGTCTCTTTCTAAGAAGAATAAACAGACTGGCTGGGTGTTTCATGATGTGGCAAAAAGATAGAAGGCCAAAGGCTGTTCTTCTTTTTGATGCTTATCTGTAGCCGAAAGCAAATGAGAAAGCAGATGTTTATTGAACACATACTGCGGTGAGTCGCTTCCCCTAGTTAAGTACACCTCGGCAAGGCGGACCATGAGTAGCCATGAGAGCTCTTGGGTAGATCCTCGGAATACGGTTCGTTAGATGAAACTGTGGAGTCCATAAAGCAGGTAGAATATTGGGCGAGATATGTGACGTCCACGCTTACGATATCAGTTCTGCTCTGGCGCACACAAGGGCAAGTCTAGATGCGACGTCTGTTATCATGGTACCCTGAGTGTGCGAGTCCAGCCCTTTGCTGAGCAGCAAGCTTTGTTTTGTTAAAAACGGAAGCGATTAAACTAGACTCACATCAACTGGAAGTCTCCGGACGCACGCAGCATTTGCTGCGGTGAGTTCGGTCCCTGAGAGCAAAACTGGCAACTTCTCCATAGAGGGTCTCACAGCATGGAGCCAAACTCGTCGTGAGGAGTTGAGAATTACAAAGGTAATGTTACGAGTCCCAACGCGATCACATGCATAGTCCACCGCTGACCTCCATAACGGCACCGGTGACGAAGGAACTGGTGGTGGGCAGGCAGAGGAATTTGACTGCTTCGGCGATCTCGCGCGGCTGGGCCGATCGCTGGAGCGGCGTCATAGAAACCATCATGGCCCTGTACTCGTCTCTCGTAGCCTGCGTCATGGGTGTCTCTGTCCAGCCCGGCAGCACGGCGTTGCAGCGGATGCCGCAGTGCGCCAGTTCCTGCGCCACCGTCTTGGTGAGGGCTATGACTCCGGCCTTGGAAGCTGCGTATGCCCCGGCGTTTGACCAACCACTCTTGCCCGCGATGCTGGAGATGTTGACGATGGCTGCGCCACCTGCGGGTAGGGCCTTGCCGGAACGTAGCATTTCTCGCCCGGCGGCCCGGGTCACCAGGAAGGTCCCCTAAAGAAACAAGCCAACGGATGGCACTTATATGCGATGCACTGTCATGGAAAGTTGTAAGATTTTCAATTGGGTTAACATTATGGTGAACTAAAATAGGCACACGTCGATCACGGCGCATATATATGCTCTAGCACAGCGTAGGCCTTCTATCGCTACCGCAAATCGGTGGTTTGGCCTCATTTATTCTGAACTTACGTACGGTGTCTTAATGGCATGCTTCATGCAAGGGTGTGTTTCAAGAGAACAAAAGCGTTGTCGTGAAACAGCATTTTATACACAGCAAGGAAACAATACTGACAACGTAGAGGACGTACGCTCTTTGGTTAATGCTTAGTGGCGTGAATATGATCAACCAGTGTAGATAAACATCTGATTTTCCCATCATTCGCTGCTTATTTACGGCCTGGAAATCTTCATACGCCCATATTGAATAAGCACCTAGGACCGAGGAGTTGCGGTTGGGCATCAGTTACTCCTCAAAACAAGGAAGATATCTAGTGCATGGTAAGCGAGTGTACCGGGAAACGGAGTCTGTTCGGCGCTGGATTTATTAATGCAATAACTTTTAGGTTGTAGTCTGAGAAAAAATTTCCGCTCCTCTGTCACTAATTTATCTGATTGGTCTAGAGAGGTCACGCGACTTCTCTCCCCTCTAACGACAGGTGGCCACATGCCTAACGGATTGGGCACAAACTGCCCACCGTGGCGCGTGCGGCAGTTAAATTAATGATTGGTCGATAGAGGTCCGATTGATCGATAGAGGTACAGTCGGAGACAAAAGTCTCCGGATCACGTGCTCCTGTAACGAAGCCGATAGCTCTGCTATTAGTCGGCGGCTAGAGACCACACTTGTGGAGGTAAAAGTTAAATTTTTGTTCTTTCATCTCCACAAGTGCGGTCTTCAGCCGCTGTCTGATAGTAGAGCTATAAGCTTCGTTTGAGGAGCACGTGGTCCGGAGACTTTTGTCCCCGACTGTACCTGCCCACCGTGGTGCTGCGCATGAGCCTTACGGGAGCTAGGGAAGAGCGACCTGAGTCTCACAAACCCTACCGGTGGTTGTGTGTGTAACAGTTACCTGCCCGAGCAGAGGTACATCGGTTAACCGCTGCACCAGTTAAGATATAGGATGCGCCAGTAGCGGCAAATAGTTGGCGTTGGCAAACAGTTGTCAAATAGAAATGACTGCCAATCAGGGGAACTTTTGTGCAGGCCGTGCAATACGCCCCCCATCCCGGACGGTGCCCGAAAGCATCAGGTTTTGGTCACGTGTACACAACTCCTTGTTCGAGAGGAGTGGATTTCTCCCTCGTGTTAATCCCGAAGAGGAAAGGAGGTGGTGGTGGTGGTGGTGAAAATCATTTATTACAAGTTACACATAGAGAGGTAGTTTGGGAGGTGGCCCCTAGTGCGCCACCCCCCTCACACTACTAGGTGGGGTCCCTATTCCGGGACCCCATTTGACTCTGCCGCCGCTGGGGCACGCCGGACCATGGCCTGTTGGGCCGGAAGGTCGTGGCAGCCGAGCAGGGCCGCCTCCCAGTCCTATCGGGTTAAGTTGGGGTGGGGGGTGAGGGAAGGATTTTTCTGGCATGCCCACACCATATGGTAGGTGTCAGCCACCTCCTTACAGTATGGGCAGAGGCCAGAAAAGGAGGGGTCAAAGTGTTTCATGACTGCCGGGCACAGCAATGTATTTGTAAAAAGTCTTATCAGAAGACGCTCACCTGCTTTTCCCAGCCCCTTGAGGGGGGTCAGGTACTTGCGGTGAGAGTCTTGGTAGTGATTGACTATATCTTTAAATTTTAAAAGGGGTTCGTTGTCCATACCCGAATCGGTAAGGTCATCGCCAGGGGCCCGGGAAGTGTGCGCGCGGGCGGCTGCGTCTGCAGCCTCGTTACCTGGCAGGCCTTGGTGGCCCGGAGCCCAGACTAAGTAGCGGAGCGTAGGATCTCGGTCCCGTGCCGCGTTGCGAAGTATTCGATAAGCTGTGAGGAAGACCCAACCCAGCTCGTAATTTCGACAAGCTCCTTGCGAGTCTGATAGGATATATTGCGCCTGAGGGTGAGAGGCCGCCAGGGCGATAGCTACCCCCTCAGCGTGAGTTGCGCTGGGAGCTTTGAAAGTGAGCCCGTTCACCTGTATTTGCTGGTGTATGACCGCGGCCGTGTACCATCCCCCCCTAGAGCGGTGCGGGCCGCCCAAGTCCGTATAAAATACACCGTGTTTGTTGCCATAATGGCGGCGGAGGGCATCCGCCCGCGCCTGCCGCCGGCCATTATGGTCTTCTTTGGACATTTTCGTAGGAAGGGGTCGAACGTGGATGGCGCATTTCCAGATTTCGGGCACTCGTACCCTTTACTCTGCGTGATGGTTGTGTTGAATGTGTAGTCGGTCCAAAAGGCGACGACCGGACACGGTCCGGGCAAGACGCGTGTATTGGTTGGTGAGGTGCGCTTCTTGCAGCTCCCGATGGTGTTCACCACTCCCAGCGCGAGGAGCCTCGCGTTGGAGGTGGAGATCGGAAGGTCGAGCGCCCTTTTGATGATCTTACGGAGGGTAACCTCCAAGACATCTTCGTCCTGCTTGCGTAAGTGAAGGTAGGGGGTCGAATAGAGTATTCGACTCGTAACGAAAGCATGTGCGAGTCGCAACGCATGTGTGCTTCGTAGACCTCCGCGTTTGTTGGAGACCCGACGGACCATGCGGCCCACCTGTTCTCCAACCTTACGCAGCTTGACCAATGTTGTGTCTGCGCAAGCGGTCCGTCGGGTCTTGGCGCAATAAACCAGTTTGTTTCTTTTCCCGTTCGTTTCTTTTCTGTGTCATGTTGGTTGCGCAGTCTTTATGTTTAAATAATATCGTACGCACCTTTATCTTGCCCTGACTCGCGTATTGGTTTGGACAGCGTAATTTTAAAACAATGGCGGACGATTTAGTTTTGTTATGCCAAATGCGGATTAGGTGCGCTAGCACTTCAGTTTTCAAATCGGATTCGGTTCGAGGCTCGGTTTTCAAGGTCAAGCAGGCTTCAGGCAAATACCAACGAAATCAGACTTAAGCTCCGCCTTAAGGGTATGACGCTATAGCCTTAATGGGTTAATGCCCATATAAGCGGAATTGGTCATTCTCTACATTGCATTCATAGATCGCTGGGAATCCTCATACCTCCTAGCGCATTCGCGCATCGGCTGAGCGATGCGCAACTATGGCAGCTGCTGCCATCGGTCGATCGGTTGGGCTCGTGAGAACCAAGTTGCACTTCCCGAGGAACCTCAAGGCCACGGACAGAGGCTTCGAACAGACAAGCATCGGCGAAGTCTGAGATTGGGAGCTTTAGTGCTAACGCTATATATATATATATATATATATATATATATATATATATATATATATATATATATATATATATATATATATATATATATATGTGACAGAAGCCAACCGCCACAGAAACCAAGGGGCACAGGGGATTTTTTTTATTAATTTATCTATTTTGTGGTGTTGATCAATTTAGAATGTTTACATACATTCAAGACGTCTTGGCACTGTGCCGAAAGGTCGATCCCAACATGACCGAGGACGATAAGGTAGGCCACATTCTTAAAGGCATTGCCGACGATGCCTTCCACCTTCTTCTATGCCGGGACTGCTCTACGGTTGACTCCGTTCTGCAGGTGTGTCGACGCTTCGAGCAGGCCAAGCACCGGCGCATTGCACACCGCTTTGATCGCCTGCCTAACACCGCTGCCAGTTCCACGTGCGAGGATCTGCCGACACTGAGGCAGCCTTCAAACCCCGACAACGTGACTCGCATCGTGCGCCGTGAACTGGAGGCCCTGGCTCCTGTTACGACCAACGCGCCCTTGTCGGACAACACCCTGGCCACAATATCCCTTATTCAAGCTGTCGTCCGCCAGGAGGTCGCCAACTTGGGCATGCCCTCCAGCCATCGTCCCGTCGAACCACGGAGTGCGAGCCCCATCTCTCCCGTGGTCGCTACTGCTACGGCCCGCAACACCTTCGTCCCAAGTTACACAAGGTATCGCAATCCCGATGAGTGGCGTACTCCTGACGACCGGCCGATCTGCTTTACGTGCTCGCGCGTAGGCCACATCTCTCGCCACTGCCGCAGCCGTTGGTCCGCACCTCCCCGACCTTTGCCCTACGTCGACCGCCGTTATGACTATGGACCCCGTCGCTTCACGCCTCGGAATGACCCACCCAGCGCCGAGTCCACACCGCCTCCTCGCAGAACCAGCCGCTCTCCCTCTCCGACAGCCCACCGTTCCCGCTCACCTCTTCCGCACCGCAGTTACTCACCGTCCTCTGCAGGCCGCTTCGCGGGAAACTAGCCAGTGCAGCTCCCGGAGGTGATGCTGCATTGGTGCCCCGACCTGAAAATCCTCTACTGACCCAGCCTTCGCCCTGTAATCTGCTCGACGTTTTTGTGGACGGTGTTCCTGTTTCTGCCCTCATTGACACTGGTGCCCAAGTCTCGGTTCTTAGCTCATCCTTGTGCCGTCGCCTCAAAAAAGTTCAGACCCCTGCCGCTTCGCCCACCGTTCGCGTTGCCGATGGCAGCACTGCTGCCGTCACTGGCTTGTGCACTGCCCGTGTCACTCTTGCCGGTCATAACATCCCAGTTTTGTTCACCGTCCTCGAACACTGCCCTCACAATGTGATCCTTGGTCTAGACTTTCTAACCGCTCACTCTGCCCTTATCGACTGCTCCAGCGGCCTTCTACGATTGGACCTGCCTCTCAGCTCAGCCGACACACCCTCAAGCTCCACGCCCCGCCTTCGCTCCACCGAGTACGCTCGCCTGCCCCCTGACTCTGCCGTTTATCTGCCTATGTCACCATTTCCTGCGGTTCCTGATGGGGATTATCTTGCCTGCCCACTCGCCGATGTCGTTCTCTCTCGCAATGTTGTTCTTCCGCACCTCATCGTGAGCGTCACCAAGAATAGCACCTACCTCCCTGTCCTCAACTTCAGCTTGTCACCACAAGTTCTTCCTGCAGGCATATCGCTTGCTACTTTGTCTTCTCTCACCGACTGTACCGTCACTGCTCTCTCACCTGGACCGCCTTCTACTGTCTCTCAAGCGCCCGACATCCCGTCCAACGTTCCGCAATCCATTTCTGCGATGATTGCTTCTGACCTGAGCCCCGAGCATGCACAGGATCTTCACAACCTTTTGGTGTCCTACACCGACATTTTTGACTTCGCTTCTGCTCCTCTGGGTCAAACATCGGTAGTGACTCACCGCATTGACACCGGCGATGCAAGACCTATACACCGGAGGCCTTATCGTGTGTCGCTACCAGAGCGCCAGGTCATCCAGCGGGAGGTGGACAAGATGTTGGCCAACGATATCATCGAGCCTTCAAACAGCCCTTGGGCATCTCCTGTCGTGCTCGTGAAAAAGAAAGACCAGACTTGGCGGTTTTGCGTCGACTATCGTCATCTCAACAAGGTCACGAAGAAAGACGTCTATCCCCTTCCGCGCATAGATGATGCCCTGGACTGTTTACATGGCGCCCGCTACTTTTCTTCCATCGACCTTCGTAGCGGGTATTGGCAAATCTCTGTTGACGCAAGAGACCGCGAGAAAACAGCTTTCGTCACCCCTGATGGCCTTTACCAATTTAAGGTCATGCCCTTCGGCCTTTGTAACGCCCCTGCCACATTTGAACGGATGATGGATTCGTTACTCCGGGGCTTCAAATGGACGACCTGTCTTTGTTACTTAGATGATGTAATTGTTTTCTCGCCCTCTTTTGAAACCCACCTGCTTCGCCTTTCGTCCATCTTGGCACTTTTCCGCCGCGCAGGTCTTCAACTCAACTAAAAAAAATGTACTTTCGGCCGCCGCGAACTCAAAGTCCTCGGCCATTTGGTGAATGCGAGTGGCATACAACCTGACCCTGATAAAGTTCGTGCCGTCAGTGCTTTTCCCTGTCCCCGCTCGCCCAGCGATGTCCGCAGCTTCATCGGTCTCTGTTCCTACTTTCGCCGGTTCGTCCCGAACTTCGCAGCCGTCGCTCGCCCTCTCACCAATCTGTTGCAGAAAGGCGTTCCTTTTTCCTGGGGCCCAGATCAGGCTACTGCATTCTCCAGCCTTATCGCCGTCCTCACTAACCCTCCTGTATTGGCCCATTTCAACCCGTCTGCCCCGACTGAACTTCGCACTGATGCCAGTGGTCACGGAATTGGCGCCATCCTTGCTCAGCGACAACGCGGCCAGCACTGCGTGATTGCGTACGCCAGCCGTCTTCTTTCTTCCGCCGAGAAGAATTACTCTATCACAGAACGCGAGTGCCTGGCTCTTGTTTGGGCCATTGGAAAATTCCGCACATACTTGTTTGGCCGCCCATTCACTGTTATCAGCGACCACCACGCCCTGTGCTGGCTCTCCTCTCTCAAGGACCCTACTGGCCGCCTTGGCCGGTGGGCATTGCGATTGCAAGAATACACCTTTTCCGTGGTTCACAAGTCCGGTCGCCTTCATCAAGATGCAGACTGCCTGTCACGCTATCCCGTCGATCCTCCTTCTACAGACTGTGAGTCGGATGCCTGTGTCCTCTCCATCTCCGACCTCTCCCACATTGCCGACGAACAGCGCTTGGATCCCGCCCTCACCTCTCTCATCGACCGCGTCAGCACCGACCGGCGCGACACTTCTCTGGCCCGGTTTTTGCTCGACGGAAACACGCTGTACCGCCGCAACATGCGACCTGATGGCGCTGAGCACTTGCTCGTTGTTCCCCGACACCTACGTTCCACTATCCTCAAACAACTGCATGACGCACCTACGGCTGGTCATCTTGGTGTCTCCCGTACGTACGACCGCGTGCGCCGGCGTTTCTTCTGGCCTGGTCTGTACCGCTCCGTCCAACGCTACGTTGCCGCTTGCGACGTCTGTCAGCGCCGAAAGAAGCCCGCTGTCCTGCCGTCTGGACACCTGCAGCCGATTCCCATCCCGACCGACCCGTTTTCTCGTGTTGGGCTAGATTTACTTGGGCCCTTCCCGGAGTCCTCCTCGGGGAACAAGTGGATTGCCGTCGCCACCGATTATGCCACGCGGTACGTGATCACTCGCGCCATACCAACCAGCTGCGCCACTGACGTCGCTGACTTCCTTCTGCACGACGTCATATTACACCATGGCGCTCCCCGTCAACTCCTTACCGACCGTGGCCGCTGCTTCCTCTCCCGAGTTGTTGACGAAATCCTTCGTTCGTGCTCCGTTCGTCACAAGTTCACCACTGCTTATCATCCTCAGACGAACGGCCTAACGGAGCGTCTCAACCGCACGCTTACAGACATGCTCGCCATGTACGTATCCGACGACCACCGGGACTGGGACATAAGCTTGCCTTTTGTCACCTTCGCCTACAACTCGTCGCGCCATGATACCGCTGGTTACTCGCCCTTCTATCTTCTCTTTGGACGAGACCCCTTACTGCCCTTCGACACTCTGCTGCCCACAGCCGGCCCTGTCACTACATATGCGCATGACGCTATCGCCCGAGCAGACGCCGCCCGCCAGGTTGCTCGTCACAAGCTCTCCGCCTCCCAAGAGGCTCAAAAACACCGCTACGATGGCCTGCACCGTGATGTGCGCTACCCTGCCGGATCTCTCGTCTTGCTGTGGCTCCCATCCCGTCGTGTGGGGTTAAGTGAAAAACTTCTGCCGCGCTACACAGGTCCTTATCGTGTATTACGGGCAGTGACCGACGTCACGTATGAAATCACGCCGCTGCACCCAAAGTCGACGTCCGCTCCACTGAAGTCCGACGTCGTTCATGTAGCTCGCCTCAAGCCCTATCACCCACCATCGACATCGCACGCCTAACACGCACCGGGACGTTGCCTTCAGCCGAGGGGGATAGTGTTACCGATGAACCGTGAACGAAGAAGTGGCGGTGCGCTGAACGACGACGACGTTGTCAGTTGGTAGCTGGGCCCTCGGTGTCTGAGCTGAGTGCTGGCCATCTCAGAGCAGCCGCCAACACAGACTTACCGCCGTAACATCCCCGTAACAATATTATTGAATATGTTATCGCTTAAAGCTAATTGATTAGAAAAGCAGAAGAAAAAACAACCACATGCCGCCGGTGGGATATATATATATAGACACACACATAAACAGGTCAACCTATGCGCTAAGTATAGCACCCTATATGCGACCTATAAGAGTAGATACGGCAACAGGTAAAACCTAGCGTCAGCCACTATTGACAAGGTATCAGGCGTACTATGGCTATTATTATTCGTTCACTCTTACCTTGAGGTTTATTCTTAAGATATCGTCGAACGTCTCATCTGGGCAGTCTACGATAGGCGCCGCTCGATGAATGCCGGCGCTGTTGATGACGATGCTGAGCGGCAATGGGGATGCGCTCCGTACGGCGGCGAAGAGTTGCTGCACGGAGGAAGAGTCGCCGACGTCCACGTATTCGGCCAAATGCTGAACGTCTCCTATGCGAGAGTCCGGGGCACCGTCAACATGTGTGCGCAAATGCAACAGTAGGGGGTTAGAAAAAAGCTTGAACTGGAAAAACAACTCTTACATTTGGCACATGATTCCGTTTTAAATTCAGTTCCACGCCTGGTAAGCGGAAATTGGTTTCGTTTATGGAGGTTTAACGCCCCAAAACGACTCAGGCTATGAGGGACGCCGTAGTGAAGGGCTCCGGAAATTTCGGCCACCTGGGGTTCTTTAACGTGCACTGACAACGCACAGTACACGGGTCTCTAGAATTTCGCCTCCATCGAAATTCAGCCGCCGCGGCCGGGATCGAACCCGCGTCTTTCGGGTCAGCAGCCTAGCGCCGTAACCACTGAGCCACCGCGGCGGGTCAGTAAGCAGGAAATGAAGGTCTTAATTGGGATTTATGCTTTCTCTTTGGTTTTATGGATGAAAATACAAAACACACATCTACGAAATAACAACGGGGAAAAGCAGGAGAAGGAAAGGCAGGTAGATTAACCAGAACAACAAACCAGTTTGGTATACTCTGCACTTGGGGATAGGGTTCAGGGGATATAAATATTTCATTGCTTCCTTAAAGGCCTGAAGGAATGACATAAGGGGGAAGCATTGGTTTGCAACGGCGAAAGGCGATGTGAACTTGCATAACAAACAGAAAATCAAACATACAAACTCACATAACAAGTGCTCTAATCATGTCAAGGTTCAACAGCAGATGATATACACTCTCGAAAGACAGATTAAACAGTATTTGCTACAAGGTGCGCTGGAGTGATCAAAATCTATATGCGATGAATTTTTATTTTCTCGAGGAATGTTTTGTGATCCCTGCATGTGGCGATGTCGTTAGGCAGTGAATTCCAGAGTGCTATTTCGTTGGGAAAGGATGAGTTGTTGTAAGCAGACGTGTGGCCACTGATGAGTGCTATCAGGTTTCCGTGAATGAGCCGGGAGGACATTCGTAGTGGGGCGGTTAAGATGATGAAGGCGGAAAGGGAGTAGGAGGAAAACGAAGTCAGAATGCAAAGTCAGCGAGCGTTCGGTAAAGTCCCAGCCTACCGGGTAAAATGTCTGACATAGATGTGATATTGAAAAAGCAAATGCTGGTGAGGTTTCAAAGAGCACTCATCAAAGCACAAGAGGAGTGGACGGAAAAAAGTTCAATAATCCTGAGCTGCCACGCACAGGCGCGTAGAGCGATGCAACGACGCGTAAAAACGAACAAGAAGCATGGACATGCCGGTCACGACGATAAGTTCGAGCCTTTGTCTTCGAAGTGGTTGCGTCAAACAGTTCTCAACATATCTGTCAAACGCGCCAAAAGTAGGTCACAAGCACGCCAGAAGAACGTGCTTGTGACGTGCTTGTGACCCATTTTTGACGCGCACGCCAGAAGCACCTTTAACGTGCTTGTGACGTGCTTGTGACCCATTTTTGGCGCGCATTTGACAGGTCTTTTGCGCACTGGTTGACGCAACCACTTCGAAGACAAAGGCTCGCACTTATCGTCGTGACCGGCATGTCCATGCTTCTTGTTCGTTGTTACGGCGCTGACGTCGACTAGTGCGTATCATGTTTGCATGGCTGGTTTCAAGTTCTCTGAGCAGGGTCTCCAACTTCTCGCTGCATGGCCATAGCTGCTGCCGGACCCAGTGCGTGTTTTAGTTGACAATCTTTGCAACCAGCCCAACGGAGTTGTATGCCCGCCCCGATTCGCATTCATTAATCCACGCTCGTAATCGAGTTTTCGCAGCACGCAAGTGAATGCTAAACTCACAACAGGGATAATAACCCCTAAGTTTTTGTTATTTAGGCCGTTTATTAATGCCATTAATTTTCTTTGGAAATACGCTCGGTTTAATGGTCGCACTTAGTGTTTTTTTTTATAATGTTACACTAGAGCATTTGACTTCGAGACCTGTATCTGCATTATATCCACCGAAGTGCCTTTGAAGTATACTAATGAACCGACATTATGAGTAGGTCGAGTCAGCAGCGGATTTATGCCGGCAGTAGTGTCTCCGGGGCTTGACGTCGGAGAACTAAGAAAGCAGATTTAATGTGAAGTGTTGGGTGAGTCGGTATGATTCCATGGTGAAAACCGCGGAAAGTAACAGGATCGAAACAGGCAAAAATCGGATACGCGCCACTCGTGATTAAAACTTCATTGAAGACGTCTAGATTTGTCCAAAGAACAAAAAAGGCAAAGCACGCACAATAAACATCACGAGATCGGGATCAGGCCCCACCTAAAGATACGATTTCACCACTGATGAAAATTACAGAGGGGCAACTGATACAGTCGCGAACTGATTTCGCAGTAAGCACGGCCTCAATCCCTTCCTTGATAGATGGGTTCCGCTGCATTCTAAGATCAGTGGTGTTATCAGACATGAGAACATACTCACACTCATTTGGTTAACGGAAAGATGAGAGTCCTTTTCTGTTTTCGTGTTTTCGTTCTCTGAGCCGATGATTTCTACAGCGACCATACTGCCAGATATAGACATGGTCGCCGGAGGCAGGGATTTGATATACCACACCTGACCAGTAACAAGCTGTCAACATCATAGTGTGCTTTGATGCTTCCACTTCAAGTTCAAGAACTCAACTTCAAGTTCTTGAACTTGAAGTTGATGAGTTTTTTGTCGGCTCATGTTTTCTGGCACCTGTCTTTACACATAAAAAAAAAAAACGCCGCTCGATTTTTGCTCCGCGCAGTAATGAACGGTGAAGAATTCTGTCCCTCCTTCTTCTTTCAGACCTGTCTTTTCACTAAGCTGCATCCATACTCAGGAGCTAAGCTTTCAAAACCAGGCCGCGGAATTACACGCCTTCAGATTTTCCAGTACGGTGTTTTCAAGTGCATGTGAGAAGTTTATCATTTCGATAATGAGTGCTCTGGTGGCTGAGAAATTAGAGTTACGACGAAGGTGAGCATAATCCGCTACATGCAGTGGACGTCTCAGAGGTTAAAAATAACGCTAGCAGGTGGGATGTACACGAGTGGCCTTGTTCGGACGGGTGTCGAAAGGAAATGAAAGCGATAAAAGAAAAGGTTGGAGAGCAAAGTGCAACATAAAGCGTACTTCAATGCTCCAGTATAAGTGTCTTGTTGCGACGGCTAACGTAAGAAAAGTGAAATCGATAAAATAAAGCGTTAGAACAGCAGGTTCTAATAAGAAGTGTATAAGAAGAAAGCACATTAATGCCATGGAAGTTGACAAAAGCTCTCCTCTTTCCGCGAACTGCAATGAGTATAAGGGTGCTCCCTTCTCTGATAACATTTTAAATCTTTTCAAGCACTGGTGGCAGAGATATTGTGAAGTCAAGCAGCTACTGCATTAGTCGCCCTTTGGTCGCTATTACAAACAGTGGTGAAATCGCTTTGACAGACAAGGCCTCATTCTTGCGTTGGGTGCACCCACCACACCGTGCCGACCTGCAGCCTCAACCCACCTATTACTGACCCAATGACCTCCGCCTTAGACGCACAAAAAAGTTTTCTCTCTGTTTCTCAAACTCGACTGTTCCTTTTTTTCTTTTCTGCTATTGTAATGAGGTACGTTGCGCAGGTGCCAGTTTTTTTATATCCTGTGGTCTGTCTCTGCATACGTTTACGTCCCCTTCTTGCATAAAAAAAAAATTATTTGCGAGTCGCCCATGTGGTGCATTCTTCCTGTTCTGTCCTTGCCGATTTTGCGCTCTTTTCACTAAGAAATTAAACATAAGAGTGCTATCAGCCGTTCACCATGAATATCCTAAAGAAAGCCCCAAGAAAAGTTGTTTGACTATCATGCTGCGTTATGCGTTAGGATAACAAGGGATTAAAGTGAAGACCATTACATCAACTCGGAAGGTAGCGGAGGTACATCGAGAACCAAGGATGACCACAACGTAGAGGTCAAAAGTATGAAACGGGAGCTAGGAGAGGGCTGTGCGTGGCCTTCTAACCCTTGGTTATAAAGCTTGTGCTGGCTAAGGTGTCACGTAAGTCACTTGCAAAACTGTTTCATAAAGTTTCTTTATGTGACAATACCATGAGCACGCACTTCCAAACTAGATAACAAAAACTGGGAAGGTTCGTTTTCTATCGGTTCGACTAACGCTTCTACGTATAGCTTTTGTTAGCCACTATTATTATAGAGCAGCACAAGGCACTCAATGCATTCGCATCTAGGACATACCCTTTAGTAAAATACACCACTGTAGCCCGCAGAGACTTCCAGTGCGCCTTCCGACAAAAATAAGAGAAATGCGCACCGACGCTAGGCCTAGGAGGTACCGCATTCATAACAAAACGACACGCCATGGTTCGAATGGCCGCAACGCTTTGACAGAGAAAAATTCTAGCTCATTCAGATGAGCTTGCGATTGCTCTGTTTCACCACCACCGCTAACAATTTCGGGCCGTGACTGAGTTAACCTGCAGCAATAGCTATGACCAGTGCCAATAATAACCGACTAACCTGGCAAGGACTGGGCCACTTTTTTGGCAGCCTCAAGCTGCCTGTCAGCGACGACCACGGTGGCGCCATCTTCCGCCAGGGCGTGGCACACAGCCTCGCCAATGCCGCTGGCACCGCCCGTCACCAGAGCCAGTCTTCCGCTGAAGGCCATGTCCGCTGCAGCCTCGGTCGAATCGTAGCGAGCAACAAAACACGGGGCCCGATCAGCGAGCATTTAAAGCCAGATCGAGTGCCAGAGTTCGGCGACTCCGTGCGCTTTTGCACAATCGACGGATGAACACGGTTTTGAGTTGCATCGATTGCGGTAAATCCGTGCTGTATTGTAATGCACTGGCTCACTCTTGGCGAACAATGCAGGCGGCAATCAGCGTCCTGTTTCCGCGTTGTGATTGATGATAAGCAGAACGTAAAAAATGTGATCACAGGTTTTAAGGCTGTGTGCGTCAAGAGAGAGAGAGAGGCCTGAGAGAACGCTGCAAACGGAAGCGGCAGAGGAGAAGAAAGAGGGATACGATGGGTGACGACGTGGACAGAAGAGAGGTGGAATACTACCGGTTGTTTCAGAGCATCCTGCCAGCCCATCCCTCGGTAGCATGATTAAATACAGAGAGAGAGAGAGTAAAGCTTACCAAGCGGAAAAGCGGAGAGTAGGAGGGTGGCTTTTTCGGCATAGTAATGCCAGTAGTACTCGAACGGTAAAAAAAAAAATAACAAGAGAACTTCATTGACTGTGTACATGTTTGGTTATTTCTAACAGATAAAGTTTTAACTATTGCAGTGAGGCCCATGGTCGCAATTAGACATGTTCACGTGGCGGCTAGTAATAGACACATCAGTTCTTAGTATTTCGGAAACGTTATTGCGCTCTCCGCTGTGGCGCTACGAAGTTTGGTGATCCACACGTCGCTTGGCGGCGGACTTGTTACGTGACTTTACTGCCACTTTCTGGCGCAAAACATTGCTGGCCGCTGCTCACGCCTTAATTTTTGAGTCACTACTACATCTCCCCGCCCAACACCTCCTGGGCTATAGGAGGTGGTGTTGCCCCAGTGCGAGAAAGGAGTGAAGGCCACATGGCACGCGTAGCCGTGTGACGTTTGCTTGTGGGTATGTCTGGGCGCTCTCAGAACCAGCTATACTTTCATGGAACGGGCAGGATTTAAAATAATTCGTTGTGGCCGAGGGCCGAGCGTAATCCCGCTTTCAAAATTATAAATCATGATATAATTATTACTTTAGGCCAGCTACAAATCGCTTATTTCAAGAATGTAATGTATGGTACTAGAAATTAGTTTACAGTTAAAATGACTCCTCTTTTTCCTGCTACAGTTAACAGCCTAATACAGTTAAAATGATTCACCCTTTTTTCTGATGTCCGCCACCACTGTAGTATTACTGTGTCGCAAAAGCCATCGTTTTGCGTCAGAAAATATCTATTTCTAAAAATTACTGGGGGGGGGGCTTTCCTGAATCATGCGGTATTACCAGCACCTTACAAGCGCGTCTAATCCAAACTGTGAGCTGAGACCCGAGTTTCGCTAGAAATTAAACGTAACCGAGAAACGCAGAAAACCTTTTGTGTCCTAAATGTTGACAAAAAGGTCTTCTCCATCCTGCTGCAGTATGGAGTGGGATATTCTCAGGAGATGCGCATATACTTCAATGATATGCTACGCGTACTTGACCTGCAAAGACAGTAATCCCTCCGTGCTTGCTGTCGACCTTAGGCACACGGTTCAGCATAGTGTGGCGAGAGTCGGAAATTGTGGCTCGGGAAAAGCTCATGCAATACAGGACACGGGGTTTCCTTCCAAATAACACTTCACAACATGCACCCCTTTGTATACACACCCCAGGAAACATTAACAACGCTCAAAGAAAAAAAAGAGGAAAAATAGGAGCACCGATACAACTCCCGATACAAATCCGGCGATAACAGCGCATGAATTCAGCGAGGCATTGCACTCGATTTGCGGACTTAGACGCCAGAGGGTTTGACACCGTGGCGGTCTGTGCACGTGCATCGGCACAAGACCCGGGGCAATGATATTTCGTGGAGGCTTGATCCCGATAGCCTGGCGTATTGGCCTCGCGGAACGCTTCCCAGACTTGAAGCCGCCGACCATAGGTCGGCGAACTCGCCCATGAGTGGACTCATCCGGGCTCACTCACGCTAATTTCAGATCATGATCTGAGTCGTGAGTGAGTCCGGATTCACGTTCAGATCATGATCTAAGTCATGAGTGAGTTCGCACTCACATTCGATCATGATCTGAGTTGTGAGTGAGTTCGGGCTCACATTCAGATCACGATCTGAGTTGTGAGTCGTGGCGATTCCGGGCTCGCATGCAGGTTATGATGAATCGTTGTCAGTCCAGTCGAGTTTCCTGTGCACTCGCAATACTGAGCCCAGGTGGGTCATGAGCCGAAATGAGTGAGCCCAGATGAGTCGTGAGTCTGAGTGAGTCGTTATGAGGGGTTGATTCGTGATGACTAGTGAGTTTGAGTGAGCCCAAGTGAATTCTAATCCTAAATGAACTTGAGTTCATGAGCTCGAGTGAGCCCAGGCCTCTGTGAGCGTGAGTTTGAGTGAGCGCGTA
This sequence comes from Amblyomma mixtum, assembly GCF_055824585.1. Lineage (NCBI taxonomy): Eukaryota > Metazoa > Arthropoda > Arachnida > Ixodida > Ixodidae > Amblyomma > Amblyomma mixtum. Next base: position 155,170,110 of record NC_143017.1, on the reverse strand, counting down.
GGTTGACCAAACTTTTATGAGTGAGCCTGAGTGGGCACTCGTGATTTTGCCGAGATATGCCGCCGACTACTCCTTTACTGTAGGGCCCAAGTGGCCTCGTTATTAAGAGCCTATCGGTTACGAAGGAGAGCCGACAAAGGCAGCGGGCGGGGCGAAGGTAAGGCGGCGGGCTCACCGAGAGTATAAAAGAGGGAGCCGACGGTGGGAACGAAGTGAGCTTTCGAAGCTAGCGGATGAGACGGTCGGCAAGAGCAAGACTGGAGACTGGTACTGCGCTACGACCTGGGAGCCCTGGGTTTTGCCGTTGCTCGAGATCGGCCTCCGCCAACGAGTCCCCACCCCCGGAAGCTTAGCGAGAATTCACGACCAGGAGGAAACGAAGGCAGCGCAACCGCAAGGAAGCCCCTAGCCTGGCCACAGAAGGCAGTCAACTTTTTTTCGAACCCGTGCCACACCACACCCAGGCAGTCCCGGCGACGACGAGCCCGACATCAGCATGTCCCGTAAGCGACAACGAGCCGACTACTTCCTCTCTCTGCTTCAATCTCCTGATGCCTATAGTGTGGACCCAGGTACATTTTAAGCAAGCGGTTCATCGCAACGCACACTTATAGAAGTGAAAAGAGAGAAGGAGATGGAATGGTGAAGCCAAAGGACGGCTCCTTTCCGCACCACTGCTGTATCGCGGGTTAAGGAAAGAAATTATTCAGGTTTGATTATTCGCCTGCGTGGCGAACTTTCACTACACCTCTTAGCAGGAAAAAAACAGAAAAGAGGAAGCCCGGACCACCGGAGTTTTGCCTGGTTTGAAGTCAGTAGAATATATAGGAAAAAAAGCGAAAAGCAAATATTGTGTTGTTGCATCCTCGTAAACGGGCAGGCTCTACATTGTTGCGAGGGTGGAAACTAAAAGGCCGAACTGAGGAGCAGGCCTTCAAGCAGAAACAACAGCACCGCAAGCTGCTCGCGTCTCAAACGACAGCAAAAGAAGAAAAGTTTGGCGGAAAAAGAAGGTGATGTGCCAGCAATTAATGCACTAACAGTCGTATTTAGAGCAATGCGTACAATGTGCAATGTTATCGCCCGCAAGAAAAAGTAACAGCGTAGAAGTGTAGAAATGCAACAATGTAAAATCCATGGAACGAAAACGCAACGAAAAAATGAATTTGCAAACACTAATTTGGGAAGCAAATTAAATAAATCAGAAAAAGTAAAAACTAACGCGCACAGCTGCCTCGTTTACGCAAGTGAAACCATGCCTTTCTCTCCAGCAACCTTCATATCTTTTGAAGATATGAGGAAACGTCAATCTGCACAAATGGGACAATTTGTTTGGGGCAGACAGCACAAGGCGAACTTCAGCAGTGCGCGGCACTGCGGGCACTGCTGTTTCGCATTAAATTTGGAAATTTTTTCTGATATTCATGCACGATATATAGCGTACATAATTTATATTACGCGCGAAATGTCATGTTGTGTTGGTCCAACACGTCTGCCCACCGCAGACGCAGCTGGTGGATTGCTTAGAAGAGGGGAGAGGTGTGTGATAAGATAAAGCTTCGGCCGATGTCCCAGGTTGGACGAGAAGTGACGCGTGAGCCATAATGAAACATACACACTGCATACCTCTTATGAAGGCATGCTTAGCGGACGAATGCAGTTTTTCATCTGTACGTCACAGGTGCAAGGACAAACACAATTCGCGTATCTCCTCACTGCCCTGTGACGTTTCTTATTACCTCATCCCCCCCCCCCCCCCCCCCCCCCCCCCGTTTTTCTATCGACGTCATGTATTTCGTTCTGACTTTTCAAAACACAAAAGAGCAGACGCGTGCCGGTTGCTGACAGCATTGTTCGATAAAAGCCTGTGCTTTGAGCGAATGCATGAAGCATGGAAAAGATTTCATACTATCTGTGGCAGTTGACAGGCACGTGCGCAGATGCTCAGGGTCGCCGAGCTCCATCGCACAAACTGACTGATTGCTGTGTGGTTGACACCCCTACTTTTGCACACTGTTTTGTTTTTTCAACCGAGACAGTGCCGGACACGGCTCGCAGCGATCGGCTGGCTCTGGTGACGGGCGGCGCGAGTGGCATCGGCGATACTCGATCTATATATGCCACGCTATGGCTGCAGAAGGCGTCGCATCTCACATTTCACAGGCAGCTCACAAAGTTATTATTCTTACTCGTCGTGGGCGCATCGTATCCGTGGAGCCAAAATTAACAGACTAGCACACTACTGTGCGAGTTAGACTAACAGTACATGCTATACTGCATTGTTGTGCTAAAGTTATAATCTTTCTCGCAACGTTTTCGGTAAGATTTAAGCAGCAGTTTGACATTGAAACTATGCATACAACGTTAGGCTGCTAAATGTTAAAATAATGTTCATATAAAAAGTGTATAATGGCGTCGCTAGTATATTTGAAGCGCGGATTCGTTCAAAGTCCATTTTTAGCCAGTAAGCACGTATTTCAGTTCAGACTAATTTGCATAGTTACATCAATTGAGTGGCGCCGGCTACAAATCGCAAGCATAGCGCTAAAGTGTCAATGTAATCTTTTGCTCACTAACAGTTCACCACCAAAACTACTGAGGATTCTCTTAATGGCAGGTATATGATAATGATGTCATGCTATCGTTTAAAATCAGGTGAGTTTATGAGAATGACCAGCCCGGTACGGTGTTATTGACTGCTCAGGAGTTTGAAAATAAAAGAGTCGCAGGTCCAGCTGCAGACGCGACGATTCTGCTTGGGTGGAGTGTTAGCCGATCCAAGCGTTGTGTATAGCTATACGGGCGCATTTATATCGCCGTAATCGATGTAATATCAGAACGCCACAATCTTTATCAAAAACACTTCTGTTTGTTGGTTATCTAAGCTAGCTGCTTGTCTGCATGTTTGTTACTTACAAGGAAAAAAAAAGCTGGCTCTTTATTCTCCTATTCCTGACGAATGCGCATTGTATAACCTATTGCAGATAACCTGCAGATAACCTATTGCAGGTTCTCTGCAGCTATTACAGAAAGAAGCCATCAGTGTCCAAGGGATCCCTGCGTGACTACCATGCTCAATGTTCTTAAAGCTACAGCTTCGACTAAGTTATCCTATCCTAAGCACAGTCTCAGTTAAAGTTCACTTAAAATCACATTTGCACATCTCCATTGCCTTGGTATCGAGTGTCGAAAACATCTTTAAAGCGCGTTCGTTACGGCCAGAGCAAGAAAGCGCTGTGGGGGAAGACGACTGGAGTTATGTCAATTGCGCTGCATTCTCATCATCTGATCATTATGGCTCGCTCTAGTGAAAATGTGCGTCCACGCCAAGAAAACCTCGTTTGCAGACAATATTTTATTATGGCTTGCGGATTCTTCTCACTTAAAGTGACTCGATGCCAGCTCCGAATAATCAAGTCTATTCGCACCAGAAGCTCCAACTCCAAGAGCAGGAATACAGGCGTACAAGGCCTCAAGCAGGCTGAAACAATGGCAGAGTTTTAACGCCACTAAATCGTGTATGACATGCTAAAGCACTTGGCTTGGAATAACCTTGACTATTGCGTAAACATTGCCTAAACTTATCCTTCGAATTCACTTGACTCTTACATAGAAACTTCTTTGCATTGTCCTCCAACAGAATTTCTTTTAAAGTTCCGCACCACGTGACTTTCCCGTAGCCACACGTATCCCTGTCTTTTCATAACAAAGGTCAAGGGTCAAAGGTAGAGGCGTCAGTATTGCTAGCGAAGTGTGTTTTCGCACTAAAAGAGACGCTGGTCTAGCGTTCTTGGATCGCACTCATCTGTCTAGCGTAGTTTCTACTTTCCGTTCATTTTCTCAGTGCCCATTTAGGATATTCATCCCTTTTCGAAGCTCCTGTCCATTGTTGAAACGGCATGACGAATGTACGGATTTTTATGCGAGAACGCGAATTCAGTGAAGGAGGTCGACGAGCAGACATCTGACTTTACATTGTAAAAAATAAGGTTGCATTCAGCTTCTTCATCATTCAAAATAATTGAAGTAGTTCTGCCAACAAAGAGCGGAGGATATACTTAAATCGTCCAGCATATTCATAAGTGGCGAAGCCTGCGTAAGCACACACGTCGCACATAACTGAGAAAAATGTCTGCTTAAAAAGCGATTCCAACGCACCCTGCCTCATTGGAGAACTGATGCTATCGGAAGGTAAGCTGGACAGCTGGTCGCAACGATATCAAACGAGCTGCTGCAACTGGTGTTCATTTTCTGAAGGAAAGAGTACATTCGCGGTAACTTGCTGTAAAGCAGGTACTTCCCTCAGACAGTGTTGTATCTGCCTGCTCTAAATCCTCGAAGAGGTTCGTATGCCGTGCGATAGTGCGAAGAAAGAGGTACGACATTTGCTGAGTATTTCAATCGGCGATCCGGAGCATGTTCTCTTGCCCCGCAAACCGAAAGTGGTGCTTCAAAGGGCGATTTGTATTGGAATCCTTAGCTATATTGGCTGAGAGCGATTTTTGCGCATCTTTGTGTATTCAGGCCTCTGCTTCTATACGCCGCTTGGAATACGCCATTAGAGTAATTGAGCGCAGCCAGCAGCTAATTCAATAATTAATCATGAAGTTCCTGCAAGGTTTCGAGCTGAAACTGCTTATTCAGGCGAACTTGGGCCAGCTACGAAAAGAAAGCAACTTGGCGGCGGCGATCGCAACTCGCACGGCAATTGTTGACATCACAATTACAGTGATAGTTCTTTATATCGCACTTTTCAAGTGGCGTAAAATAAATGGCGCGTGACCGCCTCCATTCGGTAACAGTAAAGTCGCGCGTCGCGAACATACACATGATAACTCGCGTCCCGTGGCAAGCAGAGAATGATAAGGACGCGTGTGCATGGCACTGTAATCAAGAAACGCTGTTGTAAAAGTCTTGACAGTATTTGTGACCTTCGCGAAAAGAAAGAAGTTTGCGTCACAGTTACGGCAATGTAACAGCTGGTGTACAACTGGAATGTGGTGAGGTAAGTAATACGTCAGAAACGGATTTTTCAGCTTGTGGCAAGCGATAGTAACGCTGTGGGGTCAATGCTGGGCCTCATACGACCACACCCAATGCAACTGTAATCAAACACAGGTTGTCCCGGAATATCTTGCGAAATGCATCTCTAACTCCTTCGGTTTTAGCTTTTACCTCCAAAAAGACACCTAGGCAGAAATCTTTTTCGGGACGAACAACAGCCAGGGCAGCAGCCTCCGCCAACAGAGTTCCAGAATAACTACCGCGGCCGTCAAGACCTCCTCTGTCAATAAAGCATTTTAACTACCACCACCGGGAGGAACTGAAGACAATTTCTTGTACCAGGGGAGGGGGGCTTAGCGGTGCACGCTCGAAGAGAAACTTCTAACAGAAAGGGGGGAGTAGGGGGGGGGGTTTGGCTTGCGCGACGCAAGGCATTGCGGAGTTTCTCCGCTGAAGCTGCCTTCCAAGAACAACAGGTAACTGGCCCAATATTGGCAACGTATTACAAAGGCCGGCCCTAGAAAGGACCAGAGTGAAACCAGCCATTTGCAATACTGGGCCGCGCTGCTAGGCTTATCTTCAGTGCCACATACCGCAATGTCTTCACGCCTCTTTCTCTTTGCTGAGGTTTCGGCGGCGTATACTGTGGGGTCTTGACGCTGATGCCTATTGGTCTCGCATTCTGCGTCGCACGAAGTGCGGGTTCTTTACGGGCTAGACAATTTATTTCCGGCCATCTGGCAAGCCTGCCAGCACGCGCAGGCTGGCGCCTGCAGGCCGTCTCAAGGCTGGCTCACATGCAAGCGGCTGAGCGATTGAGCGGCGCGTCGCAGCGAAAATTTCCAACTTGTTGGAACTTCGCCGCTCATCGCAGAAACGATTCAAAAACAGGTTTTTCCGCCGCGGCGACAGGATTCGCTAGCATTTTCGCTTGCATGTGAAACAGGCGTCAGGCATGCGCGTGTCTCCTCTCGCAGCTACGCGTGACACGGCCGTCGTACAACAGCCGAGATGTCGTGGCTGGGCCGCTAGTATCTCTTGCCCCCTTACAAAGCTCAAAACTTTAAGACAGTAGCATAAACTAAGAGGCTCTGAATAAAGTTGCGTGCGGTATGCGGACACGAATGTGTTTTTCTCAGGCGCTGACGTTGTGGACGTGTTTCATCAGGCCAACGAATGGTTAACTGGACTGAACTTATGGCTTCTTTCGAACAGACTCCAATTAAACACAAGTAAAACTAAATACATACTGTTTAGACCGAGGGGAACCCATCCGCCCATGAACTTGCACTTAAAATTTCATAACATTACTATCGAACAATCGACTACAGTTAGATTTTTGGGGGTAATATTCCAGGAGAACCTTTCATGGACGCCTCACGTTGACGCACTGCGTAGGGACCTTGGGCGAGCCGTGGGAATTTTAAACATGATAAGATACCATGTTCCGTCTGCTGTAAAAAAGCAAATCTACTATGCGCTTTTACATTCACGCTTCTGTTACTGTTTCCTAGTATGGGCTACAACGACTAAGACAAATTTGGATTGTCTTTTCTCTTTGCAAAAGCGAGCAGTGAGAGCAATAGACAATTTAGATCTTTCGGAGGACACTGCACGTCATTTTAAAAGTAATAAAATAATGCCCATTCACAAACTCCATAAACACAAACTGGCCCTGGAAATTTCGCGTCTTCACCATACAGATATAACATTTCAAACTAAATATCATGCCCAACCTGGTCCTTATTATCTACGACAAAACTTAATACCTAGGCCCCGTTCGCGTACAACATACGGTGATCAAAAACTAAGTTATTTGATTCCGGATTTCCTCAATGCGCATCCTGAATTAGCTGAGATACTGTTTACTGCCACCAAGGTGCAAAGACTGAGAAGAACACTTATAAACTTTTTCTTAAATGAAAACTAAAGACCATGCTGTGCTGATAATTTCGTTCGCCTTCACTCCGGATCTTTACCTTCATTGTGATGATTGGAGACGTGCGCACATAGATCACTGTTTTTCATAACACCACACTACTGATCCGACTTATTGTTTTTATGTACCTGTATTTTTGTGTTTTTCATGCCCTTTCATATCATGCAGTATTGATGTTTATTTTGCTTTGTAATTAATGTGCTTATGTTATGTTGTTTCCGCCGCAGCCAAGGCGGGCGCGGCCCCGTCAGGCATGTCTATTGCCTTTTGTCGCGTCCCCCAAGGCATTCCTGTAACGGAATGTCTTGAATAATGAAAGAAAGAAAGAAAGAAAGAAAGAAGGAAAGAAAGAAAGAAAGAAAGAAAGAAAGAAAGAAAGAAAGAAAGAAAGAAAGAAAGAAAGAAAGAAAGAAAGAAAGAAAGAAAGAAAGAAAGAAAGAAAGAAAGAAAGAAAGAAAGAAAGAAAGAAAGAAACGCCACTTCACAAATATCCTTCAGCAAGATTTTTTTTCAATGCGTTTGTTAGAAGCTGAGGTATCTGTAGTATAAAATGAATTTCGGCGCATTCAGGCATTTTCTTCTCCTCTCGTTACTTTTACCAAGCTGAAAGTTAGGCGCTTTTCCGCCGGCTCCTCCCCCTCGGCCCCATCACCATGCTGCCGACGCGGGCCGCAATCCCCGCTTGTAGGAGCTTGCTGACTTGCTGGAGCGAGGGTAAGGTGTGGCATAGTTACAGCAATGTCTTTACGTACATGCCTATTTAAGTACACGAAATGTGGTTCCCCTTTCTTCCGTTATAACTGGCGTCACGAATAAAAGGTGATCTCGAGCAGTCGAGTGCAAAGTTGATCTCCGACAACGTGGGCGAAATTATAGCACGAGAGAACAGCCCACAAAAAGGAACAGAACGCCAAAGCAACACAACAAGTAATCAAACAAGTAATCAGAGTACGCACTTAAGCTCCGCCTTAAGAGTGTGGCTCGGGAGCGTAATTGGTTAATTCCCATCCATTTAGAACGCCATTACCTACTCTACATTCATAGACCCATAGGAGTGCTCGCATCCCTCCTGGCGCAGTAGTGCAGCGGTTAAGCGATGCGCGATGGCAGGGGCTCCCAGCGTTGGGCCTTACGCTGCCCAAGTTGCCCTTCCCGAGCGACCAATCCTTCAAATTCCAACTGGCACGGTGGGCAGTTCGCTCACTATCCTGTGGGCAGGTTGTGATGACGTTGCAAGGTCACGTGACCTATAGGCGACCCACCTGCCTCCTAGGTTGCTCTCTGGGGACCACCTGCTACAGCCATGCCTGTGATTTTTCTCTCACAACGCCTACGCCAGTTTTTCATCGTAACAGAGACTTTAACGGTATCGCATTAAAACATTTCTATTGATGTCTAGAGAGTAGTTGTGCACTTTTTCAACCTTACCTCGGATAGGATTACCGGGTGGAGCTCTGCATGGTCTTCCTTCTTCACTTTTAGTTGGCTGCAACAGCGTGGCTTCGGCAGGCGACCCCGCTGACCGATTAACTGAAACACCGAGAAAGACACGCAAACGTGGCACACTGAATGCGGACGATCCCACCTTTTGCCTTTACTTGTGCTCTTGATATGATTAACGGGTCGGCTTCGGGAAAGATCAGGAGTGATATAAACACCTAGATGTTTATGCTCATGATATGATCATAGCTTAGAAGAGCGGAAAGTTGGGCGTGTTGGTTGCAATGCATAGCATAAAAAAGCGTGAAAGGGAACACACGGACTTAGAAAAGAATTACAAGAACAGCCGATAACTCGAAACTGAAGTTTATTCCAGAAAAGTACCAGTATAAATAGGAACACAAACGTCAAAAAAATAAAAATAAAGGCAGCAATCATCAAGTGAGACACCATGCGCAGAAAACAAAAGCACTAATAAGATCATCATTGAAAGCTGAGTGATAAGGCTCTAAATTCGAATCCCCTATCAGACAATCCTACGGAAGTTTGACTGATAAAGTTAGAACTAGTCAAGCGCATACGCTTGAATAGTGCACATTTTTTTTTTTATCCATTTCGCACCCATACTGTTTATATTTCACAGTCCTAATTCTTTATCAGTAAAAAATGAGGGACTACACACCACTTCCTAATGTCTAGAAACAACCACTCTATGTAGCAATTCTCATCCAAAGCTCCCGCTAAATCATGTGACAATTCAACCAACTGTGTTGTAAAGGAAAAACTATTACGAAATCCATGCCATTGGAGAATGAGCAGAGAGTCACGTTTATATGGCTCACAATATTAGTTTTATTTTGGCTTCTAATATACGAGATATCAGTACTAAGTCCTCAGTCAATTTTAAATTACCGCCATTATTTAAATGTTATTTCATTTTTCATCATCTTGAATTTTATATAGCGATGCAACGGAAACAAAAAGAACATCATTGTTGTAAAATACCCCGAGATTTCAGCGAAAGACCGCCAAAGAAAATAATGAAACTTTTGTTGCTTTCCGTCATTTATTAAAACAGGTCTTGATCCCTGACACTAAAGCTGTGCGAATGCTGGAACCGTTCAGATAAACTTATCTATATTTGGGCTTTTAATCGAATTTCATTACTAAGTGAACACAGAAGTTTTTGTCTAGTTTTTTTATGTTTTGTCAATGCTAGAATCCCTTAAACTTAATATTCACGATACTTCTGTGGTCTTCACGTTTAATTGCGGTCAGGTGGTGCTTTGATTCTTTTCTTTTTTTTTTGCCAGCAGTCGCGATCTTAAATTTCCGTCTACAGCTGCCGCCCATACAAAAATATACCTCGTGCCGACTACCTCCAGCTGCTGTTTTGGCGGCTGCATCCAAAAATGGAACAGCCCGAGCTCGGCTTATCTCCTAGGCAGTTATTCAGTGCTGAGCCAGGAGGTAGAAAATCTCTTCATATCTTTGCACAATCAGCCCACCTGCTTACGTCTGCCCACTTGAGTGTGCAGAAAAATCGACACACACACAAACAAATACACGTAGGCAAGGCCATCTGCCTTGTTGACGAAGAGATGCTTATACGGAGCTCTATCTCGGTATGCTTAACTTAGTTTGCGGATTTTCCAGCGTAATCGCCTCGGTGCAGAAACGTGATGTCGCTCCTGTCTCTCACATAAATTATGACCAATAAAGCGCCAGCAGGCGTTGAGAATGCCGGCAGGCAGACACTGAGTGGACCTAGGCGTCGGAGGACATGGCTCTTAGCGGTCGGCTGGCTCTCGTGACGGGGGGCTCGAGCGGCATCGGTGAAGCCGTCTGTCATGCCTTGGCCGCGGAGGGTGCTACCGTGGTAGTTGCAAACAGGAACGTGGAGGCTGCTCGGAAAGTGGTCGAATCGCTACCAGGTCAGTGAATCGTCGATATTCCCGGTAACATGACTAATTGAATTGGTTTAGTTTGGTTTATGGGGGTTTAACTTCCGAGAGCGACTCAGGCTACAAAAGACGCCGTAGTGAAGGGCTCAGGAAATTTCGACCACCTGGGGTTCTTTAACGTGCATTGACATCGCACAGTACACGGGCCTCTAGAATTTCGCCTCATTCAAAATTCGACCGCCGCGGCCAGGATCGAACCCGCGTCTTTCGGGTCAGCAGCCGAGCGCCATAAGCACTGAGCCACCACGGCGGCCCATGACTAAATGGAAGAGAGGTACAGCTTCCTTACCCCTCACGATGAATTTCAATAACATATTGAGATAGGGATCTCAATTACAGCAGAGGAAAAGCTGGCCCTCATAAATGAAACAAAATGCTGGCATAGTTTCGACGACCTGTTTCCTATACGAATACAGGAGAATAAGTTGTTGGCCAAGTGTATGCCTGCTGTCTAAAATTATTATATGGTCTGCGTTATAAACACCTGGCTGCACTAAGTATACTTAAAGCCAATGGTGAGATCATTCGCAGTCACACTGGGCTTGTCGCATGGTTACGGCGCTTAATTCTCCCGAAAACTGCAACTTTCGCCAATCTGGATATAGTCTGCATCGCCGCCCGCGAAAGAGTATCAAGATACCAAATTTTTACGTTCTGTTTTCTTGCTGATAACAGCGCGTGAGGCCTAAAGAACAATCAAACCGGAGAAAATACAAGTAAGCCCCAGCCCAGTGGTCGCTTCTTGTTGTCTTTAGTTGGGGCTGAAACGTGCACTAAAGAGGAATTTGAACTCGTCTTTTTACTGCTGAAACTCGATCTACACGTTCCGAACAATCTTAGAAACTTCGAATTATTGTCCGGTGCGGCCGATTTTTCTGTTTAAATCGGATTAAACGTCCCGGCTCCCGCCTTTTTTTGAACTAACCGCTGAAGGTAGGAATAGTCAACTAACGCGTGGAGTGCCTTTCAGGCAGTCACGTGGCATCTTCGATTTCGCTGTTATTTTGTTAATTTTACGTTTCCGTGAATAAATAGATCCAATCAGAGAAAACTTGACTGCAAATCAGATCGGCGGAAAAAGAAAATACGCGCGTGGACTCCTCGCTTTCGCCGATCGCAACGTATCACTCCGCCAGTGGCTGAGCGGCAAGCCGTCACGGGACTGGCTGAAAGGTTGGTTCACTCCTCCTTCCGTCAGCAGTGAGTTCAAAATAAGGCGGGAGCCGGGACGTTTAATCCCATTTAAATTAGGAAAATGCAGCGAGTCAATGACTATTTAGCTGCTCCGTTGACTACTACGAGCCGCAGTGACTTTTGCTGGTTCTTTGATTCACATCAATGCACCTGCCATTGAAGACTGAAACTAAAATTTAGGGTAGAATGCTAGGTGGTCTTTTATATCAAGCAGCCTAGAAGCTCGATAGAACCTCCATAGTCATTGTTTTCTTACATAGGTATAAATGCCATATTTACGCCGAACTTGGGCCGATCCTAGACTAAAGCGACTTCAGGATTGCCTGTGACGAAGGACCTTTACGTTTCCTTAGAGGCACAGGACTTATGTGCACCATGTGAAAATTGAATGTTCGTGTGTGCGCACTACTTTAGTGGGAATGTGGATTTTTTGAAGTACTGCCATTCCTCAGCTGGAGTATCCTGTATATTATATGTATATTACCGAGCTGTTTGCCGTTAAATAACGCCTCTCATAAGCACAGCAAATGTTGGCTCGCATTCTGAAGGAAGTTAATGCACGACGCACAGAGTAGAGTCCTTCCTCTGCGTGATATTAGATTTACTTTTGCCTTACTTTTCTTCATTTTCAATGGCTAGCCACACTCACTGAAGTTGTCGTTGCCTCGGATTCTGTCCTTCAGGAGATGTGCAGCACCTGGCCCTGCATGTGGACGTCGGAGATTCCTCTTCCGTTGAGAAACTCTTCGACAACATCAGGAGCGCATCCACTCTGCCGCTGAGCATCGTTGTGAACAGCGCAGCCATTTTTCGTGAATCACTTCTCACCGATACGACGGATGAGATGTTCGACGACATTACAAGAGTAAACCTGAAAGTAAGATTGCAAGTAATTTCAGAACAGTTTATGTGCGATGAAAGGTTATTACCGCTAAGTGCCTAAATCCATTGTAGACGACATTGAAAGTTGGTGAAACTGACCTCGTCAAACAGAAGGGAAAACAGGCCTATACCAAACAGGCTTACTGACACTTAAGAAAAGTTTAGCAAACTGCATGTTTTAATTGCTCGATATGTGTCGGTGGTTATCACGTTTTTGTGCCGAAAACGAGGTCGTGAATTCAGCTGCTGGATGCGTCGGGTGCATTTCGATGCGGTCCAAATGATAAAAATGACATGGTGCTGAAGTTCGGATCCGCCCTACGTTAAGCAAGCCCAGATTGCATAAATGAAATAAAATCCGACCATCCAGTACGGGCCCCCAAAGAACAACCAAAAATTGGAGAGGAATACGCGATAGCGTATTCGGTTAATCACAATATATGCAGGTCATTCTCTATTTTACATTATTAGATATCTGGGAGCGCTTATACCACTGCTGGCGCCGTGATGCAGCGGTTAAGCGATGCGTCACTGCCCTGCGAAGGCAGGTGCTTCCATCGAAAGGCCTTGTGCGTCCCAGGTTGCCGTTACCGGTCGGCCAACTATTAATTTAACTGCCACCTGCCACAGTGGGCAGTTTGCGCACTATCCAGTGGGCAGGTTGTGATGACGCCGCGAGGTCATGTAATCTCGGTGGCCCACCTGCCTCCTAGGTTGCCCTCTGGGGACCACCTGCCAGAGTCATGCCCGTGATTTTTCGCCCACAACGCCGACAACACCGACACCGTATTTTCTGCGAACGAGGCCTACAACGCTATCGCGTAAAAATCGATCCACACGATTAATGTGGCAGAGTATGCGTTAACATTTGTGTCTCCCCGTACGAAGCTGCCGTTGCCACTGACGAGTTGAGAACCTGCGAGCGGGTGGCATGATCCAGTTCATCAATAACCGTGTTACACGTTGTACCCTCGCTCCACTCACCCGACCCAATCCAACAATCAGAAGACACGCCGTATCCCTTGTCTTCGTATTCCATCTCCCACTTTCACTCTTCCTCCTCTCTCCTGAAAGTGAAGAGCGGGATTTCACGATCTCAACTTTGCTGCCTGCCAACCCAGGCTTCAGAGAGACGGACAGACAAATCTTTCAAACGTGGGGATTATAATGCTAACGCAAAAAAAAAGTTCATTGCAGTGGGTTCCAGCATTTGAGTAAAGTGATGAGCTCAAAGTTAAAATACTTAATTACCCCACTGACAATCAGCTAGCTACTTCAGCATTCCGCATGAGATGGCGCACGAAGTGAAAAGTGCACTGCGGGGTTGTTGTCATCATCTACTTTGAAACTTATGCTCAGATTTAATCTGTATGTACCACGCTTGAATGGAGCTAACAGAGGGAAAGTTCGGGCTCGCGGGTAATTAGTGGAAACATTTTGGTCAAATTTTAGGGGAATCCCCCAAGGTGGAGTAGAATTGTAGTAAGGGAGTAATTACTCATTGACATCCACCTTAGCGCAGCCATACGGCTACAAAGGAAAGCTATACAGCTTTCTCAAAAACATGTTTCCCACTTCGAGTTATTGATCAATTCGCTCTCGCCCTACCATAAGCTTGCCGTCCCGGTTAGCTCAATTGGTAGAGCGACTGCTCCGGTGAAGCGGTGGTCCCGGGTTCGAACCCCGGACCAGGACGAATTTTTCTTTAACTACGAAGTTTTTGAGAAAGCTGTATAGCTTTCCTTTTTAGCCGTATGGCTGCGCTCAGGTGGATGTCAATGAGTAATTACTCCCTTATTAGTGGAAACATTCCTATCGCGAAAAAAAAATAACACGCGGGCAAAGGAGAGAAAACAAAGGACAAACCAAACAGTTTGTTTGGCACCCATAAGTTTTTAGTAAAAATGGTTAAGCCCAGGATGCGAAGCATGCCGCCGGCGGAGGCTGCGCGTCCGCAAGCGAGCGCACGAGTTGAGCCCCAGCTTTCACAGCTGTTGTGACGTCAGCGCCCCTAGCGGAAGGAGCGGGAGTTAGGCCGCCGGTGGAGGCTGCGCGTCCGCAAGCGAGCGCACGAGTTGAGCCCCAGCTTTCACAGCTGTTGTGACGTCATGTCGCGTGGTGCGCCGATGTAGGTCAAGTGGTAGCTACGCGGCCGCGCGCGGCGCAGCAAGGAAGAGCTCGGTTGTGCGGCTAGTATGCTTCGCATAAAAGGTGGAGAGGAGAAAGAGTATTATAAACTATTTATCACAATCATCACACAAACATTTGAATCAGGCAGCCAAAAAACTCAGACACAAAAGGCACAAGCTATCTTAATGCATGCGCAAGGCCAGCCGCATTCAAGTAAGCCAGTTGTTTTCTTGGCACCCATGGAGAGCAAAACCTAACAAATATTCAACCCTAACCTTCTTCACTTCAGTAATTGCAATGCATTTTTTCAGCGCCAAATTTGACAGTCCTATATGTTGCGTCTCTTTCCCACGTCCTGTCAAACTCCTGTCTAAAAATGAATTTGAATTACCAAGGAAAACTAGTTCGTCTTTCTACTGTTGATTTACATTGCGCGTCCTACATTGCGCGTTCCCGCCTGCATCAGTTTTCGAAGCGGAGTTCTGCTAAATGACCACTCCCTTTCTTGCCCACTGTTTTGTGGCCTTCGCTTACGCATTCGTTTGTGCATGAAACTTTATTTGCCCATTGCCACATGAAGGAGGAATCTGACTGACCAAATTTATAGCACGGGCAACAAACGAGCTCTGATGCTGTGTTCTCCTGCTTCTTGATGACAGTGCACGGAGATTTTTACGGATGGGACAGTTTTTTTGGCGCAGAGACCTTAAGTTTTGCTCGCCTTCTATCCCGCTCCACTTTACTTCCCCCAAGGTTGTATGTTGGCGCCATTGCTGCAAAGTGTTGGAAAGTGTACACTTCCACACCGCAGTTTAAATGAAGTTTGTATTCTGTTGTCCCTGAGCTCTCGCATACTGTGTGCGTTATGAAGCATATCATGCGTGGTATGTGTGGGTTCAGATATAACTTCAAAAATAGACAAACCATTAATCATTTCTATAATTTGTGAGGATTTTAATCGCCTGAATTTGCTACTTTTTCAGAGCAAATAATGCAGCAAGCCTGATATCTGTCTCAGATCCAGCGGTTAGACAGATACGAGGCCGCTGCTCTGTTGCTATCCTACAACATCACGTAGTAGGCATTTAGGAAACTGTGCACACTTTCTATATCCCGCATTACCCAAACAACATCGCTCTTGCCAAGATTGCTAAGGGTTACCGGCTGTGCTTTGTAGGCACTAGTGGTAACGCTGAAATTTCAGTGTCGTCGAGGCCCTTGAATTGCACTGAGAGTTTCCCGCAGAAACATTTTTTTTTGTCCGCAACCTTAAAGGCCTGAAAAACATCCTGCTACTACATTTACCTAATGTTGAATTCTCCCACAGCCGGAAAGAGAGAAAACGAGAGAGATTAATTGAACAAGAAACCGCGCAAACTCAATGGTAATTAACTGTAGCAGACGTAATGGCCATAGTCTTTGGTTTGGCTATTTCTCTCCGCAGGGTACTTTCCTCGTGACGCGAGCCGCCAGCCACGAGATGATACGTTCCAAGAAGGCTTTACCCGAAGGAGGCGCAACCATCGTGAACATAGCCAGCATCGTGGCCAAGGGTGGCTGGGCCAACTGCGGCGCCTACGGTGCTTCCAAGGCCGGAGTCGTGACCCTCACCAAGACGGCGGCGCAGGAACTGGCAGAGCACGGCATCCGCTGCAACGTCGTGCTTCCTGGCTACACCGAGACCCCTATGGCGCACGTCGCAAGCGAAGAGGATAGAGCCAAGCTGGTTGCTGTTACGCCGCTCAAGAGGGCCGCCGAGCCGCGGGAAGTCGCCGAAGCCGTCAGATTCTTCTGTTTGCCTAGCGCTAGTTCCTTTGTGACGGGCGCTGTCCTGGAAGTCACTGGAGGACTGTACATGTGATTTACGCGCAGAAAATGGGCGTTCCTCTATAAAATCACAAAGCTTATGTAGTCGACTACTGGGGTTCCATTGAGGGAAAAAGAGAGGGAGAATAAATTTTACTTTGTTTCAGCACGCCACTTCCCCCCCCCCCCCCCACCCCCTCCTGGCTAGAGGCTGTTCTGCAACTGAGCAGAAGGCCTCGCCCAGCAATTTTCGGACGGACTTAACAGTGGCCTGAAGAAGAAGGGATATGTGTTGCTGGATTCGAGGACCTGTGAGATCTGAGCAGAAGAGACCCGTGCATGCTGCTGCGGACCCAACTGGGAGGCAGCAAAGGTATCGAGCAGCCCATTACTTTCTGCCACACTGTGAACTGTGGGACCTAGATGCGTATTCAGAGATAAGGAACTTGACTGTGCAACAAATAATGATGTTAGGGTCTCTCAAATGTGTGGCGTGGACATTTTGGGGTGCAGTGAGCCCGCCCAAAAATACCCTCACTGTCGAGAATACCCTAACAACAAAGGCCACCTCTAGACTTTGCCACTATGCGCAGCTGTAAAATCGCGAATTTTGTCGCCTTTATATTATCTAGATGGGAGTTGATCAAAAAAGGCCGTGAATGACCAAGGAGCAAGCACCCTTGAAAGGCATCCTATGTATTCCAGAAGTGAAAGCTGGACAAGCTGAAACATAATAATGGCGGGCGATAGGAAATTCAGCGCCACAAAAAACGCAACACAGAGAAAGGTAGAGGGTTAGGCCAGTTGGTACACATTGTATCACACAGTAATACAAGCGGAAAGGCCCGTGACACAGAGAACAGAGTCAGAGAAGGAATAGGAACAAACACAGCAAATAAATGAAGAGTAGAAGAACAGCGCTAAAATCCAGACGTCGTTGTGTATTGTTCTCCATTTTTTCGTTCCTTGCTCTAGTTTTATTGTGTGGAGCACAGAGCTGAAAAGAGCACTGACGAAAGATGGTCTCGGATGAATTTTTAAACCATATCTTGAAGAACATGCATGTACTACTTCTCTTTATCTCTCCTTCCGCCCACGTTGTCCATACGAATTAAAATGATCTAAATAAATCTGCGTAGCTAATCTACGGAGACATGGACTAAATGAATATTTCAAGGCGAAGTTCGATTTGTGCACTAATGTTTACCATCTCAACAAAAAATGTGATATCACTAAGTGCTCGTTGAACACACATAATAATCTTCACTGTGTGCCCATTCTTGAGATGGCCAGGTCAGGTATTGTCTCACCGTATTTTCGCTGACCGATGGTGCTTGTTTTTTTAATGCGATGTTGATGTGCTTTTTTTGTCACACGACTTCGTCACATGACTTCGCCACAGTTACAGAGAAAACATCATAGAACTAATTCGGTTGCGAATAATCATTTGCTGCAGCGAACATAGATAACTTTCTGAAAGTTGTTGCCTATCAGTGTGAATTGTTATAAATGACTGAGTATTTAATTAAAAATAATAAGTATATCGCTGCCTTATTTTGCCTGCTTACTGGTGAAATCAGCACAGCCAGACATCAACTGTTTTAAAGCATCGGAGCCGGCGTGACGTCAGCACTGATGAGGAACGAAGTAGGTGGCAGTCTTCAACACTGTTCTGATGACAGGAAAGCATGTTTGCTCTTTCAGCGGGTCACTCATAGAGATCGGTGGTGCTTGGTTCATCGTGGCTAATTCGAACGCAAATGATTCCGCTATTTAAAATGCAGCTCCTCCTACTCGCGTTTGATGTCCTCAGTGTGCGTTTCCCTCACGTTCTTTAAAAGAAGGTGCGCTTTGCAGCAGTTTCATTGCAATTGAAAAGTCTCAGAGGCATATATGCAGCATTATCTGCTGTATCACAGATCGTTAAAATGATCAGCGAAATCTAACTATTGCATGTAGTCGCTGTGTGTCTTGTGCTGGCAGAGGTCAACCTTTTAGACATATCTTAAGTGAGTCGCATTTCGTTCATGACGACACAAAATTTAGTGTAGGTTGGGCTCCTGACGAACCGTTTTGCAGTAAGGTGGTCTGTGCAGTATTCAATATCACACTCTCTTGTATCGACCACGCACTGACTCCGCCTAGACGCTGGAATGGTTGCACAGGGTTCATCATGTTGAGTTACGTCTGTGGATTAGCCGTGCCGTTGTGGGCGGCAAACATTTTCTCCTGTAGTGGCTACGTTTTCGCAGCTAGCGTTAGACATGTCATTGCTACATTTTGAGGTCTAATGAGCTGCTGGACAAAACTGTTTGCGTTGTGATTATTAATGTCCACGAACTGAGAGGGGCGCTGAAAAATCTTAAAGGGCACTGGTAGAGGGCATCCCCCTATGCGTTCCTTAGGCTTAGTCACTTTTATTAGTTTCCTTGAAATGTGTATTATAATGAGCCCCTCATGTCCATACATTTGCGCAATGGCCTTCTGGGGCAGTGGTGGGAGTTATATCATGTTTCGCCGATGAGACACAGGCGGAGAAGTAGAAGACATTAATGACAGGCTAATGACATCTTCCATTAACACCACTACCAGTGTCCTCAGCACCAGTTCAAATCGTATATTCTAGTTACGGAGCATACCCTGCACGTATAACTAAAGTCAACTGCTGTTATACGGAACAGTCTTAAGTGCTCCTCTAGAGTTTCGCCCCATACAAAAGAGATAGGGCGCGCCGAATACCATCCTCTGTTGCTGGCTTATCTCCAACCCGACGGGTAGAAAATATCTTCTATGTACGTATATAAGCAATCTGGACGCCTCCCTACTTCAGTCCTCTTCCTTGCGCAGAGTAGTGGACGCGCACACAAACAGATAGCCGATTACCTCGTTTGGGAAGAGCTCTTTTCCCAGCTTGCTTGCTCTGCATTTTTGAGCTAGTACGCGGCTTTCACGCGCACAACGACCCGGCCAGATGAGCTTGAAGCCAGCGCCCTCTAAAACGCAATTTTCGCACTTAATGTGGGACTGCAGGAATGCCGGTTACAGGGAGAGCGCATGGACATAGGCTTCGATAGACGTGGTTCTGAGCGGCCGGCTTCCTCTTGTGACGGCAGCTCTAGCGGCATCGGCGAAGCCATTTGTCATAAATTGGCCACTGAGGATGCCACAGTGGTAGTCACAAACAGGCACATGGAGGCCGCGCGCAGAGTGGCCGAATCGCTACAGGGTCAGTGAGTTGTTGACATTTAAAGTTGCATGACTTACGCGACAGTGTCATCTTCGTTCTCTCGTGAAGGTAAGTTCACGGCGCAACGCGAAAAGCAGTCCAAATCAAGATCATAAAGTTGCCCGGCCTTTGAATCTTATGCGGTCAATGCTTCGAGCATAGAAGGAAATAAGGCGCCGATTAAGTGAATAAAAGAAAAAGCGAAGTCGCCAGTCATTGCCACCTGAGAAACAGAACTCTTACGTTTCCAGGCAAGGCCGAAGATTGCGGAGCTGTGTTCTGACGATATAGCTGCAAAAGCTGCAGGAGACCACATTCACATACCGCAGTTTAGCTATTTTGTCCATGTTATGAAAGAATCAAAGAGAAATAAATATTACCTCTACAGCTGCTAATGGTTTATGGTTTGGTTTAACGTCCCAAATCCACCCAGGCGATGAGGGATGCCGTAGTGGACGGTTCCGGATAATTTCGACCACCTTGGAATCATTAATATTCACTGACATCGCACAGTAAATGGGTCTTTAGCATTTCGCCTCTATCGCAATGCCACTACAGCTGCCGGGATTGAACCCGCGTCATTCGGATCAATAGCCGAGCACCAAGACCAATGAGCAACCGCGGTGGCTGGCAGCTAATCTACGCACATTAAAAAGGCGATATCAAAATTTGAAAAGCGTCACTAATATTTGAGAAATCCCCACGGTGTCAATTAGAAACAGTTGTCGTTTCGACAATATTTTGCACTAGTCGGAATATCGTGAATGACCCACTCGAAGGTCTCAAACCAACACTTAAGGCCCAGAAAACAAGGAACAGAATTTTCCTTCGCGAACGAATGTATCTTTATTTTCCCTACAACAATTGTCGGGAAGCGAGGGATGGCGATTTACTGAATGCTGGTTGCAAATTGCACATTCCCACCCCCTTTGCACAGCTTGATCACCGTGAAGCAAAACATTTTGACCCAAAAGCACTGGCTGCAGAAAACCTGTTGACGTTAAACTTTGCATTAAAGCTCCATATAATAATGACTGCACGGCATGCAAATAGTATGTCATGAATTCGCAACACTTGTGAAACCAAATGTGCATTGCGTTGTCTGCGATCTCTCGCATAGTCTGCGAGATATACGTTCAGATGACAATTATATACGCACCGGAAAACATTTACAGCCTCAAGCACATGAATATACAACTTCGGCTTTTTGATCGTCAGGTTGGGCGTTTTTTGCTCCCCACGCGGACTGCCGACGAGCGCTGTCTATGACATTTATCGAGCAGTCAACTAGATAAATGTCCTTTGGTCACATTGCAGGAAGGCAGCACTCAGATGGTCGAAATTTCCGGAGCCCTTCACTACGGCGTCTCTCATAGCCTGAGTAGCTTTGGGACGTTAAACCCCAATAAACCAAACCAAACCAAATTGCTTGTGTCGTAACGTCACAGCCGATTTTTGTAGCGCTTGTAGTCTGCGTTTTCTGTACGCTTCATCTGCGTTTCTGCTTGTCAGGATGAATCACCCACTAACCACAACCTTCACGCTGCATGCTAAGCACACACTTTGTACTGCATGGCCGCAGTAACACCTTGATCTGCAAGATCGTTAATTTGTATAGGCTGCGTTATGGAAGAGCTGATGGCCATACAAAACTTTCAACTGATTAAAGTTCTTGAAGATGACTCACAGCTGTCCTCAGGTTCTTGAAGTTCACTCACAACTGTCCTCAGAACTGTTCTATCCTCAAGCTATAAAGTTCACAGACACGTACATTGCCGAGAAGCCAATAAACTTGCTGCGGCTGGAGCTGCTGCCCGCATCAACAATAAAATTTTACCACTATGGGAGGCAGAAATTTACTGATCAAGAAAGCACGCGAATCTAATCATAAATCATTGCAGGTTAGTGCGCGTGATATCCACACGTTGGTACTCTTCTCGTTGCAGGGTACGCTTCTTGTCACCTGAGCTGCCGGGCGCTAAGTGCAACGTCCTAAGAAGACCCTAACCAAAGGGACCGCAACCACCGTGAACACGGCTAACATCGCAGCCAAGGATTTGTTGTGCTAACTGCGTCGTGTAAGGTGCTTTTATTGCAGGAGTCTTAGCTCAGGCTACACAGAAACACCGATGGCGCCGGGTGCGAGCTCTGAGCAAAAAAAAAAAAGACTCAAGACTTTAACAGATCCGCTGTTAAAGGGCGAGGAACGAGGCGGTCCACGGCACAACGCAGCGTACGTCTTCAGTCGCCAAAGCAGGGCTCTCACACAGATGTGCAATTGTCCCTTCGCAGCCACATCTTTCACAAGAAAGGCTGTCGGCCATCCCAGACTTCATAATAATAGTAATACCTTATTATTATTATTATTAAAAAGTGCGAAAAGAAATAGGGAACCCAAGCTCAAGTTTGGCGGCGCGACGACAGCGCCGCGCCTCCTATGGTGGCCACCCGGAGAGGCTATTGGGAAGGAGCGCGGCAGACGCTGCCGGTTTGACAGCGGCGGCGGCGCACGTGCACGCGTGCACGCTGAAGTCCGTAGATCAGCTTTTTTTAGAAAAGCTCATAAAGGGACTTTAGTGCACGCGTGCTGTTCAGTCCGGCTGGGGCGCAGCGTAGTCTCCGCGTGGCTAGTTTTGTGCGCTGCATCGACAAGGGTGTTGAAGCGGAATTTTTGCAATGGCAGAAACGGCCCAACGAAAACAAAAGCGAGGTCCGAAGTACTGCTGTGTCGTGGGTTGCCACAACAGTGCAGACAACACCAAAGATCGCGATCCGCCTGTGAAACTGTACCGATTCCCAGGCAGGTGGTACGAGAAAGAAAGGAGACAAGCCTGGATCACCGCTGTAAGAAGAGTCAAGTAAGTCATGACAGCCCTCTCTCGTTTTCTGCTTTGACCGTGGCAGCTAATCGTTTTTGTTTGTTGCCGCGACGCATCTCGATATCGAGATCGCTGCCTTCTCACAGCACGTGTGTGTGAAAGCCAAGTTACGGTGGCATGTTGAGGCGTTTTTAATCAGCTTTTTTTTTTAACGTAGCCGTCATTGTTGAAATTCACACTTGCACGTGCTCGTTGCGCTGTTAATTGAATTCATTTGAACTACGTACGTTGTCAAAGGTTTGACGCCGCGATTTGCGCATCAGGCAAGCATCTTTCTCGCGTCTGAACAGACTGCTTTTAATTTCAACAAACTTGGACATTGTTTTGCTAGTTCAATTTGCTGTGCCTCTTTATTGTGGCAGCATTTTATGTTCTGTATGTTACTACCATTATGTATACTACTACCATGTCGAATGCTTAGGAGCTCGGCGGCTCTGTCATTTGCCACCTTCGGAGCTTGAGCAATTTTCATTCATTTGTTCATGTGTGCGCATTCGTTTCTATGTTTTCGTGTGTCTTTGTGTGCATGCATGTGCGTGAGTACGTGTGTGTCTTGGCGGTGGATAACAGAGAAAGCTGTTCTTTCTTGTGCAGTCCCGATGGAACTCAGTGGCTGCCAAAAGAACATACACGAATTTGTAGCACGCATTTTGTGGGCAACAGCAAGAGTGACATCAGCCAACATCCCAACCATTTTTCCACCTATCTACAGAAAAAAGGCACCTGATCGGGAAAGGGCGCAAAGGTATACAACCAAAAATGTGACACTGCCAGTGGAAGTTACAAGCTTATGTTTTCAAGTGTGTTCTGTTGTTTACCTGCTTTATGAAATTGCGGTCCAATCATAATATGATCATTAGGTGCATTCTCATGTATTTAGTGACTACATTTCATGGCAAGTTTGTTTGCAGCCTGCACAAGACTCAATTAGTAACCTAGAATTTTGATTGTGCAATGCAGGTGGCAGACACGTTTCAAGAAGGAAATCTCATCCAAACAGCTTGTTGCAAAAGATGAGCATCCATTGCAAAGTGCAGCCGATGAAGCAAAAATGCAGGTGCTGGAAGCCTCCGTTCTGGACGATGTGCATCGTGACTTGAGCCCAATGGATTTCAGTGATGCACCTCTGGAAACAAGTACAACTACCTCTTTGCTCAACGACACGAGTGATTCACATTCTTTGGAGCTTTTGTGTGGTGCAGGACAAGAAAGTCATTCTACTGCAAAAAAGACAGACGCTGTAAGGGCACCTTTTAATTTTGGGCTCCTGTTTAGTCAGTGTAAATATTGCCACGTATCATTGTAATATTTGTTCGTTCACGCTCAAGGCTGCAGGAAAGGGCTGTTATCATTTTTGTTCGTGACGCGAGAAGCGACCAGTCTAATCTCGATTGATCGCAGCCATGAAAGGCTGCATGTAGGTTTTTCCAGATTACTGTAGATGATCTTGTCCTGCTATCTGGAAGTTTCCTTGCCGGCTTTAAATTGAGCGATGCCGCGAGCAGCGGGCATTCTTAGTTCGACGACCGACGAGCAAGTTTGTTGCTTACGCCGCCGCCGAGTGATTCAGTTCTTTTGCGGGCGCAAGTCAGCCCAAATAAAGAGCTTCGTTCGCAAGTTATGTTGCTGTCTTCTTCACTGCTGGATTGCCGTCACTACAGCGTGACATCTGGTGGAGGTGCTGGGTAGCCTTCCAGGTACCGGGCAACCCCTGCAAGTCGTAACGCCAGCCCTTTGAGTTATTCGCCGGAACACCTGACTCCAGTCTACCACGCAGTCTCTGGAGCCTCCAGCCATGACTTACGCCGCAGCAGTGCGCCGTCCTGTACCTCGACGACGGGACCCAAGCCCCTATCGCCCTTAGGCAGCTGCGCTGGAGCGCCGCCCTCTCGCCCCAACTCGCCCGTCCTACGAGCGTCGTACACGGCCGAGGAAATGCGTCGAGTGGAGAACACCCGACCAGCGCCACCCACAATGCTTCCACTGCAGAGAAGCAGGTCACATTCTCCGGTACTGCCCATACAGGATAATGGGCATCCGAGGGTTCCCTTACGACGCCCCACGCGCCGACCCGGCCAGCGACCAGCCGAAATCGACGACTTTTTGCGTCGGGAAGGATACTCATCGCCGAGCCGCCTATCGCGTTCTCCGTCGCCATCGTCACTGTGCTAAGTATCTCCTAGCCGAAGCTACGCAGTGCGTGGACGCTTCCCCAGCTCCCGAAGGTTAAACTGAATAAAACAGCCTCTGGAGGTGAGGTTGCTTCTGAGCGCAAGAACTAAGATCCTCCATCGACGAAAACAGAAGACCATGCCCTACGACGGTGAAGAACCCTACGACAACGACGAGCCCTACGACAACGACGAGCCCTACGACAACGACGACCCCTACGACGACGACGACCCCTACGACGACGACGACCCCTACGACGACGACGACCCCTACGACGACGACGACCCCTACGACGACGACGACCCCTACGACGACCCCTACGACGACTACTACGACGACTACTACGACGACTACTACGACGACTACTACGACGACTACTACGACGACTACTACGACGACTACTACGACGACAAAAACTACGACAAAAACTACAACACCGACGACAACACCGACGACGACACGGCCAGACTTGAAGCTTTTACCGCTCCCCTTACACCTTATTAGGAACGCTAAAGGACTCTAAGTTCTCGAATCATTCTCCGTGTTTAATTTCATTTTAAAGCATCGAGACGATGCTTCTTTGGAAGGGGGGTAATGCCACGTATCATTGTAATATTTGTTCGTTCACGCTCAAGGCTGCAGGAAAGGGCTGTTATCATTTTTGTTCGTGACGCGAGAAGCGACCAGTCTAATCTCGATTGATCGCAGCCATGAAAGGCTGCATGTAGGTTTTTCCAGATTACTGTAGATGATCTTGTCCTGCTATCTGGAAGTTTCCTTGCCGGCTTTAAATTGAGCGATGCCGCGAGCAGCGGGCATTCTTAGTTCGACGACCGACGAGCAAGTTTGTTGCTTACGCCGCCGCCGAGTGATTCAGTTCTTTTGCGGGCGCAAGTCAGCCCAAATAAAGAGCTTCGTTCGCAAGTTATGTTGCTGTCTTCTTCACTGCTGGATTGCCGTCACTACAGCGTGACAATATAGCTGACACTAGTGCAACATACATTTGCTTTTAATAATGTCCTTTCAATTTCCCCAAAGAATACAGAAAATTTGTCTAAATACCTCAACATATCCTTTGTTTGATTTTTTTCAGACAAGCCAAACAGAAGAATGCGCAACTTCAGGAAAGCTAACTATACTTCTCTCAGCAACAAATGGCACTGAAGCTTCTACTCAAGTCATGCACACAGAAATGACTCACAAGGTTAGATGATGCAGCTGTTGTTCTTTATCTGTTCTGTTGAACTGTGGTGTTGTCTTGCTGTAGCACCCCCTTTTGTTTTTCTCCAGTTTACTTGCATTATTGGGCAATGTTCATTTTTATTTTCCTTTCCTGCATCACTTTTTTTAAATTTTATAATGGCCATGCTGCTTTTCTCTTTAGAATGAACTTGTTTATCTGCTTGAGAGTACAAATGTTATTTTCTCTTTGTTATTCATTTTACCTTAGTGTGGTTCCTTTTTGCATTTCATCATTCTGTATGTTTATTCTATCCTGAAGGTTGCAAGCACAGATGGAAATTGGAAGCGGAAATGCGGATTTTATGGCTTTGATTCCTTGAAGGAAAAGGAAGAGGCACTGCAAGATATGTGCGGTGTGACGCTGCCAGTTTTCTGCCTTCTTCTGAACTTGTTGCCAGCACCACAGTACAGGCGCAATGGGATGTCAAGGGAAGACAAGCTATGCTTGTTCGTTGCCAAGCTACGGCTTGGGATAACGTACAGTGCCTTGGCCGCTATGTTCAGTGTCACAGCCGCAACAGCATCAACTGTGTTTAGAAAGACGCTTGATATTCTAAGCATTGCCCTGAAAGAGTGGGTCTTTATGCCTTCCAGGGAAGTAATCAAGCTGTGTTTGCCTCCCCCATTCAAAGAAAATTATCCAAATTGCACCCTAATAATAGATTGCACCGAGCTCCGCACAGAAACACCGTCTTATCCTAATTGCCAACACGTGTTGTATTCACATTACAAAGGAGGATACACGCTCAAAATTTTGATCGGCATAATTCCTAATGGAATGATAAGTTTCATTTCTAAATGTTATGGAGGACGGCATACAGACTCTTTCATAACACAGGACTCCGGCTTCCTGCAGCTTATCAAACCAGGGGACTTAGTTTTAAGTGACAAAGGATTCCCGAGCATACGGACAACTGTAGAGGGTAAAGGTGTAGTGCTACTTATGCCTCCTTTTAATTCAGGGGGTGGACAGCTGTCTGAACAAGACATGGAAAAGACATACAAGATTGCGTCTGTGCGAATCCATGTGGAAAGAGTTATTCAAAGGCTGAAGATATATCATATTCTAAGCAACAGAGTACCGCTAAGCCTGGTCCCACACATGAACAGAGTGGTTTCAGTGTGTGCTGCCCTTGTAAACATGCAAGCACCAATAATTCAGAAGTAGGACTGCTTGGTTTGCTGTGGCATCCATAAATTGGTTTGTAGGCATAGATTGCATTTGCAAAAAGATGAAAATTTAAAGGAAAACTAGTTCTGCAGTTTCATATTAGCACACTGTGACTTGATAACTGCAACTATGTGCACTTCAGCCAATAAATGGGTTCTTCAATCACACCACTGTTTTTTGTCTGAATTTTATTTCTTAGTGAGAAGCCCTGTGATAGTTCTGTAATGTGTTATTCTACAAGCAAAATATACATGTAAAAGAGGCAATAACAGGACTGAAAACCAAACGGCAGATATATAAGTCAGTTGAAGTATGCACAGCAATAAGTTTGATTTCAGGCAAGGATCGTGCATCAGTCCATAAATATAGAGCATAGAAACCTACAATAAATACAGAACCAATAACTTGAAATAAAAATGCTCCATCTTGGGGATCAGTTCCCACAGAAAAGCCTCGTCCCGAGTTACTTTCACTATAACTGCATGTTTCGGGCTGTAGACATATAAAATGGCCCACTGCAGGTTCAAAACATACATCTGGACTTGTATTTGTGTGTAATAAGTATGTGTGGTTCTGAGCACAATCACATCTCCATTAAACATTAAGTAGGGGAGCAAGCTTCGCCTTTCTTCATAGTCGATGAATGGTTCTTCCTTGTATTTGAATGTGCACTTGATTTCAATCAACACAGTTTCACTGCCAATTTTTGCGAGTCCATCTGGGCTGCAACACAGTCATGGCTGCTGTGGAAGCACAACGAGTCCTGCCTAGAACATGAATAATTGAGATTAGTTCTTGAGTTGAAATGTACAACAAAGAGGAAACTGAGCATGCCAGGAATAACTCCTGATGTAAACTGGTAAGTGAATTCACCTGCACAATACGGGTGCCAAGCTTTCGTTGGAGCTCTTCTCGTGCTGTGGCTTCTGTCTTGATGCCTAGTAAAACACATTTACATGTTTAACTTAAGAGCAAATAAACTGTGAACATAACGGTTTATGTCCAAGCTTGTGGCAGCACAAGTGAATTTAGTGTTGGAATTCCATAACTAAGCACTCCAAATGTTTCTTTTAAACAAATTTTTGTGCTGTTGGAAACATACCGTAGCGCATTGAAGCACTTGTGTACGATGATGTTCTGCAAAGGCTAATAGCAGCTCTCTCCAATCCTTCATCATTCTTTTTTGTGCGTATGGCATGTGCTTTCGTGCTGCTGATGCGAAGTCGACGTTCTTCATGCCATCTGAAAATTGGCAAATTTGAAAATATGAGTCAACAGAATGTATATGAAATGTGTCGCCTACCTTTTACTGCACTTTAGTTTCATACCGTGAGCAGTTTGCTTGGCCTATGGTGTGGAAGCCCTTGTCACGTGGTGCTTCTTTCAGTACTACTTTTGTTTTGTACATATGCGCCCTTTCACGGTCCATTTTGCTAACAAAATCTTTTACTTCAGTTGTTTTGTCATCGAGGACATTAAGATACCTGTAAACAGGCCGGTGCGACATTGACTGCAGTAAATCCTCTAGGATTTCCTTTTCCACAGTTTCTGAGACTTTGTCAACAATGTCATCTAGCAAGGTCGCACAAATGACATCTTCAGCGCTTCGATTTTGCAGCTCCAATATTTCTCTCAGTAGACACACTATGTCCGGATAGCTGAGAATGATATTGGGGTCAGCTGGTTTGGTATCAGGAACCCTGCTGCCCTGTGCTGTTATGGAGAATGAGACAAGGGGTAAGGAAGGTAACGATTCACTCATAAAATGGAAACTGCCGTTTAAAGGTGTGGCACATCGGATGCCTAAAAATACTTACGGGGGAAGAGGTCCAAAACATCCTCTTCTAAGCGCCTCTTGGGCTTTCCGCTCGGTTTTCCCCACTTCTGGGGCTCGCTGGTGCATGAATTTACTTCGAGGTCGTTCACATGGAGGCACACCGCAGCTGCGTGCTGCGGTGTGCCTCCAGCTGTAATTCCAGCTTTGCAGGAGCATCGCCCCTCTCGAACAAGCAGCTCCTGCTTTTCCTGGCACGACCACGACAGCTATGAGAGTCAGAAATAAAAGTGAGACAGCGTAGACGCTTGCCGTCTTCTTAAAGAAGGCTTCCTCCCGAAACTTCCCTCTACAAATTTTCAGCTACATGTCATGTGGCACGGTGTACATTTTTTCAGCTAACTCCGTCTGCCCCTCCCACACTATTCCGTGCGCGCGTACAAAGCTAAAATTAAGGCGAAAGATTTGGTTAAAGGCTTCATTATTTAAAACACCCAGTACAATGTTGTGAGTGCGTTTTTATGCTAGCGCAATTACGCGAACGCTCCGCGCGCTCGATACCACAGCTACGACAGCGCGCCTCTAGCTCGGCACCCCTCACGCTGAACATCGCGTTCGCGGAGCAGATTTTACGTATTTAAGTCTGTAAATCTAACAATCGCGAACAAAAAAATAAAGTGCAGGCATGACATTGCAACTGAAAGAACAACGAGCCACCGAGAAAAAAAGGCGAACAATATGTGTGGCTTCTGAGCGCTTACGTCCAGCTGCCTCCCAGCCAAGTCAGCGGGTGATGTTCTAAGGGATGGAGTATGTGTGTCTCGTACTGTCCCAGGCTTTATAGCGGGTATTATGGTTTGGCCGCAAAGAATTTCTTCCCCATGACGCAAACGTCGTTCCCGAAAGTGCGCGATTAATTTCTTCAAAAATGACATGTGGAAACAACTCATTCCTATATGCATTCCGACAACGGAGAACTTCAACCGAGTGCACCGCTTCGTTTCGTAGCTAGTGCTTATAAAAACGTTCAGTTATTTGAGCATATAACAAATGGACAGGCTCAAGGTTCACGTCGTACACAACGTTGTCGCTAACTTGTGACACGCATTTTCCATTCAATCGGGCTTAGTTGTTTTCAATTACCTGCTCTACGGAGTACACATGGCTTAAAAGCCTTTCACCTTTGATTAGGTTCGCTTTCCTGAAATAGTTGTCGAGCTGGCATATCTTTTTGAACCCGCACTGCAGCCGGATCATTGCGGCGCGCGACAGAAGCAGCGCGAGACGTCTGCACGTGCGCGGAAGCGAGAGAGCGAAAGGAGAAAGCATGCACGGTGAGCCCAGGTGGAGCGCCACGTCTATCCCCAGTTTCTTTTTTTCTGCCAGAGATGGCGCTCCCTGTCAAGAGCAGCAGCGCCGCTCGACGTTGCTTTGGGTCCCTATTGGCTGCAACTTCCACTCGAAAAGCAGAACGGCCATCTGCCCGAGGTAGGCAACGGAATGGAAAGGGTTTAGACAAAGCGAATAGAGAAAACAGAAAGAAGCTCCGCCAACTAATATGCGTCCGCCTGTGGAACCGTTTCACGAACGCATTGCATTGTTCGTGAAACGGTTCCACAGGCGGACGCATATCGCAGGGCGATTGTACGCTGTTTTCGCGCTGCAGATAGCACAGGGGACAACGCTGCACTCTAGTGGACAATTTACGTTCGAAGGAATCGGCAGACCGTGTGAGCAGTAACCTTTTGAGAGCGCGAGAGGACCAAGGCTGCGGTGAACATGGCCCTCAACGAGCGGCTAGCTCTGGTGACGGGCGGCGCGAGCGGAATTGGAGAAGCCGTGTGCCACGCCCTGGCCGCAGAGGGTGCCACCGTGGTCGTCGCGGACAAGCAGCTCGAGGGCGCCAAGAGAGTGGCTGAGTCCTTGCCAGGTCAGTCGACCATCAGTCTCAAAGAAATGAAAAAAAAAAGATCCAAAAGGAAAACCGACCTACTGTTAATACCATTAAGGCGCCTCAAATCAGACGTAATCTAAGCAAGGTGTAATAAGTGCTACCTTAACGCATAGAAAAGAGAGACAAATTGGATGAATGCATTGAAATTACGGGCGGAATCTCATGGAAGACTAGCTGCAGTCATTACCGCCTTTGCTGATTCTCTTTGGAGAGGTAAATATTTGCTGGGGTTGTTAAAATCTCGGAATTAGTGAACTATTTACAGCTTCTATGCTAATAGTTTCCGCAAGCTTCAGCTTCGATGAAGTTGTGTTTTCAAGCTCGCGCTGAATCGCCACCATTAGAGCAGTCAGTAAGCTTTTATTTGTTGCTATCCTGAAGTCGGACTCCCCTTGCCAGAAAGAAAGAACAAAGGTTTAGCGATGCCTCACAGCCTTATCTATTCTACTCGCTCTAAGGGTGAAGGCTTTCTTAACAAAAAAGACAAAGATAAAGAAAAAAGGTCATACACCTCACAGTTTATCTACGGTCTCTGCGTCAAAGAACGGCTATTACACTCTGCGTTGGATAAAGGTTGGAGTGTTTTTAGTGTGGTGCTATCTGTCAACGTCCAAGTCGTCTCGATAACAGTATTTCTTAACTAATGAAAAGAAAAAAGACTGTGCTGCATCTTTCACGGCAGTGAATGCTAGGCTAGTGCCCTTGAACTTGTGTCGAAAGCTTCTGCTGGAATTTTGAATTCAGTGCAGAAAAGGGTTTAGCCTTCAGCGCAGTAATACGCGATTTGGCTAACGTACGGAGAATAACAGCTTCAAAAGCTTTAACCTGTTTCATTCTGGATTCGTGCTTAGTTCTTATCTACGCAATGAATATTTGTTAGTTCGCTCAGAGTACAGCTCTCTTGAGTTTCACGCGTTGGCCGTACTAAATAATTTCCCCAGCTTGCGATCAATTGCAGTGTATTGTGTCTGACTTGATCAAACGGGCCACACTGTCTGCTGATGTTTAGACAAAGTTCAGTTCCACGTGTAATGAGAAAGTGTACCTGCATAGCCCTTTTCCCTCTTAGAAGTTGATTTCCGTTTGAAGGCCATGGTTTGCCGTGCGTTATGAGAAATTTGTGTTTATCTGAAACTTCGTTAGACTGCGCCTAGGAGAACCAAGCGCTATCCCCGTTAGAAACTCCAGGTTCACGGCTCTGGTGCGCTAAAATGGTCGTTGTGGCATTCGATGATTGTTTACTGATGTACAAACAAAGGCAGTCACGCCTTCGCATACGAGGAAGTGCTGTGGTGGAAATGGTAATGGACGCGACAGAATAACCGTATTAATTAACAAAAGAGATATATTTCAGCTTGCGATGTTTTTAATGCAACCTCCCACTTATCTCTCGTTCATAAAATAATGAGCAAAAATAGAGTTTTAGGTCGCGCGCAGAAACGAACGATTTTTTTTTTCGCTGCCTGTTCCTAGAAAAAAAAAATGGTCTGGAAATCTCCGAATTATGAACCTTTATGCTTAATACCCGTACTTGTATTAGAGCGCAGAAAATACTGACCAGCTTTCAGCCTCCCACTCCGCAGTAATCTGGAATAAATGAAAGTTGAGAATTAAGAGCCCTAGTTATATACAAAATTCCCACCGGAGTATCTGTGTACACTGCGCATGCAGCGAATGCAGAGAACAGGAGTTTTTGCGCACATGCGCTGTATACTTCTACTTCCTAGTCATCTTCGTTGATCTCTCATTGTTAGCCCCGCCCATCAGAGTTGTCTGTGTCCCAATCTCTGTTTCACAGGAGAGGCGAAGCACCTGGCCGAATACGTGGATGTCGGGGACTCCTCTTCCGTGGAGAAACTCTTCGACAACATCAGAAGCGCATCGGCGCTGCCACTCAGCATCGTCGTCAACTGCGCGGGCATTTTGCTCCAGAGCCTTCTCGTAGACTGCCCAGATGAGCTGTTCGACGACGTCATAAGAGTCAACCTGAAGGTAAGGTTGGAAGCAAGAACATTCGTTTAGCCGATATTGTATGATGCGCGGTCATGACTACAAGCCGTCCATCAATATATGCTAGTATGTGTGGTCAGTAACTGATGACACAGAATTTCATCAGTTGACCGAAGAGAGCAGTCTGATCGTCACTGACAGGTTGACGAACGGGTGAACGAATTGCCGTGTTTTAACTGGCCTGAATTACTGCGTGGTTATGGCGTTCTGTTGCTGAATATCTAGATGGTCGCATGTTAACTCACTGCAGCGCCAGGCGCGTTTTGTTGGGGTGCAAATGAGTAAAGTCCCGTTTAGTATAGATCAGAGTGTGAGATAATAGAAACTTCATCATAGGTCACGTGTATGGCGGCGTGGCCTATTTAGACAACGTTTTCCGGGCTGCGTTCTACGAATGCCTTCCTAACGAATGCGTTCAACGTGGAATTACGGACGTGCGCGCTAGCTCAGGTACTCCGGAAGGCTTTAAAGGACGCTTATCTTATTAAGGAGATGCATTCATTTTTTTTTTCACTAAGAACTATGTACTTAAGAAGGAATTATAAACAATGCTCTTAATATCCGCCTGCATATCAATATTGCCAGCGCATCTAACAGTATGCAGAATTTCTTGGGTGCCACGTTCTACTGCTCTTACAGTGTGCGCTTCTCTGCGACTGATATTTACGGTATCTAAGGATGAGCTGTCAGCTGCATGCGAGTTCGGTTCTTGGGGGCCATTCTGAAACACAAAGTCCTAAGGATCCTAGGTGAAGGACCACACATCCTAGCTATTCCGACCGCATTAAAAACATGCTTTCAAAGTGTGCTAAGATATACCGATTTTAGCGTATGTGCGCTGCTGGCTAAACGGACATTTCACTGTAATTCAGACCACAGTCGACTGCCTGCACCGTACGCAAGGGTGCTTTCCTGAAAGGTGGGAACATTTGGAAACAGGCACTTCATTAGCCAATGATGTGAATGCCTTGCAGAGATAGCTGGGCAAGGAAATTTCTCCAGTGTAAGCGGTGTCGTGATATGTCGTAGTTGAAAGGGCTACTCCCGTCTACTGACCAGGGGAGAAGTTATCTGAGTCGTACAAGTTGCCCGTCGATTGGAGACCGTCCAGAATGTGGTCTAGATGAGCCTGGACGACACTTAGCGGATATTGGATACAATACTGCCCGCGGGAGGGAGAAGTCTTGTGACTGTGTGTCCACATCCGCATTTGAATCCTGGTTTTCTTACAGGGCACTTTCCTCGTCAACCGGGCCGCCAGTCGCGACATGATTCGTACCGAGAAGGCCTTGTCCGAAGGCGGCGCAGCCATCGTTAATGTGTCCAGCATCATGGCTAAGTGCGGCTTTCCTCAGGGGGCAGCGTACACCGCCTCCAAGGCCGGAGTCGTTGCCCTCACCAAGACGGCGGCGCAGGAACTGGCAGTTCACGGTATCCGCTGCAACGCCGTGCTGCCGGGTTGGACCGAGACACCGATGTCCGCACAGGCTAGCGAAGAAGAAAAGGTCATGGGCCGTGCTATGACGCCTCTAGGGAGAGCCGCCCAACCCAAGGAGATCGCAGAGGCCATCAAGTTTCTCTGCACGCCCAAATCCAGTTCCTTCGTCACAGGCGCTGCTTTGGAAGTCACCGGAGGCATGCTCATGTAACATCCTTGCCCTGAGGGCGCCTCCTCGAATGTGCCCTGGACGGGTGGCCAGTGACTGCTTCCCGATGAACGGGAGCCAAAAGCAACGGTCTCGTTGACAAGAATCAAAATTAAAAGCTGCCGGCTTTGAAACTCGTTTACGGGGCAAACAGCACTTCTACTGGTGTCGATTCACTTCACTTCATTGTCCCTTTTGATCTTATCTCTACTTTAGGACATGCAAAACACCACAGTCCTTGCACACAGCCACGTCTCCCTTGTTTGAATGCAGAGTTCGTTGCTATATAATAAATGGGTGCGCTTTACTAAATAAACAGGCACTCAGTGATAACTGTCCCATCTGAGCGATATACACACAATTTTCTCTTTATTATAAGCCGCTTTCGTCAGGACGCAAGATCCCATCAATGCCCTCTGAAGTTCCAGCAAGAACTAAAAGGAAAAGAACTGATTGAGAGTGACAGCCTTGGCTAGCTGGTTCATTTGCAGCATTGAAAAAAGCAGCGAAGTCTTTGCCTTTAGCGTTGCTTTTTCCCTCGCTGTAAAAGAAAAAGTTGCAGTGTAACCAGCATGCACAAGGTGTGGCGCCCCGATGCAGCACAGCCCACCCCGGGGCTCAGTGGCTAAGGGAGGTTTGACCCGTACAAAATGGGCGCTCTGTTACGACAGAACATCTGGTGCTGTTGAAACAGCAAACGTATAGCAAGCGTGATCCATCTTGCCGCGGCATTAAATGCTTTGTTCTTAAAACGTCACCGGCCTCAAAAACCCGATGTGTTTAGGACAGGTGCAACATAGCCATTTAAGACGCTATACTCTTTCATTGGCACTGCCCGCTGCTTATTGTATCAGATTGCAGTTTATCAGCTCGGAAGCAAAGCAACTTGCCCCTTTCTTCCTCCCAATCCCTTTCCCTCTTTTCGTTCCGTGGTCTTGATAAAGGCCCGAAATAAACCGCCGAGGGCACATTTCGTGGGTCGGCGTAGCACCTTGCTGCAGTCAGAGCCTGTGTCTTTTTAACGCATGGTATGCTTATTACCCTGCATGTTAGCTTCAGTGTGTACAATAAGGAAAAAAGAAGACCACATGTTGCACCGATCGCGATTTGTAATTACACTTGCATGCCGGTCATGAGTTCCTTAGCGTTGTGCATGGGCGCACCTGTCCGCACCAGGACTGCAGAGGTTGTAACGCCCCGAAATCTGCACACAGCCATAAGGAAGAGTGGAGACCCACTGGCTGCATTAAGACTAGTATATGTAAAAAGTAAGCAGGATGCGCCGACTATTGTTTTGCGTCGTGACAGCAAGTGGAACGAATGGATCTACGCATGCGAAAGAGTGGTGTGGCTGATTATATCTGCGCTCTTAACGCTGAACTGAAGGCTTGAACCAAATAGCAGAACTTCACTATTATAAACCGTTTTAAGCAAGCGTAATCTGTACTGGCCAGTTACCTCTGTCGTAATCTGCAATTACTTGTTTACCCCGTCAAGTAATTTCCACTACAGGCCGCTGGATCAGGCTGCCCTCTGGCCTTAGTATATTAGTTTCGTGAATAGGTCATAACTGTGTGGTGCAAAAAAAAAGCACGTGAAGACAAGAACGCAGGCACTTATCGCACACAAACAGTTGGCGCTCATGGCTTGAGAAGCGCAAGCAGTAATAACGGCCACAGTAATGGCAGTAATGTCCGACCACAGGTCGTCAGCGTCACCATCATCAGGTATGGTTATGTCTACTGTAGCACAGGAATCTCTTCAATTAATCTATAATTAACCTTATCCTGGGCCAGCCATGGCCACGCTATTCAAGGTGTTTTTTTTATTGCACCTGCCCATGTCATCTCCTGCTCTACCTGCTATATGTTCTTCTTGAAATCTGTTACATTACCCAGAGACCCCGTATTACTTGTTCACCGCATGACGCACTCCTCCCAAGTCCCATTGCTTCACTTTATTTGGGCCAAAATATCATTGACAGGAGTTTGTTCTTCAATCCACTCTGCTTTCTATATCGCTTGCTTGCCTTACCATACATTTTAATT
The DNA here is from genome assembly GCF_055824585.1 of Amblyomma mixtum. Classification (NCBI taxonomy): domain Eukaryota; kingdom Metazoa; phylum Arthropoda; class Arachnida; order Ixodida; family Ixodidae; genus Amblyomma; species Amblyomma mixtum. The sequence continues at coordinate 155,133,629 of NC_143017.1, read as the reverse complement.
TCAAGTCCTTACCTTCGTGACTGGGTTTCAGCTACATAGCGAGCAGTGGCAAGACTCAAATGCTTCATAGGTTTCTTTCGAGGATATCGGTGAGTAATTATTCATGACCTGAGAGTGGCTCTCAAATGCGCTTTAGCCTAACCTTCTCGTAAATCTTTGTCATGGTCTTCGGCATGGTCGGAAAGCTACGTAACTAATTATTAGCCAAATGGTTAAGATTCAAGCGGAAAGGTTTAAGAGGCAGCTGTGGGGTACGCTGCCAAAGGCTTCTGCAATGTCTAAAAGCAGGAAATATAATGGTATGTTAAGGCTTATTTGAGATCTGATATATTGTTAATGAAAAGTATGAGTTGTATATCGGAAGATACATTTTGTACAAATCCGCGCTGGCTAAAACAAAAGAAGTTTGTTAACGTGATTACAGCAGCCCATTGTAGACCGCTTGTTGGTCATGATCAAAAGGTGGCGAAACGGCCTTTCAGCCAGAGCCGTAGCTTATACGATAGGTTTTATCGCGGCGCTGAACTACAAGGGGATACGTTGAATGTCTCTTTGTAGTCTATTTTTCAGAAGCATACTACGCTCTCGCACGTATAGATATTGTGTCTAGGTAACGTGACTTGTTGGCCATAGTAAAAAGATGTGGTGAAAGTGGCGGTATAGTCAGGCTCATGCGTTGTCCACGGCTCGCATTACTGAACTACAAGGTGGAGCAATGATTGACTCCTAATGATCTGTCAGCAGCATACTGCACTCTCAAATATGTGTACACTACATAGAGATAACAAGTCATGCAATGCCGGGAAGCACTCAGTACATCGCTTTGAACGTAGCGGCCAGCCTTGCTTACAAAATACAAATCTTGTTCTACGTATCTGTCACCCACAAAGTCTAATCCGGACGACCGCATTCAACCAGTGACTGAAGGCAACAACGTAAGCGTGCCGAGGTGCGGTAAAAAGCGTCTCTTTCGATAAGGCAGGCCGACTCACCGGAAGCAAGCAAGATATTTCGACGTAATCCCAGCCACACGACTCGGTGGTTGTAACACAGCGCCCTTTCCCACCCTTTATTGGCGGCGCTCGTGCGAGTCGTAAAGCTGTCCTGTCGCAAGGGCACGGTCCTTGGGAGATCGTGTGAATCCTTCACTTGTGGGCTAATTACCCGCGCGGCAGCTCAGCTGGAAGTATACAATGACCGACTGTGGTGGTAAGCTGCTCTGGCGTTCGGCTGCTGAGCTCATGTCCGAGGTTTTCATCCAGACAGTTAAGGCCCCATTTCCATTGAGACAATTGCCATGGAGGTGATTTCCCTGGATACAATCTTCACGTGACACCGCGAAACTGTGGGCTGTATGACAAGCCGTTGTGAAGGGCTCCAAACTATTTCTGGCCGCCTAGGTCTTAAAAAAAACGCACTGAAATATCATCATATAATGTCTAAATCTGTTCATTCAAAGTGGTGGCGTAGTGCTTTGAGCATAAGCAACACAAGCGGGAGGTGCGGGATGTGATATCCCCAGTGCCATCGGCTACACACCTGTTTCCAGTAGGTACAAACTTTTTCCTGGCCTGGTGTTCGGTTTCTCAGGAGAAAAATGCTTTGAAAAAAAGTCTCTGACCCCACCTAGAGCAGATAAAAGCATCTTAGCCATGCTGTCTTTTGCCAATCCATTTTTGCGGCACTAAAATCAAATAATCATCGTCATCATCATCAAACACTGTTAAAAAATAAATCCGCTGATGGATTAAACTACATGAGCAAGCTGATCGTTGGCTATGGTAGTTTGCGACAGTAGCAGAAAAAAAGTTCAGTCTATGTTTTTGGCTCACGAATGCTTAGGTTGGTCCATTCTTAATAAATAGGCCTCAGTTATGGCAGTTCGAGAAGTGAGTGGAAAATGGCAGTTCGAGAAGAGGAAGGCAAGAAAGCAAAACTTGGAAATTACGTCACACATTGTACTTCACATCACACGCGCCAGCGCGTGCATGTCATTCCTTGTAATGAAGTTTGCAGGGAAATTTGGTAGTATTTGTACAACTAAAGTGTCTACCCGAGTGTAAACACAGCTCAAGAGTGCAGTGTCCTCAATATGCGCACATCAGGCAGAGACGGAGACTTCGTGACGAGTTTACTACCGCGTAACTCGTTCACGAGGCTCGTCCACTTGGCCAGACTGAACCGGTACTCAGAGGTCCAGTGTAGATAGGCGCTAGCTGCCAGGCGCGAGCCGTTTATTGTTTGTTCCGGTGCCACGCGCCAACAATTATACTGTGGCCTTCGCGGCCGAATACACTGACAACGACTTCTAGGAAATAGATTTACTTTTTACTTCAGCTTTACGTGATATGCACACTTTTAACGTGCTGCATTCTTTATTCGCTATGGCATTCTTAACGAGTTTTCCCTCCAGCCATTTGAAGTGCCCGGTTGTTATTTGCTTACGACTATTTACTAAATAATGAACGAAAGAAAAACTTGGCCGCTTGATCACTTTATATTTCGTAATTAGAGCTAACACATGCACCAAGCAAACAGCACAATCCATCCCCCCCGCCCCACCATGGTATGTTCGTCGTAGTAACTAGCAGCACATCTTTCATACCAGGGGAGAATTCATGGGTGCTTCTCAGAGGCGGCGGTTGGGTGAGGCGGTCCTGTAGCCTCTGAGAGTAAAAAAAAAAATGAAAAAAGAAAACGAGAAAAAAGGGGGGGGGGGTTATTGCACAGTTTTCTCATAAAAATTTATAGCTTGGGGAGGGGGGGGGGCGCCTCTCATAAATTCGTCACTATTTTATAATCATACTGTACCTTTAATGGAGACTGTTAGCACAGAGGTAGCAATGTACTTATAGCAAACCATTTCAACACGTCATGTGTAATACGGCTAACAAGCGCCCAGCTGTCTCCCATCTCTTCGAACGAAGGGACGATTCGCCTCGCGTAAGGTCGTCTCCTCTTGTTGTTATTGCTCGGCAGACAAGGGCGCACGTGCCAAAGCTCTTCGCACACGCCGCTTGGGTTTAATGTCGCGTGGCCGCAGGTTGCGAGCACCTTTGAAGTGCGTGTTGTAAAGGTTCTCGCTACATAAATACCCCTCTGTTACGGGGCTTGAACTCAGTCTTTCCAAGGGTCCTGTAAAAGGTGAGTCTCACCGAAAATGTCTGCATAAATGGCGTGCAAATGGACCTGTTGTGTTCTACCCATTTTTAACTTCTGTATTGCTTCCAAGCTTGTAACATCATCAGACTGCGTGCCTCACTTATGTGCATGCCCTGATTCGTTAGTGCACCTTTTGCGTACAAGGGATAATGTCACAGCATATAAACATAGTGGTATACGAGAATGCCGGATATTAGGAACCCTGGGGATGCTGGATTGCTCACAGCAGCGTCGCTAGCATGTGTGGAGTTAACATTGGTTCAGAGCCTGCTTAGAAACGATTATCATAAAACTGTGCTAATGCGTTGAATTTTGGAGTCCGATTGTAATTCACATCAGATGTTGTACCCTCTGTGTAGTGCAGCCCATCTGGTCATAGCGCCATTTAGTTATCCGGTTTAGCTGGATAACTAGATAGCTGAATAACTGGATAGCAGGGTAACTAATCTGTCTAGCAGTCGCCTTGAAAAATAAATCTCTCGATGTGTTATTGTGCAGGATAGTAAAATAGCGGAACCCAAATTATGTTTTCTGATTTGTTTCTAACCATGTGTACGACAGATTAAAATGTGATGTCATAGTGGTTTCCAATGTTTGCAAAGTTTTTTTTACTGTGTACCTCATCACTTCTATTAGGTGTATGATGCTTGCTTATGTCTAATTAGTTTTGCGTTTAGGTTCCCTCTCTAACGCATGTACGCGAGAAATCTGCAAGAGTGCAAGTTTTCTGTCTGCAGTCTTGTGATAAGCTTTTTGCCTGGCTTCCTACATTTCTTGCGTTAGAAATTAGCGAAATAAATATGAATGAAACAACGCGGTCAGTAAGTCATTCGAATCGCTCTGACATCAACATTTTTTGATGGGTTCAATCAGATCCTTCTAACCAGGATTACGCCTTGACGTCAGGTCAGCTTAATCATACGACATCAGTCATGATATCAGTCCTGCATTGAGCACTACGTCCTATTTTACGATTTGTTTCGCCATTAACACTCCGATTTCTGGAAAACTTCGTAGAGTCTTTCGTAATTAATGCGCAGCTTTGGCACGTTAAACCTCCATAACATAACATAAGATAACGTAACATAACATAACATATAACATGACATATCAAAACGTAAAATCACATAACATAACAACACATCAAACAACATAACAGCATAACATAACAACATGACATAACAGAACTTATAATCACATAAAAACATTACATAAAACAACACGACATAACGTAACTAGGGTCACTAACTATGTTACTTTCTGATATATGTGGTTATTTTCTAGACATTTTTATTTACTTCTCTGGACTGAAAGTCCGCACCTATTCCTGTTTGTGGGCCACCCTGCCGAGTCCACAAGGTATATACGCCTTTTCGTTAGTTGCAGCTGGTCTTTCACTCCAGTTCCGGGCTTCGCCATGCTTTCCGAAGAAGCCCTCCGAGAGGCCGGTGACTTCGGGCCGTTCCAGTACCTGCTGATCGTCTACCTGTGCGTGCTGGTGGCGCCCGTACGAGTGATGCCGTTATTTGCGCACATGTTCAGCATGCTGGTTCCACCGCATCGCTGCCGTCTGGGCGATGTTAAGGACGGCATCAGCAGGAAGCAACCAACACGCACGTATCGCCTGGATGGTTTCGAGAAACCCCTGTCACTCAACGACGCTTGCCTCAAGTCGTTCCGGATTCGGCACGAGGCTAGGGCAGCCTCCTTTGCTACGTCTCCGTGCAGGCCCAATGGACACAAAAGCGCCCAATTCTCCGGAGTCGGCCCACGTGCGTGGGGACATCAGCACGTGGACGTTACCTCTCCCTTTTCGCAGTAACCGTTGCGAATGTCAAGGGCCGTCGTCTCGATGATTGTTCTGCGTACCGAGCACCGCGGCGGGCTGGCGGGGGACTTCCGCAATCTTCAAGAACGTCCCCAAAGGACAAAGGCCCACTTCCGCCCTTTTGACGGTCTCGCATTCCGATCCTTCGTGACGGATGTCTTCTGACGGACAGGTGTCAACAGCCCGGGGGAACATTCGTCGCGTCCGAGAACTTCACCTCAACTTTACCTCGAGGGCCTCCTTTTCTCTCCGGCTCAACGCGTGACGTGTCCACAGGTGCGGGAGTGGAAGTGTGTGCGCGCGAGTGAGTTTCTGGCCTCACCTGCCCTGGAGTTGACGTCATCATCCTAGGGAAGCTAGGGAAGAAAGATGGTATAAAACTCGCAACGAATGCCGTCGAAGAGCACTACTTTCCGATCTTCACTCATGTAATTATGTAAATAAACTCAGCCTTCTTTTGCCACCTTCTAACTCCGTCGCTCTGCGGCACTCCTGTCCTTGGCCTGGAGGTGGGAACGGGCGTCGTACAGACCGTGGATCCGTCGAGCCGCGACCCCGAACCTCGTCTTCAACAACTGGTTGGCAGCGGTTGGATCGACCATGCGGCGTGGTGTTGCTTCTGCGGGTAAGTGCTTGAACTTTGCTTGAGATTCGCCAGGCTTCAATTGTTTGGGTAATAACTTTGAACTGCTGGGAATCGAGGGAAGTTGATCAGTGAGACAAGTGTGTTTAGCTCACGTCAACAGTTGATCAGCAAAGTCAAGGCTCAGAGCAGCAAACATGGATCTAATGAAGTTGCTAAAGACAGATTTGCTGTCGTTGTGCGAAGAGGTGGGTGTGGAGGTAGACGAGAAGATGAAAAAGTCAGACATTTGCACATTACTCTTGGAAACCGCCGAGGAAGAAACGGTTAGCTATACATGGGAGCTCCTAAAAGCGGAGCGAAAGAAAGAGGAAGATGAGAGGCTAACGGAGCGGGAGCTCAGAAGGTTGCAGCTTGCGCATGACGAAAAGAGACTGGCATTTGAGAGCTCTAGAGGCACGACTCCAGAGAGAGCGAGCGAGGCCGAGCTTCGAATGGACAGACTGATGCAGCCGTATAAGATTGGCGAGGATCTTGGTTACTACCTCGTGAATTTCGAAAGGGCATGTGAGAGACGCGGTTACGCTAAGGAAACATGGCCACAAAAGCTACTAATGGTGTTGCCCTGTGAGGCGGCCACTATAGTCGCGAGGCTTAATGCGAAAGATGCCGATGACTACGAAAAAGTCAAAGCGAGTCTGCTTAGAAAGTACCGCCTGTCAGCGGAAGAGTTTCGACAGCGGTTCAGAGGCGCCAGTAAGAAAGGTAGCGAGAGCTATGCAGATTTCGCATTCAGTTTGAAGGCCAACCTTACAGAATGGTTAAAGGGTGCTGAGGCGTATGAAACCAAAGATAAGGTTGTAGAGTGTGTAGGCCTCGAACAATTCTATAACAGTATCCCTGAGACTGTTAGGCTATGGGTGCAAGACAAAGAAAATGTGTGCACGGTAGAGAAAGCTGCAGAACTAGCGGACGAATATGCAACACGAAGAAAGTTGAGCTCAGAGGCCAGCGGGTTTGAAAAGAAAACTTTCGGGTTCAAAAAGCGATTTGTACCCAAAAATGGACCGCAATTTAGGAGTCGCGAGGCGGTTGAGGGCACTAAACCGGTCCCAGAAAAAAGTGAGGATAGGATCAAGCAGGCCGAAGCTCCAAAAACATTGACGAGGGAGTTCGAGAGCAGGAAGCCATTCCGTTGTTTCAACTGTCATGAGACGGGGCACATCGCAGCTAGGTGTAAAAAGTCACCAGTAACCCTCTCATATGCGGACGACAGTGACGATAATTTGGAACTTCTGCGTCCGTATATTCACGAACTCCAAGTGAATGGAAAACCGTGCAGGGTCCTTCGGGACAGCGGGGCAACAATGGACATTGTTCACCCCTCCTATGTTAAAGAGGAAGACTTCACGGGAGAAGTTGCTTGGATAAGGCAGGTGCTGGAAGAACAGAGTGTGTGTCTACCTATGGCAAGGGTGGTTATTTCGGGTCCGTTCGGAGAGCTAGTGACAGAAGCCGCCGTCTCGTCGGCGGTTTCGTCCCAGTATCCATATCTATTCTCCAATAGATCGAATCAGTTGCTGTGCGAAAGAGGTCAGAAGCTGGCTGAGGGAACAGTAAAAGCTCTGACCAGGTCCAAATCACGTGAGCTTGCTCCCAAGCTTAGCTACAGCCGACAGACAGAAACAACTGGCGAGAGGGAGGGAACTCCCGAGATTCCGGAACCCAGCAAAGCAGGTGACACTCAGGCGCAAGAGGAGCAGCAGGAACCGGTTACCGAAAGTAGCCCCACCAGTGTCAGCATACAGGAGGAGGGCAGTCCAGGTTCCGTGTTATTACCAACCTCCCTGTGCATGGATCGCCTACTACGCGTGGACAGAGAGTCCTTAATCAAAGAACAGGAAAGCGACCCTAGCTTGTCAAAATTACACTTTACAGCAAAAGAGGGTATCGCTAGGCGTAATGTGACATTGCACCACAAAGGCGGATTGCTGTACCGCCATTACAAGGATAAAAAGGGAAAGACGCTGGACCAGCTGGTCGTGCCTGAAAAGTACCGCTCTGACCTTTTGGGCCTTTGTCACGGAAACAGTTGGTCAGGACACTTAGGTGTCAACAAAACGAAGGAAAGGCTACTTGGGGAATACTACTGGCCGGGCTGTTTCCGAGATGCTGAACGCTATGTGCAGTCATGCGACGCATGTCAGCGCGCAGGGAAGCCAGGAGAAAGATGGAAGGCCCCGCTAAAGCTGGTGCCGCTTATCTCGGAACCTTTTCGACGTCTAGTCATCGACACTGTAGGGCCACTACCCAGAACTAGGTCAGGTTATAAGTATATACTGACTATGATATGCCCGGCTACCAAGTTCCCGGAAGCAGTTCCGCTAAAGGAGCTTAGTTCGGCAGAGATAGTTGATGGCCTTCTCTCAGTTTTCGCCCGAATTGGCTTTCCTGCAGAAATACAAGCTGATCAGGGCACAGTTTTCACGAGCGCACTCACGACTACGTTCTTACAGAGGTGTGGGGTGAAATTGATCCACAGCTCTGTTTACCACCCTCAGTCGAACAGCGTCGAGAAGTGGCATTCAGTGTTCAAAAGAGTGCTACGTGCTTCCTGCTTTGAGCATAAAAATGACTGGGAAAGCTGCTTGCCAGCAACGCTGTTCGCCCTGAGAACAGTTCCGCACGAAGCGACAGGCTTTACTCCCGCAGAACTAGTATACGGAAGGGCTCTTCGTTCCCCACTTAGGATGCTTAGAGAGATGTGGGAGGGGACCGGGGAAAGCCAGTCAGTAGTAGAATATGTGTTGCAGTTGCTAAACCGTCTGAGTGCCACGCGAGAGCTAGTGGACCGGAATCTTAAAACTGCTCAAGACACGGCGAAGACTTACTACGACAGAAAAGCGAGACTGAGAACATTCCAGGTGGGCGATCAGGTGCTCATTCTCAGACCCGCACGCAAAAATAAGATGGAAGTTCACTGGGACGGACCAGTAGAGGTTTTGGATCAACTTTCGGAAACTAACTACACATTGAAAATGCCAGGGAGAAGCCAGCAGATTAAGATCTATCACTGCAATTTAATGAAGCCCTATGTCGAAAGGAGCGGGGTCGTAAACTTGGCAGTTAATATGCCCGAAGAGCTACTAATCGAAAACCCAGAGTGGAAAGGCCCCGCCAACAAGGCTGACAAAAGCATAGAGGAAATCCTGTCCCGTTCCGCGAACACTAGGGTGCTAGAACCAAAGCAACTGCAGGAATTGAGGCAACTATTGTGCGAATTCCAGGAGAGTTTTAGCGGCCGGCCGGGGAAAACCAATCTCATCACGCATGAGATAGAGCTAACTTCAGCCGATCCAGTAAGATCGAAACAGTACAGAGTTTCTCCAAGGCAGAAAGAAATAATTGAGGCAGAGGTAAAGCACATGCTGGAACTTGGAGTAATAGAGGCAGCGGAGAGCGACTACACCTCTCCTCTGATACTCGTAGAGGCACCGGGCAAAGATCCGCGACCCTGCGTGGACTACAGAAAGCTGAACGCCATAACGAAGGACCAATTATACCCAATACCGAACATCGAAGAAAGAATCGAGACAGTTAGCGCAGCACAGTACATCTCCACCCTTGACCTAGTGAGAGGGTACTGGCAAGTTCCCCTCTCGGAAAGCGCGAGCCGGTATGCGGCATTTATTTCTCCTGTTGGAGTATTCCGACCTTTGGTGCTCAGTTTCGGGCTAAAGAATGCCCCTTTTAGTTTTTCGAGGCTAATGGACATCATCCTCAAAGACATGCAGGAATTCGCGCTGCCGTACCTTGACGATGTGGCCATTTTTTCCAGTTCATGGGAAGACCATATTTCCCATCTCAGGAAGGTGCTGACGAATTTGAGGGACGCTGGACTAACCCTTAAGGCCGAGAAATGTAGTTTTGGCTGCTCCCATGTGACCTATCTGGGACATGTAGTCGGCAGAGGGACACGGAGGCCATCAGACCTCAAGATCGCCCCTATTGTTGAATTCACGCAACCCCGATCTAAGACGGACGTTCGTTCATTTCTGGGGCTCGTGGGATACTACCAAAGGTACATACCCAACTTTTCACAGCTAGCGAGTCCTCTGACCGATGCGCTTCGCAAAGAAAAGCCGAATAGCGTAATCTGGGACGCGGCAAAGGAGAACTCGTTTCAAACCTTGAAAAACGTGCTGGCCTCACGGCCCGTGTTACGCGCACCGGACTACACCAAGGAATTCGTGGTCCAGTGCGACGCCAGCGACAGGGGGATGGGGGTCGTATTAAGCCAAGTCGGAGATGACAATGAGGAGCACCCCATCCTCTACGCCAGCAGGAAGTTAACCGTAAGGGAAGAAGCCTACAGCGCTTCAGAGAAGGAATGTGCTTGTTTGGTTTGGGCAGCACAAAAGCTTGCCTGTTATGTTTACGGGGCGAAATTCACTTTCGAGACAGACCATTGTCCGCTTACATGGCTGCGTCAGATGTCACCCAAGAATGGCCGCTTGCTGCGCTGGAGTCTAGCCCTCCAGCAATATAACTTTTCTGTGCGCTACAAAAAGGGCAAATGCAATGGCAATGCCGACGGACTGAGCAGGTTATTCCCGTAATTGCAGTGCCCGTTGTGTCGCATTTCGGCGCCTTTTCGTCTCTTTGTATATGGGTGCCAGTTTGTTTTTTGTTGTTAGCATAGTGCCATCATCATTAATATTGTTTTGATTCCAAATTTGCTACCGCTCTTCGCATCGTGTACGGCAAATCGGGCTTTCGCAGCCAATTTAGCCAACATGGAAGCTTGTCTTAGTTCCCGAGACTATTGCTGTCAGCTTCAAAATTTTGTGATTAAGTTTCTGCCAACAATGCACTAGTATGGCATAATAGCCTGGCGGCTCTCGGGCGAATTTCTTGTACTGCCTGGGGAGTGGCGCTATGTTGTGTGGTTGGTTTGACTAATGCCTCCATTGTGCGAGGCGTAGGACTTTGCTGTGGGTTCGCAGATTCTTGAAAGGCGTAAAGGCATCCCGCACTACAAACCAAGCCCATCTCTCCTCGGCAAGCGATTGTGACCACTAGCCGGTCGAGATTCTCCTGGCCGCGGAGGAGCTGTTAAGGACGGCATCAGCAGGAAGCAACCAACACGCACGTATCGCCTGGATGGTTTCGAGAAACCCCTGTCACTCAACGACGCTTGCCTCAAGTCGTTCCGGATTCGGCACGAGGCTAGGGCAGCCTCCTTTGCTACGTCTCCGTGCAGGCCCAATGGACACAAAAGCGCCCAATTCTCCGGAGTCGGCCCACGTGCGTGGGGACATCAGCACGTGGACGTTACCTCTCCCTTTTCGCAGTAACCGTTGCGAATGTCAAGGGCCGTCGTCTCGATGATTGTTCTGCGTACCGAGCACCGCGGCGGGCTGGCGGGGGACTTCCGCAATCTTCAAGAACGTCCCCAAAGGACAAAGGCCCACTTCCGCCCTTTTGACGGTCTCGCATTCCGATCCTTCGTGACGGATGTCTTCTGACGGACAGGTGTCAACAGCCCGGGGGAACATTCGTCGCGTCCGAGAACTTCACCTCAACTTTACCTCGAGGGCCTCCTTTTCTCTCCGGCTCAACGCGTGACGTGTCCACAGGTGCGGGAGTGGAAGTGTGTGCGCGCGAGTGAGTTTCTGGCCTCACCTGCCCTGGAGTTGACGTCATCATCCTAGGGAAGCTAGGGAAGAAAGATGGTATAAAACTCGCAACGAATGCCGTCGAAGAGCACTACTTTCCGATCTTCACTCATGTAATTATGTAAATAAACTCAGCCTTCTTTTGCCACCTTCTAACTCCGTCGCTCTGCGGCACTCCTGTCCTTGGCCTGGAGGTGGGAACGGGCGTCGTACAGACCGTGGATCCGTCGAGCCGCGACCCCGAACCTCGTCTTCAACAGCGAACAGTTCTACTCGTCGCCGCTGGGGAACGCATCATACGATCGGGAACTGCTCTTGCAGGCAGCGATACCTCGCGAATCAGATGGCAGCTTCAGCCGGTGCCGCATGTACCAGCCCAACGACACAATCGCAAGGTATGGAACACAAGCTCGAAGGGTAATGCTTCAGACGAGAAGACTTTGGGAGCCACGTAAAGGCACACATTACTTTTGTATGGGTGCTTTGGAGAAAGAAAACTGTCGCGGCAATTTTCAGTGAAATGCATCCCTGCTTGACGAGCTTTACTAGTGAAACCATGCATAAAGAGGTACCAAATGCATTCGCCGGGGGGATTATTTTGTCTAAAAGAACTGCTGTCACTTCTACAATCCACTCTGTGGTCGGTACATGACAGCCCGTTTCGCGCAGCCTTTTGTTCTGAGAGCTGATCACCACATCCATGCGCTCAGGAAGCTTGCACTCATCTGCTCACGATTTTGCGATCGAGATAACTGGAAAAATTGAAACGCAATCGAGGCCTCTTCCTTTAACTGCTACGTATATTTGTGGGCGGGTCACTGACGAAGGTGTCAAATGAGCGCTCGACCGCGGTATGGTCTCAGCAACAGTTGCGGTAAAAGTGGCAGACACAACAAGACAACCTAAAGAACCGTCTGTAGGACGCAAAGGGACCTGCACATGCGCAAAGAAAGAATTTACCCATCGTTTTAAAATCTGTGTTTAACCTGAAGCGTTTCTCCAACGATCCCTGCTGCTGTAACCTTTATCCCGTTGGTTACATTACATTTGCGGCTTCGTTATTAACGCAGGTTATTGAGACAAGCCATAAACTACTCCAAGGACGCATCGGCACCCGAAGACGACGCTTACTTGCGGACAACAAGCTGTCTCTACGGATGGGAGTACGACAACTCCTTCATTTACCCCACCGTGGTGTCAGAGGTTACTTCTTTCTTCTTATGCTTCGGGTGGTTGCAAGGATGACATGTGCGTCGTTTCGGGGGCTCGCAACTCTCTGCCCTGATGTCGAATAATCTCGCGCTATAATCTACAATTGTTAGGTTGACCAAAGGGATTGGAAAAATAATGGCACTTCGTCCTGCACCGCTTACGTATAACAGGCTGAACCGAATGGTGATTGTAGATGACTACATGCTCGCTGACAGAGAAGTTTTCGCCAACCATAGGATAGGCAAACAAATTTAAGGAAGGAGCTACTGTAGTGCCACATAGCCGGGGGAGCGTGCTCAGGGAGGCCCACCATATCTTCGCTGGGAAGTAGCATGTAGGCATGGGATGAAGACTGACTGTACGCTTAGGTCGATAGAAAATCTTACCCACACCAATAATGTATCGCAGGCGGGATGCAGACACTCAGTATCTAACTTTAGCTGGCTTGTATTATATAATGGCTTACACGATGGTTTCTGATTTAGAAGGTGGCCCTAAGGATTATATTACATTGTTCTTCCTGGAAGTACCGTCAAGTAATGTCAATGTCACTCATCGTACGGTTGACGTAAATTACGTGCATTTCCTGATTTCCTGCCTCTATATCTTGGTACTACGTACATCGCACAAGGCAAATCTCAAATGCTTCAAAGCTCATGTATTAATTCAGGTAAAGGTTGTCATGTAACTTGTTGCCTACTATTTTTTGCTCAACATGTTTTTTTTAAGGAGGAAACTGGGTCATTAAAAAAGAAGAGGCAATCTGCACTGGCTAACATTTCATACTGGTTTCCATTTACCTAGCAATGGAAAATGGTTTGCATAAATTCGGCCAGCAGCCCTTCCACTTACTCACACCTTTGTGATTTTCGCTTTCATTGCTGTTCACTCTGGTTTTAATCGTTATCAGAGCAACAGCGACGGGCGTAAGCTGTCGAGGAAAATTTCGGCTTAATGTATACTTCGAAATAAATTACCTCCAACTTTCATTTTCATTAGTGTTAAAAATGTGCCTTTAGCGATTCTTAACTTCAGCATTAAAAAAACTTCAAAAAATGAAACGACCACTCGTGCAGATGGAGTGAACACGGGTCAAGACGATAGTGCCCTTCCAGAGTTGGTCCACTTTCTTTACCAAAAGATGTCACGCATTTTGATAAACAGGTAAAGTGAATTTTCTTTCTGTTGTTTTTAAATATCACGTGCTTGCATTTGCAACAGTCGGACTGGGTGTGCGAGAACCGCTGGAAAGCATACGTGGCTGACACGACGTTCTGGGTGTGCACGGCTGTCGGCGTACTCATATGCGGATATCTCACGGACAAGTGAGTAGTATTTATTGTTTTACACGCAATGTCCTGAGCTACAGTACTGAAGTTAAGCCCTTAGTGCTGCGACATTGCTTCCAAGTATAAGTCCAAGGCACATGCACAAGGGCCGTATTCCCCATGGCCAAAAGAAAGCTCTGCCTAAGTTTGCGTTCTAGATTTAGACCAATTAGGCTGAAGGGGAAGGGTAGAATGATACGAATGGCAAAGATAGAGAAGAAAGCCAGTGCTCTGCAGAAGTCATCATAAAGAATGAAACAGCGCTATCCTGTTGTCTCGCGATAGTTTTGGGCAGATCGAGCCGTGCGGCTGCTTTAGAAATTATGACAAATGCCAGTAGTTTATGACCAAGGTGGTGTTTTCACAGTGGACAAAAATGAGGACCTACTAATGTTCAGTCAGTCGTAATGGTCGACACCAGCAGTTTTGCTACGAATGGATCACTGTTTTTTTTTATCCCCAGTTTGTAGACCATCGGTTGCGCTTCTAATAGTCAGGAGTGTACCAAGAACGTGATGAGGATGAACGATTTTATTTTGCCGCATATAAAACACCCAGGACGACCTTAGCTTGTTGCACCAAAGGTCGCCCCGTTGGGGCGACGCCAGCCAAATTGTACAAATCGACATTTTGTGCGACCTAGCTGCAGTGATGGTCATTATAAATGACACACCTACTGAGCGCTTTTAATTAACAATCTTTATGCCCCGCAGAATTGGCCGGGTTCCAGTCATCGCGGGCGTGAACGCGCTGTGCGGGTTGGCTGGCCTGTACGCATTCTTCTCGACGGGCTTTGCGCACTTCCTCGTCAGCCGCGTCTGCATGGGCCTCGTCATGCTGGCGCTAAGCATCACTCCATTTGTGCTCGGTGAGCGTCAGGCCGAGTTAGGCTGCCAAATTTGAGCGCTGTCACTCACTCACACTCGGAGTGCAGGCCGAAGATAAACAAAGTAGGCCTCTGCCATATTTCGTAATTACGGCGTTTTCACACAGAAGTGAAAACACGTATTCTTTGGACTGCTGCAAACTCGTGCCAAAACGCTCGTGTTGACACTTTTTCCGCGCATGCTTCACGAACACGTCATAGCTAGCTCAACGCAGAACGTGCGATGCGCAGGGGGCGCTTTCTAAAACGGGCTTAATCTATGTTTCTGTCCATCCACTGCTGCCGGAGGAGAAGCTTGACATGCATTGCGAAAACTTTTTCTACAATTCCCCTTCTCGTTTTTTTGTCATTTTGCTGCCTTAATCAACTGCACTCGAGCATAACCTATCCTTAAGCTAACTGCCGGTAAACTGTGCTCTGGTCGCAATCAGTAATGTGTGGCTGTGCACAACGTGATGGGCACAGCATTAACTCTGCGGAGTTCACGCTAAGCTGTACTCAACGCACTGATCATCTGCAACTTCATATGGCGTCAGTCAGCTCACTGCCTCATATGTACAGAGATTAAGGCAGATAGATAACGCGTTCTGGGAACATATGCAAATCTGACATTATCTACCTCTAATTGCAACAGCTTCTAGCTTCCTTCTGGGGTCACTGCCCTCATTCGCACTTATCAGATCAACAACCGGCTCTAGGAGAGCATGCGCTCCTTTTCATGAGGCCATTGCACTGGTCTCTAATTCATTAAAGTCGTTTTCCTTTTCCTCATTCAACGCGTGACCGGTATGCTTCCGAAAGAGCAATCAGCCAGGCCATTGAATACATGAGTGACAGTTAGCGCTGAGTGCAAAACGGGACAAAGGGAAGAGAACGCCATCTCAGCATGCCTTCGTTTCTGAGCGCGCACTTCCACTTCCGCTGGCGCAGTGGTGGAGTACGTGGCCCCGGAGAGGCGCATGATGGTGCTGAGTGGCTTCCAGGTCTCCTACCCCATCGTCGGTGCGGCCTTTCCCTGGGTGGCACGCGCCCTCTTCCATTGGCGGACACTGACACTCGTCTCAGCCGCGGCACCCCTACTTGCCACTGCGTTCTGCCTGTGAGTGCATGCACAGTCCGTAGCCTTTACTTCGATCAGAAATACTGTGTCCATCGCTAGACTGATCAACTATGAATGCACTAATCCCGACACAGTGGTCAAGAGAGAGAGAGAAAAGTAAGGACGGAAAGGCTGAGAGGTTAACCACAAAACATTCCAATTGGCTATCCTGCTGTGGGGAAAATGTAAGCACGGGAAAAGGCTACTAGGTTTTCCGCCGAACCCCTGAGCGAAGTGACGGCTGTAGCTGCATCGCAGCCCCTTAAAGGGCACCCATTTTCCGACCACCTTGATCACGTGTCTGTGAATGACTTGTACTCTGGAGGGTCGCTTCCCCCGACAGTTTGGTCCTTTTGGATAAGACCATAGCGATGTTCGCGCCATCCAACAGCTAGGGTAAGGCGGTAGTTCTCGGTTACAGCCCAGATGCCGATAAAAGAGGGAGTGCCTCCTACACAGCTCTCTCGGCGAAGTGTTAAGAAAGAAGAAAAGAAGTAAAAGCGTGATGCGTACGATGTGCATCAAGCAAGTGCAGGGGATGTGTACGGCGGAAGTCATAGCCTACCACTCAAAAGTGAGAAACCACATGAGAAAAAAAAAATGAAGCATTTTCGGTTGTTCGTACGGTACTGCCGCCTAACGGCGTCAGAAGCCTTGAGACGACAGGTAGTCATGATCAGGTCTTACGCACGAAGACGGATGAGTAGTCCTATAAATCTAGTCTCCTGGTTCTTCCGCTACTTGTCTACCAGTAGCTGACTCTGTTTGCGAAAACCTCTTGTTTTCAAATTTTCTGGTTCAAAGCTGTGTCATGGGATAAACCCTTTGAGGAAAAAAAAAAAGAAGAAAAAAAAAACAAAACAAAAATGGAGCACGTAATCTACAGAAAATTACTGTTTTGCGTTTAGCGAGCGAAAGCTCGCGAGTTTGTGGCTTTTTTTCTTACTTTTTGGTTTTTAACTCGATATATTACCCTCTAACGGCACGACGTTGCTCTTACGAAGAGACTGTATTGTCGATCAGATTAATTAAAGATGTATACCTACAGGTCCGTGCCGGAGTCACTACGTTGGCTTGTGTCCCGTGGAAAGGAGAAGCGTGCCAAGAAAATCCTCCTGTTCGTCGCAAATATGAACGGCAAAGAGCTCTCCGAGGAGTTTCTACAAAAATGTCAGGTACGCAAGCGGTGGGCAGACGCAGAGGGCAATCAAGTGTATTTTGAAGAAATAAACTGGTTCGGCCGGAAGACGCCCGAGATGCACCAGGCTCGGAGGGTTGAAACCATGACCTACTGAACTACAGACCTGCACATATGGCGGGGTCCTATGGAGCAGCGTGCGCCAACTTTCGTTAGCTTATTGGCCGTTGAGGGCGCTCGGTTGACCTGTTCGTCTGCTGTCATCATCATCATCGTTTGCCAATTTGAGCAAGATATTTAATATATTTGTTTCGTCTTCTTCTGCTATCTTAACATCAACGATAAAAATATCCACAATAACGACTTTTTTCGCTCTGGATGAGTATAAAAAACGTCTTTCTTTTTATCCGCTTTCTTTTCGTCAGCACCACCGTGCCTAGCAGACGAAACTACCTGTTTGAAATAAAATGATGGAGGAGGCCATCTTGTTCAACAGGTATAATGTAGCGCCACGCTTCCCGTAGGTGCCTTTTCCTAGCGGCAAAAGGCATGAACTAGAACATGCGCGCTAGAGCAGTGCCAAATGTGCAGGTCTGTAGTTCAGTAGGTCTTGGTTGAAACATACTTTTTGTTGCTACGAAATCCGATATTACACATCGGTCTACTTGGTAAGGTATGCCATGGTATAACGACTGCGTGATGCCGATTTTTATATTCGCAGTCCATTTTATATACAGGGTGTTTCACCTAAGACTTTCTGCCATTTAAAAAAAAAAAAGCTATTTGAATTAGATGCGCCCTTTTTCTGGCATAGCATTGTCAGTGGTGTAGTACATCATAATGCAGCTAAGACGTGCTAACTAGCAGGCTTGTTAACCAATATTTAATAGTTAACTTTTAAACTATTACCGTTGGGTTCCTAATTATTGAGAGGCATGCAGCCCACCGTAAGTGATGTCCATATCCGTTTTTAGAATTTCGAGAACGCAATTATCCTCGGCGCCGTGGCCCAACAAATTTCGCCTACATCGCGCCAAAATACATGCGGTTTGAGAAGCTTGCAGGCAAAGCAACCTCTCCAGTGCACGTAACTCGTCGAAATAGCCAAAATTTGTTGGGCCACAGCGCCGAGGATAATCGCGTTCTCGAAATTCTAAAAACGGATATGGACATCACTTACGGTGGGCTACATGCCTCTCAATAATTAAGGAGCCCAACGGTAATAGTTTAAAAGTTAACTATTAAATATTGGTTAACAAGCCTGCTAGTTAGCACGTCTTAGCTGCATTATGATGTACTACACCACTGACAATGCTATGCCAGAAAAAGCGCGCATCTAATTCAAATAGCTTATTTTTAAAAATTGCAGAAAGTCTTAGGTGAAACACCCTGTACACATGGACATGTAGGGAGAGGCTGGTGCCTGAGAGAGGCGCCTTTCTGAGTGTTGTGAGCGCATTATCGCAGGATTAAGGTTTTCATTTAGAGTTCCCCTCAGCTAAACGATGGTAAGAGGTACCGTAAACGAGAAGATCAATCTTTTCTACCTGCATTTCTGTGGAATTTTCTCAAAATATTTCCGGGGCAATGCTTCCAACAAATGATGGACAAGTGGTTTGTTGCTGCTACGCAGTTGGAGGACCAGAAGGTTACTGCGCGTCGAATTTCGTCCCCATCAGCTTGCAAAAAAAATATGCACAATACGATCTTGCTAAGCGTGCTCGAATGGCTGCGATGGCTTTGCCCGGCCTCACAAAGGATTTATAGAGATGGGTTGAGGGGAGCGATTGAGGTGCATTTTCAAGAAAAAGTTTGCACGGGATAATTTGAAAGTTGATACTGAGATGCGGTTGCACGAGAGGCTGCTGCAGAAAAGAAAAATTTGTTAAGAAATAATCAATCCATTGTTTTGGACTATTAGGAGACTACGAAGACTGCCTCGTGATCCTTGTAATGTGACGAAGGAAGGGGTCGAGGCACCGCTCTCGCCCGCTTGGTGCATGTGGTTCGCGGAACTCGCCGTCATTCGCATTTGTCCCATACACAGAGGTTCACCCGAGTGTCTTCCCCCAAGCGGCAAGACCGTCAAAGTCATCACCCTTGATGCGGCGTTGGGGCGAGAAAGTAGCGCGTCTAAGAGCAACGCAGTGTCTAAGAAAGATGAGAGAGCGAGTAGTACGTTCATGCGTTAGCTAAACACTTCTTTCTCTTTTTGTTTTGTCAGGTCACGCATGCGCAGTTTGACGAAGTATAGCGACTTTAAGGTATCGGGTCGGTCGGCTTGTTCCTTCGGGACATCGCACTAACAGCTACCACATTTCTAATTATCGTTTTGAAAAATCCTTGGAATCAGAGTAACGGCGCCATGCCCATTGACATCATGGGTCATGACTATGATACGAATTCATTTTTGAAACAGCGCAACAAAGACGGGACTTGGAACTGAGGGGTAAAGACAAACAGGCGCTGACTAACAACTGGGTTTATTGAAAAAAAAAAAAACACACAAATATATAGACAGAGTTAGGAAAGATTATATTTGTATGTTTTTTTCAATAAATCCACTTGTTAGTCAGCGCCTGTTTGTCTTTACCCCTCAGTTCCAAGTCCCGTCTTTGTAGCGCTGTTTCAAAAATGAATACGTACCAAATTGCCCAAATTTCTGCTTTACTCTATGATACGAATCCTTGCACATGACGCATAAATATATATTTAATAAATTAACTAAATTGTTCACACGAAGTGAGATACCTAGCTCTAGAATGACAGCACTTCTAATGTCAAGGCAGCACTGTATTCTAATGGCGGCCTTGGTCATTTACATAGTGCACCTAACTGACGCGCTTACACTTGCTCCTGACTCCTTGAAGGCTGGCAAATATCTTCGAGAGAAAGCAAAAGCCGATTTGTCGAGTACAATATAAAAAAACTGGCAGTGGCTTAGCTCTGCTATGCCAGGATATACATAGCGTGAGGTGAGGACGAGGTGTCCACATCTCGGTGGACACCTGAACCAGAGGGAAGGCGCATAACTGCCCTAGGTGGCGGTAGTGACAGGTGTGCGCTGCATGCGTTGGCATTGACAACGTTGTGCCAGAAACGCGGGTGGTTGTGGTGAAAACTTATTAAGCATGAAATGCTTTTAGCCCCCGTTGTCGGCAGTGTGGTGACGTCACGCCGAGACCGAGAGCCATCATCCGGGCACTGAAATTCACTCATCCGGGCACTGAAATCCACTTATCCGGGCCCTGAAATCCACTCATCCGGGCTCTGAAACAAGAACATCCGGGCACCGTACGAGACTTGACGAGATTTCATGAGACTCTGTAAGCCCTCCTACGCGACCGGCATGCAAGCGCCGGTTGGTCTCGAAAGGAGTCACAAAAAATAACTGCTGCCAGTGCCTTCTCAATGTTTATCAAGATATCAGTCGCTGTGCGTTTGATAATGCACGAAATTATAATTGCCGATTTCTAATAACGCGTGCAAAAAGCACATAAATGCCACGATACACTTCGTTGTCATACGTGAACTCTTAGGGGCTTCGCGCATCGAAGCAAAGCCGCGCAGGCGCACAGGGGCCCGGGGGAGAAGCGCTGCGTTCAAAGGGCAAGGCATCGCGCCGAACGGGTGGTGGCGTTCCTCCCTTCCATTACGGTGTGGTTCGGGTGTCCACTGAGATGGCAGAGAATTACTGCGCGATTTCCTTTCCTCAAAAAACCTTGCGTTCAAATGGCAAGGCATCGCGCTGAACGGGTGGTGGCGTTCCTCCCTTCCTGTACGGTGCGGTTCGGGTGTCCACCGAGATGACATTAGGCCCGTAAACATTTCATGCTTACTCTACTCTCGGTTACGGGAGAGGCAGAGATTTTTTTGTGGAAAAGAGTTTGGGAGCTACAGAGTGGCCCCGCTACATGGTCGGCGTCCCTAGTCCGGAAAGCCGCATGACGAGGCCCCGTCTCTCGCCCGTTTCACCAGAGCCCTTTGGGACTCAAGCGAGGAGCAGTTGAGGAGGGCCCATGCCTCTCTGGAAGGGGTAGGGGAAGGGGGGAGGTGGGGATTTTGAGTACATGCCCACACCATGTGGAAGATATCACAGGTCTCCCCACAGTGTGGGCATAGCCCATCCGTGTTAGGATCGTAATGTTTTATTATTGCAGGACAGAGTAGAGTACCTGTCATGCAGTTCGCTCCTCCGTCTTACTCAGCCCTTTTGCAGGGGCCTGGAAAAGGCGGTGGTTGTCGCTATAATGTGTTAATATTTCCCTGAATCGCAGCAGCGGCTGGTTAGTCTCCGAGCCAGAAGAGCTGGGATGAGGAGCCCGGTGAGTAAGCGCTCGGGCAGCCGCGTCAGCGGCCTCATTACCTCGTAAGCCCTGGTGGCCAGGAGCCCAAATGATTCGTTTGGGTGTTGGATCAGTGGCAGTCCGTCGTAGAATACAAGCAGCTAAGGGGGAGATCTCCCCTGCCAAGTAATGTTCACATGCTTTTCGGGAGTCCGTGATGATTATTCTCGAATTGGCGTGGGCGGCAGCAAGCGCTATCGCTACTTCCTCGGCCCACATTGAATTCGGGGCTCGAAAGGAGAGTCCATCAACGTGCATTTCCTGGTGAACGAGAGCGGCCGAGTAAAATCCCGTGGGCGATGGCCCTGCTACGTCTACGTAATATACACCGTGTCGGGAGCCGTGTTGTCTCTCAAGAGCCCGAGCCCGCGCTTGTCGTCTGTTTTCATGCATGTCGGTGTCCATGTTACGGGGGAGCGGGGAGACCCAGAGCATATGGCGCCACAGTACTGGGATACGCTCCGCCTCCTCTGGAGTGCAGTCGTGTTGGATGTGTAAGCGGTTTAGCAGGCGGCGCCCAGGAGCCGTCTGCGTGAGCCGCGTGTATTGGTTCACGCGTTATATGCAGATGATATTACAATTTGGACCACTCAGGGGAGCCTTGGGGACATGGAGGACCGCCTTCAGCAGGCTGCTTCCATAGTCGTTGCGTATGCTAATGACTGTGGGCTCCAATGTGCTCCAGCGAAATCAGAGCTTCTGCATGTCAGAGCGAACCCAAAGGATAGGACAGCAATACACATCTCTCTGTCAGGAGGTCCTATTAGAGAGGTGGAGGAGCTCCGTATTCTGGGCCTTTTCATTCACCAGAGACTCAGACCGGACTCCACTATTGCGAAACTCAAGAGAGTAGGCGAACAGGTAGGGCGCATGATCCGCCGCGTTTCCAACAAGCGGGGTGGTCTGCGGGGCAGGGACGCGCTTCGGCTCGTCTATGCCTTCGTGACTATAGCCGGATCCTCTACGCCATGCCATATCTCCGTCCGATCAGGAACCCGATTTTAATCCGGTCTATACATTCAAAGATATTACAACATATTATCAAAATTGTCATCGCCTTTACCCTAGCCCATGTAAAGGCCTTAAGAAGGCGGATGAGCGGCTCCTTCTCCGCCTTCTCACCAATACATTGCTGTGCCCGGCAGCGCTAAAACATTTTGACCCCTCCTTTAGCGGCAGCTGCCCACACTGTAGTGCAGTGTCTTCTGACACTTATCACATGGTGTGGGCCTGCCCCTCCAACCCCGCTATTCCCCCCATCCCCAACCCAACCCGGGAGGACTGGGAGGCGACCCTGCTCGGCTGCCACGACTTACAGGCCCAACAAGCCTTAGTCGGGCGCGCCCGGGCGGCGGCAACCGCCACTGGGGTCCCATACTAGGGACCTCCACCTAGTGTTTGTAAGGATCGGTCCCTTACGGGCTGATCCAAACATACCTCCTGCTCATTCGTAATAAATGTTTTCACCACCACCACCACTACTAAGCAAGACGAGGCGCGAATAGACGCCATCATCCGCAAGGCAACTAAGCGAGCCCTGGATCTCCCGGTGGCTACCTCTAATGCCAAACTCAAGGCATTGGGGGTGCTAAACTCCTACCAGGAGCTGCGGGAGGCCCAGAAACGCGGCGCTGCAGCCATAGTTCGTTGCGTTCATTGGCGTTTGCGTTGACAACGTTTCACACTCCGATCATTTCAGGGAGCATAATGGCTCCCTGGGTCAGTGGACGCCTGAATCATGCTTATAGGTACGTGGGGTGATGACAAAGAGATGTGGGCTGTAGGCATTAACAAGGTTGTGTCAGAAACGCGGCGCTGAAGCCAGAGGGGGTGAAAACTTTATTTGAAACTGTGGAGTTTGGGACACGTAGGTCCTTGGGCTCCCGCACGGCCCCACTGCACTCAAACGTTCATGTCCCGGAGGCTCATGACGCTGGCAGCCCGGCCTACGGCGATGGCTTGCTTGGCCGGGTCCTCGGAGCGCAGTAGAGTCTCCCGTGCCTCCCAAGTGGTAAGGTTCTCCAGGCCCCGCGGGGGAGGATCCGCCGGGCAGAGGGCAGAAGAAAAAGGTATGGTCGAGAGTGGCTTTGGGGTGGTGGCAGAGGGTACAGGAGGGGTTTATGTGGACTTGGTGATAGCGCGAGCGTATATAAGGGGAGGGTAAGTGCGTGTTTGGAGTCGCCTACCAAGTGCCTGGTGGTAATTGTCGAGGGACGGATGGGGTGGGGGGTATACTCGACGCTCGGCTTTGCAGGCCTGCGTCAATTCACTGAATGAGTGCATGCGCTCCCGCGAAAACCCCAGGTCGGAGGCCGCCGGTGCCCGGTTGAGAGAACCTCGGGCTAAAGCGTTGGCGGCCTCGTTTCCGGGATTCCCGGAGTGGGCAGGCACCCATATCAGCTCCACGTGGCGGGGCGGGTGTGCGGCGAGGGAGTTCAGAATGCGAAATGCAGGGACGTGAACTCTCCCGCGAGCAAAATTTAGTATGGCAGTTTTAGAATCAGGTAGTATAAATCGGCCCTCCGTGCGTGCGTGTGATGGCCAGGGCAATGGTGGCCTCTTCGGCCTCCTCCGAAGTGGCAGCGGGGGATATGTGAAGGGTGGCAATTGGTTGGAGGAAAGAGTTTGTGATGGCTACAACCGCGTCCTCGCCTGTGCATGCGGCATCCACCCAAACAGTATACGGTTCCGTGCCATAGTGTTTGTGGAGCGCCCGTGAGCGAGCTCTGCGTCGGGGTTCGTGGTAGGTGGGGTGCGTGTTTTTGGGGAGAGGTTTGATAAGTAGTTTGCGGTGGATATGGCGGGGGACCTGGAGCTGTGTGGGATCCATGGCTGGCATTCGGATCCCGACAGTGTGTAGGATGTGTCTGCCAGTGGTGGTTCTCGCGAGACGTATGTATTGTGTCTGTCGGTGGGCCTCGATAAGCTCCCCTATCGTATTGTGCAGGTCTAGTTGCAGTAGTTTTTCGGTTGAGGTATTTAGGGCCGTCGGCGTTCTTTGTGTTATTGGCCTTGGCGTTGTCAGCGTTTTACACTCCGATCATTTTAAGGAAAGGAAGGCGCGCGCGCGCGGCGAGGCACGCCAACTGTGCGTAGTGACGCCACTTGTTCCTCGCGCATGCGCAGCACGGCTCTCCAGGAGCCATGCGAAACTGTTCAGCCTCGCCCAGTGTAGCTCACGCTACAAAAAAAAGAACCATAAAATGAATGCTACGGTTTTGTTTTCGATTGCAGTTCTCCAGTGGCGATCACTCCGACAAGAGCAAGCATTCCGCATTGGACATGCTGAAGACCAGCAACCTGCGCAAGAATTTCATCCTTACGGTTGCCTGCTGGTGAGTAACCTTGTGGTAGGTCAGCACGAACGCGAGGGCGCCCTGCGGTGCAGTTTCATGCCTCGACAAAGAGCACTAAAAGTCACGTCCCCTAGCTGTGCTGGCCAACTTTACTAGAAGACCTAGTAACATTGGTGTTGGCCTAGCGTGTGTGGTGTTCTAGTGAGTGCGATTTTGTGGACTTTAATCCCTGCTGCCACGATCACATTTCAATGCCCTGATCCACATGCGCCTGGAAGCCGCCACTTCTTGGTCGTAGCTCCGATTTCAATGTCGTCAATAAGATCACATTTTGTTATTTTTTATTAACAGAATAGTGCGAGCAAGAAGTCCTAGCCAAGAGTGGCGTGCAATAACAAGCATTAAAACCAGTGAATAGTATCACATAACAATGCCACAAACATAATAAAAGGAAGCGAAGCAATTTTTTTTTTTTAAATGGAAAGACATGTCAAGCAACTCAACTTCTAAGACACGACGCGAAAAAAAAAAGTTTACAGTACATTAAGTCACTGAAATATAGGACAAGCATGTAGTACTCGACGTAAATTTTAAACATTGCATTCAATTAAGCCTAGTGAGTGAAGGCAGTCAGAAGGCAAGCTTTGGAAGTCTGTTATAGTAGCTGAAAAAAAAAAAAGAGGCTTTAAGTCACTGAACTTGCGGAGTAAACGATTTGATTTACTATGGTTTAACGTCCCAAAGCGACTCAGGCTATGAGGGACGCCGTAGTGAAGGGCTCCGGAGATTTCGACCACCTTGGGTTCTTTAACGTGCACTGACATCGCACAGCACACGGGCCTCTAGAATTTCGCCTTCATCGTAATTCAGCCGCCGCGGCTGGTTCGAACCCGACGCTCTCTGTCTTCCCTTTTATGTTTGTAAGTGCAGTTTCAAGTGTCCTCGCAAACATTCTTGCAGGACACTGGCTTGCCTGGTGTACACGGCTGGTCAGCTGTACGCAGCCAACGCAAGCCAAGACCCCTTCGTTATGACCACCGCGGTGAACCTAGTCGATGTCGTCGCAACTTGTACGGCGCTGCCTCTGGCTGACCGCTGGGGCCGCAGACCAACCATGATGACAGCCTATGGGGCCGCCGCCTTGGCATACTTCGGCGCGGTGGCAGTTCCCTCCGGTGCGGTTGTCTGCCGTTGTCGCTTGCCTATCTGCGGTGCGCTGAGTTCTGGCTACTGCGACACAAATGGGTCATATACGTGGAAAAGTTTTAATACTTCTCGCCCAACATAATCGCCCGTGGATTGCCACGGTTGGCATCGGTTAGCGTGCAGCTAAGAAAGCTGTTCTACAAACAACTGCTCCATAGGAGTGCTCGGTCTGCTTTGATGGACTAGGCGTTCACCCGAACCACCGGCCATCATTACGCCACATATTGTGTCACTGAACTTTATTTCTGGGCTTCTAATTAAAAGCAACATATCTGCCGCGATGGAGGGGGGGGGGGGGGGGGGGTGCGTTTCATTCTTAGCCGAACATCGCTAAACACACCACTTAGTCCTCACGACGAGCAGTTGGCTCGCGGGAGACTAAACGTGGATGGGCGTCCTTGTGCAGTTAATGTATGAGGGAGAAGTGACTGCTGTTTATGGGAAAGTGATGGATGCGGCATCGCGGTTAGTCTCCGAAGGAGAATGCATGTAGCCCTCTCAGTTTTTTCTGGTTCAGAACGGAATCGTAATTTCTCAGACCTGTCCACCCTTGAATGTACCATAGGGAGATCAGTGTGCTACACGTTTTGCAGTGTTGTTCACAATGAACTCCCATTCCCTGCAGACGCTCTGATGTGCGCTACAGCGGTGTTCATGGCGGCCCGACTGGCACTGACAATGGCGTACGACGTAGGGTACCTTCATGCAGCCGAGGTCTACCCCACTGTTGTTAGATCACAGGCAATGGCCATGCGGCAGGCATTTGGCTCTGCTGGAAGATTTCTCAGCTCCCAAGTCGCCCAACTGGTACGTGCCGCGCTCGAAATGCACGCTTGCTATCGGGAACAAATGGGTCAGAAAAGCATGAAAGTTTTTTTCATTTTTCGCTTTGTCTGCCTCTTTTTCTGCCCCAGTATACAACGCTCATGGCTTCAAAATGTTTGATTTTTAGGAGCGTCTCATTATTGCGTAATGAAAAATGCATGGTGTTTTCTTCCGTTTCCAGGCACAGTTCGGGCGGCCCATACCTCTTGTGATTATGGGAGCCCTCTCCTTCTTACTCGCAATGCTTACGTTCCCTCTGCCGGAAACGTTACACCAGGAGCTCCCGGAAGGACTCGCAGACGGAGAACAGTTCGTTCACGGACAGAACACTTGCTGCTTCTCGACCTCTGCCCCGCCCTCCGCAGTTATGGCTCCCCGACATCCCAGAACTAGAACGCAGTCGGTCATTTAAGCACACGTCACTGCTGATGCTCTGCTTTGTTGTTGAGGACTGGAACAACCCAGAACACAAGGTTCAGCACAGTCGTTTGACCACCGGCTGCTGTTTCGAATCGCCCTGTGCTGAAGTCGTTCGCACCAGGAAATTCGTAGCGCGCCAGCTGAGCGAACTCTCCTGAGAAGATGAAGAGGCAGCTGAAGATGCCTTACCTGTCATTTGAGCTTCCAGCTTTAGCTGCAGTTACTAGCCGAGAGACAGTTTCTTGCGGTTTAATCTGTCACCGCGAACCGCACTTCCACCGTCATTTCGATCTCGGTGCCATCTCTGCCACGCACAGACACACAAACCTCACGACAAGATCTACTTATCAAGCGCTGTACAGATCACGTCAAGAAAGCTTCAGGTAATTCCACTGCATCTGCGTAGTGGATACTGAATACTCGTCCAACCAGTATCCGCTCCCGGAGTTCCCAGCAGCTCTCCGAAGTCCACATCACGCCTTTCACAATCTTCTTCATAATGTTATCCCAAAAGGCTAAATGGGAAGCGGCCATCGTCTCCCTTCTCTCCAACTGTTCTAGAAACTGCGTTGGCCATGTCCTTCATAGCATAATGCCGGACGACAATTATGTCTCCGCTACACAGACTTGGAATTGGTCTTGCTGTCCAGGCAGGGATTTAGACCGAAATAAAATTTTCTGCCTGTGCCGGACCTTTGCTCTTGGCCTCGTCATCGAGCTTGTTTCTGTTGACCCACCTCCTTCTTTATGCGAACTTTCTGCCGGTATTCTTTAAGACAAACACATTCTAAGGCACTTGAACGTCATACAACGCTTTTAGCTAAAAAAAAAATAGAAGAGGCTCTCCGCATTCGGACCTTTGAGGCTGCCTCTAGCCTCTTTTGCATATCAACACCGCCTAGCGGAGTACACCCGCTGCATACCTACGAAACATAATTCATGAGATTCTGAACTTGGGGCCTTGCCTTTATTATTTATTCGTCCCCGAAGTTGCTCACTACTATCGCTATTGCTGTCTTAATGTTCTATATCATGGTGAGCAGGGAGCAGTAGGGAAATGAGGGGTTCGCTACGACATACATATTGTAACGAATGCGAAACCGCGAAGACGTTGAATCAGGATTCGCGCTCAGGTAGCCAACAGTGGTAGAAAAAAAAAGCATAGGGAAAAGTTTTTAATGCGCTATTATTAGGAGGGTCATGACCTGTCTATTGGAGTCAGTTTCTGTGTGAAGCCTTCACCTACCAGGTGGCGTTAAGAGGAATTTTCCTCTCTCCACCTGTAACTTGTGAACCGCCCCCCCTGGAGAAGACAGAGACGCCGTACCTAGAATGACTCAACAAAAATTAAATCGACTAAAAAGTAAACGACTCAGACAACAGCAGAAATATCTGTGTAACCCACAGCAGGTGAATGCTGTGGGCTTGCCCGGAGCTGAAGCCGACAAGAATTCGGCACCTGGCGGCAGCGGATCTTTCGCCCAACAATAATGCTTCATGCACCACTTGGCCACAGGGACCTCATCATCATTCACTCCTTGGTTTCATTAGATCAGCGAAGCTTTTCTCATTTATTTAGGCATCCTCATGTATGATTACACACCGTTTTATGCCTCGAGGCAATCAACACCGCTTAAAAAAAAAGCTATCTGCGTAAAAAATGAGGCTGGGGGAGCCATACCTTCTCACATTGCTCGGGAATAGTAACCTGGGTCTCAGAAGACCATCAGCGGCTGTGGTAGAAACAGCCGCCTGCCAGTGCATTGGCGGACCGCTTAACCGCTACGCCATTGCGCCAGTAGAGGTATGAAGACTGGCAGCCATCCACCAATGTGACTCATTTTGCACAGTTACCTAGCCGCTATTGGAAAAGAATCACAATTACGGTAGCTTGGGGAGTGAAAAACAATGGACTCAGAATTGGAATAAATTAAGAGCTGGAATAGATTGGTGATCAAAAGAAGAATGCTGTCATATTCCCACCGCATCCATCCGTTTGATCGCCACTGAATTTTTCTTTTTTTTGTGGTGTGAATTAATGACAAATTAGCTGTTTAATCATTCCTTAACTGAACGACATTTGATTAGAAAGTAGAAGAAAAGACAACCACATGTCGCATGTAGGATCTCAACATGGCCTCGCATATCGCGTACGGTGCTCTACCAACTGATCCACGGCGGTGGCTGTTCTACCTTCTACTTTCTAGGGTGTTTCTGCTGCTGTGTGCTTCTTCACCTTGCAAATGTTCTCCAGCGCCACATTCAAAAACTGACGGACATTCTATTTCCGCCGCTGTGTTCTTTTTTCATATGGCTTCCTTATATATTATAGTGAAACTTCTATTCTAAGAGACACTCTGCCCCGTCTATGCGTTTGCCAGCCGCTGTGGAAACCGAAAAATCCGGATATAAAAAGATTTGGAGATGTGAAGCACAACCGGCGACAACAGAGCTGAAAGCGGTAGCAACCAGCCCACGCACAACAGCATATTCAATACAACCGGTAATACCGTCCCGTAAGTCGGTGCAGCAGCACACGGAATGAAATTGTGCTTCAGACTGATTGGTGCGCGTACCTCGGAAGTCTGGTACAGAGTCTATAGCTTTCTTGCTGCATGACTACAGGGCTTTTTGTTAGCTATTTTATATAAATGAACTCTTTCTTACAAATTCACTATCTTTATATTACATGTGCTTCAGGTATACGCTTATGGTGTCTGAGAGAAAATGTTGCACAGAACGTGAGTGTATTCGAACTTGCCGAACTTCAGATGACTGATAAATACGCATCCGAAGCAGCATGCAGCAAAAGAAAAACTGCCAATGAGACACGTAGAAAATCGCAAAAAAGAAGTCAAATGCCATAACTTCCGCGAACTCCATCAGTGCTATATAGCATTCGTACTATGCATGCAGCCTGCCCTTCCTCCCGACGCCTACACAGCTATGCCCTCTATTTGCAGACGCACAAATCGCGCTTTATACTGCAAGCACCCAAAGCTCGTACCGCGCTGGATTTTGTTGCACTCATGCAGACTCGATGTCGCCTCGTGTGCGCGCTGAAATTACCTTGATTTCCACAGAATGTAGTTTCTTCGTCATGACGGCTAGCCCAGAACTACTTACGCATAAGTCCCAAAAATATCTCCCTATGCCTCTTTGCATACCAGACAATAAACGAAGTTGGCGCTAAAAAGTAGCACATGCATAAAACATCGTGGAAGGGTTCAACATTAGAACGTATTTGAGATGTTAAAAGCCTCTCGGGACAATGCGGGCTAGCCTCACGCATGTAGTAAAAAAAAAAAATCAGACGGTTTCGCGTGGCCTAGCGCGGAATACCGTGCAGTAGCACTATTTAAATTTCGCAGTAAAGGTCCTTACGTTCTCTGAATGCGAAAGCATCCTTTGACCTAATGGCGTTTGACTGCAGTCTTTGGGTTAAAGGCCTTTTACCTGAAGGTTTTTAGCCGGAAGGCATTTACCATTAAGGCCTTCACTATAGAGGTCTTACCATAAAGCCTTTACCCTAAAGGCCTTTGACCGAAAGAATTTTCCCACAAAGTCCTTTAAGCCAAGGGCCTTTACCCTGAAGGAATTTACTTTGAAGGCCTTCACCTGGCAGGTTGCAAACAACCCGATGGGCAGATGGGCCGCCAACCACAAACAGGCTCCAGGGAACTACGTATGCCCGAATTCGGAAAATGCGCCTAGTCCTGCTACTGCCCTAAAACGGAACGACGACGACAGGCATTATACTCGTACAGTGGCATGTTCGGATTGAGGGCGAGGAATACGGCCCTTACATGATGGGAACACGGGGTACACCTCAGGGAGCGGTGTTATCACCGCTCCTGTTCAACATAGCTATGATGCACCTCCCAAGCCAACTGGCCCGGGTGGAAGGCATTCAACACGCGTTGTATGCAGATGACATTACAATTTGGACCACTGAGGGGAGCCTTGGGGACATGGAGGCCCGCCTTCAGCAGGCCGCTTCCATAGTCGATGCGTATGCCATTGACTGTGGGCTCCAATGTGCTCCAGCGAAGTCAGAGCTTTTGCATGTCAGAGCGAACCCAAAGGATAGGACAGCAATTCACATCTCTCTGCCAGGAGGTCCTATTAGAGAGGTCGAGGAGCTCCGTATTCTGGGCCTTTTCATTCACCACAGACTCAGACCGGACTCCACCATTCTGAAACTCAAGAGAGTAGGCGAACAGGTAGGGCGCATGATCCGCCGCGTTTCCAACAAGCGGGGCGGTCTGCGGGGCAGGGACGCGCTTCGGCTCGTCTATGCCTTCGTGACTAGCCGGATCCTCTACGCCGTGCCATATCTCCGCACTACTAAGCAAGACGAGGCGCGAATAGACGCCGTCATCCGCAAGGCAACTAAGCGAGCCCTGGATCTCCCGGTGGCTACCTCTAATGCCAAACTCAAGGCATTGGGGGTGCTAAACTCCTACCAGGAGCTGCGGGAGGCCCACCTCGTGAACCAATACACGCGGCTCATGCAGACGGCCCCTGGGCGCCGCCTGCTAAACCGCTTACACATCCAACACGACTGCACTCCAGAGGAGGCGGAGCGTATCCCAGTACTGTGGCGCCATATGCTCTGGGTCTCCCCGCTCCCCCGTAACATGGACACCGACATGCACGTAAACAGGCGACAAGCGCGGGCTCGGGCTCTTGAGAGACAACACGGCTCCCGACCCGGTGTATATTATGTAGACGTAGCAGGCCCATCGCCCACGGGATTTTACACGGCCGCTGTCGTTCACCAGGAAATGCACGTTGATGGACTCTCTTTTCGAGCCCCGAATTCAATGCGAGCCGAGGAAGTAGCGATAGCGCTTGCTGCCGCCCACGCCAATTCGAGAATCATCATTACGGACTCCCGAAAAGCATGTGATCATTACTTGGCAGGGGAGATCTCCCCCTTAGCTGCTTGCATTCTAAGACGGACTGCCACTGATCCAACACCCAAAAGAATCATTTGGGCTCCTGGCCACCAGGGCTTACGAGGTAATGAGGCCGCTGACGCGGCTGCCCGAGCGCTTACTCACCGGGCTCCTCATCCCAGCTCTTCTGGCTCGGAGACTAACCAGCCGCTGCTGCGATTCAAGGAAATTATAACGCATTATAGCGACATCCACCGCCTTTTCCCGGCCCCTGCAAAGGGGCTGAGTAAGAGGGAGGAGCGAACTTTAAGGCGCCTGCAGACAGGTACTCTACTCTGTCCTGCAATCTTAAAGCATTACGATCCTAACACGGATGGGCGATGCCCACACTGTGGGGAGACCTGTGATATCTTCCACATGGTGTGGGCATGTACTCAAAATCCCCACCTCCCCCCTTCCCCTACCCCTTCCAGAGAGGCATGGGAGACTGCCCTTCTCAACTGCTCCTCGCTTGAGTCCCAAAGGGCTCTGGTGAAACGGGCTAGAGACGGGGCATTGTCATGCGGTGTCCCGGACTAGGGACGCCGACCATGTAGCGTGGCCACTCTGTGGCTCCCAAACTCTATTTCAGAAATTAAAAGTTTTCACCACCACCACCTCCGGTTGATGTATCTTCATGCTGCATTCCTCTTGCACTGAGACTCTAGAGTTCTGTCCGTAGGTGTGGGAACTCTGTTCCATTTTTCTTTTACCGGCCGATGTTTACCGGTGTTTTCCAGGTAAAACCGGAAAGTACACGACTCGTTTACAAGCTCGAGCTGTTAATAGAGAAAGATAAAGAAGAAGAAGAAGCAATCCGCTGTGACAGCCAGTGCTACAAATGTCTTCCGTAGGGATACTGTTGAAGTACGGCTTTGAGCAAGCCGCTCGTACAGCTAGCATGTCCCACGCAGCTGCTACGCTGCTGCTCCTACTCTGCCTGGCGGTCCAGACCCCGGCAGACAGCACTTCAGTGAGACCGACTGGCAGGAGCCTGGCGCGTTTCACGAGGCAATTCTCTGCCCTACCAGACTACGACACCTACCGCTATGTGGAGCGCATCAGGTCTGAGCAAGCTCGAAGACTACCCGCGGACGACGGTGGCAACGCTAGCAGTCGCAAACCCTGGCTTCCCATTGAGTGGCCTCGCAGACCCGGCTGGCTCCTCATCAATGGCGACGGTGGACCTCAGGACCCTTCCGGGCCCGACTATGCCCACCAGCTGCTCCAGTTCATGCAGGACCACCAGGTGTGGCCACTACTTGGGTAAAACCGAACGCGCTGGCTGATTCAGATACATTTGGTCATTGGTGTACAGTTTGCATCCGACTGCAACGGCAGATGAGGTCCAAAACACAGCATTATTCTTAGGCACTTCTTGTCAAATTTACACGCCTTTTACGGTCACGCGTATACCCACTGCGTGCTGTTATCCTGCTTAAGTTTCTCAACCATTAACAAACTCTATGCAGCTGGGCTGGGCGACATGTTTCCGTGATTTGCGAGGCGGCACGAGACACACATCGTTGACCAAATTTTGACATAATGTATACATGATGCACCAACCATGAAATGTAGACATGGATTGCATTTGGCCATTGATATATCGCTAACGACTGCAAGTTATTTATAACCAGCGATGGGAAATTTCGCATAATTTCATTGATTGTTCAGCATTGGCCGTCTCTCATCTCGGCGTCATACCTTATCCCCAGCTGATCTTCTACATAGCATGTTCCAGCGTGTTGATGGCCGTGGTCTTACTGGTCACCCTGATGGCCCTGTACGGTGCGAGGCACGGATCGAGCTGGAAGACTCCTTGGTCGCGGAGGAAGCAGAGACCGTACGGAGGGTCGTACGCGCTGTTGGATCAGCGACCATTGCTGGCCGATAGAAGCTCGGCACTTGGCGAAGACGATGACGACGAAGAGGCGGCTGCCAGGCACGACGTGCACGAAGGCGTCAGAGCGGAGCGATGCGGTCTGCCCGGGCGCGCCTCAGGTTCGGCGGCCGGCTCCCTTTACGAGATCAGCACGTTGTCCGAGATCGGTGCAGGAGAGGGGGCAGCCACCTGGTCGGAGCCGGACGGTATTTCGGCACCGTTTCAGTTTGTCTGTTATGTGTGCTGTGTACTTTAAAGGTTTTCCCCTTTAAATGCGAAAACTTTGTTTGGCAAGCTTGTGACCCAGAAACTTTGAGATCATTACGGAGATCCGCATTGGAGCAATGCGAAAGCAAAACGTCCCCATACTATATCAACTTTCATGGCTATTCTGACGACCATGTACTATATCGACGTCCATGGCTATTGTGACTTCCAAGTGTAATTTGCGCGTGTAGTTAATGAACTAATTACAACTCATGAGCCAAATTTTTCCCACAGAAAGGTCTCATCGCGCACTATCTAACCCAAACAAAGTTTTGCACCTTTATTTTTACTAGACGACACAATCGTGCGGAGTTCTGATGACGCGACACAGCCATCTAATGCTTTCGCATTAAAGAGAAAGGAGCTGAAAGGAGGCAATAGCAGCAAGTCTGTTCGGTGGGCGTGAAATAACAGAATGCCGGCAGCTCTCAGCTGCGCTGAATTTAAAGGCAGCGTCTAAATTTCGAGATAAGGGCCTTAGTTGAACGGGTCGAACGAAAACGACAGACCCACTGCATCGAACAAGTCATGTATTTCCCGTGGCGAAATAATTTCTGATAATATGAACGATTCCTGCTCTGCACAATACTGTCCCTAATCGTCAACTTTTTTCTAATACAATACAAAAAAACACATGAAGCAGCATAACAAAAGCTGCGGCCACTTAGCGTTGAAGCAATGCATGTCCCTGCTGAATTTTCGGGGCTCTCTGGTGTGTTCAGGCACAAATCTCGCGCAGAAATTTCATGCCATAAAATAATGCATAACCAGAAGGTTAAAAAATTAATGGCGACTTGAAGGCAAACTATAACTTAAATTATGGGGATGAATTATGGCATCCTCAATAGGATCAACTGATTTTCTTTGAAAATGACCTTTAAACGCAGCCGACTGCTATTCAGTTCACAAGCACAAGCGTCAAATGAACGACATTGAAACTACCCGCGTCACAGAGGGACGTTCCCTTTAGGCTGAGTGCACCTGCGCAAGCATGATAAAAAACCATTCTTTCACTGCACTGGTAAGAAAAAAAAAGAATAGCTAGAATGCAGAACAATGCATCCAAGCACCCAGTGTGGTTACTACAAGACAAAGACTTTTTTTTTCTTTATTGTACTACAAGACAAAGACACTGCCAGTTATCGACCAATCAATCAATCAATCAATCAATGAAACAAACGATAAGTCAAATAAATCAATCTATCAAATGAAGATCTGACCTTGAGCACGGGCTTCGTCACTCGTTGGTACAAAATAAAGATAAGAGAACTACACGTAATGGCATTCGCCCTAACGTGTCAGTCCATCAGCAGCTCATTTTCTCACTTTTCTGAGGTAATTTACACGCCTTTTGGATTTCGTTTTTTTTTTTTCTGCTGTCAATGATCGGGATTCTGGGGTGGCTCCTCAACATTCTCTTCCTAAACGAGCGCAACGGTGCGAAGCAGAGCACGACAATTTTCGTATGAGACATAATGCTCAGTGAAATTTAGCGCCTTACGATTGCCGTCATGTCTAAAACATGCCATAACCTTTTCTTGTTTTCAGAGCCAGCCGAAGGCCTCTGGAAGTCCGAACAAGCTGTCAAACGGGTAACGTCCACAGCAATTATGGCACCTGAAATACACTTCTTGAAATACTAACGTTAGAGCTTGCGTATACAGTCGAAACCAGAATAATTGAATTCAAACGGGATCGCGAAACAGTCCGATATATCAGTAATTCGTTATTTCCCAAGCTGGGAGTAAATAGCTTATGTGTAACCTAGAGGCAGAAATACACTGCAGACTGCTAGTGGCCCACTTCTTGCAGGGACGGGCCGCACTCCGGCATAGTGGCGACTCACCACTCGCTAGGGTGTTTCCGGGCCTAAGCTGTTTTGCATCGAATCCAAAGAGCATGGTGCCTTGCAAACAGCCAATGCCAATCTTTAGATGTCTATTTCAGTTGCCAGTACACTATATCTGAATAGAAAGATCACTAATTAAAACCAAGCTACAGTTGGTTGCCTAAACTCGAGTGTCACAGCTAGGCTCTAGGGGTGAGGTTGGCTTCGCTGTATGACAGATATGTGGCGAGGATAATAAATAGTCTAAAAGAGAGAGGGGCAGCCTTAAAGGGCCACGGACCAGGGTCCGGACATTTTTGAAAAACAAGCCCACTGCATAGATGAGGCATCGAAGATAACCTCTGCAAAATATTAGAGCCATGCGCGCCCCGAAAAGCTGCGATAATTCAAATCAAAGCCCGTTCGTTCTTTCCTTCCTTCAAAAACGGGCCCGGCCCACTACTCTGCACCCCGCTGACGTCAAGGGTGGCTACTTTCGCTAAAGGCACTCCATTGGTGCATCGTTCTGACTGACGGGAGAAGGTTGGGCGTAGCCTTGGCGTCGCGTCGTCTGCACAAGGCTTTCCGCAGCGCCTTCTGTTCTGGCTCATGCCTACAAACCCGCATGAAGGAACAAAAAAAAAAACTGCGGAGGCAGCGTGCGGCGACAGCCTTGAACCCTAGCCATAAAAAGTAAAAAAATAGTAAAACTGAGGGAGTTGGTTCGCCCCCCCCCCCCCCCTCCCCCCCCGCGCCGTGATCACGTCACGAGACGCTCTGCGTGCGCGCTCCCTTCTCAGTTTCTTTTCTTCTATGCGAGCCCCCCAAAACAAGGTTTTAATTAGTAGTGCAGCAGAGCCTTTCCCTCGCTCGCCCACATGACCGCTCCGCACACACACCCCTTATCTTTCGTGCATCTTGCGTACGCCTTGACTCCAATGAATGACATATGCTTTGGAGCGGAGAAAAGACACAAACACACAGAACACAAACACGCATGGAGAAAAGCAAACGGGCGGTTGCCGGGTCCGCGCTTCGCCGTGTGTTTC
Source organism: Amblyomma mixtum (assembly GCF_055824585.1). Lineage (NCBI taxonomy): Eukaryota > Metazoa > Arthropoda > Arachnida > Ixodida > Ixodidae > Amblyomma > Amblyomma mixtum. The sequence continues at coordinate 155,096,656 of NC_143017.1, read as the reverse complement.
GAACACAACCGACTTCCGCCCCTCCGCTCGTGAAACGGTGGGGAGGCCTAAAAGAAAATGAAAAGGTGGCTCGTTAACTGGGAATGACAAACAGATGTATGAAAGGATGCGCTCGCTAACAAGTCTAGGTGGTCGAGCCGATCGCGCCTCTCGATCGTTCAGTGTGCGGAGAAAATGCAAAAACCAAGAAAAGAATTCTATTGAAGGCGGGGCCATGACGTCGCCCTGTGACGCACTCCACAGACACCACGCCTCCGGCTTACACCGGAGAACGAAGGGGTGATTTTGCCTTGCCGAGCCTACTCGACGAGGAGCGGGAGAGAAGAATTTCGAGGAGGGAATGGAAGGAGAGGAGGCTCGCTCAAAGAGAGGTAGAGAGTGTCTGCTGAGCTGGGGTGGTCAGTTGCCCTTTAAGCACTCCTGAAGTTCACTTCGTCACGCGATTTCACAGCGCTAGCGCTGCCAACAAGTGTTCAAGTCCGCGTAGCCGACCGGTCCCCCGAGCGCAAAAAGTGATCAAAGAGCGCCGCTACGAGAAGCGCCACTGGCACGGTCGCGATATATGTAACGACCAGCGTAATTGGAGCCCGATATACTGACTGGATTCCAAGAGAAGGCAAGAGTAGCAGGGGGCGGCAGAAACTTAGGTGGGCGAATGAGATTAAGAAGTTTGCGAGGATACAGTGGCCGCAACTGGCAAAGGACAGGGTTGATTGGAGAGATGGGAGGGGCCTTTGCCCTGGAAAGGGCGTATTCATGCTGATGATGATGATACTTTGCGACTTTTCTATAATTACACACATCTTATTCAAGAGTATATTATGTGTGTTCCATACATCCAACAAGGCGAAACAACCGATTTCGACGTATCCGGGCTCGACTGTGGCAGCTTGAAGAATACCCAATTTCTAGCCAAAAAAATTCGCGTGGCTACGCCATGTATAGTCATTTATTCTTTTTTTTTCTGTGAACAATTTTCCTTTGCTATATAAATCAAGGACATTAACTTTTGAATGCGCTAGTATGAGCTCACTTATTTCCAGATTAGAAGGAGGGACTTAAGGTAACTGTAGCCGGTGGTCGTCTAACTACTAGCCTAGAGCTAATTTCTGAGCGGTAATGTGATAGCTCTGCTCTCTGCTGGAACGAAACTATCACTCAGAATAACAAACGTTGCCATGCTTCCTGTCGCTTTAATGATGACTGCGCTTGGCGTAAAGGCGAATCGCAGAAATTCTTTACCTGCCAACACAGCCAAGATTTTGGCTTCATGCTGTTTCCGCACGTTTCCTTCTTTCGCTCCGTGAAGGGGTACTGAAAAAAGTTTTTTGTTCTTCATTCGATTTTGGGTCTCCATTTGGGTTTCTGTCCGGTTGTATTTTTTTTTTCTGTATTCGACTTTTTAGCGCACCACATTTTTTTCAAAACGATGTACGAACTAGCCCGCCAAAAAGTTACTACGCAAGCACTGGTTGTTCCCGTGAGCATCCACTTTGACGTCACAGTTATTAGGGAAAGTTTACCTTGACGTCACTCGATGCGGGTGGAAGTGCCCAGTGGGTTCTCGAACTTCTCGAACAGTGTTCAAAATCATATTAAATTATGTTCCACTCAACGCCTGCGACTTAACCTTGACACAAGGCATTCTTTAAGATCTTGAAACAAATCATAATTCTTTGCGTACAAAATTTTGGGTCTGTACCTCTTCAAATACCGTAGAATTGCCACTTGACGTCTCCAGCTGACTCCAGGATTCACGCGCGGTGGGAGCTAGCACATTATATTACTCTTTGCAAAAATTGCAGATCGCATGTTTCAACAAGCCCTACCAATATTACTGTAAAAAGCGTGCTTGAAATGGAGTGAGTCTTTTTCAGGAACATCCTGTGCATTTGAGGGAAAGCGTGTCACAGCATGACAGGAGAGATTGAGACCAGTTATCGTTTCGCATGCTTGCAATACACCAGTTTTCTGTTTTCTTTTCTTCTTGAATTTTTAGAATTCGATTTATTTTCCCATTTCGTTTTCCTGATATGACTGCCAAATGACTAACTCATTTGTCATTGACCACTGATATAAGTTATCACTCCCCCCCCCCCACACACACACATAGGGGCCTTTAAGAGCTAATAAACGATGATGATTTCTCGCTTTGATATATTACCCTTTTTTAATGAGTTGAATCATTTTCTGCGTGTTCTTTCGAGCTTTGTAGGTGACTATGCATATTTTGCATTTTTGAACAACTTTGGTTTGCGTGAATCATTTACATTAACTGTGGCTGTCAGGTTTCGTTTTTCTGCAGGCTCCTTTTCCAAGAATAACAGCGTTCGATTTAACTAGTCTATTCACTTTCGCTTGCAACCCCCCCCCCCCCCCCCCCGCGCACGCACACGCACACGCGCACGCGCACGCACGCGCACGCGCACGCGCACGCACGCACACACACACACGCACACGCACGCACACACACACACACACACACGCACGCACGCGCGCGCACACACACACACACACACACACACACACACACACACACACACACACACACACACACACACACACACACACACACACACACACACTTGAAATGCCCTAAATGAATTCCTCAATCAATTAATCACTCCCTCGCACTGCACTGTGTTTCTCTTGCAGCCCATCGAGGTATTCCCAGGCAGGCTGCTGGACATGTGCAACCAGGAATCCCCGCTCACTTTCCTCGCCTTCCTGCCTAGCGGGTGAGAAGTTAACGCTGTAATAGGGGAATTCTTTTTAATCTGCGGACGCGGCACTATTGATGCACCCTCGGTGCCTTCTGAGGCCAGGGCCCAGTCAGGAGGACCAGTCACCTCCTTCTGTCTTGCCTCAAGGACAAGAATTCTATAACATAAGAGTAGCGCAAAACCAGGACGACGGACACAAGGGGAGAGAACACACACCAACAACACAGGCGCTAACTTCCGACTGACGAAGAAAACCAAACCCAACCAAGTGAACGGAACCTGAGCAAAAGTAGCGCATGCGCTGACCTAAGATAAAAAATTGAAAAAAGATGCGAAAAATGCGATAAAAAATGTGAGATCACGGATGTTTTGAACCCAAGAAGGCCAGCTCTCGTTTAGACAAGGAAATGGACGGAGTACTAACGCAGTTATCTTGTAAGGCAGCAATCTGTGCAGCTTCCACAATTTCGCGAGTTAGCTTATCTCTACTCTTAGCAACGACTGAGCATTTGTCCAAAAAAGGCACGCACTTGCAATCTTTGCAGTGCAAAGCTATATTGCTGCCGGTATAAGTCTTCATGTTATTATTGTACTTATACCGGCAGCAATCTAGCTTTGCACTGCAAAGATTGCAAGTGCGTGCCTTTTTTGGACAAATGCTCAGTCGTTGCTAAGAGTAGAGATAAGCTAACTCGCGAAATTGTGGAAGCTGCACAGATTGCTGCCTTACAAGATAACTGCGTTAGTACTCCGTCCATTTCCTCGTCTAAACGAGAGCTGGCCTTCTTGGGTTCAAAACATCCGTGAACTCACATTTTTTATCGCATTTTTCGCACCTTTTTTCGATTTTTTATCTTAGGTCAGCGCATGCGCTACTTTTGCTCAGGTTCCGTTCACTTGGTTGGGTTTGGTTTTCTTCGTCAGTCAGAAGTTAGCGCCTGTGTTGTTGGTGTGTGTTCTCTCCCCTTTTGCCCGTCGTCCTGGTTTTGCGCTACTCTTATGTTATGGATCAGTACCGACTTGCCCAAATTTCCACCCTGGTGAAACAAGAATTCTGTACTACTTTAATAAACAATAAACTTTGATGCAATAAAAGGAAAACGAATAGGACAGCCCAATTCGTAACCGGAAGGAAAAGTGCGCTTGAAAGCGACTGAACCTTTATTATCTTTCAAGAGCCGCTTCGCGCCGGTGTCAGCGCTGTTATCACATTTCTCATAGAAGCCACTACTACCAATTCCTGTGCCAGGTGATGTTCGTAGTCCTTGGACATGTTCGACTTGATACGCTAGCAGTGCGAACTTACGATGGCATTGCCGATAGTGTCGATAGAGCAATGTTGGAATTGCAGATGGTCGACGAGTTTCACTATCTTCCCTCATGTGCCGTGGCAAGTTTCAAGAATAATTTCCGAAAGATGCGGAATGCCTGATTCTAGTAGCTTGCTAAGAAACGATGTATAGATTTTTGTCCATGGCCCTAATTCAGGAATTGATTCCCGTCTGGTGGTGCAGGAGCCAGAGGCGTTGCAAGTGGCTTGCCCGCGGCCGCCATGGCGAGGTCTTCGAGGTTGTCTCGCTGGTCAGGAGGACCGTCCTCAAGGTGGTGCCAGTCCCGGCCGACTTCTCCAAGCACCGGGTCGATGCCATAGCCGCTGCCATCGAGTGTAGCGTGTGAGTGAGATAGTCTCGCTCGTACATGCAGGGAGGCGATGACTACTGCAAGACAACAAATTCAAGTGCTTCATGCAGGCGCGTAACCAAGCTGGAAAAGTTGGAGGGAGAGGAGAAGGAACCTGCCTCTCGATTTGAAATTAAGCTCAAACCTCCTTAAACCTCCATGCAGTGCCATATTTCTTGTTGAGCATGCGTTGGCCTGCATGCCCCCCCCCCCCCCCCCCCCCCCCGCGCAGTTATGCAAAATGTGTCACGGTGGACAACCCACGAAAAAAAAAAGAAACATCACTTACAGTGCGGATACTTCTAAATTCAAAGGGAAAAATTAATGGTGTTAAAGGTTGCACGCTCCCACAAAAAGCTGTGACGATTCAACGTAAACGTACAAATTTTTTTGACACTAGTGTCGACATGGTTCCCTCGATAACATAATGTGCTGTCAAGCTGTCAAGTGCTAGTATATGCATAATGTACTTGGAAGCCTTGAACAAGGCAAGGTGCATCATGAGAAAATCTACTTAACAATTAGAAAAAAAGTGGTCCCTAACCCAAAACACACCGAAGTAATTGCAGGGACTAAAATTTGCCACTGGCCCCGCTATCTTTCCGATTATCCGGCACTGTTCTGACTTCGCAAGTGACCGTTTCTCCGTTTACTTTTCAGCAAGCTCAGCATGCTTAGACATGGAATGCGCTACCGGACACCCAATTTCATCGAAGTGCAAAGGTCGGTGTGTTTGCCATTCTGTCCATCTTAGTCAAGCCTCAGTTTGTCTAGTACTCCAGGCTTTTGAAGTGTCTGGTAGACAACGCCACCTTTATTTCCTTTTCCGTTGATATTCGGTGGATTTTGACGTGCTCTGTATGAGCGGCGCGTCAAACGCATGTGGTCACTACCACGCAGAATCGCTTGCGTCTTCGACCAGTTCCCGAAGCGGCTGCTGAGTGGAGACGGAAGCCTCGGATCTAGAGACTCCCTGGCCGAGAGCCTGCACTCCGAGGGAGCCGGTAAGGTCGACACCGAGCGTCTATGATTCCCGTGATGACTCCGACTAATGGAAGGGTTTTCAGATCGCATCTGCGGAGCTTACTTGCGCACACGCTGGGACTTAACTCTGTGAACATTGCATCGTCGCACTATACTCAGACATACCTGCAGCCCGCAACACGTCCGGCGGTAGGAAGTGCGAACACGGCGCACTATCTATATCGGCCCTCAACTTTCTGTTGCAATGCAGCACAGGCTGGACACGAAAGGGGGGAGGGGGGCGGGGGGGGGGGGGGGGGGGGAGACGGGCCTTTGTCCCCGTGTCGTGGTGTGTGAGGTACTTCAGCCCTCAGCGCTATAATGACCCCGCACCGTCTCTTCAGCTTTCCCCGTCATCCGTTCTTACCCATAGCCCGAACAACGAACAACCCACTCTTCACGCCACGGGGTCAAAGGCCCGTCTGTTTCCCATTCCTGCTTAGTCTCTGCTGCGATGCCACAGAAAGTTGACCACGAGTATAGAGGTGCTTGAGGTCTGCGGTTAGTTCCAGTGCACTTTCCGGCACACAAACTGCCAGCCTTCAGATAGCGTCTACGCGACTTTGCACTAAATTAGCCTCACATAATATGGTACCTTAAGAATTGGTGCGACGAAGCCATAAGGACTAAAAAAAAATTAAACGTGCACAGAAGCACTGCGCAGAGTCGCACCTTTATAACATTGACAGCTTGCAGCCATTTGTTTCAACGAGGCAGCAGAACATCGGAACGCCCGCATTACTCAGTCGTGCAGTGGCACCTACTATCAGCGGGTGTTCTTTACATATAGCCGAAAAAACTGGTACCAAAAATACAGCTTTAGCTTTATATGGCTTCCAGTTTATCCGCAAAGAGATTTACATTGTTTTCTTACAGCGGAGTTTTCGTGTATGCGTAGACTTTTTCTACGTATATTCCCTCAGTAACAACAAACAATGTCAGCAACACATAATGCCTGCCAGAAAATGTGCGCCTTGGCGTTTCTACAGCATGAAAAGTTTTACTGCAAGGTTTTTTCAACTATTGGATTGAGTGTTGGAAATTCTGCCCAAACTACGTAGCCGCTACTCTTCGCGTCTCTTCAAAGTAGGGCGGAGCTCATGGAATATTTTGCTAGTTCAACTTTTTTCGAGAAGTAAATATATCACTCTCCTCATTTCTTCTTTATTTTTCAGGCACGAATCAATGCTTCCCAACCCGGCATTTCATCGTGTTCGAGCTTTCTTATGCCGGCAAGCCACTGTCGCATATAACGGTGCGTTGAAACATTGCTAATGCTTTTTTCGACCTTATACAATAGAATGCAACATTCGACTTCGTGCTCATAACAAGTTCGTTGGTCTTGTGACAGTCCTCTTAAAGTAAATGTGACAAAGCTGCTAAGGGTAACGTCGTAGATACTGAAAAGAAGAAATAATCGGGGACTTCGGCAATTAGATATGAAAATGTGAAGGGCATGAATGCACTGTTTGCCGAAAGACCGGAAAAACCAAAACAAAATTCGTGAAAGTACCTTAACCTGCCACACAGCCAGCCAACGCTGCTCGCAAAATGATATAAAAAATTCGTCCTTGCAAGCCACTTACTGTGTATCTGAGGCATATTCACGCCGTACTTTCTGCTACTATCTATGGGCAACGTCATAGTGAGAACAGACAACTCAGCAGTTGACTGCTTGAAATACAATGCGAAAAGCTTGAACTCCCGAGGAATGGACACGAAGGATTCTGGACAGTTGATGTCCAGCGTTGATGGTTTCTATCTCTTGCGTTTTTGCCTTTGACGTATAGCCCCGGTAGTATTTTGCAGCTTATGGTCGACAAAGTTACTTTCGTCTCATGCGATAGCACCCGCCGTACAACAGGCGCGAACACTTCAGAGCTTGACAAATAACTCAGCAGGGTGGAGGTGACGTGGAGGTAACAAGGGCGGTGAAAAGAGACAGGAATACGAACACCGCGTTTTTGTTGCTCTTGTCTTTGAGGCTACATTGTCTCTGCACTGCTTTTTCGCATTGTTTTACTGACTAGCCAAACCTACCACTACCTCTACTGATTAGGTCCCAAAAAGGAAACTGCACTAAACTCTCGCACAAGCGGCCCGTCACAGACGTTCTCTTCGAAGGAACAACTAGCTACCATGTATGCTCGCAATAAAGCAGTGCAGAAACACATGCAAAATGTTCAGTGCAACTGCTTCAGAAATGCATTCCCATCGGTTACCAAGTAAGCTTTACAAGTCCTTACAACTTTACACGCCTTCCTCCCTCCCCCATCTCTGATTTACACCGACCCGTCTCTGTCGCTGTCCGCCACAGCTTCGGAGCGCGGTCCAGGGCCGGAGCCTGGTACTGCAGGCCTCGTGCTGCGTGGCTGTGGCCGAGCGCGCCCTTGGCTTCCGACTGGTGGGCGCAGGCACGGACAAGCTACTGGTCGCGTTCACTGATGCTGCCAGCCTCGAGTACTGCCTACCGGACAGGTCTCCCCTTTCCGTGGACAGCGCGGGTCTCAGGGCGCACCTGGCAGGATGCCTGTCGTTCGCGCTCGGACCAGGCGAGTATGAACACGGGCATTTTCTTGCGAAGTGTAACTGGACAACAGGATACTTCATTGCGGAGTATTCGCCAAGTGCAGCCCGTACAGAAGCAAGGTTTGAATCCATATTTATGGACCTCGGCGACTGAAGAGTGTCACAGGCGCTTGCCTAAAGAGGATAACAAACCGAAGAGAATACGTAAATTTAAATATCAAGTCAGTAATTTTTTACCTTAAAACCCAAAAATGAATACGCGGCGTTAAGAATGAAGTGAAGGAAAATGCACGGGCCTGTCGAGTCACATCAAGTGGCCAACTGTGTATCACTGCCTCGTGAGGTGTTGAAGAGAACTGAAAGAATCAAGAGGCGAGAGCAAGAGATAGATTAAAGAAAAAAAAAATAAAGTTGGTTTTGAGCAAAGAAAAGGGCACAGTAACACTCTCACTTCTGGGTGGACATCTCAACTGTGCCCTGAGGGAAATTATGAAGGAGGGATTTAAAGAAACAAGAGGGCTCAGAAATAATTTCTACCACCCGGGGCTATAAAATAAACTGACATCGCACAGCATAGCGCTTTTGTTTTACGCCTCTATCCAAACGTGGCCGCCGCGGCCGGGGTTGCGCTGTGTAAATGGGGAGAGCTCGCCGTACCCAAATTTTAACGCGATAGTCCCGTTCAGTGATTTATGGAGAAACCACTGTCCTTGGAGTCGGGAGCCGGGCACGCTACACCTCTACAAAACTGAAGAACGTTTGTTCAGCGGTATAAATGGAGGCCTTATACGAACACCTTACACTCCACAATAGGAGAATTACATTACAAGAACACTTAGTTAATTAGGATCACTATTTAGAGTCACCAATAAATATGGACGGCGATGTGTAATAAAGCACTGTGTCATGGCAAGAAACGTGTCGGTGTTATAAAGAGCGTCCTGTTGATACTAACTGGCAACTTTTTAAAACCGAACTGCTCCGTCTAATCGCAAAGTACATCCCCACTATCACAATAACAGAGCGTGCACAGTCGCCATGGTTCAATTCTGTACTAAACCGGTTGAATAACAAGAAAAAAAGGCTCTTTCGCATTGCAAAGCATTCTAACAACGACGCTGCATGGGATAAGTATTTTCGCGCCGCCAGCGAGTACAAAAAATCTTTATATACCGCCAAACACAACTTTTTCAACAACACTCTGCCCTCTATGCTGCGTAACGACCCAAGACGGTTCTGGAAAACAATCAATCCTTCAGTTTCAACCAGTATTTCTTTGTTCCATAACGACGGCTGCAATGTTCCTGAACACGAAGTTGCTGGTGTACTAAACGATGCATTTTGCGCTGTCTTTACCAATGAGACACTTGTGCACCTCCCTTCACCCCCGAATTATGCTCATCCTCAAATGTATTCCATAACCTTCGACCCGTTCGGTATCTCTAATGTAATCGACAAACTAAAAAATTCATCCGCCGTGGGAACAGATGGCATTAATGCCAAAGTGCTTAAAAATACTAAACAAGTCAGTAGTTTTGTTTTGTCACTCATATTTCAGCAATCGCTAGCTAGTGGTGCCATTCCTGCTGACTGGAGGATTGTGAAGGTCGTTCCTGTCTTCAAAAAAGGTAACCGTTCATGCCCCACCAACTACAGACCAATATCTATCACAAGTGTTCGTTCAAAAATCATGGAGCATATTATCTACTTTCAGGTTGCATCTTTCCTTTCATCGGTCAACTTTTTCCACCCCAATCAGCATGGCTTCCGTCAAGGCCACTCTTTTGAATCACAGCTTGCTCTTTTCCTTCATGATATTCACACCAACCTTGACCTTAATACACCCACTGACGCATTTTTTTTAGATTTCGAGAAAGCATTCGACAAAGTATCGCATCGTCACCTGCTACTCAAACTGTCATGCCTTAATTTAGACCCTTGTGTGCTCATCTGGATCAGCAGTTTTCTAACCAATCGTCTCCAGTTTGTTGTCGCCAACTCACATTCATCCGCTCTCTCCCATGTCCGGTCGGGTGTTCCTCAAGGTACTGTTTAGGCCCCGTTCTTTTCCTAATTGATATTAATGATCTGCCAAATAACATGTCATCGAACATACGCCTGTTTGCCGACGACTGTGTGATTTACCGCTCCATAAATAACCAATCAGATGTTGCCGTCCTACAGAACGACCTCGTTAAAGTGCAAGAGTGGTGCGATACCTGGCTCATGAAACTAAATGTCAATAAAACCTTTTTAGTCTCTTTTCACCGCCGACGTAACTACTCACCTCCCAACTACCTCCTTTACGATTGTCCCATAACTCAAACCGACAATATTAAGTACCTAGGTGTCCATATCTCCAGTGACCTATCCTGGCACAGTCATGTTACTAATATAGCTAACTCAGCCAATCGCGTCCTTGGCTACTTACGGCGTAACTTTTCCTTAGCACCCCCTTCCGTCAAGCTAATTGCCTATATATCACTTGTCCGACCTAAACTAGAGTACGCCAGTTCTATATTCGATCCTCACCAAACCAACCTGTCGAATTTACTGGAATCTATTCAAAATCGCGCTTCGCGATTTATTCTTTCAGAGTACTCATATCGCGCTAGTGTAACTGGACTAAAATCTCGACTTGAACTTCGAAACCCTAGCATCCCGTCGTCAACTAGCTCGCCTTTCTCTTTATCATACATTTTTTCACAGCTTGCCACCGAACAACGCACTCATCCGCCCAGCCCATCGTTTATCCCGTCACAGCCATCTCAGAGCAGTCTACCCCCAGCGCGCCCATACCACAACGTTCCAAAAATCATTTTTCCTCCGTACTGCCCTGGACTGGAACGACCTTCCCGGCCATATCGCTTCCCTTGAAGATCTTCAACAATTCAAGACTGCCATCGAAAATCATTTTTTTTGTCATAACTGCCGTACTCCCCGCCCACCCCTCATGTAATACCCCTTAAATGGGGCCTTTGAGGACTTAATAAATGAATAAATGAAATGAAAATGAAATGAAAATGTGCTTCAGGAGACCCCCAAGCGACCGTAGGGACCATTGAGCACTATAGCGTCACACTCTTAAGGTGAATTTAATAGTTAGTTATAAACTTTACTATTCCTTTTAAATTATTTTCTTAGTTGTTTGTTTTGTTTTTTTCCTTTCATGCGTATTTATACTGAACTTTGCTTTATCATTTCACTCACACAAGCAAAGCTCTAAGATGTTGAAAGGAAAAGCACGTGGCCTGCAAAACGCAAAACCATCTCGTGATAACTGCACGCGTCATCGACGAGGTTACGCGCAAGCGCAGTAAGGCGAACAGTGGTAATGAACCGTGAGCGCATCCATCACTCGAGGGAACAAGTGTGCGAACCACGCTGACTGTGCAGGCCGCCGACATTCATAATGAAATTGAGTCACCGCTAATAAAAGTAGGAGACTGTGCCGTCATCCTGCATCCTCGATCGCGCTAAGCTGCTCAAACACTAGGGCGGCTCAGCTGCCCTTGCTTTTTTGTCCTCTCAAACACTTCCTTTGACAGTAGACTTTCAGTGCACATTTACTGACAATCAACCATACCTGAGAATTTACGAGAATTTTCCTCACTCGCCTTGTTACTGTTAGCTTAAAAAAACGTCTTCATGGAAACGGCTTTCTCGCCCCATCAATTTAAAGCATTGTCCCTGAAAAGCCGAACTCACTCCCTTCTCACCACTGCTGCCTATGTCGCTCTGCGCACGCGCATAACTTCGGCGACAACGCAGATGGCAAGTGAGTGTTTCACATGTGGAGTGTTCCTATGTTCCTATCAAAATGTTGTTGGGTGGGAACTCTGGGCTCATTACGTGTAAATCCTTCTTTCACCGCAGAGGCAGACTCGGACGAAGACTCGGCGCTTCACAACACCACGTTCGGGAGCGCTTTCTCAAACTGCAGGTACAAATCTGTCGTAAATGATGAACTCTTGTTTCAGCACAAACTATTAACAGAGCTATGTTGTGTAATGATGAGGCTCACCTATGTGTAAAAGGGTCATGATAATGTGCAAGGGATTTAAGGGGGGAGTTTATTTAAACGCGTTATCATCGTTTACATGAAGTGCAAGGGTTTAAGGGCGGAGTTTATTTAAACACACTGTCGTGTTTTACATGATACGAGTGATGTGACAGTTCCTTTTGATGACGTCATTTTATGCCCTAGAGTGGTGGTTTGGGCATCTTGGTCTGGATGCATGACTAAAGGAGGCAGCGCTAAAAGACGAGGCCGAACACAGAAGCTGTCAGGAGAGATTGTTGATTGTTGAGAGAGGTTGATTGTTGAGTTAGCTGGTGCGTGAGAGCTTAAAACCAGCAGCAGAGAAGAAACAGATACAAGAAAGAAACACACAGACGTGGACGAGGCGCCAAACTACCAACAATTTATTATGAGTAACTAGCAGGTTTGTAAATGCCAGCTAAAACCCACGTGACACCAGAAAAAGTTATAGCTGACAGGACAGGCACCGGATACCAAAATTTTATCGAGAGCAATGAGCAACTTTTTTTAACACCAGCCAAAACCCACATGACACCAGAAAAAACTAAAACTTTTTCTGGTGTCACCTGGGTTCTGGCTGTCATTAAAAAAGCTGCTCGTTGCTCTCGATAAATTGTTGGACGTTCGGCACACCTGTCATGTCGGCTTCTGCGTTCGACTTCGTCTTTTCGCGCTGCTTCCTCTAGTCATTTTACGCGCTCGATGACCACAAGATGGGACAGGGGAATCTGTTCATGGCAGATGACACTGTAAAATACGAGCCATGACATTCATTCAATAGCTGGAATTGTAACATTATTGTTGTTTGACTCCACACAGCGGCCCTGGTGCGCAGCGCTTCTACGGCAACGTCATGTGGCTAGGCGCCGTGCTGGACTGCGTGGTGCGCAAGCTGCGCGAAGAGGTGCCCGAGTCCCGGGCACGCAACGAACGCGCCATCTTGGAAGAGCTGCTCTCCTGGCAGGGCCGCCTGAAGCGGTGCGGCTCTGCCGGAGAGTTCGTCGCCTCGCTGGGCCTTTGAGGACGACGACGACGACGCCGCTGGCCCTTTACGGACTTCCCCATCATGCCTCAACTTCCTTATCGGCCGCGATAAAACCTCCAGTCTTTTGGTTATCGCACCAAGGCCTGACCTTGCCAGTAGTCAGCTCTGAGGGTACAAACTCGGAGGCAAATATCAAGCTTCGGAATTGATTGTAGGCAACGCAGCGAGCACGTGGAAAGAAAACTGAAAGGAGTAACCTTCTAAGAGGCAGAAAAAGATCAGAGCGGGTTGAAGGACATATGCACTACTCTTCGATAAATCTGCAGTATTGAAGGATACAAATCTATGTAAGCAGTAGGTAAAGCACGCAAAGTTTTTTTTGCGTTACCATTTTAACTAGTGAGGTAATCAGCAATTAAATTTTAGGCTGCTCCTCACCGCACCAGAGGAGCGCGGAAAAGGTTGGTATGACGTTACGGTCGATGAGATTTCAAATTTTCGCTGCCGTCATCCATACCCTGCCGTGCGTCGTCGGTTGCTGCTAAACAACGCTCGGCAGACTTTGCATTCGGTTGCATTGGTGTTCCTTCTTCAAAGCAAGCGTTTATGCGTTGGAAATGTACCGGTACTCTAGATGACGTTTTCGTGCGCCCTCCCATGGCGCAGGGCACTGCTGAGAAGCTTGAAGGTCGTAGCGATATTATTCGATGATTACGTCACCATTTAAAATGTTAGCCCGAAATGACCTCGCATACTTTATCTGGAAGTTTCATATATTCGACCCCTGTAAGTCGTCAAATCCTAACACCTCTGCAGCCTTTAAGAGGAAAGTACTATCACTGACAGAATTAACCAGGCTGCCGTGACCGCGTAAAAGAAAGTCTGGCGTCCGCAAGCGGCGTCACTGTGGTCGCCAGCCCTCGCGAGCTGCGAGAATAACCTGCTTGACAAGAACCTGCGCCGGCGCTATACTTATACGGGTGATAACAAGCCTCCTAACAAAATGAGAAATGGTCAAGGCAGCCTGATTATACATTTTGCGAAGACTGCACATGGGAAATACAAGTTTATAAGGAGCAGACCGAAGAATCCAAGAGCACGCTGAGACCCGGGTAAGTGACTACCCGGAAAATTCACGCACCATGAAATCATATAATTGAACGTTCTGGCAAGAGTTAACGAATCTAGCTGAGCTTTGATTCCAACGTATACAGCTGACATCTTTCTTTTCCGCGAGTCTTTTTGACAAAACAGTTCGTTCCGGGCTTGTAAAATTGCTGTTTTCGAAAATGCCGCGACAGTAGGTGCGTTCCCATGGGACTGCTCACAAGAGATCGTTACCTAGGAGCCCTCTAGTCGCAACATCTGCAGCCAACAGCGCACTGGTAGTTAATTGGACGAATTGCTTGGGGTTGGTAGAGGCATTATTAAGGTTATATATTTTGTCGTTTGTGAAGAAGACAGGTGGGAAGGTCAGGTGGGGTGGCGGAAAGATGACCCGGGAATCCTCGCGCTCCTTAATTCTGCTTCTCACCCATACCTAGGCCAGACAAAGTATGGCCGCACGACAAATTCAAACGAAAATCAAGTTCAGTAGGGTAGTAGGGTAGGGCTAGTAGGTAGTTGGTAATCAGGAAAACAGCACGCAAGCGGGCACACTAAGAAGAAACACAAGAACACGAGCGCTCGTGTTCGTGTGCTGCGTTTTAGTGGCCAGTCTTTTGGTGCGCTGTATTATATAATGGCATACAAAACAGCATTCAAGCAATACCAAAGTAGAAGCGAGGGTTGCAGAAGCTACACTGTAGAGCAAGCACCGCTTCAATACAATACCGCATCCACTAACGCGATGCAATACACGAATATAGAACAGTTACTAAAATGTAACGTCAGATTCAGCGAGAGCTGTTTGTGAAGGTGAATATAAAACGTTGAAAAGGGTCGAGAATTAGGCGAGTTGGTACGAACTAATACTGCTGTGGCACCACGAGGACAGGGACGGAGACGGAGTGACGACAACAGAAGTGCTCACTAGCAACTGACAAAATTTATGGAAAGCACAAAACATACAGAAAAAACCAACGGTTACGTGCACAGTCCAGAACATGGTTACAGAGGCGCCAGGCAATAACACGTGTTACAGCACCACGAACATTCCTGTTATCATAGTTTAATGCTCTTTCAAGATAATCAACCTCAGCATCAAGTAGCAGCCATGATGGCGAACTCACGCATTCCGATCGGCCGACTTCATTATATGGAAGGCCTACATAATCTCCTGGGAAGTCTTATCTCTATGTTTCCAGAGAACGCGCGTTTCTTTCAACAATGGGACACACTTGTAACTTCTGAAATGCTTGGTCAGGTGTGTCCCCGAACCTCCGTCAAGTGACCTGGCATGGTGCTGGAGGCGTACATTCAGACAGCGTCCCGTCTGCCCCGTGTAGTGTCGACCGCAGGTCAGGGAAATGGTACAGACTACACCGCAAGCGCAGTCCACAAACAGATTGGAGTGCTTCACACCACAAGCCTTTCTTCTCTCCCGCGGTGCGTCACACCTCTCAATGGCGGCACATATCTGCCCTACCTTATTCTTAGCCGAAAATACCAAGTCCACCTCATAACGGCGAGCCACCTTCTTAAGGCTGTGAGACACTCACTCCATGGATGTAAGGGATGGAGGCGAGCTTTTTCCTTCCCTGTGCGCTCTCTTTATGTGACCTAGTCTCCATTACAGTTTTTTTCTGTACCATAAGGATCCGTTGCGACACCGAACCCAGCAGAGAGGCTGGGAACCCCTCGTTTTTTAGTCTGGCCACCTGATCGGGGAACGCTTTGTCCATCCGATGGAAACAGGACTTTGTGAAAGCCGGATTCAAATCATTCAACGCAATGTCATTCTTAATCAACTTTGAATGACCGGAAGCAAAATTGAACAATGGTTTCTTTGACTTTGGTGAAAACGACCAGCACACATGGTTGCCCTCGAAAAACAAGGAAAGATCCGTAAACTGAATGCGTCCATTTTCGGGAGCTTCACACGTAAAATTCAGGCCACGTCCTCTTTCTTTGAACGCATTCAAAACATCGACCATTGTCCGGGTGGGGTGACGACATTTCAGAAAAACTATAAAATCGTCAACATAACGGAAAACTTTCGTTACCATTCCTTCCAAATCACGCTCAAGGCACCAGTCAACCGCACACAGAAAAATATCGTCATATTGTCGTCACTCCGTCTCCGTCCATGTCCTCGTGGTGCCACAGCAGTATGAACATAAAACGGTTGTCTTCTCTTGTAGAGAGCGCGTGACGTCACTGCATACTGACCTACAAGTGTACCTAGTGTTACGCAAAAAAAAAAAAACCTGACCTTGTACACATGGGAGCAGACGCCGCCTAGAAGCGAGATAAGGGAGCATTATTTTGGTTGAGAAAAGTCTCTGAATAAAACCTAAAAGGCAACAGACACACCCAGGTGTAATGGAATGATTTGCGTGCTGGTAATCGTAAGAGAAGAAATTCATTTTGAGCAGCGGGGTTCAGCGATTTGTTTCAAGGCATCTAAGAATGCAACATAAAATGTAACGAATCCCCAGGGCAAACGATAAATGTCTTGATTGCTTTGTTTTATTTTTCTCAGAAAAATTCTTAGGAAAAGCGCTCGAACTTTTGTTTTAGGCATTAGAAAACGCCGCAGTAATCCGTTGTGCCAGCGAGCCAACGGGAGCAATATTCTACTTTCCGTTAACGGGTGCTGTAGGTCTGCCCTGTGCATTGTAGGAAGCGTGATGTCGCAAGCAGACAGCCTGAGGTTGACAGCTGTCGCTGTATAATAATAGCGACAGGTGGATGGTGGTGTAAAACTTTTATGAATAAAACACCCATAGGTGAAGCGTCAGGGAGAAGGCAAGCCTACAACACCGATGCATGGCAAGGATAACCTTTTGCGAGGGCCCTTGCACTGCAGTGGATGTTATCCGGCTGATTGTAATGACTGTGCTGGACATATTTCAGTGTTTATGATGAACTACAGCAATGAAGGAAACATATAACGGTTGTCAAATGCGGCACCGAGACCTCTTCGCCATATTTTTAGAGCGTTAGCCCTAATACTCAAGGTCTCGTCAGTATGAAACACAAAGCCATTCAAGTGGGACCAGTGGGTGGTAGCACTGGCACACAGATTGTGGACCACCTAATTGGCGTAGAATGTTAGGAGTGGTATCAAACGATTCAGCGCGTTACGGAGCATAAGATGCTTAGTCGAATCAAGGCGTAGCGAAATTAGGGATTCGTACCGACGACCTTGGTTCTCCAAACCATGACTCCTTGAAACTTCAAACGTTCATTACCGCCAAACCAATTGACGTAAAACATTCGAAGTGATGCCAAACGATTTGTCTTCTTGCGCTGTATACGTTGGCGTCAAAGAAAGTAGATATCCGTATATAACGAAACATTTCTACCGGATATAGACCGTTTTCGGTGCGAGGAGGAAAATAGCCTCAAACCGGCGCGCGCGCGCCGCCGCTTCTCCTCCTCCTCCTCTCCGCCTGGTATGCGCGGGCGGCGAAGTACGCTTTGAGTGACGTTCGTTTCCTGCTGTCTTTCGCACGAGAAAACAGTTTTTACATGTTTTGACGCTAACTGTGCATATGAATCGTGAGCCGAGGTCGTCAGGATACTACTGCGCTGTTGTTGGATGCACCAACTACTATCGCAAGCGGAAAAAACTAGCCGCAGAGCCATGTGCACAGCATCAACAGCCGCAGGGTCAGTGCGGCTGTGACCTGTTCCATATGCATCGCTTTTCGTCAGATGAAGACGGGCGACGTCTTTGGCTAGCTAGCGTCAACAGAAAAGATTTTATTTTCTAACAAGTAAAATATTACGTGTGGCATCGGGACATGCGGCCACTTTTTTAAGTCGTCACTCCAGTCAGTGACAACACTTGGGTGCCTGTACAGCTTGTCACCTGCAGACAAGTATGAACGTCACAAAATCGGAGCAATGGAAGTAGATAGTTGAGATAAGCAGAAAAAAGACCTCTCCAAAATTTTTGTTGCATGCTAAATATGACAGCAAATGATATGCGATAATACAGCAGTGCCGAGTAAGCAACGTTGTTGAAGCAGTGTTGTTATCGCGAACAACCGGGCATTGGCAGACGCAAAAGAGCGTGCCCATTACACCAGCCGTCAAGGTACCAAACCCTGCAAAACTTGTGTGAAGACGCGTAGCGTGGACGACCGCAAACGCGCTTGCTCGCCAAAGCCCAATCGAGGTAGAGGTGGCGTGGCGAATTTCTACTGCTGCGTAGCAAATACCCATGCAACCTCTCATCTAACTTTGTTTAGAGCAACAGTTATTTAGGACCGCAACACTTATCTTTCGTCGATTAGTGAGTACGAGAACATCATCATCATCGACCATTGCCCGCGCTCGTGCGGTGGTCAAGCCCCCAAGCAAGCGACGGTGACATACGGTATGTCAACTAGCGTAGACAGTGCTTTCGTTCGGTGCCTGCGCGATCTGGCTTAGTAAACATTCTCGCACCTACCGCTAGATCTGTTCGTAGGCGAGCATTTATCTCAAACTGATAACCCGCTGAAACGCAGAGAGGGCATCAGGTATCGAGCGTCTGAATCTGGCATGACGCGTATCAAGCTGAAAAGTGCACAGTACCTGCCTGAAATTGTGAATTGTATTCGAGTCAGCTTTCAAGAAAGGAATTCATCCCCGTGAGTGGCCGAACAATAAAGTTCGCGTCTGCACACCAGGCGCAGTCAAGCAAAGTTAAGTGCGGCAGACGTAAACATTCATGAAGTGACTTTGCTAAGCTGGCTGGTAATTGTAGTCTATCGAACTCAATCAAACAACATAGAAGCAGCTTGGAGGCTGCCTGTGTCGCTTCTTCGACTGCCGTCGTAGCCAGCGGTGCGGCCGTTGCTGCGCACTAGAGCAAAAAAACAACTCGTATACAAATTTCGCTTACCTAGGTCAATCATCGAAACGACAATGGAAGTGCCGCCGGACCTATAATCCGATGAAGTTCCGGCCATCACTCAAACAAACGGCGGCAGTCTTGGTCGAAAAGCTTTTCCCTCACCCAAGCACTTTTCTAACCCACACACAGACACACACACAAAAATCAGAGCTCCGAAGCGTCAATTTGGTGCACCACCGTCCTGCACCACGGGCGTAGCACAAATGCGCGCGCATACCGGTGGCGTTAGGGACAAGAACAGAACATAGACGGCGCCACCTTGCTAAAATGGCAGCACCCTAGATGAAATGGCCTATAGATGGCTAATGATGCAACATTCGTTCGATATTACTAACACTCGATGTTCATACGTGTCTCAGCGTTTTGCTATTTTTTTTTTGTTTCTCAAGGCGCTTAATCAGTTCGACATCGACATCCTCCCCTCCCCCGGCACAACAAAGAAACAGGTAGCAGTGCATGCGATAGACAAAAGCTGGAAAGTTTAATACGATCACTATAGGGGCGGTGAAAACATATGCAGCCGGGGAGTGGATCAAAGACCCAGCGTGGCGGCGAACTCGGCTGCGGAGTTGCACTGCTGCAGGCGGGCCTGCCAGGACAGCACCTCCTCGAAGACTGCGCGCTCGGAGCGGGCGCGTGGCTCGGGAACCTCGGAGCGCAGCTTGTGTGCCACGCAGTCCAGCACCGCTCCGAGCCACATCACGTTGTCGTAGAAGCGCGGTGCACCGTAGCCGCTGCGTGGCGCGCCAAGCAGTGCAGCGTGTGAGCAACCGTGCTGTAACACTCTTACGAAGCATTCCAATCTCTCATTCGTTGTTTTGGCAGGGGCAGACCCTGTGTTTCAAACGTCGATTCAGAGCAACTTGTTCCGTAGTGTGCCAAGAAACCATGCCATACTCAGTTCGGAGCGCTTCGTGAGTTCTAGTCGTTGGTTTCACAACAGATATTTTACTTCTCAAGATTCAAAGCTACACTCCGAATCATTGATTGGGATTAAATTGGTTAAGGGCCAAATAAACACGCAGTAAATGTGTCACCCTGTGGACACCTGTGTGCGGCAAAGGATGAAGGAAGGGGGCGAAAGGGGCAAGAGGGAAAGAGGCATCGTAGTGGAGGGCCCCGGAATAGTTTAGACCACCTGGGGTTTTTTGATGCACTTGCAACACAGTGAACATGAGAACCTCCTGAATTTTTCTTCGATCAAAACGCGGCCGCCGCAGACGGCACAGATTCCGCGTCCTCACGCTCTACGCCCGAGTGTAACAACCACTGAGAGTCCACGGCGGATCGCAAAAAAGCGCGCAGCTGGGCTAAGGAAAGCGCACACTACAAGAAAGACAGCAGTTCGGTGCGCAAGAAAGCAAGACGGTGCTGCAAGATTTCGCCCTTTGGGTGCTACCTGGGCTACCACAACCGTTAGTCCTTCAAGCAGCAACCGTTCCTCCCTCAGACTAATTGCAAAAGGGGCCGTCACCTGCACATTCAATTTCCTTATAGAATAAAACCGTTCGTCAAAATCAATTAGTAGCGCAGTTGTCTCCCACTTTGAGATTGAATCCACTTGCAGCAAAACCACGCACCGGTGGCTTAGCGCTCAGAGCATCCGCGTCGCATGCGTATAGATTTTGGGTTAGATCCCCATTGTCGCTGGTACCCTCCAGTCAACGCTGCTCAAACTTTCCTGAGGGCCATCGGAGCGCTGACCACCAAAAAAGGTTCACCTAAAGCAGCTATACCAATTAGCTTCTCATTTTAGGGCTTCAGTTAAGTTTATCATCAATGAGCGACATGATCAGAAACCAATGGCGTTCAATAGACCACTCCCATAACCACGCGGCCAGACCATTACGGCCTGCGTATAGAGGTACTTACCTACAGTCTGAAGAAGGGCTGTCGGTTGCGTTGGCCCGAGACGCAGAGTCGTCGTCTTCTTTGCCCTCTGCAAAGAACACATTTGAAGTAGAGAAGGAAATTGGGGCCGGATGTACTGCGTAATCGAAAGTACTAACAATTCGGCGTTGCCACATATTCCTTTTTCCCCCTTTTTGTCACTGCAACGTGAAATTTCCATAGGACATTGACATCTATAAAGCGAAGCATTCTTAGAGCACCCTCACAGTTTTGAAGCGCGTATACAAAATAAACTGCCTCATGACTCCTCCATGACAATCTTGGGTATCTCTGTCATAGGTATCGCATTTAATGCGCAAGGCCGAAGATAACCGGCCGGAACGCCTCGTCCCTTTCCTTTGCTACGAGTGCGGAGAGAAGACCCGCGCCGTGACACAGTGATACCTTTCATCCAGAGAAACCCAAAGTGTCATGGCATCACTTTGTGCGTAAATATGCAGCCAACATTCTGAAATCTAGAGAACATACATTGCAGCCAGGTTTTGTGCATAGTGTGCTCCTGCTCTCAGCTCATGGCCTCTTTCTTTCCTTAATTTGGTAACACTGAATCTGCTGTCATGTTCTGGTGCTTCCAGCCGTGATCACGAATGGCTTTGCGATGACTACACGGCCTTATTAGCGTTATCAGGGGCGCCCGCATTCGCTCCGCTGGTGCGAGGTGCCGTAAACTAATTGTTCTTGGTACAGATTTCTGCCTACAGCCTGTAACCTTTTAAACACGTACGCGCTTTCACACATCCCCAGCTGATGTAGACGGGTTGCGAAAATTGGAAATCTTCTCCGCAACGCGGACAAAGTTCCTTTACAATGGCGGTGTTCACTTTAGCCATACTTTGGGGCACTAACTAGGCGCAGAGCTGCAGTCGCTTAGGCAGAGGAAAAATTTAGAGTACACTTCACTACATTATGTGTTGAGAAGGCAATAGCGTATTAAATCCCATTCGGCCTCCACCTCCGTCATTGCTGCTCGCCGCACGTGAGCCATTGCAGACGCCGGTACTCTATCTCCAGCGACAAACTTGTGTGGTCGCTCTCTCCAACTGCGGAGATTTTCCACTACGGGAGACACACGGCGTTGATTCTGGCACCGTTCCAACCTGATACGCGGAGCTCTCTAGGCAAGTCTGCACACAACTAAGCGCCACTGGCGACAGCCGCCGAGCACACCCAGCCATGTCACGTGACTAGCGCACCTACCAAACCTGCCAACTGCCAGCCCACCTGCAAACTCGGCCTGTAAAGTTGCCTCATGACGTCACACACCAGCGACCAATCAGCGCTCGGCCATGTCACCTGCCAGTATACCTGCCAACTATGCCATGTGACGTGGTCTACTGACGTCACACATCTCGTCTACCAATCAGCGCTCGACCATGTTTCGCGACGTCTCTGTGACGCGTCATGGTCTCGACCAATCAACGAATTTTATGACTAACCACGCAGTTTTTTTTTCCGTCATGCGGCTTCTAATTCTATTGCATTATTATGTTCGCGACAGCTGTGGATACACCTGCCCGTAATGCGTTGCCAGCACTGTATTCAATACGCATAACCACCGACTCACGGACCCTGATGCAGTGACAATATTCAGCGCTCATTACCACTGTCTACGCGATGCCCCGGGCTGACATTTAACTGCCGCCTTCAGTCACAAGTTCGTTCACGCCATGGATGCAGCCGAATCCAAAATGCTTAGCGCCTTTAGCGAAATTTTCACCTCGGCAGTGTGTGCGAGGCAACCTTGTTACCATAAGCTCTCGCGTGCAGGTGCCAGATAGATGCCATATCCCTGTTGAGTTTGTCATCGGTTACGGGCAGACTTCTCTTATAGGCCGAATAACTGGCCACTAGTGACTCTGAGCGCAGCGCCGATGGTGAACGTGAAATGTTATCTGTAAGCGCTGACCACAACCGCCCACAGTGGGTCACAGCGTGAGTTCCGTCACTGTAAAAGCTAAGGTGAAACTTTCCTAACCTTGTCATTGTTTTGAAACGAAAAATTCGGACTCCTCTTGCCTTCGCCTAATTTTTAACCATGACCTGCAAGTCGAACGTAAAATAATACTTAACTTCACAGTATATATAGAATCAAAATTATATGAGATGTCGTGTATTGCTATCAGCCAGCTTGCCTCCGTGGCGCAATCGGCTAGCGCGTTCGGCTGTTAACCGAAAGGTTGGAGGTTCGAGCCCTCCCGGGGGCGTGGTACTTTTTTTAACCGATATCTGTGTTTTTTTTTTAACTTGTAGCCGTACTAGCATGAAGTGCAGCAATTAAAGGCAGGAGGTAAAGTTGCGCTATGGAAAGAACCCGCCCCAGACCCTTTATCAATTTATTTTATTTTCATGCGATATTCAATTATAATGCAGTACTGAAATCTTTTTTTCGGTCTACGGCAGCAAAAGTGACCCTCGAGCTACAATGCAGCTGCGCTTCTTTAGAGTCGATACAACATAGACATTTAGCATGACGCGCAACGCCAACGATACTGCTTATAAGACGTTTTTAGCATACCGATGGCGTATTAGCGTAGACGCATGCCTGTTTACCGGGCGCCCGCTGCGCATGGGCACACCAAGTCTCTATTGTGTACCGCGCGCCGTCAGTAATCAGTACGCACGCGCTGATTGGTCCCACAGCCAGCCGACACCTGTGCCATCTAGCGCCCTCAGGACTGTCTGCGCGTGCGCAGTGGCGGCACGCAGTAGGGGTAGGGGTAGCGGTGGCAGTAGGCGCATGCTAAAGGTCTCTAATAAATGACAAACGAGCATAGCTTGAAGCTGGACAGCGAAGCTTGGGCAGCTACCAGGACTGAGTCGTTCATGCACGCTGAGCTTATTTGCAGTGTACGTGTGGCTGCCTAACCCAGGCTGCACACATCCAATCTAAAAGAATGGATGCTTTTCTCTGCGGAATCCCAGAAGGAAAGAGAAAAGAACGAATATCCGTGAGCCATTTCGAGCTCATCAAGTAGCTCTACCCATCTCCCCCTACCTCCTCCCGACACTCACATGCATATACCAATGCGCCGCCCCGTGAGAGGGACCACTGAAAGGTCCCCCCTGTAATCAATGCACTCCTGGTCTATATGACAAAAAAAAAAGTAAAAATGCGCCTGATCCCCTGCCTCTTTTCACTAGGCCGTGAGGTCAGGCTTTATAACACATAAGGCTATTGAGCGGACAAGGGCAGGGAAATCAGGGGCTCGTTACGATATACGCATGAAGGAGGCCAAAAGCCTAAGAAACCAGGGAAAGCATAGGGGAATGTTTCAACCACTTTTTAAGTGTGGAAACACTTCTAGCAGCATTCTCGGCGAAAGCCGTGGGGTGAGTAAAGCCTGGCGGGTCACGTGACTCAATCTGCGGCGGCTGTAAAATCAGCGGTGGAGAGATTTGGCAACGGCCGTGAAGGTTGGAAATGTGATTATGGTACACCATGACATGGTTCATGCCCAAATATGGCATGGACCACACAAAATTTGACCTTGAAGTGACCTTGTTCGAATTTGACTGCCGGAGAATCCGCGTGTGACCGGGTGGAAGACAGGCTTGACCTAGCCTGCAGATGGGATTAGTCCACCTCCAAAAATTTGAATAGTGAGTTGACCCACGTTCATAACTGACCTAGGACATCCCCAATTGAGCTTGTCCCACCCGCAAAACTTGAGTGGCCCACCAATCGTTTGCACAATATTTCGTGTTTAGCAATGCTAACTCGCCAGCCATTTTTTATTGATGTTATCTGCCTCCAGTATTGATTCACTGCTTGCTTCCTAGACTGACAGGCCTACCCGAATGACCACAGGGTTGGCTGCTAGACTGCCTGGCTTTTGATTAATTGACTAATACTGATTGATTGATTGATTGATTGATTGATTGATTGATTGATTGATTGATTGATTGATTGATTGATTGATTGGCTGACTGACTGATCGATTCCGCTTGTGCATTAATGACATTTGCACCTGCACATATGAGGAACCTGGAGTATATGTAATTGCACCCGCTCGTCCCTAAAGGCACGGGAGAGACTGGGGAGGACCCGTACCTGCCTCGAAGGCGAACGACATGGCCCCAGCCAGGTGCGCCTTCAGGCCGGCGCAGTCCACGCGCAGCGGTGCCCTGCCCGGCAGGCGGTACTCGAGACTCGCCGCGTCGGTCACGGCCACCAGCAGCTTGTCGCAGTCCACGCCCGTGTGGCGGAAGCCTAGGGCTCGCTCGGCTACGGCCACGCTGCACGAGGCCTGCAGAAACAGGCTGCGGCCCTGCACCGCGCTGCGGAGCTGCACACGGCAGCCAAGAAACTCGTTAGCAGGCAGCAGGTAGACGCTGATGCGCATCCACTTTTCGCTACTCCTGTTTATAATTCACCCGTTGCGGTGCATCAATCGCTTCGCTATTCGGTTGAGAAGGCCAAGATCTCCAGATAGAATCCCGGCCACGGCGGCAGCATTCCAAAGCTTCCGAAATGGAGAATGTCAATGCCCGGCTCAATATCAGTGCATGCTAAAGAGCCTCAAGTCCGGCACGTAGCCAGGATTTTTTTTTTTTTTCGGGAGGGGCCTAAGATAATTTCTTGCTGCTGGAAGGAAGGGGGGAGGGGGGTGCTGACAGCTGGCTGAGCACTGCCAAGAAAACAGGAGAGGGCGGGGAGTTAAACTTGATTTTAGGAGCAGGGGGACGGGTCCCCTCGGTGTCCCCTCCTGGACACGTGCCTGCCTAAAGTTATCAAAATTTACCCGGAATCGCCCCTAGTAGGGCTTTTTTCATGGCCAATGTGTAGCTTCCGCACGCAAAACCCCGCATCCCGTGCAGTATAGCTTTTATTTGCGCACCATCGTTGGTACAATATGTTTAAGTATCTGTCTCGCTTTCGCACCATTGGTAGTTAGCTCACCCTACATGAGTTTAGGCACTCTCGCAGCCATAGGTACAACAACGCAGTCAAGCCAGTCAACTCGGCAATGAGAAACAACAAAGGCAAACACGCTGAAGTTCTGGCGGCTGTCTATCTATCACATTTAGCTAACATGATCAGTACTACAGCACCAATGCGGTCGTTGCAGCCATCTTAAAAAACACTGCTTAAACTGGCGGCCGGCCATACGCGCATCAATACTAAATATGGACTGCGATACCTTGCCGTGGGTTGACGCTACCTGCCGATCAAAAAAGAAACAATAAGAAGTTTCCTGCCATCGCAACAAAATTTGTCTAGTATTTTGGGAAACGAACTTGTAGTGAGAGCAGAAATTTTTCTCGTGACAGTTTTCTGTAGTATTGCGCTTTCTCTTGTCGTAGCGAAGGAAATACAGTAATATTCTACAGCAAAATAGTGCAGTACTACAGAAAAATACTGAAATTCTACAGAAAAATTGGCTGTTACGACAGGACGACAACACACTGCCCTATTTGAGGCATGATTCTTGTACCTTTTTTTCGACTGTGCTGCCTCACAAAAAGCTTGAAAATATGCGATTTCCGAATCAGTGCCAGCTGCATTCCATTGAGAGAGATAGAGCTGCGTTCTCTTGCATCCCAGGCTATTTTAAACATATTAATGGATTATTATGTGCTAAGTGATCACCGTAGGCTATTGGCCACGTAGCATACCAGATGAGTTTCTACCCACCGGATACTTCTAAAGGGCATCAGAACCGAACGCCTCGTGGATTGAAACTTTCGAATATCGTGCATGTTTCCGCGTACTCCTGAAGTGTGCAGATATTCAAGCAATAGGGGCAAGTTCTGTACGGTGACTGTCCAGAACTGCTGTTGAGTGATTTGGCTCCTAGGAAAGTACGCATAGTTACAAAGGACGCCCCCAGAGCATCGCACTCACCGTGATACGAGTGAGGGGCTTCCCGGCGTAGTGCTGCTCGAACACAATGAAGTGCCGAGTTAAGCAGCACTGATTCGTACCTGGAAGGGAATAAAAGAACAGGCGTAGAGAACATTGCAATTGCTTGAATTCTAGACGCCGCAATAGTGAGTGCTTGATTAGAAACTATCAATAAAAATTCGAACGGACCAAACGAAACTAAAAACAAATGTTGTCATTCCTGTCTGCTACAGGTCTTTCTCACTGTGGCTGGCTGGTTATTCATAGCAGCATTAGTGGCAAAAACGTTCTTGCCAATAGTTGCTGTTGCCACTTCAATGCTCAGTTACAAAAATTTTTCTAACGAGAGGCGTCGAAAACTAAGCGTAAAGGATGCATAAACGCAATACACTGGTGCCGACCTACCAAGTAATTTATTCTCAGGCCCAAGTGTTATGTAGGATAAAACTTAAAAAGAAATAACAATTGGTTGCAATGGGTCACGGTACGTGGCATCCGGTATTACTCCGCCGACCAACCTCTACAGCAAATGAAGTCAGTTTTTTTTTTTATATTTGACTTATATGTGTCAAGCCGCTTGCATCAAAATTTTTGACCTTGTAATTTCTTCTGCGGGTTTGCTCCTTGTGTAAGTAATAAGAATAGCTTTAACAGCGGACTACCTTTGGTCACGGAGGAATTCTGCGTGTCTCTCACTGCAGATTCGAGTTGTATCGGACTA
Organism: Amblyomma mixtum; assembly: GCF_055824585.1. NCBI lineage: Eukaryota > Metazoa > Arthropoda > Arachnida > Ixodida > Ixodidae > Amblyomma > Amblyomma mixtum. The sequence goes on along the minus strand of NC_143017.1, from coordinate 155,069,187 downwards.
TAAGAGTAAACACTCAGGTTGCCTTCTACAGTACAGATTCTACACCACGGTGCATATTTGGTGCGAGAAAACTCATTAATCTTTACTGGCATTTGTAACTCATCCAGGAGCCCGCCTGCACTGACCAGATGATGGTTTATGGTTTACGGGGTTTTAACGTCCCAGATCGACACAGGCTATGAGGAACGCCGTAGTGAAAGACTTAGGAAATTTCGACGACCTGGGGCTCTTTAACGTGCACTGACATCGCACAGTACACGGGCCTCTATAATTTCACCTTCAACGAAATTCGAGCGCCGCGGCCGGGATCTAACCCGTCAGCAGCCGAGCGCCATAACCACCGAGCCACAGCGGCGGCCTGACCAGACGATGTCGGTAGCACAAAACACACACTTTTCGGCACGTCTTCGTCTTGCTCTTGACTTTCTCTACAGCCAAGCTGCCGGGAAAGATCGAGCTAATGCAAGATAATGCTAGCTAAAAGAGGAAATGCGACTGGCATGCTAAGCGAGAAGCCATGCTCGCGAGATAGACGGCGTGGATGACACGAGTGAGAGGCGTACCCTTCCATCGGCGGAAGGCCGCGAGCAAATCGGAGGCTTCTGGGCTGCCCGCATCGGCCATCTCGGAGGCAAGGCTCTTGGCCAGGGACTCCCTGGATCCGAGGCCACAGTCGCTGCGCAGCAACCACTCCGGGAACTGGTCGAACACGCACGCGATCCTGCACGAGCAAGCACAAGCGCTGCAGCATGGCACGGCAGGATACAGAAGGCGGTCAGAGGTTGGTGGAGGAGAGCGGAGAAGCAGATTAGAAAAAGAGCCTGAGCGAGAGCGCTACTTAACGTGGACATTGATAGCAGCCATTGGCTGAGGCTGACACTAACCGGGAACAGATTGTGTTCGGGCTAGTAGCCTGACCAGTAGAAGAACTTGAAAGCGTGAGTTCCACAGTGACGATTAAATACAGGTTAGGAAGAGACAATAAGGATGAGCAACATGGTTAGGACCACACTACCAACGCGAAAGTTTAATGGCAACTTGAAAAAAAAGGAAGGAGCAGCATATACATAATCAAGGGTAGACACTGACAGAAAAAATCACATTGATTGCAGTGTGATAGCTGATTACAGTACTAGATGAGATTGCCATCGGTTGCCTCGTGTCTATGCGGAGACCGGCAGCCACACACAGCACATTTTTAAACAGTCCAGTTTTTGTTTTGCTATTTGTGCCGATCCTCAATGTCACAACTCTTGCGGATGCTGCATGTATTGGAGCGCGTGCAGCGGTGGTGGCTCAGGTCGAGCCAGTTGGCAGACCCATGCAATTTCCTTTTCATCCTCCTTTCAGTCACAACAACTACCGCAACAAAACAGTCCACGAAACTAGTCTCTTGCCGGACACCCCCTTGCCACTGCACTGGCTGCTGGTCCGATGGTTCCTATACTTATCAAAAGCCTTGAAAGCGAGCCAGTCAAAGCATGATGCTAGGGTAGCCAGAGCCTAGGAAAAGCAGTAAAAGAAATAGTTGCAAGCTTTTTCTTGGCACTTGCTAATACTGGGGATAAGCAACGAGGCGCAACTAGAAAACGAGGAAGGCTCTCTAACCGTTCGACCTCGATGAAGTTGGCGGTCCTGTAGCGGGTCCCGTGCCTCAGCGAGTTCAGCTGGCTGAAAAATAAAGAAGTTATGTCAAGAGTTTGGGGTGAAGATTATCCGGTCAGCCATATCAGTAGCGGAGGCCCAGCTTTGCAAGAATTCAGCACTCGCTGCAAGAAATAACCAATAACGATTTCGATAAGCAGCGCTGTCAGTGTAGAGCGCTAAGGCATGATAAGACAACAAGCAATTGCTCAAGCGCATATTTGCTTTTAACGGCAGTTTGATTCTTTCGGCTCAGCGCGATATATTGAACACTCAGAGGCTCTTCCCGCTGAATTCAGCCATTATTCTCAATCGACGCACAATGGAAGTTTCAAAAAAAGAATAATCCCTAGTGCACCTCCTTGGATTACACTCGAACAGAATTCCGCCGGATAACTTGAGTTACCTGTGATGCAAACTATATGACTATCCAAACCAGAGTGTACTGTACACTTTCTTCCTTCCCGAAGCTGCTAGTTCATTTAATGCCTTATAGGACCAATATGAACTGCCCACTAACAACCAAGCTTCTGTCTAAACTAGCGAACATAAAGGTTTGCAGCGGTTGAGCAACTTGGGCACTCAATCAGGCAGAGCACGAGTATGGTGCGAGAGCACGGAGCATTCAGATATGAGCGCGTAGTGAAATCCTGAACATGTGCGCGGACTAACCAGCCAAGCGCAGCAATTAAACGTACGATGTGTGTACCAAACAATCGTTTGAATCCGCTATGTGCTCCCCAAGTCTAGTGCCCTCAGGAATAATGTGACTCAGTGGAATCACTTTGTCACTTTCCCATAAGTGCGAAGATTTAATACAGACAAGCATGCAAGGAGGGCGCGAGAAAACAACCGGGGAAGAAAAAAATTCCACAAAACGGCATCTGTCATTGCACTTCTAAAGCTCCATTTATATGCATACATGGTGTACAGAACTTCAGGGAATGAGTTGATGCTAAACTCATTTTTACGCACTCATCAGGAATAATTCTGGCGGATTTCAAAACTTCCACATGTCATAAATGCGTTTTTTAAGGTGCAGTAGTATCCGTAGAAATGTGTTCAAATATTTCAATATACGAAGTAAAATGCCGCCGGGCTCAAAGCAAGGGCCACTCTGATATGCCTTGAGCAACCAGGTTATTTTCTTCAAAGAGCTTTAGTTATATCCTGCACTGCACAGTTTCTGCTTTTAGAATGTAGGCTGGATATTTGAGGTTAAGTTAACTGCCCGCTCACAAGCAACCCTCGATGGCGGCGGCGATGGCGTCCACTTGGTGCTCGGAGAACTCCCCGATGATGGGCATGATCTTGAGCACGGTCCTCCTCACCAGGGAGGCCACTTGAAAGACCTCGCTGTGGCGACCGTGGGCGAGCCACTTGGAACGCTCCTGGCTCCTGCGTTGCCGGGCAGGGGATCGGTTTTGCATACATTCCTCCCACACGAAACTGAACAATGTGTAACCATAAAAACCGGAATGATGGCGGTCACAACAAGAATAATTAAGTGCCAGCCTTTTAGTAGCTATCTTTTAGCTCTCAAGCAAGCCAAAAATAAAGACGAAAGGGTTCCTTTACGGCAGGACTGAAACGATAGTATTCTTTTACTTTTCGTTGGCCCGGGTTGCGTTGTTGCACGCTTTTGTTATGGCGCATGTCTTTGTTAGAGTGCTTCGTAAGGATTAATGACATCCCAAAATTTCACTTGGGCTATAAAGGACGGGACAGTGGAATGCTCTGGAGTAACCTCGACCACCTCGGGGATCATTAAAGCGGTCTGACATCGCATCGAATGCGGGCGTTCAATGTACCTCGGTTGTTGCAGCCGAATGTCAAAGCCCCCTCAGACACCACGACGGACCGTACGCTTTGGCAGTTAGGTGGGTGGATGAGATCAAGAAGTTTGCGGGGATATGGTGGCCGCAGCTGGCGAAGGACAGGGTTAATTGGAGAGACATGGGAGAGGCCTTAGCGCTGCAGTGGGCGTAGTCAGGCTGATGATGATGATGAAAGTTGACACAGCAAAAGGGAAGGGATCCTGAACAATCGGGCGTTAATTATGTCCTAGATGAGATCAAGAAGAGGAAATGGGCTTGGGCGGGGCATGTGATATGACGGCAAGATAACCGATAGTCCTTTAAGGTAACGAAGCGGATTTCCAAAGAAGGCATACGTAGAACGGGGTGTCAGGAGACAGGTCGACGGATCAGATCATGAACTTGCGGGGATGAGATGGCTGCCAATGGACTGGGTTAATTGGAGGTTAGTGGGAGGGGCTTTTGTCTTGCAGGGGAGTTAGGTTTATGATGTCATCGGTGACTGAAATGTTTCCATCGGTATGGCTGCGCGCGCTCTTGGGACTCGATGCTTTGGTTTAACGAGCGCAGAAAGCCAAAACTCCGCAGCGGTGCACCACAAGGAGAATCACATCTTTTAAAATTTAGAAACTGATATTATTATCACCAATTTTGAGCTGCAAATTGCTCATTATGAAAATTAGGCGCCCACGCGCCAAAATATAGTTAAAAAACAACTGTTAACCCTTGTTGAAGCTTCTCACCCGATTGCCTGCATCCGCCATTGTTTCCATAGGTATCTTGAATGCACCACCGTGCACATCAATCAAAATTTTAAACACAACTGAAAGTATTCATTGAAACATTCGGTACGTCTATAGGTGCCACATTATATCGCCAGCAGCGACCTTTTAGTTTCAGTTCTCCGGTTACCTGCCACGGGAGGCTTACTGAAAGCAACCAAAACTCCCCACAACGTTCGAATTTTACCAACTACTTCCACACAATACATTTCAAATGCAGCTCACCCGTTGGGCAGGAAGGCGAGGAAGGTGAGCGGGGCGCACTGGTTGCACAGGCCCAGCAGCCGACCCGGGAACACCTCGATGGGCTGCCAGCACGGAAAATGCGAATTACATAAGTGAAAAAAGTAAAAAAAAAAACAATTCCACGTTTCTTCCAGCTTGTACCGACGGTTTTCAGAAAAAAAAAGCCATGGCTGCACAGTTTTCATATAGTGAACGTTAGTGTCGTGATAGACGGTAAAACTGGGATGAAAAGTAGACGATGAAAACAGTTTGTCATGCTACAGTGTCGCTGAACAAAATAGGATTCCGTATGTCTCACAGAAGTGGCTGGAAAGACAGCGAACAACAATGAACTTTGATCGAAAAAAACATTTTTGAAGGTTCTTGTGCAACTCATCATTAAAAAAAGGCTTTAATAGAACTGCACAGGCGCCACCCTTACGCACAGGTGTCGCCGCTATGCAGCTGGGCATGGCGATAGTGGGGAGGCATATCGAATACAAATACGTGGTATAATGTACACGCAATTTTCTGTTTCTAGCAAAGCAATACCGCTCGAAGCTCCGTATTATGACCTCTACAAAATGACGCACTTTCATAGTATAAATATCACCTTATTCAGTCAGAACTCCTCATGAACCTGCGGTTGAGCGCACTAAGCCAGCAGCGAGTACTACGCTTACACGGGCTCGAGTCTGGTAATTTATTGATTCTTCCCTTCCTCGTATGTCCCGCTACAACACCATCCGTGCAGTGAGAGGCATACGTTCGATGCCCTTTGAATGCATTGCTTAAACATTGTTGCACTTACCCGCTTGACAGCTTGTTTGGTCTCGGTGACGAAAAGGTCCGGGTCTGGAAAGACAATGACAAAAAGAGAGCAATGGATAACTTTTAACCCACCTAGAAACTCTACTGCCCAACCGCATATTTCCTTCGTTACGGTCACGCCAGGCTCTTTGGCACAACAACGCATGGTATGAGCTGCTCTGTTAAAAGGCTACACAGAACCGCACAACCACTTCAGATTTAGATCCCCCAGAAATATACTCCTCTTGCTTGTGTAAACTGAATGATGAAGACAGTTGAGGACTTGAATACTGCACATCTTCAACGTGCGGCAAATAATGCTACGAAAGTGAATGACCGCGTGAAGCCACGTTCTCAGCACTACTAGTTATACGAGAGTTAACGCTCCAAGCAGGCCAAGTCATTCAGGGCGTTGGGCAGCGCCAAAAAACAAGTGGAAAGAGACGCCGCGTCTCGCTGGGTACACTTTAAGCTAACAGAATTATGCTAGGGCTGTTCCTTGCACGTCTCGTTCACTGTGATAATAATAAAAAAAACGGCCCCGTTTGAAACAGCTCGAATCTCTGCGCCTACGAAGGCCTCGCTGCTTTTTTTCAGTGAGCAGCGATATCACGAAAAAGCCGACCGCAACGACACCATCCATTTCGCGAAAGGCAATAACGACAAACTTTTATAGGGACCTAGTGCATGTGACTGAGCGCCTTCGCTATGACTAGCATTGTTTAAAATCAGCATGTTCGATGACGCACTAAGAAAACCGTGGCAAGTAATGACAGATAGAACTTCACCGAAGGTCGCGTTTTGCGAAGATTTTAGGGTTGTGCGAACAGCACTTTCTCAGACCCGAATGAAATAAAAACAGCGCAGCTTTTCTACTAAATTAATACGAATATGCCCTTTTCAATGCCTATCACGCGGAAGAAGCAGCCATTAAGTTTTGCCTATACTATTAATAACCATCCCCTGTCTACCGTGGACAGCTACAAGTACTTGGGATTAACGATTAGCTCTGACCTACGGTGGAACAAACACATTTCTAATATTAAAAATAAAGCTATGAAAAAACTTGGCTTTTTAAGAAGATCTCTCCGGTACTCCACGCCGGAAATTAGGTTACTAGCTTACAAAACTTTTATCCGACCTGTTTTAGAATACGCCTCTGTTGTGTGGGACCCTTATACAAAAGAAAACATTAAAACACTCGAAAGTATTCAAAGAAAGTCAGTGCGATTTATTTGTAAGTCATACAGCTGGCAGACGTCCCCTACCATGCTACTTGAGAAAGCAAATTTGGAGTCTTTGCAGCTCAGGAGATACCGCGAGAGGCTTAAATATATGTTCATGATTGTTCACAACAAATTAGGAATTAACAGCAGCAAGTACATTGAGCTCGTCCCGGGTCGTTCGACACGATCCTACCATTCTTTAAAAGTGAAGGAATACTCATGCCACACTGAAACATACAAGAATTCTTTCTTCCCCCGTACTGTGCGGGAATGGAATGTCCTCAAAGCGAATATTGTAGAGGCTTCTACTGTGGAGTCGTTTACGGCGTCGCTTAGGAATTTGTAACAATTTTGCAGCATTCAACATTTCCTTTTTTTCTTTCCCCCAGTGCTCATTTTGACGCGAGATTCGTCTAATATTGTGTAATGTTGTTTCTTTTCGTCGTTCATTTTTTTCGGTATTGTGTGCTGAGTTGCGTGTGCCTCAAGGAGGTTTTTCTTTTTGTCAAAGTGTATTTTACACCCACTCCTGCTTAAGGCTTTGCAATAAAGCCAGCAGTCTTCTGTAAATAAATAATAATAAATATTGTAGCGAGGGAATCCAATCGGATACGAATCGAATATATTGACAAATATGTTCGCTCTTTTGCGCGAATATTCGAAAAAGACGAATTATCGATCGAAACATCGAAACGTTAGCGGCATCGCTGGGCTGCGGCGTCATAACTGATTCAGTTAAAGCAGTAGGCGTCAAAAGATGTGTCACTTATCTCACTAGGAGATACGCAAAACGAAGGCAATATAATAACTCTATGGTCGTTAGGTCCTACGTATAAGAAGATTACCTTCTGCTACTGACAGCAAATAAAGTATAGCCACATATTTCAGTAGATGAGAGTGGTGAGAAGCACGTATGAGCCATTGCCTCCTAGGTAGGGCATGAATGCTCGGCTTCCTAAGCCTGACTCAGTCATGTTGAGTCGCCTGATCTTAGAGGCCATGTACAAGTTATGGATGATGCAACATGAATGGGCCACGTCGTTACACTGAACCTTACATCCGGCGCAGGCCAATCGCGGCAGCATGCCGTGCAGAGTAGGAATGGGCTATGCTATTGAAACTGAAACTTCATGGCAATGATGCGGAGAGTATTCGAAAACTTGAAAACATATTTGATTCATTATGAATAACTTTGAACATGCTGCATTTGATTCGTTCGACGAACAAAAAAGGAGATTATTAGATTCGCTTTTCGAAAACTTTCACTATTCACACACCACTAAAACAATTCTCTTCAAGATCCATTATTCCGCCTTTATTTCATTCATAGCTGCGGCTTGTGACGTAGTTGTGACTTGTGACAACTCAACAAGCAATGCAGGTTGCCGATTTCGGCATCGAGAGCGGGGTTGCCTATTGCCAAGAGCACGAATGAATGATTCGTGGAGAGATTGCTTACAGAATACGGTCCGAAACGTTTCACATCCTCTGCCTGAGAGAAAACTTCCCCTTGGTTAACCGTGCCGTTTTACTACAAATTTAAAGTAAATCAAGCCACAAGGAGCAAAGCATTCAGAATGCTTCTGCACTTCGTACAGGCATCGCCCTTACAAAAACATTTTTAGGCAGTTTATAGACTGCCCAGAGACTTATGTCTATAAAGTCTAAAGGCTCTCATAAATATTAGGGAACAGTCTATAGGAAATACGAGTGCTATAGACAATCTATAGACTATCTATAGATTTATTCCCGTGCTCTTTTAGTACACTTTTTTTATAGACAGTCTGTAAACTATGAATAGGCAAAAAGAAATATCTATAGGAAGGCAATAGAGTCTACAAGAAGTCCATAGACTTTCTATAGACCATTTCTATAAGGGCGCTTATAAACACTAAAAATGCGCGCACTCGTACCGTCCGGAAGCGACCAGCCAGTTGACCACGGTCCTTCGCTGACCTCAGACGGAGTGCCAAGCACCGAATGAAGTCTACGTTCATTGAGTTCCTTCCGGGGGGTCTCAGTATCCACTTCGTCATCGGACAAGGCAGCAGCCACCTGCTCGGCCTCATCGTCGCTATCACCGCCGTGCTTCTCCAGGGTCCCAGAGTCCTCTGCTGCCAGGAGCGGTTGACGGTCGAGCAGCGGGTACGACTCGCTGAACCGCCTCCAAGACTCGTCTTCCGCCCAGCTCGATCGCCGCCGGTCGCCGTACACGGTCACTAGCGTGAACACGAGTATCAAGCCCGCCAGCACCAACGAGAACACGACGTAGATGAGAAGCTGGAATTATGTCGTGCGATATGACGTGAGAAAACAGCACTGGCGAACATGTGAATGTGGTAAAGTCGGCTGTGCCCCTTGTAAAAAACAAGGGCGAGTGTCCCACACTACAACACCAAGGAGAATTTAAGTAGACTTCTAGTATGTCCGGACTTTCGTATATGCGAGGCGGGCGCTAGTTCTTTCAGGTGCGATGACTTATTGACGCGGTATGTGTTATTTTTAGCATGGAAGTGGCTATATTAAGGCGGAATCCTTTAATGCCTCATCGTTGTCGGCAGAAGGTTGTCAGCAGAAGCTTGTCAGCAGAGGTATCACGCTTTTGACGGGTGCCTACCGAGATATGTGAGACAAATACTGCGTAATTTCCTTTCCTCAAATGCAATTTTAAGGCGGAAGTCTTTAATGCCTCCTCGTCGTATGCAGGAGTTGTCGACAGAAATTTCACGCTTTTCAATTGGTCGAAATGGCCGTAACGTCAGAGTGCGCGAATTTCAAACGGGCCAATTGTACTTTGGCTAGTAACCATGCAACCAATTAAAGGGATAGTATAGTGATGCTCCAAGTAAGTGCGACTGAGGTTAGTTAATTGCTTAATTGACCAAGTAGCCTAATTAACCTTTCTAGTCAGACCAGATAAATAAATGAAACCGAGTAGGAAATTGATCGAGTTGGGGAATCGAACCAAGGCCTCCGGAGCGCGAGACGTAAATGTAAATTGGTTTTTGAGGAAAGGAAATGGCGCAGTAACTGTCTCACATATCTACGCGGACACCTGAACCGCGCCGTAAGGGAAGGGAGGAAGGTGGGAGTGAAAGAAGAAAGAGAGAAAGAGGTGCCGCAGTGGAGGTCTCCGGAATAATTTCGACCACCTGGGGATCTTTAACGTGCACTGACATCGCACAGCACACGGGCGCCTCTTGCGTTTTGCCTCCATCGAAACGCGGCCGCCGCGGTCGGGTTCGAACCCGGGTATTCCGGCTCGGTAGACGGGCGCCATAACCACTGAGCCACCGCGGCGGGTGCGCGAGACGAGCACGCTGAGTGGTAGCGTGCGCGAGACGAGCACGCTACCACTCCGCCATGCCAGCTCGATGGTTTAGAATGAACAAAGGCGCGTCTAGTAAATACGATGTCTTCGTTTACTCCCATCTTCCTCCCTTCCCGTTACGCCGAGGTTCAGGTGTACACCGAGATATGCGAGACAGATACATTTCCTTTCCTCAAAAACCAATTTACGGACGAGCAAGGCGTAGAGCCGAACGGGCGATGGCGTTCTGTGGACTCCATGGCAGCGTTGCAAGACGCTGTCGCGTTCCACTCTTAGAGGCGAAGCTTAACATTTTAACCACACATCAGTGACACAAGCAGCACCACCGCGCTTAAGGCTTCCGACTCGCCGCACTTCAGGTCAACAAAGCGCCCCCCTGAATTTTTCATTTTCTTCATTACGGCCCCTCTTTCTCCTTTCACTCCCACTTCCTCCCTTCCTGTGCGGTGCGGTTCAGGTGTCCACCGAGATGACAGAGAATTACTGCGCCATTTCTTTTCCTCAAAAAGTGCTGCGTTCAAAGGGCAAGGCATCGCGCCAAACGGGTGGTGGTGGTCCGTGGAATCCCTGGCAGCGCTACAACACGCTGTCGCGTTCCACTCCTAAAGGCGAAGCTTAAGCGTCATTAATTAGTAGTTAATTAGTATTAGTCATTAATTAGTGATTATCCACTAATTAGTAATTTGTCATTACTTAGTAATTATTGCCGGCAGCCGGCAGAATCTCCCGAAAAGCAGAATGCGGACAGTGTCATCTTATTGGTTCCCTGTAGTCACATGACGTGCACAGCAACCCCCCCCCCCCCTCCCCTTTGAGAAGGAATAATTCTGATTAAGTTTCTATAAATGGAAAACGAAAACGGAACAAATCAACATTAGTCTCGCTGAGAGTGTGTCGCCAATAGACAGCATTCTGAGATTTTTTGGGTTAGTTTTGATCGCCGGCTGCCGGCAGGTTTTGTGCAGGGTAGTCTGTGCCGGCAAACCAGGTGGAAAAAGATAGTGTCCGCAGTGTCGTATCATTGGCTGTATGCTGTAATGTGACCGAGATCAGCCAATAGGGTGAAACTGCCGACGAAGTTCCCTGCGGCCTATTTTGCCGGCTGCCGGCACAGTAGTCTCGTCCTTTTCTTATTGCATATTCAGCTATCAAGCCATCGAATTTGTTGCGAATCGTGAACTGTCCCGCGTCGGCCATAATCATTATCATCGTGTCTAAACTAACAAATGCGAGCTGCTGCAAGACGTTCACAACATCGTACATCCAGTAACGGGGACCTCTAGCGCAGACCAAGAAGGGCTCGTACCTGGTGCGCGTGAATGAATTGCCGCACAAATCCCGGAGCGTCCCTCTTGGCTGCTCGTCCCGCTGCTCGAACAGCGACGCCGTCCGCGGAAAGGCTGCCTCCGCGAAGGACGGCCCTACTGCTTTTGGCCTGCCGAAGTCCTGTCAGCGGGATCATACGGCCGCTGGCGTTGCCGCCTACGAACGCGTGGAGATCGTGATCCGGTTTAGGTCTCTGGTGCTCCGGTGACCGGTAGCTGACGTTCCCTTCGAAATCTGAGGGCTGTGTCATGGCCTCCGGTGGAGCCAGGCCCGCTTGCCGAGGAAGCAGCCTGGCGGCACTGCTGAGGTGGCTCGCGTTCGCCAGCAGGAAAAGCACAGCGAATGCTGCTGCGGCAGAGCCCATCTTGCCCAGGAATGCAACGGGCCGAAAAGGGAACAACTTTTTAAGAATGACTGGATGTAGGTTAGCCGAGCCTGAACGAAATGGAACGTCCCGAAGCAGCTGCGACGCTCGTGGCAAGAGCAGCGCGTGGGGAGTAGCGCGTGGTTGCTTTGACGTCTTTATCTTCCTCTACTGCCTCCCAAACTGTGTAGCAGTATAGTGGCAGTATATTCTAGGCACTATAGTAGCAGTTATAACTGTGGAAGCTCAGGCGAATTTAAAGGGGGGGAGTGCGGACATGGAAGGGAGGCTGACCTCCCTCAGCTAGAAATTTATGATTAAAACATCAAAAACTCATTGATTTTCATTTCGTTTCATTTCATTTATTTGGGTCCATTTGCAAGAGGAAGGAAGGGGCCAAGGCCAAAGCCGCTATTTCGCAGTTTGAGTGGACCCTGGCCCCCTTTCTATGCTCGTGAACCGATGGAATAGACCCCCTTGCGAAAAAAAAACACAAAACAACAGGGTTCAAGGGTTCTAGGGTAGTTTAAACGATATTTGTTTTCAAAAGAGAGATGAACTGCGATGGTATCAATGCTTGCATGTAAATTCCGGCGTCTGGTTTGGTTCGATCGTTTTTTTTGATAAAAATGACATTTTTTTATATTTCGGGAATCCCCAGACATTCAAAAATATTTTGCAGCAAGAATCATGTTCGTATCTTATTTTGTTCAAAAGTTATAGCCAACTTTCGAACAGGTGGTGAACAGTTCTGAAACCGAAACTGATGTGGTTTGGTAACAGAGAATGATAACTCAGCGATAATCAGTGGCGTATATTGAAAATTTTCTGTTTGTTTTAGTCTGATATGTAAAAGATTATTCAAAGGCAATTTGTAAGGCTTCCTTTTTTTTTAAAGTATTGCTTTACATTTCCGCAAGGGGGATGCAAGACGCTACAAGCGTATCAGTTGTTTACTTTGCGCGCACTTCACGCTATCGCTTTGAATGCTACCGGATTCGTCCTTCAATGATGGCAGCAGAAGTACAGCAGATATTTTGAGGGCAGCAGGTATCGAATCTGGCCACCACACTCTCGTAGCATGTTGCACCAGTGACCAATACTGTGTGATGAAGGCCCAGCGTCAATCAACGGGCGAGGCAAAACATCTCCGCAAGAAAATACGGGCAGCAACAAATGCCAAAAGAGAAATCGTGTCAGCTAAGGAGGCCCCTAGCTATGAACCTGGAGGATTTTAACTTCCTAGGGCATGATTATCTTGTTTCTACAAGGATTGAAAAACTTTAATCTTGTTTTTCTCAAAACTTTATTTCTCGCACTTTCGTGTTGCGAAAACAGTGATAACTTCCAAATGCGTAAATCTTTTTCAATGAAACTTTGCACGCTCGTTCCTTTGTTAATAGCCTGTGCAATGAACTAGGATAAATGAAATCGAATGGTGAGTTTTGATATAATCATGTTTTATGTCAAGGAATGTAGGCAAAAATGACACATTTTTTTGTTTTCGTTCGCATTTTTGCTATAACTTTTTCTCAATTATCGGATGGTCAAGATCCTAGTTGGTTGCACAGTATGGTTAGTTGGCTAACTCTGTGCCTAAAAGTTTACAATTCCTGCTCTTCATTCACCAGGTATGAATGTTTGCATAACAGCCATGTTTGAGCAGTTTTTTGTGAATAATAAATGCCAGCATGGCTTTTTTCACTCTTTTTTGCTTTTGAATATCATATAAAACGGTGCTTTATAAGGTAAATGTGAAATAAAAATTTAATGGTCAAAATTGAAAAAAATTTGTGAAAAAGGTGACTCAGGCTATGAGGGACGCCGGAAATTTCGACCACGTGGGGTTCTTTAACGTGCACTGACATCGCACAGTACACGGGCCTCTAGATTTTCGCCTCCACCGAAATCTAAAAAAGAATTTAATCCTTCCTTGGCAAGGCAGTGGTAAGGTGTTTGAGACAATTTCATGGCCAGTTTGTCTCGAAAGAGGGATGCACCATTTCTCATGAGTGCGCGTATCATATTTTCGGAGCATCCTGTTTTAAGTCGACCATATTTGTTATTAAGTTGTCAGTATATTCTTGAGAAAGTCAAAGAAATGCATTGTGCAAAAAATTGCCCCCTCCGAGAACCATCCATAAATCCGTACCCGTGTCGGAGTTTTTCGGAAAGCAAGCGGTCGCTGCTTGTAGACATGAAGGCAGGCGGTCGTACTCATGGCGTAGCAGGCAAGTGAAGCCTAATTTGGATGAGCATGAATATAATACACATGCAGATAAGATGAAATCGACGGCATTGCTTGCTTCCCTCGCCTGTAGAGCAGCTGGAAAAATTCCCAGTGACCGGAGACCCGGTTCAGGAACGCAAAATAGTTTTCTTTTTCTATCTCTACTTTCATCTAGAGCAGTAACCATATACGCTTTGAGAGATATATAGCTTGAATATGCAGTGCAAAAAAATTATGTGGATAGGATTATTACTTAAATAATTAGAGCCAAAAATGTCGAAAAGACGTCGAAATAGCAAGAACGTCAATATAGTGAGCGCACGGGAAAATAGCCGTGGATGGCAGAAAAGTGAAAAAATAAGCAAAGGACTGAAAATAAAGTTTTAAATGGATTGAAACGTATTCGATCAATGACAATTAATCGAACAAAAAGTTTCATTGGCATAGATTAATTAGTTAGCTAATCATAAGGAAAAATTGTTGGACGGTTGAATAGGCTGGACGGGGATATAATAAGAGGACCAGAAAGCAACCACGGCGCCAAATTTGAAAAACCAAAATGGTTGACTGAGATAAAAGAAGGTATAATCAGAGTAAATAAAGCAATCTTTAATTAAAGCATAGGATAATAAAGCTAATTAAGTAGTTAAATAAAAAGAAAAGAATGACAAAGAAAGGCAAAGAAAGGCGACGAATTCCGAAGAGACGTTAATGCTTTCGCATTCTCCCAGTGCGGGTCGCCGCAGTGATCTATTCTTTTTTATACTTCTCTCTGAGCAGGAAGTCCACCACTGTGCAAGCACTTGTTCTGCCTGGCTTATTTATGCCCGTTGTGGGCGAATGAACAGACACATTGCAAAATGGGGAAAATTGCATCCCGTAGTCGAGTTCCGCTGTTGGAGGGCAAGTCTGGCCCCATCTAGCGTCGTGTTTGATTCCTTCTATGTTCTATTTCGCACACTTTTCTCTCAGGCAGCAATTACCCAACTGACCTGAGAGGTCTCTTTACAAGCGGCGTCGTTCTTCCAGCTTCAAGGGTCAGCATATAGTGTTTTAAAGTGTGTTATTGCGCAGAATTCAAATTTTCATCTACTTTTCAATTGATGTCCTAGCAGTCCCTTTTGTCATAGAAACATTTGTCGTCGCCAGGCCCATTTCTTGATATTCACGTAACTGCTAAGTTCTAAGTAAGTAGGCAATCAAAATGCCTCAAAGCTGAAAGTTCCAGGCGCTACACGAAACAGAAAGAGAGGAAAGCTTGAAAGTAGTGCAAAGTGCTGCAATTTCTGCCGCTATTGGCATGTAGAAGCGGCATGAAAGAGCGCATTTTTTGTTTTTCTTTAACTGGGGTGGTTAAGAGCGGTAACACTAAGGTAGGAACGTAAAATGCCATCAAATGTGACAAAGCAAAGCGTGTGGAGCACTTACTTCTGGAAGCTTTGCACTTAGTGTTTAAAGAGATGTTTAAAGTTTAGCACCAGGCCGTAGCCCAACGTTGTTGCGAAATAGCTCTTCACTGAGCAATAAGAATGCAGTGGATTGAAAAAACAATAATATCAGAACGTTATCAGTAACGCGAGAACGAACAACAGCTATCAAGGTATTTACGCGATAGCGTTAAAGGCCGCGTTCACCAGAAAATTCGGTGTCGGCGTTGTCGGCGTCGCCATTGCGAGCGAGAAATCTCTAGCATGGCTCTGGTAGGTGATCCCCAGAGGGCAACCTAGGAGGTAGGTAGCCCACCTAGGTCACGTGACCTTGCAGCGTCATCACAACCTGCCCACCGGATTGTGAGCAAACTGCCCGCCATGGCATATGGCAGCTAAATTAATGATTGGTCGCTCGAGAATAGCAACCTGGCTCGCACAAGGCCGACGGCTGAGAGCCCCTGCAATCTCAGGGCAGTGGAGCATCTCTACTTTACATTCCTAGATCCCGAGTCCTCATACGCATCCTGCACTGCACCAGGAGGGGTATGCGGACTAAGGAATCTATGAATGCAAAGTAGATAATGAACTTCTGCATGCATGGGAATTAATCCCTTACACTATCGCGTCATACCTTCCCACTATAGGGTAGCCATCCGCAAAATGATGAAAGGGGACTCATTGCTTTTTTGAGTGTATAATACACATCAGGATAAGACGCGAGATAACAAATCTGAAACAAGAGGAAAACTGTTAAAGAGAGACAATTAGCTAGTACCTGACCAGTGTTAAATCATTTGCAGGCACATTATTTCACAAAGTGCAGTGGAAGTACACAATGAGATCACGTAAGCAAATTCTCGACTAAAAAATTGACAGATTATTACGGCAGTCTGTAATGCGAAATTTGAGCGCAGCTCTTCACACGCCACCTGCCAGCGGTGGCAGGTGGCGCAATGCGCTGCTAGAACCTAAGGTGCCTCGATCCAGTTTCCTTGCTACATCGAGGCACCCTGCTAGCCACCCTCCGGGATGTTCTCGTGGCAGCCACCTTCCGGTTGTCCATTCCTCCGCTGACGCCGTGGCAGGTGGCGTTTCGCTCCGCTACTGCATGAAAGAGTTGTCGGGTGTGGCGACCACGACAACTAGGACACGGTATCCACGAACGGATCCCTAAGAGCTACGCTCTAGAAGTGTTTGGAGGACGCTCATAAAACGAGTAGAAACGGCAGGCTTATAACTAGTAATTTAGAACGTGAGTTTGAATTTTCATTAAAGTTGGAAAGAGCTAGGCGTTACAAAGAAACACAGCACTTCCATCTGCATTTTTATCTATCCTCATTCTCTGTTGGCTGTGTACTAAGCAACTAAATAAAAAACAATCTATATTACCTTCTCCACTACCTCTTACAGCATATTTCATACTGTAACCACAGTTCATAATTTGTTTTGTCACAAGAACTATCATGTTAAATAAGTCATAAGCGTTACCAGAATGAGCATCGCGGCGATTGCATCATGCTAGAATTTCCGAGGCAGCCGAAAGCGACTGTAAAGGCGTCCATGTTCTTGAGTGGAATCACGCAACGATCCCTCCAGGACGCGTAATTCGCGAACGCAAAGTTTCCGACAGTGGCGCACCACTTGAGGCATGTGGAAATGAAGAACAGCCTCTGCGCGCTTTGCCGGAGTCCTTCCGCCATCCACTGTTCTTCTTTCGCCCACAGCCCCACGTAGGCGGCGTGCGCCGATACCACTCCCGCGAAGTCCGCCATGTTCTCTGAGTCTGCGACGTCTTGCGTCGAGCCGTGCGAGCGTCGCACGCACGTCAGCTTGTCGTTGTAGAGCCGCCTGGACGACTTCGACCACCAGTCGCGCCGCTTGCCACGGCTGTCCCACATGCTGCCCTGAACGCCGAATGTGTGCGTCATCTCGTGACCGATGACAGAACCCAGGCCCCCGTAGTTGTATGCCGTGGGCGCGCCAGGCACGAACACCGGGGGTAGCAGTATCGTCGCGGGCAGAACCAACTTGTTGCGCATCGGAATGTAGGCGGCGTTTGTGGCGCGCAAGGAAAACTTGAAGCTGCTGCTATTCCTCATCTCCCATTCGATGCCGAACTTCATCGCTGTCAACCATGGCGTGAGAAAGCGGCCTGACACGTCTGGATACCTCGCGTACGCCTCGTTAAGCTCCTCGTCATTGCTGAAGAACCTCGGATAGCCTATGTGAGCTCGGAGCGTGTGTATCTTATCGAGAGCTGCAGACCTGGTCGCATTGTCCAGCCAGTCAGCATGAAGAATCTCTTCGGTGACAGATCGTCGCATGCCTTCCAACATTGCCTCTGCGGAGGCAACGGTGCTCTCAGGAACGGCTTTGTACAAATAGTGCGAAAGTAGCGGCACCTCCATGGCTCTCAAGGCAGATCTAAGACAGAGTAACTGGAAATACCGCACACGTTTCGCCAATTGGGGCGACGACAAGGGCCCTAAAGTGCGCATAAGCTCCCACGCAGTCAGTAGACTCGTGCCTGCCTCGCCTAGATTCGAGTGGACATTGTCGAAATACGCCAGAGCGCTGACGCTGATTTGAACCCTGTGATGCTTCTGATAGAGGCCATCGCTATGTGTCGAAATGAGGGTTTCCCAGCGGCCGGGCCTCAAGCTGGGTGTACGGGTGCCTATGTCGCTGACAGTCGAGAAAACCATGCTGCTGGCCTTTTCTAAGGTTTCTTTCGTCAGAAGGCTTACGGCTGTGTTCTCAGACGCGGCTATATCTACGGCTATTCTCAAGGATTCTCTGTGTTGAACCAGGCCCAGTACGTCCAGGTGTGAAGGGTAGAAATCCATCAGTAGTTCCGAGTCTCGTTGACGGAACCAGGACAGCTGGTCAACGTTAAGCGCAACTTTGATCTCTCGCATACCTTTGTCGAGTTGCGAGTCCTCCAGTGACAAGCCGAGCAGAGTGAGAAGATTGTACTTGAAGAACAGCAGCAGAACCTTGTCCAGGGCCTCTACCTCCGGGCGAAGAGGCAGAGCGAGTCCGACGCTTTTGATGAACTGCCTCAGGGCCGTCGAGTCGTCGACGCTTCCATCCCGCACCTTGAGGCAGTTGTGGTACAAGGCGGCAGCCTTCTGCGCAGCACTCTGCCCTTGCTCCGGATACTGGACAGACGACAGGATGTCCAACAGTTGGTCGTACATCTCGTCTTGCATCTGCGCGAGCATGTGTCCAGAAGGATGCTTGTAAGCGCCGCAGGCGAATGCGTAAAAATTGTGACACGGCTCAGCCGAGGTATCAACAAAGGAAGCAATAGCGCTCCAGGTGCTGGATTCGTGACTAGTCCCTTCGCTTGCTGCGGCTGAGGCGGCCTGGCTGCCGCTCGTAGTGGACGCTGAGGTCGCTTTTGTGCCCTCGCTTTCACTAGGAGCTATGAGGACGAGCAGAGAGGCGGCGACCATGCCGGTGAGCAAGCCGACGAGGACACCGCCAAAGAGGCTCTTTTTAATGCGGCCGGAGTCAACTGCCTTCTCGTCCGATGAGCTGTCTTTGGAGTCCTGTGCAAGGTCAAGAACGCATGTGAGTATGGAAAGAGCACCGGCTACATCGCGCGCACTTATCATGAACCTGCGCGAAACATCTTCAAGTGCTCCCCTTATAACTGCGCTTCGACTGGTGAGAGTGGACATCGATTTTAGTGGGACGCCGTGGCACACCGTCGATTGTAAAGCAACGGATTTAGTTTTGTCGCCAAACTGAGGCAAGCGTTTACAAGCCACATCTGTAGCGCCGCATACTAAACTCATCAAAACAAGCTATGCTCCATTTTCGCCATTTTTTTCCTCTTAGCAAAATAAGGAATGTCATACCTGAGAGGATGCACGAAGCGAACCAATAAGGCCAGTGGTAAGCAAATAGTTTTCCAGCATACATTTTGTACAAATATTTTTAAAGGATTAAGTTCGCATTTTGAGATTTTCTATCTCTGAATCATCGCCTAGCCGGACATTATGCGTCTAGTTTTCACTTTTGGGGGCGGAAAATGTCGACTAGTGCCAAATGGGAGCGATTCCGTGGGCTCCCACACTCAGAATGAGTGCTGCGTTACGGCTGTAGCAGACCTTTTAAATTACTTCCCAGCACATACTTCAACATCAGCTATGCTTACACGAACTTGAGAACAACGGTTGCAGCGTGGCTGTTGAGACAGGTTCTGCCTGCCAGGAACGACGGCGGCTAAAGGGCCGATCCCGGCCCTCTTTCCCGCTGGATTGAAACAAGCCGCCGGGCAAGTCTGCGGCGCGGAAGAAAGGAAAAAATTCGGCATTCGCTGCTTACCGCCTCCCAGATGTCGGGCATCCCTTTGCGATTCTTCTTCTTTGCCTTTCTATTAGTGTGATTGGCAGGTGCGCTGCTCGTTATGGTGATGACGATTATGCTTATACAACTGATCCAGTCGATGAAGATGTTAATTTTCCTGCGCGCGTGACTGCCTGAAGTTTCGGCACATACGGGTGAACTTGGAAGCGCACCACACTGCCCATAAAATTTATTTCGTTAGTGCGGCAGCCTTCGACCCAAACATGCAAGGCGCGCGAACTGAGGCAGCTTAGAGCGCACTTTAGAGTTCCCGCGATAAGAAAACTGCAACGCTTAGCCCGAGCATGCGGGGCCGCATCGGCGAGCAAAACGCGGAAAAACGCCCGCTGTCTACACGGCGATCGGGTACAGGCAAAAAAGCAGTCAAAGCGAGCTGCGCTCCAGCTATCGTCAGCAACCGAAAAGGTGCCGAAAGCGTTATATCGCATCCTATGACTGTCGCTTCGTGGCACTGGCGGCAATACAAGCCACACTTTGCGTCACTCGTGTTAAGTCTGTGCGGGTCTGTACGTCTTTTAAGGATCGAATACCACGTAATGTTGATCGCGGCGGCATTGTGAAGAAGACTTTATTAAATTCATGCCCCATGTCAGGGGCAGTGTTCTAGTGTATGGTGAGGGCATGTAGCACTTCTAAAGCCAGGCGCACTAGAGCGCGTATGTTGGGTGCCAAATCGGACTGTCTATAAACCGTGCTCTATGAAGTCTATCGACTTTCTACAGACAAATCCTAGTCAGCGCTGGTGTTTTGTCCTTCTTGTGGCTCGTCTTTGATTGCGCTGTTTTTCCAATTCGTAAAACATGTACCAACCAGCCCGTATTTGCCCTCTTCTAGAATTCAATGTATGGCATTCCTTTGTATGGCATTCCTTTTACTTTGGAACAGAAGTCTTCAAAGAATTGTGCCGCATATTAGCACTGACTCACTACGGGCTGTTGTGAATGCCATCGCCATCAAATGCACATCCAACAGGAGACTATTGCAGCATTTCTATTTATACCCGCTACTAAACAAGCGCTTCAAAATACCGTGTGTGAAGCCTGGTACGCACGCCGATACTCAAACGGGCACAAGCCATTCTAAACCCACCAGGCAGACGCGAACCAGTACACCACAGCTTTGTGCCCATAACTTGAAGCACAAATAGGGAATAGCCTTGTCATGCATCAGCGCGCGCTCTTAGAAACAAGCAGGTTGCAGCGCTTCCATGCCGACGCATTATCCAGAAAAACTCGAGCAGCCCATATTGGCTGCAACTGCGCCGTTTCAAAAGCAGTCGTGAGCTTGAGACAACATATGCATTACTGTCAATACTGTCTCAAATTCGCTTAGTTTTTCCTTGAAGTGCAGCCCGAACAGCGCAGTAAAGAGGTGGTTCTTGCGTGCAGGTACTATGGTCAAAGGCTGCTAGAAATATTAAAGAAAGCAAAGAACATGTTGGAAAGAGGAACTATTTCAACGAAACAATGCTTTCAACCACAGGCGCAGCCATAACACAACACTTCTCCAACACTTATTCGCAACACTTCTCCACGTGAATGCAAACGGCAAAGGTATAAATGGCAGATGCTAACCACGCAGAGGACCATGCTCTTTGAGACACTTTTAACGGTGCTTCTAAGAGATGGGCACATCCTTGAATTCTCACACCCGTTATTCCCCTTTATTTTGAGGAAGTTTCAGACAAATCTGTAGTCGCCGATGAAACGTTTCTGAGCTGAGTGCAGTGGGCAGTAACGATCGAAAGATGGAATGAATTGTCTCGAGCGATTCCTTTAAGGGAGAGCGTGTTCGTTTGTGTAGTACAGTTTGCGGGCGCCCTTACCTCTGGAATGGCTGTCTTTTCTCGCTTTATTTGTTAGCTTGCGGCCGGAGTACTACAACTCCCAGTGTGCATCGCGGCGCCAGTGGCTCAGCACAACTGCTGATGAATTCAATTTCTGCAGCAAACTTACGAAAATTTCGCGGGGTTTAAATAGAGGACTCTTCACAGGGCCTGAGTTTTTATCGACATCCTGTTTAGTCTATAAAATCCCCACGAAAACTCAACAAAGTCTATATGGTCATTTTTGCAAGGGCGGGCCTGAGGACCGCGCTCACGAGGACCGGTACCACAGTCATCGTTCCTAAAAATAGTTTTTCCCCACCCCAACCCCTAAACGTTTCCAGTATTTCGTGCTTTGAGTCTTTCATGCTGCACCAGGGGCGCCCTGGACTTCACACACCCGTACAACGGTGTCGCGCTGTTAGTAGTTATAGACACTCGCTCCAAGTGAAGGATACGTCTGCCCAGGAAACAATTCACCACCTGCAGGAACTCTTCGATGGTTTCAGTTTCCCAATGACTCTTGCATCAGACAATCTCCCTGATGTCTGATAAATTTACTGGTTACATGCGGAACATAAGTACCCGTCATGTGCGCACAGCACCATTTCATCCAAGCAATGGCCAAGCAGAACGCTTCGTTCAATACATAAAAGGGGCGGTGCGCAAGAATCCGTCCGTTTAACTTCATTCCATAATTGCGGATTTCCTTTCGACATATCAGAACACCTCGTATGAAACAACCAGTGGAGTCCCTGCTGGAGCCGTGGTTAGAGCTCGGGCCATCATTAGAGCGGGCCATCATTAGACCGGCAGTCTCTTCCGTTATCCGCCCAAGCACCGCCTGGTTTCTCGAATATAGTCCCAGGCCGTTTGCAAAGGTCACACAGTGATTTATTTCTTGCCTCTGGTTTACTTGTTTACACCCTAAATAAACAGATGACTGGCTCAAGTTAGGCTGCCGCCGTCAATAAACAACCGCGAGTTTGCTCTGAAATTTTAAAACAAGCGCGATTCTACGCAGGCTGACCACAGAACCAATCCTCCTTAATGGCGCATTATTGTAAACTTGAATTGCCGTCTCTAGGTTGGAAAACTCGCCAGTAGCGATTAAAGAGACAACTAACTGATGCCAGCTTGTACGTCTCAAAGTTTATAACATAATGCCGCGAATCTTTGTAGCGTTTGTTTGTTGTGTTTATTTGTTCATGCTTCAAGCTGCCGGCACGCCGCTTTATCGCTTCGTTTGTGACGAAAGACGCGCCTAGATTTATCTCGATTGATCGTATCCTGGCGGAGCCGATTCTCCTTTGTGCCAGAATGTTCTAGTAACTTTCCAAGCTTTATCTCGAATGTTCGCTATCAGCTTTAAAAAGAGCACGGCCGACAGCGGCGGGCATTCTGTTCGACGACCGCCGAGCACGCTAGTTGCTACGCCGCCGCCGAGTGATTCAGTTCTTTGCGGGCGCAAGTAAGCCCAAATAAAGAGTTTTGTTTCGAAGACATTCTCACTGTTTCTCTGTTCGCCGGACTGTAGTCACCACTACGTGAAAATATTCCTGATTAGGTCACATCGAATATCCTAAAGCACTGTTATTACAGTCGTTGAAAACAAACGAGGTTTCGTGCAGACTGAGGCTTCTGCAGGCGAGTAGTGATCTCTTAGGCTTTCCATCTACTCCTTTCGTCGCTGACATTTCGAAAAGGTTATCAGAAGTGACGTAGAGGCCACCGTGACGTAAGGCCAACAATGGCAGAGGATTTAAAGTAATGTATGAACGAACAATGTTGTGAGGCTTCCTATAGTGTTATTTCATTGAACACTTTCTAGTGACGTACACTTGGCTTGGGATTTTCTAGGCCACTGCTGTGCTGTAAAGCTTCGTGTTCTGTAGTCCACCTTTGTGTCACAGTGGGGTGCATTCCTGCGGCTGCTCACAATCTGCAGGTAAGGCGTCGACGCTGCTATCGCAGTAGCCGAAGCGGTTGTTCGCCTCGAAGTTTTCTTCATTAGCTTCCACCTCCTTCCAAAAGGCATCGAAGTCAAGAGCTGGTCCATGGCCTCCGTATTCTTCGGGCAACACCTCGGGCGGGATCTCCTCATGGAGTCTCTCAAAATTTTCGCCATGGAACTGTGCCTACGCAGAATAAAACAGTTTTAACGAAGGAAGCCTGCAATCGTGCATAAAATTAAATGTATATATTGCGCAGAAAACCGTTGTTTTTTCCTTTTGAGCATTAATTCTTTGCCCAGGACTTCAACCAGTTTACAGCCAAGCCCTCGCAGAAAATCACTGACAGGGATAATTCAGATGACGGGCGCTAACAAAAAATTGACAGACGGCTACGACACGCGGTAAGGCGAAATTTTAGCGCAGCTCTACACGTAATTTAGTTTTGCAATATGCTGAGGAAAGGATTTCAGAGACATGTTTCTATAAATGTTGCCATCCTTCGTGATCTTCCCGGGGCGCTCACGTTCCAGTTTTTCATTCCTCCACTATAGCCGTGGCAGGCGACGTTTCGCTCTGCTACCACCTGCCATGGTTGTCAGGTGGCGTGTCACGCCGACTACGCCGCGGAAACTAGGAACGGGCACCTAAGAGCTGTGCTCTAATACACAATAGCTGTCGTTGCACTGCTGGCTTTTTTTCGTGTCCGTTATGCGGCACTTACCCGTTGGGCTAGCTTGGATTTCGTGAAGGGCCTGATGAGAGTAAAAAGCATGTCGAACGCGTATGACTGCTTCACGACGTGCACCGCCTTCAGTCGTATTGGCATGCAGTCCTGGAACCAGAGAAAAAGGCGCACTGTCATTCGATATTGAAATTGTCACTTGATGTTCGTCGGGCGCAAAATGCAGGGTCGGTGAAAGAGTAACGAACAATCCGCTGCAGCGTGTTCATGGTAATGTAAAAACATTAGTCTTTCGTACCCTAATCCGTACCAAAGTTTTGTTTTCTGTTGCTTCATTTAAGCCATCATGCATGATCAACGGGACACCGTTATACGCCAGCACGCAGTGATCGAATTCATTGGCAAGTCCTTCAGGAACTCAGCAACACCAATGCGCTCAGTCTGTTGCTGGTCCAAGGGGAAAACACAATGAATTGCAATAATGTGTATTCATGGCTTGAGTTGTTTCGGTGTGGTTTTGCAGGATCCAGGTCCTACGACGTTAAGGTAGAGCGTCAAGCATCACAACTGATAAAAATGCATCGATTACTGATGAACTCATTCAGAATGCCAGACTTATCACCATGAGACTGATTATGGAACACACACGTGTTGCGAAGGGATCCGTCTTAACACTAATCGGAATGGGATAGAGAAAAAATTGTGATTGCCAGGTTTCTCGGCTCTTTACAAGGGAGTTGGTACAAATCAGGATAATTGTGCGTGATTATCTGCAAAGTTTCTGTGAGTGTTGCCAACACTGCTTTCATGGAGTCATTGAGCCATAAAGTCATTCATGAAGAGCTGTCGAATTTCCATGTCTCTGGACGATTGTAAGATACTCTGTGTGGCGAACAGGTTCGAGATGACAACGAGTTCATTGCGCGTGTGAAAAGTGGTGCAGTTACCAACCTCGAGAGTTTAACAAACGTCCATTCATGTTATGGAAACAAAGATGGCTACAGCGCAGCTATTCAAATGGGTAAAATATTCAGTGACACTTTCAAATGACCAAAGTAGCTATAGGCTTCCACCGACAAAATTTCATTTACCTGCTGCTCACCATTACTCAACTACAGTGGAGTGTACGCGACTTTTCGACCGATATTTCTATATTTCGTTTCGTCATGGGTCACGCTGTATATTCACCCACGCAACTAACATGGACTACTTCCTTTTTATCTAAGTAACGAATATATGAGGGAGGTGTCTAAAGCTGGATGGTGCGATTTCGAACATACGTTTTCATTTTGTTTGGCAGGTTGGAAAGTTGATTGAGTGAATTAGACGCGCACAACTAAGTTTCCAGGAGAGCAGCTGCCGCACTCAAGATATGACACACCAAAATGGATCAAAATGTTAGAGCAAGGTATATACAAATGTAGCTAGGGCTTTACGAGCTATATGTTAGCACAGCATGCAAAGCAGCTCATTTGGGCATCACGTATCACGACTACACCTGGTACTGCTCTTCTCGATTCTTCACTTTATTCTTTATGTCAACTATCGCCCGCCTTAATTGCCTCTGCTTTGCAGTCTGCTTCTTCGGTTGCAGGATATTTCAGGTGACAACCGTTCACTGAGGACGTCTTGGTGCCTGCGGCCATTTCTTTTATATTTATGATAAAGCAACTGCTGCTACGACTACTGCTTAAGCTACCACGTACCAACTGGTGAAACCTTCTTCTCCTACGACTGCCCTTCACCACCCATTCCATTTTTATTCATTTATATCAGAGGTCAGTTTCCAAACCAGCAATCGGCATTTCAATTAGCGCAGCACCCGTGTCGAACCACAGTCTCGTTTCCGTAAATTAAGGACAAAGACTGCTGCTAACCTGGATGTATTCCAAGGCTCTCCTCAGGAGGCTGATGCTCATGCTCAAGAGCTTGTCAGCACTGAACCCGGCGAAGTCTACAAGTAGCACGATTCCTACAGTCTGCGCCACAGGGTCGCACGCCATGTGTTCGTAGCAGATCAGGCCAGCTCGATGGAAATCCATGTAGGGCACTTCTTCGGGTATCCACATACCTGCAGAAAAAAGCAGAGCTGATTACAAAGCATGGCACAAGCCATGATTTATGCGCCCATCTAAGCAGTCATGTACCAAGTTCCGTAAGATGGTAGATAGCCAAGGAAACTAAAAATAAAAATGGCCCTCCTGCAACTATAGGCCCCACAAAAATTCCTCTGAAAGCCCTGCTTGGTTGCTACTCTGCGACGAAAAACTCTCCGTAACAACTGCAAATGCAAGCCACACGCCGAGTGGCTTGATCGCTAAAAAAGGGGCACATTGGTTCCGCCATCACCAATCACTCAGATCTATGGTGCGCCTGAAACGAGCAGGCTGGTACTCTAGGATAATTACTCAACCAATTCTGAGATCGGTCCTTACGTATAGCACGCACATATGAGGCGTGCTGGGTGAGTAGCAAGCCATAGATGGTACCTTTCTTTTCCTCTACGTAAGTTACTGTTGTAATTTTTACTATTTTCTTGCTAAAGTTCTCGCATGCCACAACATCCTTCTTCACCAGACTTATAAGGAGGACGTGCCTAAAAGCACACAGTAAATTAGCCGAAATGGAGGAACCATTGCTTAGGAAGTCATAACCTAATTCCGTTTACATCCCCAGTATCCTTAATAAAATATTCCTATAAGTTTATAAAGCGGAATGCAAGGTCTGCAACGAGTCCTTTACCACTTTACCACAGGGTATGGCCTCTGAACACAATCCAAGAATAGACACATTCGGGAACCCGACGCATGAGCAGTGGGAGGGTGCATGGGGGAGGACCCCGCACTCGATACAGCACCGGAAGTGCATCTCTTTCTGTACTCATTAACGCATTCCAACTAGCGCTAATTTTTCCCCATTACCAGCTGCGTAATCGTCTTATAATACTTGGTTCATTCATAGAAAATGTGTTTCTTTCTTCCTGTCCCAGCCCTTAGGACCCGTTCTACTGCACGGTAGATACGGGGGCAATGCGAATTGTCATGTATTTCAACTGAAGGTAAAGCACTTCTAACCAGTTATTATTATTCGAAACAGCGCAACCGACAGACATCGGCGCTTATTAGATCAGTAAAAGCTGTAATTTTCCTCAACATGTTCACAAGTGTCATCATTTTGTTGCGAAAGCAACACAACTCGAGTCGCCGAGCCATTTCGCGGAGATGACGAAAGGCCATACTGCGCATGCGTGAGGAGCAGTGACGTCACACGGCACACAGCTGGCGTGCCACCGCCGTCGTTGCGCGGGTGACTCAGAGGGGCCGCCGCTGCGTTCGCCAGTTGCGCATGCGCAGTAGCGGCGCATAGCTAGCGTGCCGGGGCCGCCTCCGCTGCCGCGCGCTCTCCATCGCCTCTCTCTCTCTTCTCGTTGCTTTCGCAATCCTCCAGGTTTAACCAGAGCTAAACCACTGCCAATTTTTTCTTTAGATTTGGCATTTCCCAGCAAAGAACCAAGACTTCAAAAGAGAGAAAGATATTTTAAACCTAAATTATCATATCCTGATGCGTTCGAAAAATACGGGTATCACAGGTAACACTCAAGCTCTCGAACGAATTAAAGTGCATGTTCGGCAAGCGGCACTTGCCTGGCCGGAAGACAAAGATGGGGCGACCAAGGACGTCTTTCCCAGGAATCCTCACATAAAGCATCCGAGCAGCCGGCGGCACATGGCTGGGCAGGAACCCGACGTATACGGACCCGCTGGAGTCTCGGTTTCTGTAGTAGTTTCGGACATTTCGGAGAGCCCGATCAACGTCATACTTCCTGACACGTAGGAAGCGCAACAGGAATTCGTCGTCCTTCCTGGCGTTGAGATCCGGTTCCGCTGTGGGGCAAGGCGATATTAAGGTTTAGTAGCACCGCCAAAAGAAAAGGCTGTCCACGGCGCAAAATTTTCAGTACTAATTAGCGCGACAATTTCAAGGTCATGCACAGGGTGCATCAAAACTTCCGAAACTTCACGGTCTGCTTTTGAACCTTTTACGGGGACAGTTACGGAAGCCTCATCTTAACTAGTGAAGACCTTGGTAACTTAACAGGCGCCGTAAGCGCCCGACTGTCTAGCTAGAAAGCAGATCTTGTGGCATAGGAAATTTTGTCCAACCCTATACCTCATTATTTGCCACGTGCTCCCATTTGGTGAAAACTGGAGTTACATGCGTGATACTGAACACGAATAGCCTTTCGAATCATGTCGTTTATTTTTTTATATGTCCGGTATCGCGATGCGACAGTCCTAGGCAGGTGTGAAACGGGAAAACGAACGAGAGGTACCAGTGCCTTTCAGCACGGCACCAGGAAGTCGCGGAACCTGCATGAATGCACCACCATTAGAAATCAGCAAAAATAACGTGCAACAAGCGCATACCTAGTAGTAGAGTGAGATATCTGCGCGTGTTCGCGACAGTTCAACAAACATGTAATTTCACAGCTAAATTTTGGCAGCGTGAATGCCTGAAGACCTCTGAGAAGCAAAAAGGACATGTCACGAGCGCAACACACGTGAACCGGTGCCATCATAGAAGCATTTGAAATTTGTTTTTATGCGCCCTGTGTATAGTGCCGTTAGTTTTAGGAGTTTATTTTTACTTTTGAAATCTCAGTTTTGAGAAAATGGAAGGTGCAGTAACTGTCTCACTTCTCGGAGGACATCTCAACCTCATCGTGAGCGCAAGGGGGAAGGTGGGAGTGAAAGAAGAAAAATGGCTGAGGCTTGGCCTACTCAGATGCGAAGCATATTGATGGCTAGGCTTGGTAATACATGACTTTCCTTGGTTGACGTTCATCCCGCTCTTCATCGGTCTCTGTGGCACGCTGAAGCTTTCGCTTCTCGTTCAAATCAGCCCTGCTTCTAGGCGGCATCCCAACACCTGGCCGCCTCGTAAGTGCCCGGAGAGCGAGGCAAGCTCAGCTTTATACCGCTGCTGTAGCGTCACGTGGTCAGCTGCAGCGCCTCTGATGTGGAGCCTCCACCGCCGCGGCCGACCGCGCGAGCCGGCAGCCCATCTCTCCTCTGCTGTGACGTCATGTTGTCACGTGGTGTCACGTGGTCACGCTAAAGGTCAATGGTAGCTCCACCGCCGCGCTCGACGGGCTGTAGTGTAGCTGTAGTAATATGCTTCGCATAAAAGAAAGGGGTGACGTAGTGGAGTGCTCCGGAATACTTTCGACCACCTTGCGGTAAAAGATGAACAGAAAGGACCGCCGCGGCAACGGTGAAGAGAGCGGGAGAGGTGCCGCTCGTGCGCCTGGTACTTGGCCGAGTTGAACTAGGCGGAAAAGAGGCAGGGCGCCACTGCTTAGGGCACTCGGCTGCTGAGCCGGAGTTCCCGGTTTCGAACCCGGCCTCGGCGGCCGCGTTTCGACACAGGCGAAAAGCAAGAGGCGCCCATGTGCTGTGCGATGTCAGTGATTACGTTAAAGATCCCCAGGTGATCGAAATTATTAAGGCGGAAGCCTGTAATGCCTCATCGTTGTAAGCAGGAGTTGTCGACAGAAATGTCACGCTTTTCAATTGGTCGAATCGATCGTGGCGTCACAGTGCGCGAATTTCAAACGGGGCCAATTGTGTTTTGGCTAGTAACCATGCAACCAATTAAATGGATGGTATAGTGATGCTACAAGTAAGTGGGACTGAGTTTAGTCAATTAGTTAAATAACCAATTACCTTAATTAACCTTAATTACCTTAATTAACCGAGTAGGAAATTGGTCGAGTTGGGGAATGGAAAGTTGGGCGAGTTGGTATACGTTCATTTTGGGTGGAAAAAACAGCGCGAAAGGGACGGAAGACAAAGATGAAGGAAGTCTTCCGTCCCTTTCGCGCTGTTTTTTCCACCCAAAATGAACGAGTTGGGGAATCGAACCAGGGTCTCCGGAGTACGAGACGAGCACGCTAACCCCTCCGCCATGCCAGCTTGATGGTTTGGAATGAACTAAAGTCCCTTTATGAGCTTTTCTCTTTATGAGCTTTTCTAAAAAAAGCTAAGTACCGAAAACGTTTGCGGCGCCGCCGACGCACACTATTGGACAGCGCCCACTTCCGGTTGAGAACTGGTTCCGTTCCGCCATGTTCTTCCTAAGTCGTCCGGCTGCATAGTTCGACGGCGCTTGCACGCTACGTTTCTTCATGACGCGAGAAGCGCCTGGACTAACCTCGACTGATCGAAGCAATGCAGAGCTGCATCTACGTTTTGCCAGATTACTGTAGATGATCCTGACCTGGTTGTCTCGAAGTTTCCTTGCCGGCTTTAAATTGAGCGATGTCGCGAGCGGCGGGCATTTCGTAGTTCGGCGACTGACGAGCACGTCTGTTGCTTACGGCGCCGCCGAGTGATTCAGTTGTTTTGTGGGCGCAAGTCAGCCCAAATAAAGAGCTTCGTTTGCAAGTTTAGTTGCTGTCTTCCTGGCCGCTGGACTGCCGTCACTACAACGTGACAGTATAGTTGGGCTGGCCACGGACATTCAGCGGAGGTGACTTTTTTATATTTGTCGCTGTTTGCTGGAAGTCACTTTAGTTTATCGGACGCTTTTTTTTGTGTCCGCAGCAGCACATGAAATGCCGGGCTGTTGCGCCTTCGGGTGCTCAACCCAGTCAGGAAAAGGGCTGGCGTTGTTTTCAGTGCCGCTGGCGAAGAACGATATTGTGCGACAGAAAGCGTGGCTCCACAGGATTGGGAGAAAAAATTTCAAGCTGACGAATTCTAGCAAGTTATGCGATGTAAGCTCAATTCCTGTTTTCCATCGTTGAGATTCGATGCTATAGTAGCAAACTTTGGCTGGCGAGTCAGAATTGGTAAAGCTCCCAGCTCGCACTATGCTTGACGATTGTTTGATTACGCGCTGCTGTCCGCCTTTGTCATTTCGTAAACATGCATGTCAGTGCAAGTATGCGCGCGTATTTCAGCCTACGGCTCAATTCCGGCACCTACTGCAGCTGGCCCATTGAGATCAAGTAGCCAAAAACTTTTCGCTCAGTAATGCGCCCTGAAACCGTAGCCTCTTGCGAAGTGTTCTGCAGTACGCCCCGCCAATTCTTAATAGTACCGCGCGACCGTCGACCAGCCGGCTTGTCAGCGCCTGATGACAGCGCTGAGCGGCAAAACGAGCGAGAAACAGTGCATCTGAAACAAATGCTCTTATTCTCGCTTGATGCGCGCTCCGCGCCATGATAAGGCGCTGACAAGTCGACGCTCGCGCGGTATTATTAAAAAATTGGCGGTGTGTACATAACTCGCGCTCCAATTAGATGAATTTACATGTGTTCACACTCGCGCATAGCATGTCTGATTTATTGGGGTGTTAGCTGCACAAGTGCTCTACGTGCCAAAAGTTTGTGACGCGGGCGCAAAGGAATTTTATTGCTGTGCGAAACCAAGGGTCAGTCTCAGCGTCCAGTGCCCATAATATTTATTTCATTCTATTCCCGCCATACAAGTAATCCGCGAGGCAGCACCGCAATTATTTCGCGCATACCGGCCCCCCGCAGACATCGGCTTCCCTGTCTGTCCTAGAAATTCATGAAGGGACTTGAGTGTGCTCACCTGCACAGCTGGGTTTTTGTATTTTTCATCTTCATATATATTCCTAATACGACTACCCTTCTTTAAAGCTCCATTTTACTGAAGATCAATTCGAGCCCATAATTCTGAGGAAGCTTGGCATAAAGAAACTGAAATGCACTGCTGTCCCGTCAATATTCTCTCACCGGCCAGCAAAGCTGCCCCGCAAACCGCCGTTGGTAGTATTTGCAATAATATGCTATATATAAAGTTGCACGCGTGTCCGTGTTCTCTCGCGAACTGGCCGCCGCACCACAACTGCAGTTTCGCCGTCTCCGACAAAACTCAACGCAAATCAGATTCGGAGCGCATTACTGGTACGTTTCCCTTGTTCTCATACCAAGCTCATTTATTACATTTTTCACTGCCCCTTACAGCAAAGCCGCGACTCTGCAAGGTCCGCCGTTCCAGTGCATACAACCGCGCCGCCGGAACGCGTTAGGAAGAACATGGCGGACAACGCGAGCCGCAGGGGAAAGGGCGGTAGGAGAGGAGGGACTTGTCGCTACTTAGCAAAGCTGATCTAGGGACTTTAGAATGAACAAAGGCGCGTCTAGTGAATACGGTGCCTTCGTTCACTCCCATCTTCCTCCCTTCCCTTACGGTGAGGTTCAGGTGTCCACCGAGATATGCGAGACAGAAACATTTCCTTTCCTCAAAAATCAATTTTTCGACGAGCAAGGCATAGAGCCGAACGGGCGCTGGTGTTCTATGGACTCCCTGGCAGCGTTGCAAGACGCTGTCGCGTCCCACTCTTACAGGTGAAGCTTAACATCTTAACCACACATTAAGACGCAAGCAGCAACACCGCGCTTAAGGCTTTCGCCTCACCACGCTTTAGGTCAACAAAACGCCCCCCTGAATTTTATGCGAAGCATATTAACGTTGGTTTCGGGCCTTCGCGCGACGCCCGGCGGTGGCCACCACTGAACTTCAAGTGACCTTCAAGTAGGTCGCGTGATGAGGTCACACCGGCTGCAGATGGGGCCTCATACCATTGACCTTGAAGTGAGATCACATGATGTGACGTCACGTGATGACGTCAAACCGGCTGCAGATGGGGCCTCATATCGCGCCGTCGGACGTCGCCCGGCGGAGGCCTCCACAGGCACTATACCTCCACGCTTCGGTTCGCGCCGTCGCGCGCGACGCGGCGGCGTCGCCACCATCGCTGCATCACGTGATATGTGACGTCACGCCAGGGATGAAGCGGCGCGCGCCCGCCGTCGCGTCAGTCTCTGTGCCCGCAACCGCGCCAGCGTCTTTGCGCCGGGCGTGTATGCGGTCAAGATGCCTCCAAACGCTAAGGACATGCTTCGCATCCACTGAGCTTAACCTTGATAAGCCTCCAATTTTTTATGCGAAGCATACTACTTTTGCTACCACTTCAGCCCTTCACCGTGGTTATGCGCCTCCAAATCACGTGATCCATGACGTCACACCGCGTGACACGATGACGTCACGACAGTAGAGAAACGGGGGCCCACCTGGCGCCGTCGCTCTGGTTGTGCGCCTCCAAATCACGTGACACGATGATGCCACACCACGTGACACGATGACGTCACGGCAGTGGAGAAAAAAAAAGAAACGGGGGCCCACCTCGCGCCGTCGCTGTGGTTGTGCGCCTCCAAATCACGTGATACATGACGTCACACCACGTGACACGATGACGTCACGACAGTGGAGAAACGGGGGCCCACCTCGCGCCGTCGCTGTGGTTGTGCGCCTCCAAATCACGTGATACATGACGTCACACCACGTGACACGATGACGTCACGACAGTGGAGAAACGGGGGCCCACCTCGCGCCATCGCTGTGGTTGTGCGCCTCCAAATTACGCGACACGATGATGCTTCGCATTCTCCAGGCTTAACCAAGTTAAGCCTCAGCCATTTTTTTTCTCGAGCCCTCAACTACAGCACCTCTTTCTCTCTTTCTTCTTTCACTCCCATTTTCCCCCCTTCCGCTGCGGCGCGATTCGGGTGTCCATGGAGATATGTGAGACAATTACTGCTCCATTTCCTTTCCTCGAAATCCAATTTTCAATTTCCGCTGCGTTCCTCTCAGAGCACAAGGAGCCTGTTGCGAGCGCATTTGTGCCCGGTCGGGACAGAGTAGGCGGCTTTGGTCAGCATGCCGTCTCCGCCAACGTTACTAGATTGTAATCTAGTAACGTTGGTCTCTGCCGCAGCGAGTGTTGGCAGCCGACCAAGTCGACGGCGAACGGAACCGGGCCGACCTAAACCGTCTCTAACATTCCAAGCACGCGAGCAATAGACAGCGACAAACCTACGCACGCAGCTAACTTAGGAACATGAATATGCATCAAAAGATAGACCTGCGGTGAGGATGAGAGCGCGGAGCGTTAGTCGAATAGAGGCGTAACGCCAAGCTTTTAATGCTATAATGCTGCCAAGAAGAACTACAAGCAGTCGCACAGTAATGGATTTTGGGCATGGACATCACAGAGCAAATCGCGTAGCCAGACACTTCAGTGTCATAAGCCTACTATGCGTGTTGAGCGGAAACAAATTATTATTCACGCCAATCGGCTGTGCCACTGTTCGTTTGCATGATACGGCAAGGAACCCATAATTTTTTTTCCCGGACCTCGAGGGGGGAGGGGGGCGGTTAGAACCGTAGCGCTATTCTTTTATTTCGAATTCGGACAGAAATGCGGTTATTCAACAAACATTTTCAAAAATTAATTTTTGTATTGTTTTTTGTTTTTGTTTTTAGCCCGAATGAGTGACTGCTGACGCAAGTTGTTGTTCGGGACATCAAACTGTCGCTTCGAGCTTTTGTAAACAATATATAAATGACAGCTAATTGCTACAAGGAAATGCTCTCCCGGCCTTTCATGTCTTTTTCATCACGTACACCGCCATCCTTGTGCGCAACACTTACTCGTCCCTGGTAAACCTTCCTGCAATTTGCGTAAACATTCAGTACGTTTTCGAAACGCCCAACAGTCGCAACGCCCAACACCCTTGGAATGGGACGTCGTTAATGTGGATAGCGTTTGACATAATGATCGGGGAAAATCTACCGTCCCTGCTTGTGTTCTGGCTTCTCGCTTTTGAGACGTACTCTTCGAACTTATTCACAATCTATAAACCCATGCCGTGAGGTATAATAGAGGTTTAATGTCACCATTCATTGAAAACGCCGCTAATATATCCTTTATATTCTGCGTATTGCCTTGAGCTTTGAACAGTGACAACATACATACAATTTAAGATGCATTTTTCACTATAAATTGAATTTAATATAATTTTTAAGCCCTGATTTTCGAAGTGCAAGAATCGGGTGAAATCCACTTAACAGTTGCTATGCCCGCGGTCGCCGGCTTGTGTTCTCCCTTCTTCTCTTCTCATACAATGTAATTCTTCGCAGGTCAACAAAAATTTTGGAAGAAGCAATTATGTTCCACTTGCAATTATTATTGCGTTGGCGAACTCCGACTGGATTTCTACCGTCTTTCGCGGCGTACATGACTCCAATATTTTGGGAAGCCGGTCGAGAAAAGCCCTGTCTACGTACTGCACTCGTTTATTTGCGAGATCCGAACCCGGCGAGGAGCTCTTTAAAACTATCACCCTCAGCCTTAGTGAATGTGGAAAAATTGATCTCATGACTCGATGTTAGCGCCAGCCCGCTTAATTCTAGCCATTTATTGCTTGTTCTGCAAGATCAGAACTATATACAGTAAAGTTCCGCTTGATCGAGCATCATGGGACGTCAGCGAAAATTTTTGTTCAGTACGCAGAGTACGCATAAGTACGCAGAGGATTATGTTGATCAGCCGAAGTAAACGGTAAGCATAAATATTGTTCCTAAATGCATTTATTTCTCAGTGCCGAAAATTGAGCGCATGTAAAGTCTACTTACAACTTCTTAAAAATGCCAGCAATTCCATCCTGTACTATCACGATGAACAGAAACGCGAACAGAGCGGAGCCTATAGGCGCTCCGCTGTTCACATTTCTTTTAAATACGTTTTAACTTCGGTGGTAGCAAAAAGATACTAGAGTTGTCCGTGATGCATTCTAGGACGACTCTAACGTCTTTTTCTTACAACCCAGGTAAAAGCGGCATCAAAAGAAATTCGAACAGCGGAGCGCGTAAGCGCCGCGCTGTCCGCGTTTCTTTCCATCGTGATAGTACATACGTATTCAGTATTGCAACCATTGTGAACTAAGCGAATTAGCGCTGTCTTTTGTGCATCTTTTCTGCATTACATGCCTGCGAGGCGACGTCTTTTTCAGCTTCTCAAAACACATTTTAGCTCCACCTTTGCCTACATTCTCACGTAATCGTTTTCTACTGCAACGGATCTCAAGAAGCCACCTGCATATCTATCCCAACCTAAAGAAGACATGGTATTCCGCAGTATCGCAAGTGAAAGTATACATCTGCGAAGTTTCTGAAGCTTCGCAGTTTAAAATTTTCAGCGTCCATAGTTTCGCGGACGAAAATTCCAGCATGTGCGCCAAAAAGATGCATTCCTACTTGGGGGCGCTACTTTCGAACTTTCCAAAACGCTTTCTGCCCTGGAAGGTGCTGTGGGGTCACCTTCGCTAAACTAAAAATCATTCGAATTGGATAAAATGACTACCGTTTCGGCGTGGGATTCTGCACATGTTTGCCGAAGTGGTATTCGTTCAAATCGTACAGTATTTCGCAAGTCACGGCCACTCACCTTCCAACTGGCGCTTCAAATCATCCAGGGCTTCCCGCCTCTTCTCGGGCGTCTCTCCCAGCTCTTCGTGAGCGATTCGCTGCAGGTGGACCGAAAGTGCGCCCTGTGAAGTGTCGATAACTTCGTCGAAACATTTCTTGACATAAACACCAGTCATGTTAGATATACTGCCGAACAAAGAGCGACAAACTTGAATGGACTGAGGAACTTGTTGCACCGGCGCGTGTATCTGGCTATGATCGCAATTCGCTGTCAGTGAAGACGACGGCTACGCTCTACTCGGTAAACAAGGATGCGTGCTTGATCAGAAGACAAGTGCATTTCCCCGAGCGCTGAGCCAAAACGCGAACCGACGACCGCGCGTGTGACGGGAGGCCTTGGGTGACGCAAAAGGTTTTTGTGATGTTCATTTAGTGCGTTTGCGACGTTTAGCCGTCGCAAAAGCTTCCCGACGCATACCAGGATGTGCGGAAGGTGCAAATGCAGCGAGGGCTAAGGGGGGGAGGGGGGGGGAGACGGTGGCGTCGGTGCTCTTGTCACCTTGGCATTTGTTTTCAGAATGCTGCGGCTGGTAATGAATAAGCGCTTTCCCGTCACTTTCTCCCGATTTGCGAGTAGAACGTTCGTACACGTGTCGAGTGTTGCGACGTGTCGATGAATGCACATTACTGCTTCCACAGTTACAGGAAAGTTGAGGGCCAAACGCGTTGTGCGCACGAAATCTTCACAGTAGCGTGTCGTGTAATGCTCCGTTCGGACCGTTATGGAACCCTCTGCAAGCGGCCGTTAGATACCATGATCGAGCGTTCATAGGCAAAAAATGTATGCGTATACATTTTATGAAAGACACATTTCGTGTCGTGCAACAATATTTACAAATCTAATATTCATTGACTGTGCTGCACACGCAATCTAAATAAAGTGCTTTTGTAAGAGGTCTGGCCTCGTTAATTTACCAAATGCACTGCTGGGAGGCTACTCGCGTAAACACCATTCTGTCGACAGTCTGTCGCGCTCGTGACAGGCCTAACCTTTTGAAATTTGGAAAGACGCTGCCGCAAGGCCCGAGAACGCTAGAACCCATTTGTTCACAGTCGGTTCGGTTATGTGATAGTCTCGCGTTTTATCCTAAAAATCCTTCGCGCTGACAGCGCGCATCGATTTGTCATCGTAAAAGATCTCATGGCGTGCCCGCGTTTCGATCCACAGATATAAAACTTACGATAACGTTCACTCAAATTATTCGGGTTTAGAATTTAGCGGTGCCACATGCATAACTCCGTAAAGCCAGGATATACCCCCTTAAGGGCCTTTGTAAGCGCATATAAAAGACGCACAGTATAACCAACCCTATTTTTTTTCGGTCGCTCGATATGCTGAACTGTGCGCCGAGCTGCTGCAAGCGGTGCTTACGGCGCTCCGCAATCACTTATCGTGCGCAGAGACCAATGAAATCATCTTAGGCGACAGCAGGTTCGGAAAGGTGTGCATCAACGGTGTGTTGCGACAAATCGACACGTGTCTGATAATGTGGGCGTTCGACAACGTCCTCCGTAGTTGCCTGGTCCGTAAACACTGCACTACGGAAGCAGTTCTTGATGCACTCCACAGTCAGTTTTATCCACGCAGCCTTAATTAATTTCCACGGCGGCTAACAAGGACATAGAAACCGAGATGTCGCACTTGCTGGTGCGCACTTGTTGGTGGTGCACCACCAACAGGAAACCATCAGTATGCGAATGGTGCCCACACTCAGTGCCTAGTCTTACTCGTCATATCCGCTGCCACAAGAGCATGGTCAACGCCGCCCGAGCATGCATATTGTGCCGCTCCGAACAGTCGCCCGCAGTAATCGTCGACCCCAATAAGCCACTGTGCAAACAACTCCTAAATTTACGCCTGGTGGCACACTCGTCGAGCAAAGAAGTTACGCGTCTTCCAGGGCATTGTCTTGTGCCTGTAAAGAACGTAGTTTCGAAAATATAGCAGCTTACATGACTCTCTGATGACCAACGTCAGCTGCCAATTGCTGACATCCATGCTTGTGCACTGAAGGCCATTAACGCGAAGCTTGCTGTGCTTTCCACTAGGGCTAGGCGACGTCTTTCAAGGCATGCGTTCTTTACGGCCCAATCTGATAAATCAATTCCGTTGGCATCTTATAAAGTCCACCTTTAAACATAAGAGCGTTAGTACCCCCATGTCGGAAGATACTGTCCCGCGCCATCGTCGGCTGCATAGACCGTTGGAAGCCTCGAAGCCGGAGCTCCAGCAACCTAGGTGGACTACATAGGTCACGTGACTTTGTGACGCCATCACAACCTGCCCACCCGAATGTAAGCAAACTGACCACCGTGGCAGGCGGCAGTTTATAATTGGCCGCCAGAGGTTGCTTGGCGAGCGCGACCTGGATCGCACAAGCCCCATCGGTGGCAGCACCTGTCATACCAGGAGTGGTACGGGGACTCCCAGGGATTTATGAATGCAAAGTACAGAATGACAAATTCCGCATATATGGGTATTACTGTTTAACGCTACCACGTCATACATCTAAGGCGGAGCTTAAGTGTTCCTTCTAGTTTTTTATTGCTTTGGTGGGCCGGCATGTTATTTCCGGGGAGGGGTATGGGGGTCGTCACAGCGGTTTAAAGGCGCTCTTCGGTAACCGCTTCTGCAAGGAACCCGAGTTTTTGGCTGCGGGTCCGAGTTTAAAGCGCCTTGTTCACTCTGTGTGCCGCGGCCACCGTGATATTGCCCACCAGTCATGTAAAATGCTTACCGGAAGGGTCCTCGAGGTACCTCGAACAAATGAACACATACGCTGTGATGCAAGCAAAAATTACGGAATATTTTTTTCTATTGAATTCGCGTCACTGATCCAAAAAGAAACACCATGTCCGGTTCCCGGTTCACAACAAAGAACAAAAATGGCCGGTCGACGAGGACCTTGCGTGGTTCTTGTTCACACAGAGCCGTCGTCGAGTCGGCTAAACCAGACTCTCCCATCAGAGGCGCAGGCGGACCCATCCGACCAACCTCAAAGGAAGCAAAATGCTTCGCTGACGAGAGAGTGACGTCTGTATGCGCTCCCTCGCACAGACTCGCTAAATCGGCGGTTTCGCTGAATGCATCACCTTCGCCCATTGCCAGAAGTAAACGCTTCAAATCGGTGACGCACGCGACACTAAATTTCGGCAGGGTCACTTGTACATCTCCCTGCTCCCTCAGCATCCCAAGATAGTGCAGAATCTTCGGTGCGCTTAAAGTTTCCTCGATGTTCGCAAGGCCATCGACGTCGTTGGGCAGGAGAATGATGAGCGACTGAAAAGGGCACTCGAATGGCAGTTCAACGAGGCTCGCTCCGAGTTCAGAGCACTCAGCTACCGGATACGGAGCCGTCTGCGTCATCATGGCAACGGTGGAAGACCTGTCCCTTGTCTCGTGGAAGGTTCCCCAGGGAGCTCGGTCGAAACGGCGCCACCAGCGGACTTCCTGTCGAAGTAAGCTGACAAATACCAGCTTCGAGTCCACGTTGACGTCCTGGCACGCGAGTGCTTGTCCAGGCTCGGCTATGGAATAAGAAGTCGAGGCCCGAACGAAGGCGTCCATGGACAAGCGACACTGCTCGGCGCTGAAGGCAAAGTCCTTGCGGTGGCCGTGCACCGACAGCTTGTCCATGGCAGCAGCGTACTCATCGGTGAGCTTGACGTTCTCGGCGTGGTAGAGACAGGCATACGCTGTGAGGCGCAGGCCATCGCGAACGTACCGAGGAGATGAGATGCTGTTGCTGCAAGGTAGGTCTCGGGACCAGCGCGCGAGGCGCTCCAGGAGTGCACCCTTGTGGCAGTTCCAGTAGGAGGCGTGCAAGAGGCGCGCAAGTTTGGCTGCGGTTTCTCCTCGTGCTGCGTAGTGGACCATGGCGAGGGTGCAGGCCACGAGCCAAGGGGAGAGGACCAAGTTACCCTGGTTGCTGGACAGGCGCATCTGACGGTAGAGATCGACGGG
Organism: Amblyomma mixtum; assembly: GCF_055824585.1. NCBI lineage: Eukaryota > Metazoa > Arthropoda > Arachnida > Ixodida > Ixodidae > Amblyomma > Amblyomma mixtum. The sequence continues at coordinate 155,028,837 of NC_143017.1, read as the reverse complement.
GAGCTGTAAAAGCGGCCCCGCCATCTCAGGCGCCATGTCGAAAGAATAGACGTCCAGCCTGGAAAAGAAAAGCAACGCGCGTTTCTCGTATCAGTCATCAGAAGCACACCATCTTCAAACGTTCATCATTGGGCGAAACTCCGTAGGTGCTAATGCGCCTAGAAAGTAATATTGAAGTAGAAAGTGGTGGAATGTCCTCAGAAAGCAATATCGCAGAGGATAAACCATCGTCATTATAACGAGGGTTTTTCTATTACTAAATATTTTAAAACAAATACAGCCGACTACTTGAACGCCCCTTTCCACATTGTTCCGGCGCAATTCAATACTTTTCGGCTGTTTAGAACTTAAAGTTCTCCGCCTCTGTCAAAATGTCTACATTGAATTAATTTTGCTGCCATACTTCGCGTTGTTTTACATTCCCGGTATAGACGAAGAATACTGCTCTCAATAGTAACCTATCCACACCCGCTGAGATTAAGAATAGTTTAGAGCAGTGCTCATTCACATCTCAGGTGGTCTTCTTCACGCATTTTGCAAGACCGAAGAAAAGGCTTGTTGCGCAACATAACACTAATTGACCCCAAGGCCTAAACCTATAAATTTTTTTAAAAGAAAAGGAGGGCTGGCTTACAGATCGCTATCGGTGCTGTGGTCGCTATTCTCGAACTCAGAGCTGCCACTGGTGGGTGTGCTGGAAGTCTGGCAACAGCTGCGCGGGGAAGTCGCTGGAGACGGACACGACGGCTCCGAGGCATAGCTCACGGCAGCTGCCGCTGAGGAGCTCGAGGATGACTCGGAGGACTCCGAGGTCGAGGGCACCGAGAAAGAAGGCTGGCTGTCCTTCTCCTCGTCCTCTGCTGGCCTGAAGGACAGCAAGGCGTCCCAGTCAGTCCAGGGCGACGCCAGGTTAACTGCGTGGACCGCACAGCGTTCCGAAGCGACCAGCGATTCTTCTGCTTCTTCACTTGAAAGCACGCGAGCTGAAGGCACGCGCATTCCTCAACAGATTTGAAAACGCATGCTATCTTTGTACTTTAAAACACCAGCAATCAGCAGGTATTTATTGTTTTTTGTTTGTTTGTGCTTTTTATTTCTTTTTTGTGTGTATTTTGTTTTTGTTTTTTTTGTCAGCAGGTGTTTTTTTTCTAAACGCTAATAGAAATATGATGGGTAAAATAAAAAATGGCTGAGGCTTAGCTTAGGTTAAGCCTAGTTAGATGCGAAGCATATTGTCGCCGAGTTGCATATCGAGCACGCCGTTTGGTTAGACGTTCTTCACGCTCTTCATCAGTCTCTGTAGCACGCCGCAACTTTTGCTTCTCATTCCAACGAGCAGCCTTGTCTCCAGGAGGCATCTCTATCCCGTGTACGCCTAGCAGAGGCAGGCGCAGGAAACACATTGGTCGCGACGCCTCGCGCGACGGCGCGAGCTGGGCCCCCGTTTCTCATCTGCTGTGACGTCACGGACCACGTGGTATGACATGGAGGTCACGAAAGGTCAATGGTAACGACACCGCCGCGCTCGAGGAGCTGGGTTGGGCTATTTTAGTATGCTTCGCATAAAAAATTGCCGACGATTACATTACTTCCTAATGCGAAATTTGAGCGCAGTTCACCAGCTGTACCAACTTTTCGTTAGACTGAGGCAAAGAATTCGACAGCGGCGCCTGTAAGCTTCTGCTTCGGCGGCACGCACCTCTGGATTCTGGTGGTGGTGGTGAAAAGCATTTATTTAGTATTTCACAGAGAGGTGCTCGGGGAGAGGCCCCTAATTGGTTTAATTGGTTTCACCCCTTAAAATACTAGGCGGAGTCCCTCATTCCTGGATCCCGTTGGTCGAGACCGCTACACAAGTCCACCGAACCAGGGCCTGTTGGACCGATAGTTCCTGGCAGCTGAGCAAGGCCGCCTCCCAGTCCTCTCGTGTAGGGGAAGGAGTGATGGGGGGGAGAGAAGGATTTTTTATGCATGCCCAAACCATGTGGAAGGTGTCGGCCACCTCCCCACAGAATGAGCAGCGGCCGTCAAAAGAAGGATTAAAGTGCTTGAGAACCGCCGGGCACAGCAGGGTGTTTGTAAAGAGCCTGAGGAGAATTCGTTCGCCAGCTTTACCCAGTCCTTTCATAGGAACTGGGTATCGCCGGTGTTCGGCACGATAGTGCTCAGTAATGTCTTTAAAAGAAAGGAGAGGGCTGTGATCTGGGTTAAGCTCCTCCCAAGGGACGCCTGGTGCCCGGTGAGTGAGTGCGCGGGCTGCCTCATGGGCGGCTTCGTTACCTGGTATGCCTTGGCGGCCGGGGACCCATATGATTGAGCGATGAGTTGGATCGCCGTCGCGAGTACTGTGGAGTAAAATTTGGTGAGCGAGTGGAGTGATCCAACCGAACTCAAAGTTACGACAGGCTCCGCGAGAGTCTGTGAGGATGAATTTAGAGTCGAGACGGGAGGCTGCGAGGGCGATCGCCACCTCCTCTGCATGCGTTGAGTTGGGCGCTCTGAACGAGAGGCCGTCCACCTGTTTTCCCTCGTGTATGACTGCAGCCGTGTACCATTCCCCCCTGAAGCGGTAGGGGCCTGCAATGTCGACGTAGAAGACGTGTTTCTTTGAGCCATAGTGGCGGTGCAGGGCATCCGCCCGCGCCTGGCGCCGGCCATTATGGTCCTCCTTGTGGCGGCGACGGCGCTGGGCCTCTGCTCTGGCCGCTCGTTTAGCAGCAGCGTCAGACGAAGGACTTCCACCGGTTTCCTCGCTCATGGCTGAGAAAGAACTGGCAGATAATAAACTATTTATATAGGTAGGCGGTTCGCAGTGGCGAACGGTGGCGGCCATGCGTTTCGGCTCGGGCGGTGCAATTATCGAGATCCTCCGCCACCGATCCGGCGCTCTGATTGCCGCCGCACAGGGGTGGCATTGGAGGAGTGAAAAGAGCAATTAAGTTATCGGTACGTCGCGGGAGATGGCGCCAGGAGCGCGCGCAACTAGAGCAGCGCGCTGCCCCGGCTGCGGAGCTGGTTACGAGGGACAACGGCGATGCCGCGAAACGCAGGAACGGGCGCCAAAGCGCTGCTCTCTAAAATAATATAGTTCTGCATTTTATTAATTGATAAAATTCTATTAATCGAATCAAAAAGGCTCGTTGACCTAGTTGTTGGGTGTGCAGGAAAGATAACATGCGATGATCGACAATGGTGGCGCGCGCAAAAGCCCACACTGGTAGAAGTTTTTGAGACAACAACAGAAGTAGAATACAAGGTCTGGATAGAAGCGTGCCCGAGGCGCGAGCAGTGTTCCGGAGCAGGATAGAGTCTTTTAAGTTGCGGCTATTTGAGCTGAAGAGATGGACGTTGATTTGCTGCAGCCCACACACTCTCACAGAAGAACATAAATTGTGCGGCTAGCGCCTTTTTCGCATATAGAACCACACACCGGTGCTAGTGCATTATACCATGTGTCTTTTTTACACCGCAAGCTGTAATACCTAAGCCAAACAGACAAACATAGGGTAATTGTCCGCCTCGATGGCTCACTGGTTAGGGCGCTCGGCTATTGAGCCGGAGTAGGTGGTGGTGGAAACATTTATTGCCAAGCAATGTGGAGGTGGGAAACCCTGCCCCCCATCCTTATGTGGCACGAGGCAACCCTTAGGGGGCTGCCCTTAAAGGGCAAATGACAGCCCGTGAAGGGATATCCGCTTCAAGGCGTCGGTAATCATCCGGCGCTGGTCAGCAGCAGCGGAGCTGGCCAGGGGAGTCTCCCAGGATGACTCCGCTGTGGGTGGGGATGGAGGGTGTGGGAAGGTAGGGCATGTGAGTAGGATGTGAATAAAGTCTCCCGGTTTCCTGCAGAGCTTACAGGAGGAGAGGAACTGATCGGGGTAGCGGGCATCAAGAAGTATAGGGTGGGGAGCAGTACGGGTCTGGAGTCCGAACCCGACAGTGGCGGCCGCGTTTCGATGTAGGCGACCGCCAGGTGGCCACCAGAGCGAGCGAACGTGTGTCGCGTCGGCTCCGGGATTTTCGACTCTTTTGTGCGGTTTTTCAAGGACCCATGACCTGAAAGCTGCTGCAATCGGTTCGTAAAGTTGTTCCACATCATTTTCATCCACGTCTCGGGACTTTCGAGCCCGAACTTTGCGTGAAATTTCCCAGTATTGCTCCGAACGCGGGGCGGACGCCTCGCTTGGCCTCGCGCCAGGCATAGCTCGACCACGGAACGCCTTGGCGGAGCCCAGGCGTAACCACCCGATTCGTGCAACGCCATGGCCTCTCTCGACGTCGAGCGTGCCTGCAGCAGCATGGCTTACCAAGTTGAAGGGGAAGACATCACGCCCCAAGAGTTTGCTACCGATCCGAGATGGACCCGGGCATTTACGGCCCGCAAGCTAGCCCACCCAGCTTCGTTCTCGTCCAAGCAAGCCGTCTCGGCCTCGCTACCCAAGTCTTCGCCACCGGCCGGCCTCGCCACACTGGCCCAGCCCCAAAAAGGCAAGTCGTCTTCGCCCACTCTACCTAAACTCAAGCGCCAGGCTCCGCTACCGAAATTGCCTACCCTGGACCTGAAAGTTATATTCCGACCCAACGGAGGCCTAGACCTTCGCCAGCACAACGGGGGCTTCCTGCTCTCCCTTCTGTGCACCATATTGAAACTCCCCGTGGAAGCTGTACGTCAACAGGACATTATCCGTATAAATACCCGCAACAACTCGTTCACCGTGAGTACGCCTTCAGAAGAGCGCGCGGCACGCTACGTGCAGATCACCTCCCTACTCGTCGGGGACACGACGTACCCGGTGAAAGCTTACATAGCCCAACCCGACAACGCCATCCGAGGCGTACTCTACAACGCCATCTATGACCAGCAGGCAGAAGAGATCGTCCACGACCTTCAAACCTACAACAAGAGTGATTCCTACACCATTTCCGACGCGAGGCAACTGGGCAAGACGAAGTCGATCCTTGTCACTTTCATCAACACCAAGAAGGTACCCGGGCAACTCAAATTCTATGGGGCAATCTACAACTGCTACCCTTTCTTGGCGAAAGCCGAAGCATGCTTCAACTGTCGGAAGCCCGGACATCGGAGCGACGTGTGTACGGATCCTCGCCAAAATCTCTGCCGCAGATGTGGGGAGAATCATCCACCAGCCGAGCCACCCACGTGCGACGTCAAATGCATCCTGTGCAACGGATCGCACTTTACGGCTTCAAAAGAATGCAAGGTTCGCTTCAACCGCCCGGGCAACAAGAAAGCAGGCACCACCGCCAACTCTACCAAAGAAACGGAGGGGGAGCAGTCGTCGACCCACCGACAGTCACGAAGCCGGCAGCGGTCAAACTCGAGAGGCCGCGCCAACTCCCGCTCCAAATCCAAGTCTGGAACAAGGAACAACTCTACTCCACCGAAAGGAACAAGGAACAGATCACCGTCCTTCCCACCCCTGGGCAGCGGAGGCCAAGCATCCGAAAAACAGGTGAGCTGGGGTCCGCGATCTCCCTCCTTGGTCCGGGAGAATAACCAGCTAAAGACACAGCTAGAAAAACAGAACAAGCAAATCCAGCAACAAAGCCAACAAATCGAGAACCTTAGCAAACAGCTTCAACTACTAATGCAAAAATCAACCACCCCAGAAAAGATGGATATCCCCAGAGATACACCTACTCCTACACCAGTAGCCAGCACACCAAGCTCCCCCACACAATGCCTCCCCGTAAAACGCAAGGCTAAGGAAACGACCTCTACCACAGCCGATAACGCAATGTCCCTCGAGACAATCTTTAGGGCTATTAATATCATCGAACAAAAGATAGAAAACATGTCCAAGGAAACAAAAACTTGGGCAGCAACAGTCAACAGCCGCTTGGCAGCGCTCGAGCAAAAGATGAGTGCACAAGATGCTATCATTGCTCACCATCAAAGCAGCCTAGACAAACTCTCCTCCACCCAACCCACATTCAACCCAATCGCCCCCGCTAAGTTAGTTCATGATGGAAGCAACACGCAAGGAACTTAGAGTGTGGCAGTGGAACTGCAGAAGTTACCGCTCTAAACGCAGCAACCTGCAGCTCTACATACAATCACTCTCCGACGCGGAGATCCCAGCGGTAATCGCGTTGCAGGAGACGCAAACCCCTGCAAAACTCCTCAACTACACCCCTCACCAACCAAACACATCCAGCACCCCGCTGATATCCACCCTTGTCCATAGAGCCTACACGGCTACAGATCACCCAATCGAACAAGAAAATATAGACTGCCACTTGATAGAGCTCCTTCCAAAAACTAGAAGAAGCTCTAGCTTATTCATCCTCAACACGTACAGCGCCCCAAAAAGCAGCGGAGCCCCTCTTCTCGCCGTCATTAGAAAAGCGTTAAAGATCAGCGCGAAAAACCCGCTACTAATCCTAGGAGATTTTAACGCGAGACACATAAGCTGGGGCTACAAGCAAAACTGCAGAAAGGGATCACAACTCTGGACATTAATGCAAAATGAGGGCCTAACTCTCGTTAACGATACACAACAGCACACGCGCATAGGAAACAGCGTGCAGCTAAACACCACCCCAGATCTCACAATCACCAAAAACATCGCACAATGTCAGTGGGTCAACACGCAGATCTCCCTAGGCAGCGACCACTACATCATTCAAACAACCTTCGTACTGAAGTCAATCACCCCCTCTGTAAAACGACAACTTACAATCACAGATTGGGATAAATTCAGGAATCTCCGGAAGGAATCCCCTGCTGAGATAGAACATCTTTCAACATGGGTGAATGCGCTCACGAAGGACGTCGGAAGTGCCACATCCCAAGTCCCCAGCCATCGGGAAACGGACATCGTGGACAGCAGACTTCTTCACATGTGGGAAGCACACTCCAGTATGCAAACAAGGTGGCTAAAAAACAAACACAATAGACCTCTAAAACTAAGGATAGCGGCCTTAGTAAAAAAGATTGAGACACATGCAGCACACTTAACCCGTCAACAGTGGGGCCAGATTTGCAACCGCATGGAGGGAAATCTGGGACTGAAAGACACGTGGAAACTTCTACGTTGCCTTTTGGAACCAGAGAACACTAAAGCCATCCAACAACGTAACGTAACCCGCATCGCTCACAAATTGGATGTGGACGACATCACCCTGATCCAGAACTTAAAAGACATGTATCTTACAACCACACCTAGGACCCCACTCCCCCAATACTCAGGCCCTCCGAACCCCGAGCTCGACGAAGACATATCGACGTGGGAAGTGAGGGCAGCTATGCACAAACTGCGCACCACGTCGGCGCCGGGCGGAGATAAAATCACGAACAAAACATTACGAAACCTGGACGAAAATTCGATCCAAGCCGTAACCAAACTGTTCAACAAACACTGGAGGGAGGGCAGCCTCCCCCCGGAATGGACCCACGCTAAGGTCACCTTTATTCCAAAGCCAGGAAAACCACTTCAACTGGCGAACCTCCGTCCCATATCGCTCACCTCATGCCTGGGGAAACTCCTCGAACACGTCATTCTCCACCGTCTCCAAAACCACATGCACCACCAGGATCTCTTCCCCCATACGATGCTGGGATTTAGAAGCAACTTGTCCACGCAGGACGTGATGCTTCAGATCTCCGAAGACGTTCTACACCCTAGACACGCCAAGCGCACGAGAGCACTACTAGCACTAGACCTCACGAAAGCGTTTGACAACGTCCAGCACACAGCCATACTAAGCGCCCTATCTGACTTAGGCGTAGGTACTAGAACACACGCTTACATAACCGCCTTTCTGAATAACAGAACGGCGGAGATAAGGTTTGGGTCCGCGGAATCCTCCCCCTTCCCCCTAGGAAGCAGGGGCACACCCCAAGGCTCCGTTTTATCTCCACTACTTTTCAACATTACCCTCATACCGATGGCACGAAAATTACAGCGCATCCCACATTTGTCCCATTCCTTCTACGCAGATGACATTACCCTGTGGACGACCACGGGAAATGTCGGCGAAATGGAGGAAACCCTCCAAGCGGGAGCGGACGCGGTAGCCGAGTGCGCGGCCTGTATAGGCCTCGCATGCTCGCCGACCAAATCCGAAATCCTGCTGCTCCACCCGACCGCGGACCGTCACAAAAAGGGAAACCCCTCTATACACGTGAAGGTCGACGGCCTCCCAGTATCGGAGGTACAGAAACTCCGCATTCTGGGAATTTTCATTCAAAGCAACGGCCTCAATACAGAGACACTCTCCAAACTCACGATCATGACACATCAAACCATCAGGCTAATCAAAAGAATAGCAAACAAGCACCGAGGCATGCGAGAACATGACCTAAGGCGGTTAGTGCAAGCATTCGTGATTAGCAGAATGGTATACACACTCCCCTATCTTCACCTCACAAAGATGGAAGCGGACAAAGTAAACTCGCTAATAAGACAGGCCTACAAATCGGCCCTAAATCTCCCACAAGGGACCTCTAACAACAGATTCCTCCGCATGGGGGTCCACAACACTCTACAAGAACTGACTGAAGCCCACCGCACAGCACAATTGGACAGACTATCCTCTACAAACACGGGCAGACACATTCTAGCCGCATTAAACATCAAACCAACGGGTCCCCCTCCGGACAACACCCACAGCATTCCTAAGCAAATCAAGGAAAAGCTAATCGTCCACCCACTACCCAAGAACGTACACCCAACCCACAACCGGGAAAGACGCGAAGCACGCGCCAAAGCCCTGTATAAAAAACACGCGGACAACGAAGACGCAGCCTATGTAGACGCGGCAGAATATCCATGCAACCCAGCGTACGCCTTAAGCGTGGTGTCATACGACCTCAAACACAAGGCTTCGGCCTCGATAAGGGCAACCACCTCTCTTGAAGCGGAAGAGGCGGCCATAGCACTGGCCATAGCATCTTCTACTGCCACACTCATAATGAGCGACTCCAAAAGCGCAATCAGGAATTTTGCAAAGGGACAGATCCATTCTGCCACCTACAAAATTCTCCAATCAAACCCCCACGACCCCAGACCAATTCAATTAGTTTGGGTGCCAGCCCACGCAGGCAACCCCGGAAACGAGGAGGCGCACTCTATTGCTCGAGCGTACGTCAACCGAGCAGGCCGAACAGAGGAGAGGGATTGCGCGCGGGACAGACTAATCACCTACAATGAAATCACGCTACACTACAGAGAGGAAAGGCTCACATATCCACCACCACACCACACCCTCACGAAGGAACAACAGACTATATGGAGGCAACTCCAGTCCAGAACGTTTCCTTCACCGGCCTATCTGGCACTAATACACCCGAATCAATACAAGCCCGATTGCTCTCTTTGTGGGGCTCCGATAGCAAACTTCGAACACATACTATTCATATGCCGAGAACTCCAACCACCATCTCGCTGGAACCTCACAGACCTAGACGGTTGGGAGATCGCGGTCTCTAGCTCCGAGCCGGCCTCACAGAAGAGGCTGGTGGAATGGGCGGAGAAGGTCGCCAGAAGTCATGGACTGATGGCCGCCAACCGGGATTAAGAACCAAGCCAACCAAACGTCCCCTACTTCCTTCCCTTCCTTGGTTCATCAATAAAGTTTTCACCTACCTACCTACCTCGATGTAGGCGAAACGCAAAAAACGCCCGTGTGCTGTGCGATGTCAGTACATGTTAAAGATCCCCAGACGATCGAATTTATTCCGGGGCTTTTCACTGTGGCGCACCTTTCTTTCTTTCTTCATTTACTCCCACTTAATTCTCCCTTCCCGTACGGCTCGGTAGAGGTGTCCACCATGGAGCTAGAGTTACTGCGTCAGATCCTTTCCTCTAAAACCCAATATTTCAAACATTTTTTTTTTTAGAGTCTGTGGAAAAAATAAAAATTGGCTTGGTTTGGTTTATGAGGTTTAACGTCCCAAAGTGACTCAGGCTTTGAGGGACGCTTTGAGGGCTATGAGGACCTTTATTACCTGGCTATTCTAGAGCGAAGACAGAGTTTGCACTGTGTTGTCCTAAACTAAGAAATTAAATGATTAATACAGGCTATGTTTAGTTCAGTTACTGTTATACTGGATGATGTCCGTTATAGTAAAAGGGCCCCGAATACGACTTTGCACTGCATGCAAGTGGCTTCATTTTAGTAAGTGGGGTGCCATGGTCTCAGAAAATAATTTTGAAGCATGCTTTTGATTCCCCGTTGCGTTATTATTTCAGAACATGAATAAATTTACTTCTTCGCGGGGCTTCTGTATGTCTGGCTAATGCGAGTCTCAAGATTGTCGTCGTTCTTGAGAATTTTAAAGTAATTTGGCTCTGGATTTGTATTACACCTCGCTTAGGTCAAATTTCTACGTCTTTTAGCCAAGCGTAACCCTGTAATGAAACCTAGACCAAAAGCAGCAGAGCTATTTAGTACGGGTGTAGTGTAGCAGTGTGGCGGTCCAGAATTCTACAGGGAAGGCCCTTATACCGGATATATAAAGATTGTCTGCATATGGTGGCAAGCTAGAGACACCTGTGTCCCCGGTAAGTGCAAGCGGTGCCGAAATGATGTAATTTTCTCTATGAAAAAATTTCAATTCAGCAGCGAATATGAAAAGCTGGGAGTCGAATGAGATGGTTTTACTCCTCTGACTGTTTTGCTGATAATAAAAAAAGTTTGATGAAAGTAGTGGAATTACTCCCGCAAACTACAAAACATGCCTAAGCAGGTTATATTCATAAAAGAAGGGAGGGCGACGAGAAGAAAACATAATTTTGCATTTTCACTTCGTCAAGTAAAGAAAAGGTAGGCGTCGAAATGCAGAAGAAGCGTACCGTTGGCAAGAACAAGGTAGTTTTCACGTACACTGCCACGTTAAGCAAATCGACCCAGAGATTTACCACTATTTCAGACGAAGTGTCTCACTAGTCAACACATGCGTGAATGTGTCTGTCCAAATCAGGGCACACGATCAATACAATGTGTCCATCTATTCGCCGCGGCAAATTTTGCTCTGTTACACATCTGCTATTCTGTTTGTGCTTCCTCCGTTGTTTTCGCAAATCGAAGCCTCGTGAGGGTTAGCCCTTGCGCCTGAGTTGACCCTGATTTCTCTAACTGCACAGCATGATTCGCTAAAGTATGATACACCTTACAAAAAAAAAAACAGCAGTTGCTGACACTGTGCCACGGACCGCGGTGACCTGTATTACTCCGCTGACCGATTGTAACAGTAAACGAAGTCAGCCTTGCAATGTGTGACTACTTAAACAAGGCAGGTCTAAAAACTCTAGAGCTTATTATTTTTTTCTTCAGATAAGCTTCTTATTTAGGTACACAAGAAAAGTTTCATCAACGGACTACGTTTTTGTCGTGGAGGAATTCTGTGCGGTGGTCCTTAATGTGGGTGGAGCTTCACTGCAGACTTAAGTTGTGTCCAACTATAGGTCTAAATGGCATTCCGCAACGATGCTCAACAGGCAATCATATCAATCATTTTTTTTTACTTTAGGAGTTTGTAGAATAACTTGTACATTGTTAGGCAGCCGCAGTGGAGAAGTTAACAAAACTTTCGGCGTAACTAAATCTGTCCTAATCTGTAAATCAAACAGAACATTTGGAAAACTGACGGAATAAACGCCAGTAGCGGTAAGGGATTTTAATACAGTTAATGTTACCGTGCACTGAGCACGAAACAGCACAAGCTATGGGCAGAATACCTCTAAACAGAAAGGACATGTATTTAGAAAATCGAAAGCTTAAATTGGTTAATACTATAATTGTTTTCATCACAAGCACTGTTAGCGCAATGAACCACAGAGTGCCGTGAAAGTAGTGGCCGCTACTCGTGGGTTAAATAGCCCTCGTAGGTTTTGCTTACAACTTGACTTTCCCAATCCCACGCTGACTTTGTGTGTTCCATTTTTCTTACTTCAACTATTCTATTTATTCTAATTTTGCGCATTTTTCAACCATTCCAACCACCCTGGAACGTTTCTCTCAGCCATTGTCTTTTTTAATCTGCTCCGCATGATCGATTTCTGCAGTTTACCCAGCTGCGATTCTTGTCGTTCGTCTTCTTGAAGACGAAGACAACAACGTGAATGCTGCGGTGACAGGCAGAAAAAGGAGCTGCACCTTGGAGTTACCGTTCCGTGTCAACAAAAGGTAATTTATTCTCTAACCCTAAAATTGATTCGCACACCAGAGCCCAATCAAGCGCCTTAGCGTTATCGTATCGCGGCTTCTCTATTCCTTCTCGAGCAACTGTTTAAAACGTTACATTACGATTGCCGCGACACAAAATTTGCGCGTGATCTCTAAGCATTTTGTGTTGTGGCGCAGTTGTAACTCGGTAACCATGTAAATCCCAGTCCAGGTCAGTATTATAAAATTTTAGGACTGTAAGGCCAAATGGCTTTGAATCGCAGCTGTCGGTTATCGTGTGCTCGCCAACATCGGGGAAATGTGGCTTCTCGCTTCTGCATGTCTTACCGCGGTCACTTTCGAACGCCAAGAAAGGTTGCCGAATCCCTAAGCGTGATTTAGCTTTGCGCATGCACAGTTTGTGATTTTAACAATGTGGCAGCAGCAAAGCGGCAAGGGTCGCACACTTGCTGCATGTTCTTGCTGTAAACATTACACTTCATTAACACTTCTTCTTGGGCGTGTAATTAACACATTACACGTGAAGAGGAAATGATTGCAGCGCAAAAAAAAAAGCAACGCTTTTATGAGTTTGAGCAACACTTGTTGTTGGGCTAGTTGGTAGGACATGCTTCTGGACGAACCAGCGCAAAAAACACAACGGACAAAAAAAAGGCGGAACACTACGGACAGGAGCGCTGCCGACGGATATCAGCGCTCCTGTCCGTAGTGTTCCGCCTTTTTCTTGTCCGTTGTGTTTTTTGCGCTGGTTCGTTCAGAAGCCTTTATGAAAATGCTGTGACAACTACAGGGCTCTACTTTTCCTTTGAGGCTTTCTGGCTAAGAAGATATCTCGTTCGAGCATATTTTCCCGGTCAGAAATACAACAGAAAAGTTTTTGTCGTCACAAACAATTTTCTGTATTGTTTCTAACCAAAAACTTGCTGCAACAACAGCAATTTTTGCAGTCAGAAGAGAACGTTGTGTAGTTACCACATGAAAGTACCGCAGAACTACAGCCTACGGAAAAGTACTACAGAATAAAAAGCAGCAATGCTGAAAAATACAATAAAACAACAAAAAAACCTGTCGTTACGACAGCACTCACATTTTTTCGTATCTTGACATGGTTCTGTTCTTTTTTTTCTACGGGTATTAATATTAATTGTATAATTGCCTAACATTTTCTAATGAACTGTCTCATTAAACAGTTCTAATTAATTTATATGGAACACAATGAAACCCCTTGCATAAATGAATGAGGCGGGTGAAAGTATTTGAAGTTGGAGAAATTGCTTAAGAAAACAGAGTTCTTCGTAACAAAAGAAATGCCTGAAATTAATAAAGTGTAGAAGATCTAAATCAGGACTGAAGCACTAACGATTTATTTGCCTCGTGAAAACTGCCCAACAAATTGTAAGGCTTAAGAGAAAGATATTTCCCAGCAAGAAATATCGGAGGGCTTATGAACTGTAACCCGTAATGGTGCCTTTTATATGCTTTTGCCTAACACACGCGTTTATTCCGTCAAGCATGTTCACGAAGCCCATATCGCCTGCGATGCTGATTAGGAATTTTATAATGGCGTCTCGCAGTTCTTTAACAGCTTTTAGACTGGGCTGACCACCTCACCGTGCTATTAAAAAAACGTCAACAGCTTCAGTATCTAGGATCCCCAGGCGGTCGAAATTATTCCGGAGACCTCCACTAAGACACCTCTTTCTCTCTTCTTTCATTCCCACCTTCCTCCCTTCCCTTACGGCGCGGTTCAGGTGTCCACCGAGATATGCGAGACAGATACTGCGCCATTTGCTTTCTTCAATTTACCCATTCACCAATCATGAACACAATAGGTATAATCTTTAGCTCTTTGCATCCATATACACTTCACTTCCCTTTCTGGTTTTCCGTCGTATCAGTTTATTTCACTTCTCTAATCTCGTTGTGTCTGATTCCTTTCCTGCGCGGTTGTATTAAATTTTACTTCTGCACTTTAAACATCTGAGGATAGGGGGCAATTCTTTTTCTGCTTCATAATAAGCTTCACTCACGTTGTGTCTTTCTTTTTGTTTTCCATGCGGCATTCCAGCAAGGAGCTATGGCAGACACTCCCCAGGCCGCAATGAAGGAAGCCAAGCTGAAGGGCAACTTGGGGGTGAACCCTAGGTACACGGTCACCTGGCACGGTTTCCTCAACATCACCGAAGTGGTCAGTTTGTTGTCTTTATTATTTCTTGGCTTCCACTTGGCACTTTTGCCAACGATGGCCTTTCGCACTGTGTACTTAGCCAAAGAGAAGGGTCGGTTGCTTACATTAAGCATATTCAGCATGAAGATTGTGGTTCCGGCGTTGTATGGTCGATATAGACTTTATAGACGCAATGTCATTTACGCACATAACATTAGAGTAGGGTGTAAAAATTCCCTTGTTGAAAGCAAAAAAAAAATAGGAAAACGTCACAAGTTACTCGCAGTACAGACCAACAGAGCATTTAGCAAATGTTCCTGGGTAATAAAGAACAAGATCTAGGAAATTAAAAACAAGAGTAGAATTTCAAGTAGAAAATCTAGCCATGATTCCTGCTTGATGAACTACATGTGTTAGAAGAACGTTGTAGTCTCTGTTGTGACACTGAATGAGCGGAGCATGAAAGCAGCATGTGGAATCACCGCAATAATTATTGTAGAATTCTTGTTTGATCTTAATAGAGTCCATTAAAAATATGAAATCGAAGTTGTGGACCGAGCGAATTTACAGGACAGGACCAGAAATGCTTTCGTTCCATATAATTGGAGGAGCATTAAATTCACCGTCCAACAAGGAGGACATTTTTCTGCTGAAGGGTGGATTGAAAAGAAAATATATAGCCGCTGTAGTGGGGTTTACAAACGACGAAAATTAAGCTGGTCAAAGAATAAAGGGAATTATGAAAAACTGTAGGGGACACTTAAGCTCTGCCTTAAGAGTATGACGTGATAGTGGTAATGGGTCCCTTCGCGTATCACTTGGCAGACACGGGCACTATCCCTTCTTTAACCAACACGTAACGCTTAACCGACCATTAAGAGTGCAGTGCGATAGCAATAAAGATCCCCCCCGCGTGAGTACTTCTCCATCGCTTAGGTTGTGCCTACATGTCTATGCATGCAGCATTGATCATTCTATACTTTACATTCGTATATTGCGGAGTGTCCTCATAGCACTCCTTGCGCAGTAGTGCAGCGGTTAAGTGATGCTTCACTGCACCTGCAGTTGGCTGTTTCAATGACAGCCGCCGTTGGGACTTGTGAGACCCAAGTTGCTCTTCCCGAGCAACCTCTCGCGATCAATTATTAATTTAACTGCCACATAACAGGGTGGGTAGTTTGCTCGCAATGCGGTGGGCAGGTTGTAAGGACATCACGAGGTCACGGGACCTCGCTTATTTAGGAACAACTCTCTTATAGAGGGACCTCACCGTTAGAAGGCCTGAAGCACCGCGATGCGGCCCGACGACTCTTCCGCGAACTCACCTCTATTCCAACATCGCAGGTGGGGGCGCTGTCGGCGCTGGTGGTCATAATGCTTTCCACCAACCAGAGCACGGCGGCCAAGCTGATGGTGGTGGTGTCGTTCGCCGACGGCTACACCTCGCTCGTGATGCTCATGGGCGGAATCGTGTCCCCCTACACGCAGGCCTACCTGCCGCTGTCGCTCTACGTGAGTAGTTACCCAGATTTCGAGCAAGCCTGCCGAATGAACCGCGTGAACGGAACAATTTGACGACGAACAAAATGCAAAGGAAACAGGAAGAAATATTTAGAGCACTAATACGGTGATTGATGATTTTATGGGATGATCTGAGCTGGTGGAAACCAGAGTTCCTTGAGAAATGCAGAATGCCTCTGGAATTGATGATGCCATGCTTGGCACAATTAGAGAGGAGACATAAGGAGAGAACAAAATACAACAAAATTGGTTAATTAACAAGGGTTGCAATCAAGGCACAATGTTCTGATGATAAAACTCATTCCTCGAGCCCATAGATTAACGAATGCAGACCACCGGACCACAAAAAAAAAAAGTGGTGGCGAAAATCTGACATCCTTGAGAAGAGTATTCAAGGGCAGGTCTCAAATAGAGCACTACAGCCATTCTCTCTGAAGCAACGAAAAAGACTCTCATTTCAAGAAGGAGGTTTAACAAGCTGCTCAGCAATAGAACGATCTCGTCATAAATTTCCCCTCGTTACGCTACAGCAAAGGCTGCCAGTAGCTTTTCAGCGGTCTTTTAATAGCTTCCATCATTCAGACAATTTTGTCTCTTCAGGGGCAGGACCCTTCCCGGTGCGTTTATCCCCGTGTTCTTATTACCTCTTATCGCCGCTTCGAGCACTACGAATCGGCAAATTACAAGGCTACCTTTCAGAGAAAATTGTGTTCCAGTCGTGGCTTAGTGGCTTGGGTGGTCGCCTCTGCTGCGTGATGTGGTTGGTTCGGAACCCACCGCCGCATATTCGCCAGTACAAATGGGTACACGCGTCCCCCGGCCTGGCGCCCTGATTTCGTTAGGGGCGTGCGCTTGGAAGAAGCCCTACGCGCTAGGGGGGACGTCCGCGGCCTTTCGGGAACGTCGCAGATGCGGCTATTGGTGTGAAATATCTGTAACGTTTTTATGGTGTCTCATTTTGGTACACCCGTAATGATATTGGGTATTCATAAGCTGATAAAATGTATATATATCTCATACGGTTTCTTTTATAGAAATCTTCGCTTTCCTTCTTGTGTTTCGCTGCGTGCGAAATTATCGCCAGTTTTTAGCAATGCCGTTATTGTTAATTATTGTAAGCTATCGAGTGAGCGAGTGTCCTTTACATTAGCTAAGCTCCTCAGACCTTCATGACAGGAAACAGGAGCAGCAGAGTCGTCAATAAGTTGTTCGATGACGTAAAGGACCGCCGATCCATTGGAGCAACAGTTTGGGGCTAGACCTTTTTCCCAAACATTCCACCCCAGAGTATACCATCACCGGGTCGGGGGGAAGCTTGTACTCATTAAAAAAGCGATGGGGGCGCGGTGACACCTGTGATAAAACCCAGAACCTCGGCATGCTGGGGGAGGTACTCAAACGACTAGGCCTTCACCGGGGTTCATGGTTAAAGGTTCAGGCCAGCGGCGCTGTAATGCTCGTCTCCGATGCTCGCGCCTCATTCGCAGTTCCTGCTGTACCACCTGGTAGGAAGCTGCTTCCTCCTCCTGAGCAGCGGCTGGCTCATGGGCAAGGCCAATGGCGAGTTCCTCATGCAGGCCGCGGCGGTGAGTCCCCATGCGCAGTGCTGGGCTATGCTTGTCGCTACTTGCACGACAGGGGTATATGGTCAGATATTTCCTCGTCCGAAGTTTCCGTAAATCTCAAGCAACTTGTGGTGCGGTAGCGATTGTAGACATGTGAGACAGGACATGAGTCAATGGTAGAGAGGCACTAAAATACCCCCATTATATGAGGATACCCGTGAGGCTTGTGTGCCGTTACAGCTAGGAAGCACAGCGGATCAAGGATCCCACTACAGTGTTTCTGTTTTGGTTTGGCACGTATTCGCTACCGCACAAAAATTCCTAAACATCCACCTGGGAACAAGAGAAGTATTTTGTTGTCGTTGCAGCGTAAGAATTATCATTTACCGACGTCATGTTAATTAGTATTGCGCTATCTTGTTTGTCTATCTTACTATCTTATTTTAACTGAGGAGGGACTTACAAGAAAAAAAAACAGAATCAGCGTCGATAAACACGCATAAATTAAGAGAGCTCTTTACTGGTATTCGCCTTTTAACTAAACCTGATACAAGTTCAAGCGTCAGAATGGTTACTTTCTACCTAGATGTCTGGCAGTCTTGAGTCAGAATGTAGTAAGCTCTTTATGGGAGATAGCAGTGATTGTAATCTTCCTGACCTTCCGAGGCTTAAAACAGTCTGCACACGTTTTATAAGTGATACAGTAATTGCGGTTAAGCTACCGTTGACATTTATATTGACAACATATTAGGAAAGAGACATTTACATACGGGCATACGCCAGTTCCGGACGCTAAAGGAATTCAGTGTGATGACGATGGCGATGGGGTTAGAATGAAAGGTCGTGACTGTTTACAAGGTTCTAGCATTTCACTCTTCAATGTCCAGCGTTGCTCAACGGCAGCAGCTGACTTTTTTTTCTCGCGTACCACGACAGCTTTGTTCTTTTTATTGCCACCTGTGCTAAGACAAATGGCCCTTCGAACTTCATAACATTAAACAAAAAAGACAAAAACAGGCGGCTACTCACACTTCTCAGTGTTAAAAGGACGCACTGAATGAGACCGATTGGCCATCCGTCCCATGTTGACGGGAAAAGGGGGCTATGAGTAAGTGCTGGCATGAGAGCGGGACATTCCACAGCCATAAATATTTTGTTTCAATCTCTTCACAAATGAACAAGAGAGCTGAGTGTCGCATTTATATAGCCAAGTTTTGGCCTGTTAACGTGAGATTAAGGAGAACAAAGATGAACTCTTCACTGCGCAGTTGCACTTAAAGCTAATTTTTTTCTTGATACCATGTTGTTTCTTTTTTACCCATTGTAAACAAATGAATAAGTTTTCAGGTAGTTTAACACCAAAGTTAAAGTTGTGGCATTAATGATGAACCGTTGGTTGTCGTTTTGGCTACAGTGTAGGCTTCATCTCTCATAACATGGAGATGAAAGGTAGATGAGCGCGTCGTAACGTTTGCGTTTTCGTCTCCACCTCCAGGGAGGCGGAATCACTGCTGGGATATCGCACTTCGTGCACGGCCTGTACACCTTCGTGACGGTCTTCCGCCAGCCCATAAATCCACCACCGTGACCGCTGCCGTGGTTTGAAAACTCTACGTCCTAGTGTATTAAAGTATGTCGCCTTTTTCATCGTTCAGGTTTTTTCGTGCCTCCACCAGGGGAGCTCTGTGCCACGAGCACAAAAAGAAAGGAGCGGAGAAAAGGCGTGAGAGAGAAATATAAGAAAACTATACGTACCAGTTGTTCTGCTTAAGTGAAGGCAGCAACTTCCTCCAGGTTCTTTAGCATGCTTGGTCATTTTATTAACTAACAACACTCACATGACGATTCGAATATAAATACAAGGCACTACGCATGCTTTTCGAGTCCTGAAAACACTTAAAGTAATACGGCTCTTGTTGCGGCATTTTCTTTCGACTGCCGTTGGGGCTATAGACTGAAGAAGATGTCTCTGTGTCTTGCAACTTACTATTGCCGTGCATAATGAGCCTGCTTCTTTTGTAGTTGCGGAGTTTCAACTGCACGGTAAACTGCCAAACCTTCTCGCATGTCCAATATTTGCCTCTAGAGGATACTGGAGTGAGTATCTGCTCTACGGCATAGTGCAGGTGTGTCACAGGTGTACAAAGCGGGAATGACAGTTCATTCAACGTCCCAAACAAAACCTAAAAATGCCTTAATGACGCATGGACTCCTTTTATATCAACAGAAATTTACTGATGTAAGAGACGCAATGTTTCGAAAACAAAGTAACGATACAAACATGAAGCTCCTTTGGCATGAAGGCGAGACACATTAGATTTAAAATGAAGATTACCGAACCACTAACTTTTTGATTCAGTGGCTTAAGCTAGTCAAAGTTGTGCCCTATTGGAGACAACTTCATCATTAATAGGAAGCCTACCTGAGCAGCATTTAGCCTTCGTGTCCACTGGTATTCTCTGTTGGATTTATAAAGTAAGAAGGCCGTCCTTGAAGGCAAAACGCTAATAAAGTTCTCTCCCTCAGTCTTCTTCTCTCTCTCTCTCTCTCTCTCCGTTGTAAAGAGCCGGCTGCACGCTGGTGACATGCCATGGCGAGGAAAATAACCTGCCACACGCGGCTGCTGCGCGCCACCTATAACTACTCATACATGTTATTTATACCGTTTCGATCACCGCTTCAGAAGTACAGGCACTTACAAACGCACCCAGCTCGCTTAGGCACTGCTCACAAGGCATAATAAGGACGGAATACTCTTAATTTTGCACTCCTATTCGTTGCGAGAGCATGCCACTCTGTCGGCGCCGCTCTTTTTATGTGGGATTCTCTTGCAGTGAGTGATTTCCTATCCTCTGTCCTATCCTCTGTGTTTATT
The DNA here is from genome assembly GCF_055824585.1 of Amblyomma mixtum. Lineage (NCBI taxonomy): Eukaryota > Metazoa > Arthropoda > Arachnida > Ixodida > Ixodidae > Amblyomma > Amblyomma mixtum. The sequence continues at coordinate 155,008,556 of NC_143017.1, read as the reverse complement.
AAGCAATAACCTTTGTTTTGGAATCTATCCGACTTGTCGGAGGGTTTGAACATAATGTCTTGCGGCATATGTGGGATGTGTCGGCTTTTAAAGGAACACTTTTGACTCGGTGTGCAAGTATAGGCAAGATTCTCTCAGGAAGGTTGACCACACAGTGCAATTGCCCTTAGAGATTGGTCCTGGAAACTGCGTGACAGGGAACGACCCGTACCTCAAGCTCAACCAACATCCTCGTGACAGCGCCTGCCTACCTCAGCACCTCGACGTTCTTAGGTGAGATGGACAATGATGTGGATGTGTCCTGTGGTGGCGCGTGACATTCAAACAGTCTCGGAAGTGTGACGATTGATCGGCGGACATGCTTGCACATCCAGCCAATGACAGCCCAAAACCACCGGAATCCGGGTTGTATGTCCTCACAGAGAGCGGAGCCTTTGTTAAATATGCATGTGAGTGCGAGGAGACCACTATGAATGTTTGATACAATGTTTCAAGTTGTCTGGATAGATAGAATCGAGCATGCTCTAAAGAACGAAGGTAGCCTAAAAGCACTGCAAAGGAAACCAGGTATAGGCAAAAATCAGATGTATGCGTAAGGAAACAAAGAGGGCAATGCCATATTAGCATAAAGGAGCCGAAGAGTTCTACACTAATCTGTGCAGTATAGCCAATGTAATCAGGACGTAAATGAGATAGACGTATCACACAGCAATCAGATATCCCGCCAGTAAAGAAAGAGGAAGGAAAGAGTCTTAGGAGCAATTCAGGAACGGATTAAAAAGGAATCATCAATATTTACTATTTTCATTTGGTATTCTAAATGGGGCTGATGGAGACAAGCAGCTTTCCCTTAAAAACTAATATTCAAGTTTGTTTTGTTTTTTTTTTTGTAAGAATTGCGCGATGTATGCAGTCGAAGGCTTTTGTGAGGTAAACGAAAATCCGCAAAGGCACTTTCGGACTATCCAGTGCGTGTAAAGTTAATTCCTTCTCCACCAACAAAGCAGATGCAGTACCAAGACCCTTTCGAAAGCCTAACCGCTCCTTGAACAACATAATATGCTTACGTTCGAACCCTACAAATCGTTTAAAACTAATTTTGTAATACTTGGGAAAATAAAAGCATTATGGAGACCGGTCGACACTTGGCCATGCCATTTTTATCACCCTTCATATGGGTGATAAAAAAGGATTAAAAAGTTTGCAGGTATAGGCTGGCCTCAACTGGCAAACAACAGGGTTGATAGGAGAGCCATGGGAGAGGCCTTTGCCCTGCCGTGGACGTAGTCAGGTTGATGATGATGATGAATGCACGTGACCTGCAGTTCAGGAGTAAAAAACTCCATCGTAGACAAAGGTTAAAAAGTAAACTATACATGATGCGAGAAGGTCTAACACGTATCTAAATGGATTTATTTTGATACCATGTGTGTGTGTGCGTGCCCGTTCGTGTGTGTGTGTGTGTGCGTGTGTGTGTGTGCGTGCTAAATTTGTCGTATTGAATTTGGTTCACTCGTCTGTACTACATCATGCATATTTGCATGTATCAGCGTTTTTCCGTCATATACTCGGAAGACACCTCCTATACTGCGGCATGCTTAATTTCTAACGATTATTGCGCCGTTCCCGACATGAGTATGGACACTGTCCTATAATTTCTATGGACTGAAGTAGAAAGAAAAAAAGTCAATGGAATTGAAGTGGAACCACAATACTCTGAATGCCGTTTGTCCCGTAAATGAGTCTGGTAATAGGCAATATTTTAATTTTTATCCTTGGCCGCGAGACCGGCGCTCTTCGTCTTCGGCAGAAGTCTAGCTTCTCGAGCCACACCTTCTCAGCATCCGTACAGGGGGCGTCGAAGAAGTGCTCTCATAAAAGGCGTGTTACATGAACATGCCTCCGGTGACTTCCATAGCAGCGCCCGTAACGAAGGAACTTGTCGTAGGCGAGCAGAGAAACTTGATGGCTTCGGCGATCTCCCCGGGCTGGGCCGGTCTCCCCAGAGGCGTCATCGCACAGAACGTGACCTTCTCTTCTTCGGTAACAAATGCGGTCATCGGTGTCTGCGTCCAACCCGGGAGCACTGCGTTGCAGCGGATACCGTGAACTGCCAGTTCCTGTGCCGCCGTCTTGGTGAGGGCAACGACTCCAGCCTTGGAAGCGGCGTACACTGCCGCATCACGCCAGCCGCACTTGGCTGCGATGCTTGACACATTTACGATGGCTGCGCCCCCTTCGGGCAAAGCCTTCTGGGAACGAATCATCTCGCGACTGGCGGCCCGGGTGACAAGGAAAGTGCCCTGCGAGGAGAAATACGTAACTCGTGGCTTCGATGTGAATACAGTCTTGCGTGATGCACCGGCAAGTTCGAGCAGAGTCATTTTAGGCGCGGATTCAACTGCGGACGTGGTAGAAATGTTCCCAAAGTCATCCCTCCTATGGGCTGTATTGTGTTTTACCCCCCTAAGTGTAAATAAGTAGTCCAGGTTCACCTAAACAGCGAGATAAGGACTATGTCTTCCTGTCTATTTCTTCCGATAATTTGTTCCAATGAGCAAATGCAAATGGGAACAATGAGTTTTTATGTATGCTAATGCGGCTAATAGGCTGCGGTATAGTTTTGCTGTGATTGATTCGTGATGAGTGCCTGTAAGGTTTTTTTAAGATAATGCATTAGGTTTAGTTTAGAGAGATTGTGGGTGAGGAGGTAAATAAATTTCAATCTGGAGGTTAACCTGCGCTGCGATAGCGTCTGTTACGTGCTGGAGCAACGCGCGCGCATTGAATATATGGAGCGTAGGGCCAGATTTCGTGTTCGTTCAATTTTGTTGATTAAATTCTTTTGGCACGGACTCCAAGTGAGATCCGCATATTCTAATTTAGGCCTTACAAGAGTTTTATATGCATGAATTTTTTATATGCATGGAGCTTTCTCCATTGTTTCTTAATACAGAAAGCGTGAGAAAACACGGCTAAAACTTTAAAGCAAGGAATAAAACCGTTACATTTATTTTGCTCTCCATGCAGCCTTCTGCTCAAATAATTGTATCTTAATTACCCGTGCCACAAAATTTGTTATAAGGTTTGGAGAAGATGACACCAATAACCAATTGCAATAACTAAATACTTGCGTTAGTCGAAGACGCCAGGTGCACGATTTTGAAAATTTTGACACATAGAGTTGCACCCCCTTTCGAGCGCTTTCTCCTTCACAAAGGCTCACTTCGGAATTTTTTTCTCGCCTTAGAAGAGGTCAATCTTGTCATCCTTGAACCTAAATGTAGTACGAAAGATGCAGGCCAAAACACTTAAATAGCAATAGTTGCATAGCAACAGCAATAGTTCTGTTTTGTCCCATATCGCGTTTTACCCCACTCTCCCCCAATTCCTGCAAGGTTCATAGGGAGAACAAAGACTGCAGCTCCTACCACTCCCTCAAAAAAGGCCAGCGCCCTCTAACAAATTCCTAAGTGTCTGACCTACCGCCTGTGTCCGTGATTCCTCGTTGACCATATATCCCTAACGACGCTGTCTAATGGTTCAGCCAGTGTGACGTTGTCTAATGGCACCAAAGCCCATACGCTCAACCTATTTCGAACGCCGGAGTAGAGGGCTCCAGTTTGATTTGATATACATATGCAGTCTGGTTCTCTTTATTATTCGCTCGAACTCACTCAAATCAGTGTTCTATGTTGTCGTACTTCAACAAAACGCCCGTGGCGCCACAGGAAAATTACTACGATGCCTTGCGTTCAGCAGCAGAACTCAATAACCGCTGAGTTATTCTAACCTGATGGAACCTGAGCCCCTGAAAACGCAGCAGGTCAAATCCACCAGATGGCCGAGAACTTATGCGCCTGTTTCGGGCATCACATATTAGCAGCTATCTTTTGGAGCTCGTGGGCTTTATTTTTTTTCCCCAATGATTACCGCGCATAGCCCGAGGGCGCTACAGCAGGGAGTTATAGAGTTGAAAAAAAAAAAACATTTTCATTTACACATCACACTTGCGGACCTGGAAACCATTTCCATTCGCTGATGAAACAAACAAAAAACGAACTCGCATGCATATTAGTTTTGGCACGGTATTCCTAAGTCTTAAAACAATCACTAGTGCCTGCAGAGACATAATGGGGCCTGTGTAAGTATAGTTCCTTTCGAATGCTGATTTTCTTTTCATATATATGATATCGGAGTTTAAGTAGTAATTTCGTAGGGAGGAAAGAGTTTCCCATCCTAATTTATTTTTCATGTCGGTGCAGCTATCAGTTCCGGAGCACCTACACAGGACAAGCCTTGCTGCTCTGTTGTGAACTTTTTTTTAAATTTTATTTCTTAGTGTTGGGGTCCCAAACGGCATAGGCGTGGTCGAGCAGTGGTCAAGCATATGTTCAATAGGCTGTCGATTTTAAACAAGATGGCGCGTGTCTCAGTTTTCGCTGTATAAAGTTTAAGGTTCTGGCGGTCTTTACAACCACGATATCAACATGCGTTTTCCATGAGCAATCGGCCGTGAATGTCACGCCTAAGTGTTTATGCTCTATTTTTCGTGTTACTACAATATATTACTATTGATGATATGCTGTGAGGTTAACTGATATTTTAACGTGTAAAGACAACATGAACGCATTTTTTAATGTTTAGCTTCATCTCTATTTTGAACACCATTCAAGAACACATGATAAATCACATTGTAACTGGACAGCAACACCTTCATTTCTAATTTGTATAAAACACAGTCATCGGCAAACAACTGTAAACTTCAGTTGATTCCTGAACAAATATCATTTGTATATATTAAAAACAAAAGTTGACCCGGAACAGAGCCTTGTGGGACACCTGATGTTATATCTACAAAACTGGATTTCTCTCCATTTAATACCACGTACTACCGGCGGAACAATAAGATCGTTTTCGAACCACGCAAGTACTCTATGGTTAATATTTAGTGCAGCAAGTTTCCTTAAAAGCAAAGGGTGCGAAACAACATCAAACGCCTTACGAAAGTCCAAGAAAATGCAATCGATTTGTCCCCCGTTGCCCTGATTAGATACAAGGTCATCATAAAATTAGATAAGGTGTGTCGTGCAAGATACACCCTTAAAGAACCCATGTTGTTCTGTAGTCAGTAAGTTTTGTTAATAAACGTGTCATTTTCTCTTTATATAAAATGCGTTCTGTTACTCTGCATGGTATAGATATAAGCGAAATGGACCCATTGTTAGCTACTTCTTTTTTTGGCCCTCCTCTATGAATGGTAACAACATGTGCAATTTTCCAGCCATATGGAAGGGTGCCGGATGATTGAGACTTGATGCAGATTACAGAGAGATAAAGGGGGAGAATTTGGGCATAAATTCCATCTGTTCCATTTTCCTTGTTACCGCTAATTTTGTTTAGTAGTGTTCTGATTCCATTCATATTTGGCTCTACTGATTTCGTAGCCAGACAGAATTTATCTGAAGTAAGGGACTACAGCGGTGTTTCGGTAAATATAATGAACGAAAGTAGTTATTCAGAGAAGTAGCCTTCTCAGTGCGATCTAATAACACCTCATTATTAGAAACAATTTTGGTAACGCCAGTTGGATCTGCTCCGCAGACTTTCATGTACTGCCAGAATTCTTGAGCATTCGTTTTCATTTCGCAGCAGAGTTTCTCAAAATAGCGTCTTTGTGTCCTTCATATTCGGTTTGCATTCCCAGGTTACATGACGCAGGTGTTCAAACTGACAGATGCTTTTAGTTTTCTGGTAATTTAAAAATATGCACATTCGTTTCCTAATTATTCTCAGGATACCTGTAGCTATCCATTGTTTCTTACGCTGTTTATGTCCGCTATAATCGATCGCGCATCGTATACGATGCCTCAAAAAAGACCTATTGGAACTGGCCAAAACGCAATTATAAGCATTTGGAGTCCGACTGGTTCCATTTGGTTTGAATTGTGTTTTAGCCATTTCCAATTCGCCTTTTTTGGCTCGGTCGCCATAGCGTATCTCCTTGGTTCCGGACTTACTCTCAGGTTGACCCTCATGGTGTCGTCGAACAGCTCATCCGTGGTGTCGACGAGAGGCTTCTGAGCACCGATGCCCGCGCAGTTGACAACGATGCTGAGTGGAAGCGCAGACGTGGTTCTGATGTTGTCGAAGAGCTTCTCCACGGCACGGGAATCCCCGACGTCCACGTACTCTGATAGGTGCCTCACTTCTCCTGTGCGAGAGTGTTCGGTACGCAGAGAGCTCTGTTGAGTGGTGCCAACAATTAGGGATTGAAGATAACGCACAAGTTGAAACATAATGTGTGTGCAAAAAGTTTGTTCTCAATGTTCGCTTTTTGTACAATGCACGCAAAAGATTCCGGTGGTGCATCTATACCCATGGTGAAAAGCTAATACTACGGTGTCTTTTTTACCAAACAGGTGGGTTGATTTTGAAAAGCGTTTTTTTTTTGTGCGGTACCTCAACGCATGAATTCGAGCCTCAAGGGCAGGCGCACTAATTAAATAAAATATAGGTCCATTTATTTATTATTACGTTAGCATCAGAACGGCCATGCGAATGGTTATGTATGTGAATGGTTACAGAATGGTTATGTGGCACAAAAACGCGGTGTCTTCTTCTCCTTTTCTCCTTTTTCTGCATGTGTTAAACTGCCAGCATCTTGAGCTGTGGCATTGGTTTATAGTTTAAGTCGATGTTGACCCAGCGCGAGAGACTGGCAGTTAAGTGCCACAAATCTTTGGCCCATGGTCTAGTTTGCATGACTGCACACAGAGGGCGCCACGACTCAGTGCACACACAAAATAGGAGCCAACTTGCTAACGCATTTCCCTCCACATCCCGCATCCTGTGATTTTTATTTCGTCAACATTCATTCATTCATTCATTCATTCATAGCAGGCTACTGCAGCCACTTGTGAGCTCTTGCAGGAGGAGCGATACAATATATAATACAAATGCAAAAACTGCAGGGACTTTAATACAATAAGCCGAAATGTTAGATGAACTGAACCTTCAGATTTCTCAATGAATACAATTCTATATAGTGCTGCCATACGTCAAGTATTCCTGACAGTTTTGGTGCAGTGGAAAAAGGAGTATATAAATGCCTGGACCTGGCGGCGAACGCGGAATGAGGGAATAAGGTTGACAATGTCTCGTTGACCATGCTGTAACGAAGGAGTTAGCATATGGATCTGGGTTAATTGACGCTATTTTATATTGCAGAAGAAAAATAATTAATGTGAGAATTTTTTGCCTGACTCGTAATGTTTGAATCATGTTTTGCTGCATTATGAGAAGTGGTGAGTACTTTGAACGGTATTTCGAAAAGGTGAAGCGAATTGCGCTGTATCCTTTCTAGGGCTTCTATAATAATTTTCGAAGATTTTAAAAGCTTTGTGAAGGAGTAAGAGTGCACTGATAGCAAATTTTATTTCACTTTTCACCCTTACAACTTCCATCTAGCGTTAAGGCATTAAGCAGTCGTTGAATAAACGCTTTTCTAGATCAGTTCTGGTGGCCACAGCCTAATGAAACGCCCCATAAATGGAGACACAGATTTCCGACAACACACACCGAATCATGGCCCTCAAACGATGAACAATTTTCGAGATCAAAAGAGTGGTGCATATATGCTTCTTCACTGCGCGAGGAACACACTCTCGATATTGCGTCTTCTGAGTATTCAGCATGCTGCATCAGCTGTGAAAAAAATTCAGTCTTGCCAGTGATTGAAATTTTAGAGAGCTGTGCTCTGAGCTAATCCTCAAACATTGCTTGAAAAAGCAACTGGCCTGCATAGAGAATGAAAGACGTTTAAGCTTGTTAAGCAATTGTTCTCCTCTGGTTAGCTAACCCCGAATGGCAGTGCTGACTGATAAAGCAATCTCTACTGAATTGAAAGTCCAGCAGAATTGATTCTCACATTTTTCACCACACTGCCATGCCTTTCATCAACACAATACAGGGTGCATGATCCTTTGTTTCTTTTATCAATTAAAAACACGGTTATCCGTACGATGACTTAGACCGTGAGAGATAGGACTATGCAGTAAACACTCCAAACGTTATCAAGGCCTATGAGAATTGCCGTTCTGTGACGCACAGGCCTTAGATTCGAAATAAGGGAGTAATCACTCATTGGCATCCACCAAAGCGCAGCCATGCGGCTACAAAGGAAAGCTATGCAGCTTCCACAGAAACTTCCACAGAACTGTACTGCTTTCCTTTGTAGCCGTATGACTGCGCTTTGGTGGATGCCAATGAGTGATTGCTCCCTTATTTCAAATCTATTCAACCTTGGGGGTTTCCCTTAATACATTTGACAGGCCTGATATAAATTAAAGATTGCATAAACTGCGTTCATTATGTTCGTTTTCTTCGCAAGGAGGCATTTAGACTTACAGCAAGAAAAATGCACTCTTTGAGGCAGCGATGCGTTCGCATCAGCGTTCACGTCAAACGCCAATTATCGCAAAAAGTGTCCGGCGCTGGCGTTCGCGACTCGGCAGAGAAGCAAATGAGAGAGAAAATTTTTTCCTTTTTACATTAAAGGGATGCTGAAAGGTTTCCCAAAAAAATTGAGTGAAGAGATGCACTTTACAGTTTTCCACCCTCGGAATTCGAATTTCTCATCGAAATTAGGCAAAGGAAAGCGCAACCTATTTTATTTTGGTGAAAAGTGCAGCAGCAGCCTCGGGCCAGCTCGCGCGCCTCGTTGCTCCTGTGATTGGTTGAGCGCCTCGTGACGTAAACACTGGCGTTGGCTCGGAGAGCCCGGCTCGGTCGCCGCCGATGTAGTACATGAAGCGCGGCGCGCGGTGGTTCGGGCTGTTGGTTTGATGCTTATATCACGATGTAACACATCGAAGATTACCAAGAGGATCTTGGCGTCATCCCCTACATGTACGAACCAATCGCAAAGAGCAAACCGCTCCAAGGAAGCAACGATGCAGGCGCAAGCGGTGCTTTTGGCTTGAACGAAAGCGAAGTGTCAGCATCTCCACGTGTTGGAAATGTCCATTGGTAAGCATACTTTTCTAGCCAAACTTCATTCAGTGATGCAATAAATTAATTTTGAAGCGAGCAAATGTAGTATAGCACTGCCCCACGAAATGTTCCTAATGCAATGTAAGCGGATGCGACCGTCGGCATTGTTGTCTTGCCGCTTGTCGGTGCTGCCGCAAATCTGCTTGTAATCCACACAGGCCATTCACATGCGCAAGAAGTTATCAGGCTCTTTTTAGACGCAAATTTTATGCTGGCATCGCTTCATGGTCGCTGCGTGCCGGCTCGGTGCATAACACACGTGTAAAACAGAAGTTCGCGGCGCTTTGCGGCAGAACTCGTCGAGGTGACAAACGTGCGCCCTCCGTTCTGAGTGCCAAGATGGGATCTGGCAGTAAATTGAAATCCTTGTTTAGGCGAGTTGCTTCATACTGCAAGCCCTTGTAGGAATATCTCCATCCGTTTGCGGTCGCCTTTATCGCGCTGTTCTCAGATCAAGCGAGAAGTGATTTTTTTTTCACTAACTCGATGGCCTCGTGCTGCAACCCAGCAGGCCGAATCGCAAGGCTGGCTGTAGCACACATGGCGCATAATTATATAATATTATTATTAATGTATGAAGCCATGTTGCACTCGGCAATTTTTTACGACTACATGTGTTATTATAAATGTATTCCTGGCAGAACACTTTACTGGTATTGGCTGCATTAGACCTTCAACAGACTTGTGAGCCTTGTCATCACTTTTAGAAAAGTTCGATGCAGGGTCCTCAGCAGCATCTGCCAGTGGCATTCGACTTGTTGCACAGTCATGATTGTATTGCTGTTTGGTGTGCATTCTTGACTGTCTGGTGTGCAGCCTCCAGGTGTGATGTCATTTTCCATGCACTCTTGATTAGCACTATCGTCTGGTGTGCAGTCTTGATCTTGCAGCAGTTCGGCAAGAACCTGAAAGGCATAAGCCATATGATGTTATTGTTGCAAACAGAACAAAAGTGTGCTTCAGTATGAGTAAAATCTTCTGGTTTATTTCATAAACCATTTTGTTGATTGGCGAGCTCCGTGAAAAGTGAGATCATTTATTATATACCAGGTGTTTATTTAGAAGGTCCAAAATTTATTTTTGAAAACGGGTAACTAACTTTGTATTAATTTTATCCCTGGGGCTATATTGGGGGATAAGGCAGACACCAGTAATAGGCAGAAGGCTTCCATTAGCTCACTAAACTGCATATCTTAATTAAATTTTTATTTTCATATTATGTTGTATTTGCAGATTTGGAGCACCTCCTATATATACTATAGCCAAGCAAAAAAGATCTCTTTAAAAACTTACACCCTGACAGGCAACTTCAAGCGCTAACACAGCGCTAGCGGCCGCGTCCGACGTAGATCGCTAAAAAAAAAAAGTGGACGCTTTGGGGCCAGACTGCAAGCGCCATGACTGCTCACATTTCGCGCTGAGGAGGCGGCTATCAGCCAGGCCCCAGGCGAAACCAAACTGAAAACGAAACGCCGCGCGCCCGTATACCAGAAACATCTGCAAACAGTTTTCTCGGCGCTCCGAGCACGAAGAAAAATGTGCCCCGTACTACTCCCTATGTTCTCGCCACTGAGGGCTACGCATGAATCCTAGAATATGTGAGCTCCAATGTAATTGAGTAAAGAGTCTGCATATAACGTCTTTTCACGTGCTCGCTTACCGAACGAAGTTCTCTGCTCACGCGCGGCGCGCAGTCTCCGGTTGTGAGGCGCACTTCGCGTCGCTCCACCTCTTGCAGTATTAGTAGCCGTTTAAGATTTTTATTCTGCCAAAAAATTTAGGGCCGAGCTCTGATATGAGTAATGCTGTACGAGATACATGATGCATCTCATACAGCTAAGCACTTATATCAGATGCATAACAGCTAAGCACTTATTTTGTAAGCTGCAGTTTGCTGCCGTCCTGCCGTTCTCATTCCAGCGCCGTTCATCCACTACTACCGAAAGTCTTGCATCCACGAAATTACGCGCCATACACTACACACAACACCGGTTCGCGCAGTCAAATTCTCATAGAGTTAATACACAAATTCTTACCTTGAGCTTCCTCATTTTCGCGAAAGCTGGCGCGAAGACAGACGGTATTGCGCCGGGTTTCAGTCGAGCTGACTTTGTTGACAGGCCCAATGAACGCATTATCGACAGGCTCTGGTTATAGTCTTCATCACGAAAGTGTTCAGAGCATAGCACTGTAGTCTTTGACGGCTTGAAATCCCTTCGCTTCACAGCAGCGACCCACCTCGCGGAAAGCTTCTTATTTTGCGCGAAATAATGAAAGACCACATCTTCGCGGCCGCTGGCGTTAGTGCAGCCGAAGGCTGCGCAGAACGCCGGCATGATGGTCCACCGCTTCACTCGATGCTGCACACGTTTCTGTACGTCACCACAAACATAAAAACGCACAAATACACAAACACACGGCAGATCGAAGCAGCTTACGATGACACGCACGCAGAAACAAGCACGGTCGCGGAGGCTGCGAGGCGACGGAACACCAAGGTTTACGTCACCACCCCACGGTTTCCGGTTTCGGCTCGCATCGTCAGTGTCATCAGCAGCGCTCGGCGGACAGCGGGGGGCGGAGCTACCGCGCAATTTTAAAGGGCGATTACGTCGCTCCTAAGTGATTAATCTGCAAAAAAATTTCACCCGCATGATTTTTAAGGTTCCCACATCCATACGTGAGCATCTTAATGAATTCGAAAATCTCTTCAGCTTCCCTTTAAGGAGGGATAAAGAAAGTAGATGGAAAGTGGGAGAGGGAACAGGAAGAGACGGTTGGAGCGGAAGAGTGTACGACAAGTTTTGGGGTGCGGGGGGCTACTGTGTGCGACACCATAATTGATGGACTGGGTCACGCCACCCGTTCGCATGGTCTGAACAAGCGAGTGATAGCGGCAGCTCCGTCCTAAGACAACACTAACGCTAAAGTATACTCTGCACATGAATTGCGTTGACTGCATAAGGATCTTTTCTTTGCTGCATATGGGGTGTGAGTTAAGAGTCAGAAAGGAACACATAAGCGCCCAATCACAGCAATAATGGTGACGATTGAGGTCTAGTGGAAAAGGCATCACTTCTTCGAAGTTCAAATTTGCAAATACCTTATCAGTTAGGGGACGTCCACTCTCACTGCAAAAAGATTCAGCTAGCACTGTAATGACTGCAGATTGCCTTCGATACGATCGCGTATATGTTTACATCAAGCAGCCATTAAGTCACCCAACCTTCATCCTTTTTCTCATGCGTTAAGAAAGCTTTCATGCCAACCTGCTCAGAAGACGTCCGAGTCCAAATGCCTTGATGACAACAACGGGAAAGCTGGCAATTGTGGTGGCTTTATCTCCTGTCCCTTTCTGTCCAGATGTCGTGAGTTCGCCATACACTCATTGCTTGCTTCAAAAGCTTTCACCAGGCCTCATAGACACGAACTTTAAAGATGCAAAACATTATTTGAAATCTGGGGGCGAGGAGAAACATAGCCTCATCGTTGCTCGTATGACCGAAGCAGTGCCAGCAGATTCGATAGCAGAACTGGAAAAAGTTCTTGCGCCCAAGTCAGACCCGACAGACCCCACAGTAAAGAAAGTATGAATAGTACAGGTGATCAGGCCTGCCCAAGCCCTTTATTACTTGAGCAGCAGTGTCTGGCCGGAAGCAAAACCATGCAAGGCAAACTATAAATAACGGTAATATAACTACAGCATAATACCAAAAAATCAACACTTAATAAATAAGAGCCCGGAAAATAAGTTAATTCTCATTGAGCATACCGATATTAGAGACCCGACAACAAATGAGAATATATTCACAAGATGGCAAACAAAAAAAACTGCACAACCTTAACGTTTTCGAGAAGGCACTGGGCACAATAAAGATAACTTAATCGGACTTCAAATCGTAAACGACGATTTACGCGCGCACGAGCAAGAACGAGAAGCTACAAAAGGCAGAATATTATGATATGCATGTTCACATTTTCTGTACAGCATCCACTGCACTAAATGCTAGTCACTGGCTGACATGTTGACCATTCATGCGATGTAACAGCAACTATAAGGACGCCTGGCTATCGACAAACCTGGCAAGGACTGGGCTACTTTCTTCGCCCCTTCGAGCTGTTTGTCCGCGACGACCACGGTGGCACCGTCGACGGCCAAGGCGTGGCACACGGCCTCGCCGATGCCACTCGCGCCGCCAGTAACCAGAGCCAGCCGCCCGCTGAGAGCCATGTCTGCCGCAGCAGCCTCGTTCCTGTCAAAGTCTGAACGGTCACTGCCTGCACGGTCTGCCACGTGCGCGTATAAAACGTGCATTATCTATCTACGAAAATGCAGCGACCTCGCGAGATTGCCAGCTGTGCATTGTTCTGCCGCGAAATTAGTATAGAATACCCTTCCGATATGCGTCCACCGGCAAAACAACCTTCTCGACAACAATGCAGTCGTCTGTCGTCACACAGCTCCTCTCTGATCTCACTCATTCTGAAACGATCAATATCTTTAGTTTCTTAGTGTTCTTTCTTCCTCTTAAAATTTTCGCATATGCGTAATACTTTCTTCTGTTAAGCAATTATTTTTTTAAATTGAAATCAGTTGTTGAGCCCAAAACTAAAACGCTATTGCTTATTCTGGAATAGAAGAGCGATTAATATGTCTGCTTCAACTAACATGGAAATGATTTTTTGAGTTGTGTAAATACAACCAGTAACTCATGACAAGTCGCACTTAAGGTTATCGACGTGGGTGTTCCATGAGAGATCACTACTAAACCCCACCCGCAAAAATTTTTGCTCAGTGACTTGCTCCGATAGCCTGCCTTCAAATTTTATACTGATAAAACTGTTATCCGCTTGCTTGCGGGATTGAAAATTAAGCGTTTGGTTTTTATTATATTGAGGCCTACATGTTTGGTTTGTAGCCACTGCGAGAGCGTTATTAAGCAGTAACAGATTTTTCGGCGCATGTTTTCGTTGCTCCTGTACAAGATATGTTAGTGCTATCTGCCCACATTATTAATTGAGGGGGTTCTGGCATATTGTAACACATATAAGAGATAGTAAAGGGTCCAAATTTGACCGTTGAGGAACGCCGTATTGTATTTTCATTTTACTGGATATGTGGGATATATGGTTGTTGTGTATTATTAAATACTGTGATCTACGTACCTGTCAGGTACGTTCCAAGTAGCCTGAGCGAAGTTCTCCGAAACCCACAGGTCTCTAGCCTTTTTATCAATATATCATGCAGGACAGCGTCAAACACTTTCCTAAGATCTAAAAACAGACCAAGGGTTAGGAGTTTCTTTCCTGTGTTTACAATAATTTTATTTTTATTATGCACAAGTGCCTGTTCTGTAGATTTTTTTGCTTGGAATCCATACTGAGCGTCTGCCAGAATTTTATGTTTGTAAAAAAAAAACCTGTGAGTGTCATTAATAGCACGATGAAATACTTTATAGGATATAGCAAAGACAGAAATTGGCCTGCAGTTAATATTTGCGGCGCCACCATAGATTCACGTGGACAACTTTTGCTACCCTAAGGTTTTCCGGAAAATTTCCGGTAAGAAGCATCAGGTTGACTATGAGAGAAGCCAACAGCCACAGAAACCAAGGAGCACAGGAGATATTTTTTTTTAATTTATTTATTTATTTGTGTTGTTGATCAATTTAGAATATTACTGAATATATTATCGCTTAAAGTTAATTGATTAGAAAAGCAGAAGAAAAAACAACCACATGCCGCCAGTGGGATCCGAACCCACGACCTCCGAATTACGCGTCCGGTGCTCTACCTCTGAGCTACGGCGACGGCTGTCAAACCTTCTGCTTTCGGGGGTATTTATGTTTACAAATAACCTAACCTTGAGAGTGTTCATCAGCGCCACCCACGTTCGTAAGCGGCGGACGTGGAACGTCCTGAGTTACCGCTGGTGTGACGTAGAACGCCATCAAACGGCGAGGGTGGAAGCTGTGTGAGAACCCTCTTATGCTTCCTATGGCATCAAGGCTGCCAGAACCGAGGCCCTCGATTGTACTGTTTGTACCTGTATGGCTGTGGATGTTGGAAAGTGGACAATGGTACTTCCTTGACGTAATAAAGCTAAGATCCATTTCTTCTACAAGCTGGACATCAAAGAGACGTTCATCATATACTGTAAATTTGTTGCGCAATTGCTTGAACGTGTTCTGTACCATTTTGCCATAACCTTTTATGGTCATTATGACGAAGAATATCAGCATGAAAGTAGTCGATTTTCACTTTCTTCATGCCTGCGTTCAATTTCTTCCTCCAGGTTTTAAACTCAGCCAGCAGATTCAGACCGCGATAATTAAGGAAAGCATGAAACTTATTTTTCTCTTATTCGTTTGTACAACTACACGGTCGTCCAAGGTTGCCGTATTCTTTTTCGCTTTGCTTTCTGTTTACACAAAAGAAAAGCTGCTTCATAATTCTGTAGAAATCTTCTGAGGAACATTTTGTTGGCAGGTGTAGAATTATGTTCCTCATAAACGTCATCCCAACTTTCTCGACAAGGCTGCAAAAATTTATCAGGTTTTGATCATTGATTACACAACGCCAGGTCTTTTCCATTTTATTTTTATGTCTGATGTTTAGAGGGATACCCAAGTAGGATATTGGAAAGTGATCACTGAGGTCGCAAATTATCCCTGCGGCGGTAATATCTTCACAGTTCATGTTCGTAACACAGATTTCAAGGCACGTTGCGGTATCAATGGCGACCCATGTCGGAATTGTTACAACGTTGGTTGAGGCATAGAGGTGGATAAGGGCACGAAATTCGTTTGCATTTGAGCTATGCGTTATCGTATCAGTTTTGGCATCGCTGAGAACCATTATTTTGTGATAGATCAATCAAAGCTGAGTGCATTCTCAAAGAATTCATTAAATACAGACACACTACCAGATGGAGGTCTGTATATTGCTCCAATCGCGGTATGCGATGATTTAGCGAATAAGCTTTCTATATTTTGGACGCACCTTGTCAAATTATCTCTAGCTTCATATTGCATATTTTCCTCAAGACATATAGCTATTCCACCTCACCTTTTTGCTTCCTTGCATACAATTTCGCACCTATAACCTGGTAGGTAAGGTGGTATATCTTCATTTGTTAACCAGGTTTCGTTAGAACTGTTACTTAAGTTTAGTAGTGAGTGACTGCAGCTCATACCCAATAATCCTGGAGAAAAGAATTTTTGAGCGAGAAACGTTGAACACAATTTTTTCTTACAATGTAAGATTTTACTATAACAATCAGTATATCCGCAGATCACCCGACGGCAGCCTTGCATCTTCTTTTGTATTAACGTTTTTCCTATTGTCAAAAGCATTCCCCGTTGGTTTTATATGGCAGTCTTACCGGTTCCATGCGATCGACGCAACCACTTTAAAAGAAAGATTTCGCTGCATATCAGAAGAATGAGCCATTACCTTCAATATTTCCAGAACAGTGTATTACAACGCCAACGCCATCGTGGATCAGACCGACTCATCGTCATTCAAATCGTCCATCCAAGAAATGCACTGCCGAATATTCCGCCGCCCCATGTAATACCCCTTCAATGGGGCATTTGAGGTACAAATAAATAAATAAAAATAAACAAATTATCGAATTTTCAAAATTTTTGTCCCAGAATGTTGGATATGATTGCTAGATCATCTGTCTTGTTTTTGTGATGCGCATGTTCAAATGAATAGCTGAAAACTGTAGAGCTTTTGATTTACGTGATTTATTAAGAGCTTCATAGTCATAATAGCAACACTGCGCTATGCTCATTGCAAATGTTGAGTGAGCGTTCGACGCATTCCTCCTCGTGTCTGTTAGCTGCGTATTTTTTCCACATCGGACACATTGCCTATTCTGATGACATCTGTAGCTTCATCCCTGCGTGCAGAAATTTCGCCGTGGGAGGTCCACACGAACTTCCATTCCGCTGCTTTGTTTAGGGCTATCGCAGCACCCAGGAGCTTTTCGTTTGGGCCTGTTAAATGCTCATTTACGAACACAGTGCAGCTTACCCCGCCCAAGTCAAGGTCCTCGCCCAAGATTGCGGGGCGAGCAACATTATAGGCCACGAACCGCGTTACTCCTTGGCGAATTAAGGTGAGCCTAGTGTATGCGACCCCTTACGACTCTATGCTAATGAGTAGGTGTGTCATTATAAAGGAGGGAATCTGTAATGAACCTCGCAACCGAGCTCACGATGAGACAATGCTTTCGCATTCAAAGTCCGTAAGTATTCTTAAGTGCCCTCCGAAATTTTTCTCAGCGCTTTCGTGTCTTCATCTTATATACCGTAGCATGTTTAATTTCTAACAAGTATTGCGCCATTGCCAATATGTATCTTGTTTTTGAATATGTATCTTGTTTCTGAGCTACGGCTGTAAATCTGGTCTCTGTTTGGTAATTTCGATGCGGTCACGTAGAAATAAACAAAAGCGACGGAAGTGAAGTGAAACGATTCGAGTCTGAGTGCTGTTTGTTCCGTAAATGAGTCTGAAAATGGGTAATATTTTAATTTTCATGCTTGACCGCGAGATCGACACTCTCTTCGGCCCGGGTGTGAGGTAAACCCTCTGATCATCTGGCCAGGGGGCGCGCTCGAAGACGTGCTCTCATAAAATGCGTGTTACATCAACATGCCTCCGGTGACTTCCAGAGCGGCGCCCGTGACGAAGGAACTTGTCGTAGGCGAGCAGAGAAACTTGATGGCTTCGGCGATCTCCCCAGGCTGGGCTGCTCTCCCCAGAGGCGTCATCGCAACGCTCATGGCCTTCATTTCTTCGGTGGAGCTTGCGGTCATCGGTGTCTCCGTCCGACCCGGGAGCACTGCGTTGCAGCGGATGCGATGTGTTGCCAGTTCCTGTGCCGCCGTCTTGGTGAGGGCAATGACCCCGGCCTTGGATGCGGCGTACGCTGCCCCCTCACGCCACCCGCACTTGGCTGCGATGCTTGACACATTTACGATGGCTGCGCCCCCTTCGGGCAAAGCTTTCTGGGAACGAATCATTTCGCGACTGGCGGCCCGGGTGACAAGGAAAGTGCCCTGGGAAGAAAAAAACGTAACTCGTTGCTTTGATGGGAATACATTCTTCCGTGATGTACCGGCAAGTTCGAGCAGATTCATCTTGGGCGCAGATTCAACTTGGAATGTGGTAGAAATGTTCCCAGAATTATCCTTTCCATGAGTTGTATTGTGTTTTACCCCCCTAAGTGTAAATAAGTAGCCCAGATTCACCTAAATAGCAAGATAAGACACAGAATAAGATAAGATACAAATAACAGACCCGAGTGAAGTGGACAGTGCAAGAACATAGTACTCAAGAAATCTCGGAGATTAAACGTGTCATAGGTTGCTTCATATTGGTGAAATGGCTTCGCAGCATTGAAGTGCAGGCGAGTATTAACATTGTTGCCTGCATAGGAGAGTAGGGCAAAACGCGACGCCAATTTGCGATCTGGCGAAATTATTTTTAAATCAGAGACGTCAGTAAACAAAAACTACCGAATTATTTCCAACCATCCTGTCATCACGCTCACCGAATATGGAAAGTCCAGCTGAATACGAACACAGCAAAATTTAATAAAAGCTAAAACTTCAAAATGTCCTATTTTGCACCACCACATGGGGCAAAATGAGACGTCCTCCCAGGTTGAGCTTACAAATCATCCTTGTACTGAATGCACGATACGTTGGCTTCACTGGCACCGAGACAATCATTGCTAGCCTATTTTAATGGTATACACTGTACTTAGGCTGAACGCGGCTCTGTTTTCTAACGTGACCCTCTACAGTCTTCGCAGTTCTACTACTGGGCTCTGCGTGTAGCCTGGCTACGCGACGTCTTTGAACTTCTTGCCTTCATTGCACCAAAATGTGATTGTATGTCACACCAAACCGAGTTTGCTTCGTTGTCAGAATATTTTGTACGAATAGCTGTTAATGTCCGTCGGACAGATTGCGACAATGAGGTTCGCACGACTTTTTATACAATTTCTCCTTTTCCTATTCAATAATTTTGTTTATTGTTCTCTGGTTCGCGCCTTTGGGAAAATCAAAGCGGTTTATGGCGTAGCCAAAATGACGTTGTCTAATTGTATCAAGGCCCATACACCGGGCCTAGGATGAACGCTAGAATAGGAGGCTCCAGATTGACTTGATATACATATACCGTCTGGGTCTCTTTATCATTGCCTCCGACCTACGCAAGACAGTGTTCCCTGTGTTTGTATTTTAACGAAACACTCGTGGCGCTGCAGAAAAATTCACTGACTGCCTCGTGTTCAGTAGCAAAACGCAATATCCGCTTAGTCATTCTAACCTGTTGAAACGCGCCCATTCGTTCAAGCTTTTGTGCGCGTCAATGTCAGTTGCATTGTTTTGTTCCCTCCATTGGGAAGCCCTGTGTTAAAGACGAAGAGACAATTGACTTTGTAGGTTGGGTTGGAGGGGAGCAGGAGTTAGGTGGGAATTCGACTAGTTCCAGTTGGTTCCATTTGGTTCGAATTGTGTTTTACCCATTTCAAACTGGTCTTTATCGGCTCTGGCCACATAACACAGGTGCTTGGTTCCGGACTTACTCTCAGGTTGACCCTTATGGTGTCGTCGAACAACTCATCCGTGCTGTCGACGAGAAGGTTCGGGAGGAAAATGCCCGCGCAGTTGACGACGATGCTGAGTGGAAGCGCAGACGCGGTTCTGATGTTGTCGAAGAGCTTCTCCACGGCACGGGAATCCCCGACGTCCACGTACTCTGATAGGTGCCTCACTTCTCCTGTGCGAAAGTGTTCGGTACGCAGAGAGCTCTATTGAGTGCTGCCAACAATTAGAGATTGAAGATAACGCACAAATTGAATCATAAATTTTGAGCGAAAGCTTTGTTTCGAGAGAGAGAAAGTAAGCAAACCTTCAATAAACAAATATAGAGGATGAGCCGGCGCAGATAGTGAATGCCGGCATCTTCTTGGTCCGCATCCCTAGTCCGGGATGCCTCAAGATCCCGCCCCCTCGCGAGCCCGCCGTGCGAGAGCAGCTTGCGCCGTCACACTCGCGAGCACTCGAAGAGGAAGGTCTTCCAAGGCTCTTTAGTGGGGGTGGAGTTTAGAGGGAAGCGTGGACTGTGTTCCGAGTGTTCGCTTTTTGCACAGTGATCGGAAATGGTGGTGGTGTGAATATTGCATCTACAGCCACGATGGAAATCAAATACTAGTGTGGCTTTTTTCCCATACAGGCAGGTTGGTTTTGAAATGCGCTTTTTTTGCGCTCTAGTTTAACACATCAGTTCGGGCATCGAGGGGCAGGCGCATTAATTAGATAATATATAGATCAATTTATTTATTACTGCGTTAGCATTAGAACGGTTATGTAAACGAAAATCCGGTGTTCGTTGTATGTCGAACAGAGCATGGAGCAGAAAAAAACTCAGCACACTTACTGCACCGAGAGGGGTGGGAACCAGCGGCGGCGAGGACCAGACCAGTTTTGCTTACCGCTTCTTTAGACCACTCGGCCATCAACCAAGCCTTTCTTGATGTTTGTTAAACTTCCAGAATCTCACACTGTACCTGGGATATCGGCGCCGCCATCCATCTCCACCCGTGCTGATACAGTGCAAACTCAAGAGCTCGCGACCGTTTGCACGTGCCATCCCAAGTTCAACCATGTGTCCGGATTCAAGCCTATGTTTGATGGCACATGCTCAAACACCTCATCCAATTTGACATTTCATTTCAACAAATTGGATCATATCCCAAAATATTTAAAAAATTTTGAAAACACACAAGCAGCCTTCATAGCCGCGTGTTAAGCAGCCAGCCTCTCGCGCTGTGGAACTAGTAGACGTAGCGGCGCACAACAGCGCTACAAATCGTTGGCACACGCGTTAGTTTCTATAACTGCCCAAAAGAGGGTGCCACGGCTGAGTACGCTCCCAAAATGGGAGCCCACTTGCTAACGCATTCTCCTCCCGATCGATCGCATTGATGGCCTATGAATTTTTTAATTACTTATCATTCATTCATTCATTCATTCATTCATTCATTCATTCATTCATTCATTCATTCATTCATTCAATCAATCAATCAATCAATCAATCAATCAATCTTTCGTTCGTTCATTGACTCGTTAGATTTAACGTTTAGTTATTTATTTATTTACTTATTGCAGGCTACTGAAGGCCCTTCAGATCCTTTGCAGGAGGAGCGAAACAATATAATAAAAAATTGGTGGGGGTTTAACGTAGTTGAACGGACTGCACATGCGAAAGCAGGTGTTCATTCTTCAATTTGAGGGGGCACTCAGGCTCCGCCATAAGGATATGACGCGATATTTGTAGCGGGTTAATTCCCATACATGCAGAACTGGTCTATGCCTACCTAATTTTCATAGATGGTGGTGAATCTTCATGCTACTACCAGCGCAGCGTTTAAGTGATGCGCCACTGCTCTGGCGGGTGGCTTTTTCTATCTCAACAACCGGTTTTTCTATCTCAACAACCGGTTGCTCTTCCCGAGCAACCTCTCGCGCAACTGGGTCATACAAGATAAACTATAAATAATGACAATATAACTTTGTATTGTATTGTATAGTATACAATACAAAATAGTCAACACCAAATTAATAAGAGACTGGTAATGTTAAAGAAATAATTCTCATTGAACACACCGACAAAACAGACGCAGCAACAGATCAGAGTACGTTCACGAAATGGCAAAGAAAAAAAAATCACCTGCTCCAACATTTTCAAGAACGCAATGGGGCAAAGGAACGATAACTTGAATTGGACTGCATTTGGTGAAAGACGATTTACGCACACGCAATGAAGAACGAGCTGCTACAAGGGGCAGAACATTTCGATAAGTATCTCCCCATTTTGTGTACAGCACCCACTGCATCAAATGATAGCGATTGCCTAACATGTTGACCATTCATGATCTATAACAGCAGCTATAGGGACGGGTGACGATCGACAAACCTGGCAAGGACTGGGCCACTTTCTTCGCCCCCTCGAGCTGTTTGTCCGCGACGACCACGGTGGCACCATCGGCGGCCAGGGCGTGGCACACGGCCTCGCCGATGCCACTCGCGCCACCCGTCACCAGAGCCAGCCGCCCGCTGAGAGCCATGTCTGCCGCAGCCTCGTTCCTGTCAAGGTTTGAACGGTCACTGCCCGCACACTCTGCCGCGTGCGCGTATAAAACATGCATTATCTATCTACGAGAGTGCAGCGACCTCAGGAGATTGTCAGCTGTGCTTTTTTTCCTGCGAAATCAGCATAGATTACCCTTCCGATAAGCTTTCACCGCCAAAACAACCTCCTCGAGAACAATGCAGTCGGCTGTCGTCACACAGCTCCTGTCTGCTCTCTCTCTTTCCCTCTGGATCAACGTCATTACTCTTCAGTCTCCTTTCTGCAGCATGCAGACATTTTGTGTTTCAAGATGCCAGCCGTTCTTTTTTTCTCGTTCTCTGTCGCCGCCTTATGCTACCGTGCCCTCATAATAATCCTCCTTTCTGCGTGGAAGACTTAGCGAAAGACCAACAAAATACAGGATGCGCAAACATTTGCTCGAAATATCGTGTAAATCGATCTAGTTGAATCCGATTACAATTTTTATCAAGGCTGCTTTCAGCAGCGTTTTTCGTAACCGCGACTAGGAATGGAGGTTGTAGAGTCACACTATATTAAACAGCGAGGCGGGTACGCTCACGGGTCAGGGTCAACATCTGGTACCTCTAAAAAATTGCACAGAACAATAGAAACAACAACAATAATAATAATTTTATTTCGCAATTTAGAAGCAATATGCAAAGGTTCCAATAAAATTCACTGACCATTTCGCGCAGAGTATATCAATTTGCAACAGTTCCCGTAACTTCCTTACAGGTTATATACGGCAAGCTGGTGTTCCCCATTCTCCAAAATTCCCGCTAGACACGGCCCACTGAGAACGAGCTAAGCTTCTGGGGTTCCGTATGTTCTGTGGTTCTGCAGTTCAGTTTAAATTTTCACAGCATAGTCTCATAGTCAAAACCGTTCGGCAGTGCGTAAGCGTGGTGTGCTTGACTGCATCGCGGCCACTAGTTTCACACGGTCAATCGGAGGAAAACGAAAGGGCAAAAATTTCCGTTGACCCAGACGGCGGCCATCAACAAAGCTTGGCGCACACATTGTCCACAAGACACACCTTTGATGCGGCGAAGTGTTGGGCCCCCGCGAGCTCGTGAGCTGCGAAGCCACCCAAAACGGGCAGTCCTAAACAAATCGCTGGACGCCCTCTTTTACGGCAGCCCGCAACAGCTTCACCAGCTAGAAAACGGGGATAGTTTTTTTGAATAAACCACCCCATCATCTCCACGACATTAGAGCTCCAAAACCATTTTCTAAACTCTGAAGCTTATGCTAGCTACGGAAGACGCAGGCGCTCGTTGGCAAGACCGACATACTCGGTTGGTATTGTACGTATATTCGGCAACGTGGCGGACGCTCGCTGCGTGTATTAAGGCTCCCGCAACGCACATCAGCGGCAACCCGAACACCGGATATGTTGTTCTCAGTACATTCTCTGGCAAATACACGGTGAGACGGGGCTATGTACATGCTAGTCGCCCGGACGGGTGACAAAAACCCGCTCGGAGAGAGCGGTGACAAGCATGGCTTAATCGCTTAATTCCGTTTACTGCTTGCGGCCTAACGATACAGAGACGATGCCTTACTTCGTCTGGAGCGCAGCAAATTTCCTTTCAACGAGTGCTTAATGTCCCTTAAACGTTGAAGACATGCACAATTGGCCCGACTGTCTGCCATCTTGGAGCAGATACTTTTACCCAACAAAAAAAAAGAA
This sequence comes from Amblyomma mixtum, assembly GCF_055824585.1. NCBI lineage: Eukaryota > Metazoa > Arthropoda > Arachnida > Ixodida > Ixodidae > Amblyomma > Amblyomma mixtum. The sequence continues at coordinate 154,984,633 of NC_143017.1, read as the reverse complement.
AGCATTGTGATTTGAACTGTCCAGACTAACTATGTCCACGCAGCCGCCGTCGTACCGCGGCCTTCACTCCGCCTTGAGGGTTTGACGCAATAGCTACTGTGTTAATGCCCATATATGCAGAATTGGCCTATCTCTATTGAACATCCACAGATCCCTGAGGAGTCCTGATACCATTCCTGGCACAGTGGTGCAGCGGTTAAACGGTGCGCCACAGCCCTGGGATGGAAGGTGCCGCCAAGGGTAAGACTTTTGCGATCCAGGTTGGTCTTCCCCGAGTAGACTCGCGCGACCAATCATTAGTTTAACCGACACCTGCCAGGCTGCATGAGGACGCCACGTTGTGTGGGCACCATCAAGTGTCAACACGCACGCACGCACCCACACATGCAAACACGCACACGCACGCGCACGTGTGCTCGCACGCACGCACGCACCCACACATGCAAACACGCACACGCACACGCACGTGCGCTCGCACGCACGCACGCACACGGATTTTCGCTGAATGGGGCAATGGGGAAAGTAAGGCATACGCCTTAGAAAACAAAACACTCACGCTAACAATAATTTATTGAAAAATAACCAGCACTTTATACGGTGTCGCTATGACCAATTTAAAATGCCTTATTTTATGGGTGTTCAGCAATTTAGGGAATTCAGCAATGGCAGCTGCTGCAGTCGACATAGTCGTCCTGAGGAACAGCCGCAGGTGATCCACTTTGGGACACCATCCGCCGCTGCTCGCTGCTCCAGGCAACGGTGGCGTGGTCCGTCCTCATTCAGAGGTTCGGAATGAAGACATTAGGCGAGTCGCCGAAACAGGTGTAGCCCCACTGAGGGAACGCGCTCAGGCTGAACACGTATTCGCCCAGCGTGTTGAGGAGGGCCAGGTTCACGATCTGGCAGGCGAACTTGACCATGATGCCCGGTATCAGCTGCGTGCGAAGGTTAGGTGCACCGTCGCTTGGTGAATTGAACGAAGCAACAGAAGGGGTCAAAACGCAGCATAATGTACAGAAAACACTATCGCACAAAAATGAGATCGCACAGAACAGACTCCGGAGAGAAGAGGAGCGAGCGCTCTTACTTTTCGCACACGCATAAAGTTCGATATGTGGGCGGGCTTCGATAAACAGAGATTCTTTTGTATCAGTATCGAGCGTGTGTTGTTTGGTTTTATTTCGTAATGTTACGTATGTCGCGTTGTGGTAATTTGGTACATCCATATTTGGCATTTTATATTGCAGGTCGATGCAGACGAACTATACACCTTTTCATGACCTTCAGAGCTACCGGTCTTTTGTGGTAGGGGGCGAGTTTGAAGCGGGGGGGCACTGAGTAATGCGCAGTCACAAGTCGAGTTCAGCATTGAAGCGTTCGGTCTCAGAGGAAACTTTCTTTTTTTTTCGAGAATTCTCTCTTTGCTCGTTTCTTTCAAATGCTCTTGTAGTAATCAGACAGCTAAGTAACTTCAATAAAGTCTGAAGGCTGCATTAATGTTCTAACCTAACCTAACGCTGCCTTCCTAGGCGACAGGGCGTGACCGTGCGAGCACGCACCAGGTCCTTGACGTTAACGTGTCCCTCGTCGCAGATGATGGCGATGACGGAGGAAGAAGCGGGCAGGATGCACGCCTGCGTCACCGACAGGCACACCGGGAACGCCAGGTAGAGTGGGTTCAGCCGCAGCTTGCATGCCTGTCCCGAGCAAAACGTATGCAGGTACAGCTCCAGTGCGAATGAAAAAAGTCCCTTTGGTACCCAATAACGATTCCTGTTGTTACTTCTCCACTGACGCTGGAAATGTTTCAAACAAAAATTATCTGGCCAAATGAAAACTATTTAAAAAAGGGGTTTTCCACTTATGTTGATATAATCACTAGCTGAATGCGGATAGTGTGTTTCATTTTATATTAGAGCTGCCTGTAGCAAGGTACCCATGTGCTGCCTGTACATAGTTATTCAGGGCGAAAGCTATTTCCAAGAAATCGGTGGCAGGCGATGCTTGTCTGCTACATCTCTGAAACGAACTGAGGCATGGAGGCTGGTGGTATTTGTATAAGGAGACGCTGCCTCACCAGTGGTGCGCCTAGCAATGTAACTCTGCAAATTTCTGAAAGTCTGGCTTAGTATGTTTCATCCACCAGTGTACGCTTAGGTCGCAGTATAAACCTGTGTCGAGAGTTCAAACAGGCGTGAGCGTGATTGTGGTGTCACATAACATAATCCGCTGGTGTTGAGGTGTACACAAGGATAGTTTCTGAAGTCAGTCGTGCAGTAAGTTGCACATGATCAACATCTCGGTCGAATGGAAATGACCTCTCCGTCACTAAATGCGTTGCCGTTGCCATATGCAGTATTGTTTCAACTTTCTTTAAACCACTGTATTTACACGATGTTAGTCTTCACAAACCTGTAGCGTTAGCCTTCATCAGCCTTACACTAAAGAGACTTGTTTTATATATTCATGATGAAGCCTCGTAGGCGCGAAATCTTCCAGCTTTTCGACTTTTGGGGGCATTCTACTACAAAACTGAGACTTAAGGCATAGTTTAAAACGACAAGCACTGTAGTTGAACCTCACTATAACAAAAGTCAAAAAGGGGGCGCGAATTTTTCGTTATAGCCGTTGCTTTGTTACGGCCGTAGACAACCTTAGCCACACCTGTCGCATGCCAACGGGCTTCATGTCACCGTGTAGGCCGAGAACAGCGTATAAGGCGTTTGGTCTGCCGCCGATTCTTGTTCAGGGAGCCTCCAACACGAGTACAACAAGCGCCCCCGATGTGGTCGAACCCACCAACCGAAGATGTCATCACCAGAACACGCCAGCCTCTCCAGCACACACGTAGAAATCGAGATTTGGAGGAATAATGTCGTAGAGGACAGGATGACATCTATCCCCGTTTTTCAGGCGCTGAAGCCGATACGGTAGCGGTAAAAGAGACAGGGCGCGCTTAGCCTCCTGTTGCTAGCGTCCGTTTCGGCTTGCTTCCCGGCATGACCCACAAACACGCTGGTTGTAGCACTTCACTGCATGGCAAAAAAGTCTAATGGTAAAGCTTCACCGAAGAGCCACACACTAATTTGATAAGGGCTCTCTCAACTGCTTCAAGGGGAAAATGATCTCAGTTTCTTATTCTTTCGTGTTAATGGTTGGTTGTTTGCTGCTGAATGCTATAGAAAGGTTGCTTGGAGCTACGTTAAAGGGCTTCGCTACCGACTCTTCGTACCCGATGTAATAGCTTTGATCATAGCCTCATTTTGTTCCATGGATGCTGTCTTCAGCTTTCGTTTTCCAACGATATCACTAATCTCAACTTTGTCACACCAGTCATACGTTGATGCCGTCAAATATACCAAGCGGCGAAACTTATAGTTTATGGTTTATGGGGGTCTTACGTCCCAAAGCGACTCAGGCTATGAGGGACGATACTGTCAGACCTCCCGACTTGCCGCGAAAGCCGAAACTAATCTTCAGACGGCAACTAATAAAGACATCCAGCACAGGGAGACCGCAGCGGGAAGCGAGGAGATTGTAAAACGAGGGAACGCCAGTGAAGTTGGCAACTATGTCGAGGCAGAGCGGGACAGTTGTGACGACGTAATTTAAGCAGGTTGACTGGCACATGGAAGAGACATGTTTACAAAAGCGTGTTCAGTCCGCTTCATTCAAGAAAAAAAAAGAAGTCCCTTTCTGACACAGCAGTCTGTTCTCCGTCAAAGGCGTTCGCATCGCTCTCCGTTATCGGATCGAGTTTTATGAGAGCACACCTCCACCCTGCATTTCCTCCTTCTTGGCTCTTTTCGAAACAACTTGAACGAATAAACGATGTCATCACGCCCTCTTTTCAGCGACTACCAAGGACAAACGCATCACCGATGGCCTACACGATGCCACGGCCACAGTCACGTCAGTTTACGGTCTCTACGAACAACCGCATCAAACGCCCAATATACCAGTACGACCAAAATTCAAAATGCGGGAGCTAATGGCTATTTTTCATTCAGCAAATAGTAATACATCTAAACAGTGGTTGCTATCTACTTCTCTATTACTACTCGTATCTACTACTCGGGATAGCTACAGTACGTACTACGTATCCACTCTGCTAGCATCTGCTACTGTCAATACCGGAGATTCGGGGTTGTTCTTAGACAGCGTAGACCTCACTCTAATGGCGCTTCAAATAGACACTCCTGGGCACAATTTTTGTGGCCATTTCGGCATGTAACAGGCTCGTCGGGGTACGCAGAAAGCTATGCAAGAAGAGAGGAATAAGGCGTACCAGGGTGATGACAACGGGCATCAATATTGTGGCGGCCGCGTCGTTTGGCGTGACCTCAGTGAGCACCGCAGCGCTGAGCGAGATCAGCACCTGCAGCTGCAGCGGCGTCCGGATATTCAGGCTGTCGATGAGCATCACGAAGTCGGCAGACAAGTGCGTGATCTGCACGGAAATAAGCGAATGCGCATGCGCACACGATCGCTCTCAGTACGACTAGAACCTCGCTCTTCACGCATCCCCACAGTGTGAATCGAGCTCCAGGCACGGAGGCCTGCATAATAGTATACAGCCGTGCGGGAACCTTTCTTCACGTGGCAGTATGAAAATATAGCAGCAATTTATGTCCGTCAAGGTGCTGGGCCAGGATTGAAGTCGAAGTTGAAGGTTGAAGTTGAAAGTTTATTGAGGAATACAATCAAAGTTGCAGTTGTATACAGCGAGAGGTCCCATGGTACCAGACCGCGGGCGGGACCTCCCATGAAAATTTCAATATGCAACATAATGTAAAATACACAACACATTAATTAGCGACGCACAGAATAAATATAGTTACATAGTGTAGAATTAGTTACTGAAATATTTAAATACAAACAATGTAATGCAGGATAATGTACAGTAAAACACTCACAGATGCCGCGATACATAGGATCAATAACAAAAAAATTACAAATTAAGAAGGAAAAGCTTTAGTTTGACCTTGAATAAAGAAAGCGAATTAGTTTGTTTGATGTCTATGTTCTAAGAGCTCCAAAATGATACGGATGAAAAATGAAGGCATTGTTTCCCGTAGTTAGTTCTGACCTTAAGTAGTAAAAAGTTATTAAGAAGATTATTCATATATTGGGCCTGTCAGGATGCGTTACGTCATGCGCCTTGTTTCTTTCAACTCCCTCTCATATTTAGTAGCTATTTTTTCAAGTTTGCGCATTGAACACCTCAGCAAGCCTCTAACATTTCATACTTCGTAGCCGATGAATTCATTCAAGTTAAAATTTCTCTAAGCAGCAAGTTGCAGTTCTAATCGTCTGCGAAAGGATGAATATTCAGCCGTCTCAGTACATCACCTCCATATTGGTAACAGTGTCTCATGCTTAGCATTTGAGTTCCTCGTGGTGCAATGTCACTGAGTTACTAATTTTGGCACGAGAAGTCTCTTTAATGACAAAACAAAGACAGAAATATGGCGGCCCGCGAGAAAACAAAAGGTTTCGTGGAGGTGCTGGGAATCGATCCCAGTACCTCTCGCATGCTAAGCGAGCGCTCTACCATCTGAGCTACACCCCCGACGGAGGAGAAAGCGAAAGGTATCGCAGCCGGAGACTGGAGGACAGCGTGGGAGCCACAATAGAAGAAGCGCCCAAATCACGGCTGCACAACCGGTTCTCCTGCGATGACTTCTGCCTCCAACCACAAACAAAAAAAGAGAAAATAAAAGGTTTCGTGGAGGTGCTGGGTATCGATCCCAGTACCTCTCGCATGCTAAGCGAGCGCTCTACCATCTGAGCTACACCCCCGACGGAGGAGAAAGCGAAAGGTATCGCAGCCGGAGACTGGAGGACAGCGTGGGAGCCACAATAGAAGAAGCGCCCAAATCACGGCTGCACAACCGGTTCTAGTCTGATGACTTCTGCCCCCAACCACAAACAAAGAAAGAGAAATATCGCGGCCAGCGAGAAAATAAAAGTTTTCGTGGAGGTGCTGGGTATCGATCCCAGTACCTCTCGCATGCTAAGCGAGCGCTCTACCATCTGAGCTACACCCCCGACGGAGGAGAAAGCGAAATGTATCGCAGCCGGAGACTGGAGGACAGCGTGGGAGCCACAATAGAAGAAGCGCCCAAATCACGGCTGCACAACCGGTTGTAGTGTGATGACTTCTGCCTCCAACCACAAACAAAGAGAGAAATATCGCGGCCAGCGAGAAAATAAAAGGTTTCGTGGAGGTGCTGGGTATCGATCCCAGTACCTCTCGCATGCTAAGCGAGCGCTCTACCATCTGAGCTACACCCCCGACGGAGGAGAAAGCGAAAGGTATCGCAGCCGGAGACTGGAGGACAGCGTGGGAGCCACAATAGAAGAAGCGCCCAAATCACGGCTGCACAACCGGTTCTAGTGTGATGACTTCTGCCTCCAACCACAAACAAAGAAAAATATCGCGGCCAGCGAGAAAATAAAAGGTTTCGTGGAGGTGCTGGGTATCGATCCCAGTACCTCTCGCATGCTAAGCGAGCGCTCTACCATCTGAGCTACACCCCCGACGGAGGAGAAAGCGAAATGTATCGCAGCCGGAGACTGGAGGACAGCGTGGGAGCCACAATAGAAGAAGCGCCCAAATCACGGCTGCACAACCGGTTCTAGTGTGATGACTTCTGCCTCCAACCACAAACAAAGAAAGAGAAATATCGCGGCCAGCGAGAAAATAAACGGTTTCGTGGAGGTGCTGGGTATCGATCCCAGTACCTCTCGCATGCTAAGCGAGCGCTCTACCATCTGATTTTTTTTTCTTTATTGCCGGGCTTCGACATTACAAAACAGAACATAATAATATGTACATACAGTATACACAGTTAGTCAGGATCCCAAAGAGTGGGCCTGACTTAGGTTAAAATTCTCTTAAAGTTACGAGGGGTTCCAGCCTTGGTAACCACTCAGGAACCTCCACTATTAGCTTTTGTTCTTCCAGAAACTTGTGCATACTTTCTCTAAAATACATACGGGCTGGCCGTGCGTCAGGGTCACAATGATACCCTGCCATGCGGGAGCGCCATATACTGTGGAGGCCCACCAGCATGACTAAGTCTAACGGTACCCCATCCTCGTTCTTGGTTGGCAAAAACCTTATTCCGTATGAGTGGATTGGAAGCTGTTTCTTTAAAGTCCTCTGCAGCACGTCCCAGAAATAGACCCCTTCCCAACAGTGCAAAAACACGTGATCAATTGTCTCCGGCTGTTTGCATATGATACAATGCGACCCCCAAGGAAGAAATATCTGTTTTGCCTCAAGAAAAGTTTTCACAGGTAAAGTTCCAGAGTGCAACTTAAAGAAGAAACTCTTGACTCCCGGTGGTACCTTCATTTTCTTTACTCTTTTCAATACGTTGTAGCCCGGCCCTCCACAGTACATGGCCCTGTACAAGGGCACCGGAAAGAGGATGTCACACAAATCCTTGTACAAATCTTTCCGGCTCACATCACTCAAATATTGTTTTGAAAATCTAGCATTCAAAAATCGGACGCTGGCAACTATCTCCTTGAAAAACCCAAACATGCCACCCGTCATACACTCAGTTGAAATCACAAAGTCTGGCAAAGCCCTACCGAACCTTACTTGGCACACTGTGCGCAGAAAAGGATCATTAACATCGCGCAAAAACAAGAATCTATTGACCAATTGCTTCGCAAATAAATGTCCAAGCCCGAGTCCTCCATCCCTCACTCTTCTGAACAAATTGGTACGCGTACACCTCTCCCATTTCGAGGCCCACACAAAAACAGCAAAAATACGATGAAACTTTTGTACATTAATTCCCGAACAATGCATCACTTGCATCACATACCACAGTTTGCTGATGAAAAACAGATTACACACTGTGGCTCTCGCAAATATAGATAGATAGGACGCTTTCCACTTTTCAGCCTTATCGCGTGTTTCTTGCACCTGCCGTGTCCAATACGGTTCGCTGTCGCGGTAATTTTCCAGCGGGACACCCAAGTATTTCACAGGGGTCGTGTGCCAGGTCACGTTAGCAAAATTTTTTGGGGTCACTGGCCACTGTCCATGCCAGAACCCCACACACTTCCCCCAGTTAACCCTGCTCCCCGTCACAGTGCTGAAACGCTTGACCCCGTCGACCGCGTTACGAATGCTATCGTGACTCACGCCAAAAACAGCAACATCATCTGCATATGCTAGGATCTTGACTTCAGCCGTCTGTAGCCGAAATCCTTGAACAGCATTATTTCTTATAATGTGCTTACACAAAGTTTCTATATAGATACAAAACAAAAGAGGACTGAGGGGGCAACCCTGGCGAACAGAACGCTGAACGTTAATGGGGGCCCCCAACGATTTATTAACAATTAACCTGGTAGTGCAATTTCTGTACGCCAAGGCCACACCCTCAGTGATAATAGTGCCTAAATTAACATGATGAAGGATAGAAAACAATATGTCATGCGCAACACAGTCAAAAGCTTTTTCTAAATCTAGTTGGAGAACTGCCACACGAGCGCTAAGGGCGTCACAGCACTCCAACACACTTCTTGCTTTGTGAATATTATAAGCAATAGACCGCCCCTTGATGCCACACGTTTGAGGAGGGCCAACGATTTCTTTAATTACCATCTGAAGTCTGGCAGCTAGCACCTTCATAAAAATTTTGTAATCGACGTTCGCCAGCGAGATGGGCCTATATGCTGTAACCAGTTTAAGTTTCTGCGCGTCATCTGTTTTAGGAATGAGTACTGTATGGGACGTACCGTAGGATGGAGGCAGAGCATTACGATAGTAGGCTTCGTTAAATAAAGAAGTCAGCAAAGGGGTTAATTCACTCTTAAACATTTTGTAAAAAACAGCACTTAAACCATCCGGGCCTGGAGACTTACCAGGGTTTAAGCTTTCTATAGCGCGTTCGACTTCTTGCTGCGTAATCTGCTGCTCTAAAATTATTTTTTGCTCGTCATCCAGCCGTGGCATATCTCAAAAACTCGTCTCTAAATGCATTCGAGTCGACTTCATGTTGCGCGAAGATTGTATGAAAGTGCTCAAAGAAGGCCAGCTGTATGCTATTGTTATCAGAGACTGAAGTGCCTGCCCATTCTACCTCGTGAATCTGGTTTCGTCGAGCGTGCGCCTTTTCCATTCCAAGCGCCCGCTTAGTGGGCGTTTCTCCCGCGACCAAATCTGCCGCTCGCGCCCGAACTAGCGCTCCCTGATACCGTTTTTCTTCGATAATTTCCAGCTTTTGCTTTGTTTTCTTGATGTCTTCCATAAATATGCCCGGTTGTTTGCATTCTTGAGCTAACAATTTTTCTAGCATAACTTTCAGCTGCCTTTCTTGTAATCGTTCTTCGTGCCTTAGAACGGTGGACCGTTCTATAGCCTTCATTTTAATGTCTTGTTTCGCTAGTTCCCACTGCAACCCGGCTTCGTTTTTTCCCTCCCTCTCTATTTTATTAATCTTTTCTACCACGGCATCAGTGAAAGTTTTGTCACTTAGCAGGTTAGAGTTTAGTTTCCATAGGTCCCACGAAAAGCTGTTATTTCGCTTCTTCGATCCTACAGAGCACTCGACTACACAGTGATCAGAGTAGGACACAGGCAAAACATTGTACTTATGACATTTCGGCAATAAATCAAGTGACATATATAAGCGGTCGAGGCGCGCGTGACTGACACGTTGAAAGTGCGTGTACTGCACATCGCGTGCGCCCTCTAAGCATTCGGCAACATCTTCCAAGGCGTATTCGTCTATCATTTGATTCAAAACCTCAGTACTTCTGTCCCTGAAGGCTCGGGTGCTACTCTTATCGCGAGCGCTCGAAACACAGTTAAAGTCACCCATGAGAACTATTTGTTTGTCGGAAAGAAGATACTGTTGCAGGTTCTCAAAAAACGTTGCCCTGTCTTCCACTACGTTTGGCGCATAAATGCATAGCACACGCCACTCAACGTTGCAGTACAAAAAATCGCATACTACGTAGCGGCCCGATTGAGAAGAAAAATACGCCTGTATTTCGAGTCCAGGCAACTTTTTCACAAACACAGCACACCCAGCAGAGTTGCCAATCGCATGGCTCACAATTGCATAGTACCTCGACGTGAATCGTGGCACCATGCCTCCAGTCTCCACCTCCCCTTCCACTTTGGTTTCTTGAACGGCTAGTACATCTATGTCTCTGTCCGTCAAAAGGCGGAGCACTTGACTCTGTTTTCGCTTCCCGCTCATGCCCCTTACGTTAAGCGTGGCGAAATTAAGGCACGACTCCGGATACATTTTGGTAGCGAAAAAAAGAGGCCGGAAGCATGGTGCTTACCTTTCACGCCCAGCACTAAGCTAGACGCCGTATTTTGCCCCTGAGTCATCGGGTGGACCAGGGTCACTCTGCTGCGGTGCCGGCTTATCGGCCGGTCGTCTTTCCGTCCCGACATTTGGCCGCGGCTTGAAAGGTGGTCGTCGTACTGGAGGTGCTTTTGCAGGCGGTTCCTCTGCGTTAGTCGCGGCCGCCTGGTCTTCTTCACTGTCGGTCTGTGCGTGGGAGCGTTTTGCGGGGCCGGAGACACTGGCCACGAAAGTGTTGTCCTTTCGCGTCGCGGCCTCACAGTCCATTTGTTTCAGCGACTCGTCAAGCTGAGGGCTCCCACCCTCAGTTGACGCTCTTTCAGCTGTCTCGGGTGATACCGCTGCCGCAGTCTGCGTCTCCGCGCTGTCGGTCACCTTGCTCTCTTCCCCCGTAGACACCGATGAATGCTTCGTCGCTGGCAGCCCTTCGTCACCTCCGGCACCCTTCGCAGCAGCTTCAGCCTCGTCTACGTCCATCAGCAGGTCTACCGACTCGTCCCTTGCCGTCGACCCTGTCGCCGCTGCGTAGGTCCGCACGCAGTCCGCCGCAACATGACCGTACCGTCTACATTGGGTACATCGCGGTACCTTGCAATCCCTGCGGACGTGGCCCTTGCCTCCACAGCGCAGACATTGCATTGGCCTTCCGGGCACGACAACGAGAGCCAGCTCTCCCGCGACTCGGATTTGGTGCGGGAGGTCGTCCACTTTCATGCCAGCTTTCAGCTTCATGAGCACGGCTCTTGTAGTCGACCCTTTCTGGTGGAAACCTTGAACCCGCCAGCGCTCCCGAGTGATTTCGGTAACTGTTCCGAATGCCGCGAGGGCCGTCCTTATGTCTTCGTCTGCCACGCCATGCAACATCCAATGCAGTCGCAGTCTCACCTGATGGTCTTCTGGGTTGATAATGATGCACCGGCGGTATTTCACCTGAACCTCCTTAAAGGCGAGAAGGCGCTTCGTTGCCTCCGCGCTACTGAAAGTCACCGCCCAGACGTGGTTCACCTGATACGCCCCCAAAGCCACCACGTCGGGGAGCGTACCAGTCTCGACCAAGGCTTCACGAAAATCTTCGACCCGAAAGGGCCTCGCACGCACGTCACCATGCAAGAAAACCGTGTTTAACACGACACGCCCGGCGGGCAGCTGCGGCAAAATAATCTGGTAGTCGTTATCATCCTTTACATCTAGCCTGTTTCCGCGGCCGGCAAGGGCCGCTGTCGCCGCTCCGTGGGAGCTCATGATCCTGCGTCCGTCACGCTCGGTGGCCGGAAGTAGAATGAGCGCTCTACCATCTGAGCTACACCCCCGACGGAGGTCGCAGCCGGAGACTGGAGGACAGCGTGGGAGCCACAGTAGAAGAAGCGCCCAAATCACGGCTGCACAACCGGTTCTAGTGTGATGACTTCTGCCTCCAACCACAAACAAAGAAAGAAAAATATCGCGGCCAGCGAGAAAATAAAAGGTTTCGTGGAGGTGCTGGGTATCGATCCCAGTACCTCTCGCATGCTAAGCGAGCGCTCTACCATCTGAGCTACACCCCCGACGGAGGAGAAAGCGAAAGGTATCGCAGCCGGAGACTGGAGGACAGCGTGGGAGCCACAGTAGAAGAAGCGCCCAAATCACGGCTGCACAACCGGTTCTCCTGTATTGACTTCTCCCTCCAACCAATAAACGAGGAGAGAGAACATCACGGCCAGCGTGAAAATAAAAGGTTTCATGGAAAGATCTGAGTGACACCTTTCTTCATTTTTTCTTCATTGCCGGCTTCGATACATCACAGCTAAAGGGTACACGTTGAAGAGTACGCCAGATCATACAAGTCGCCTAAATCCCACTGAAGGCAGGCATTGCGATGTTAAAATTTCCTTAGCACCGTGAAAGTCTTCATCCAGCCTTGACAGCCACCCAGGAACAGCTGCTTGTAATTTCATTGCCGCGAGAAACCTATGCAAGCTCTATCGGAAATACGCGCTGGCCGTGCCTCTGGGTCAGTGATAGCCGGCCACTCATGAGCGCCATCTGCATAACATGCTAAAATGGTCAGGCGGTAATTATTCATTGATGGTCCTTTGCGGTACGTCCCAAAATTATATTCCTTCCCAACAATGAAAAAAAACATGATCTATTGTCTCAATATCTTTGAAGATAAGGCACTGGGCACCCCCACGGCATAAAAAAAACGTTTTCCTGTTTAAAAGGCTTTGCAGTTTAAGTATTAGTGTGTAGCTCAAAAAAAGTCTGTTGTTCCCTACGAAATCTACATTTTAAAGCGCTTTAATGTATTGTTTCTTGGCCTCCAGAGCATAAGGCGCTCTACAAGGGCATCGAAACGCCTTTTTTTTATTCCCCGAGAAGACGCATTACAGTACGCTGTAAAACCAGAAAATGAACGCGGCAACCTACTTTCGTTCGCACGTTGACGCATACTTTTTCAAAGCTTCAAAATCATCAAACCGATACATTCAGGAGGCTCAAGCTCAGCTCTGTAAACCGTGAATATGTTTTTAACGCGTAGAGTGAACATTTGTATCGGCACGCGCGGCTGAAATTCTTGTCTTCCATAGGATGTGGCGGCTCAGGACTATAGTTACATCATACGGAACCTCACCCTCGTTTTCAACCGGAAGGAGGCGAATGCCATGAGGAGTGAGTGGTAGATGTCTTTTTCTTTAAGTTCGTCGAAGAACGTCGCAGTGCAAAATAGCCTCCCAATATTCATGCATTAAATACAATTGGTTGACCGAGGGATGAAGACGCCTTCTGCATAGAGCCATGCTTTTACTGAGAGGCTATCGGTGTGGAGCTTAAAGAGAAAGGATTTTACTGAGCGTTTTAGCAGCATCTTTTAAACAAAAAGGTTCGATAGAAATATGAAACAGTAGGGCAGACGGTGAACATGCTTGTCTTACATGAGATTGCACTGGCACTCCTTCAGTAAGGGATTTATTTATTTTCAGTTGTGTCGCCCAGTCTCGATGGGCCGTCATTACATCATCTAAAACTATGATGCCAACATTCGCCTGCTTTAATATGCAGGAAAAGACCTCATGTGAGACCGCGACAAAAGCTTTCTCCAAGTCGAGTTACAACATCGCAACTTGGCTTTCCATGTCGTCGCAATACATTAACACACTTCTCTTGATATGAATAATTGTAAGGAGCTTTTGACCTTTGATGCACACTCTGAACACAAATACACCCGTATGGGAGTAAAAATGGAGTAAGTTTCCCTTTATCGCACTCATTTTTATAAAAGAGAGTGCGCTAGAGGACAGCTTACTCCTGTTCGCTCCTTTACGTCTTTATGTTTAGAGTGCAGCATGTTTGATGCGGCCCTACCAAGTGCTTAACAACGGTACGCCAGCGCTTAAATAAGTTTTGTAATCGCTGTTTGTAGGGCTGATACTGTATGATCCTACTGACAGCAGCTTATCTCGATCATTCGTTTTCAGAATCAGGGCAATACGAGCAGTTGCGAAGGACGACGGCACCTGACTATTTGATCCGCCTAATTGAGTACGCGATCTGAGCTTTACGCTCCCGACAGAAGAAGCGGTCGGCTGTGTCGCGTCATGCGATTATGAGACGGCTTGGAAGCCGAAATGGAGGAAGCACCGAGAAGGTGCCTGCCGAACCGGTTCTCCTGGCGTTGCTTTTTTTCTTTGTGGCGTACGTGACGCGTTGATCGTGGGCGTGCCTTCACTGATTCGCTCGCTACGCTCGCTACGAAGACAGAGAAGATGGGTCGCCCGGAGCAGTATATACTAGAAAAAAGAATGTCGCAAACGTCGGCGCGAAGGCGAGCGACGACTACGTAAAATGCAGAGTTGCGCGCCCGCGTAAGAACGCGTATGAAGTGCAACCTCACGAACATCCGCGCTTTGTTGTCCATTTCCTCCTTTCTTCCGCTCTCTTCTTTGGCCTTTGGCCTTGCGCTGTTTCAATCATATCATGTAGTACAACCAACTCGCCCATCAGTTTCGTGCTTTCACGATTCTCAAAAGATTCAACAATGGCGCCAACATCAAGAATTGCGCGCCCGCGGACTCTTAAGCCCCCAAATGCCAGAGGCAAGCGAACAACTTTGGTGTCACACGGGCATTGTGTCTTCAATTTGACGCCAACAAATTTGGCTTTGGCAGTTTATTCAGCGAGAGGCGTTCAAGAATGTTTCAATTGTTTGTGGTAGATATACCTTTACAGTCTTATTCGTAACAACATTATAGTGAGAATAGTCCCTCAAAGAACTATCCAGCGCTGATATGCGCTGCATCTTCAATTGCCACCTAGCAGTTTTTTAGAACTGACTTGTGTCATTCCTACTTCTGCTCGGTCCTTTTTCTCAGTCCTGGCATAAGCGACCTAAATTCCTTTCGAAGCTACCTGGATGAAACCATGTTTGAGTAGTAAGAACAGCACTATTTTGCGCCGTATATAGAACTAAAGGGTCGCTGAATGGGCAGCCCACCGCGGCTGCGTATTTCCGTTATCCAGTCTTTACAAGCTCACGTGCCTTGTATATCAGCCACAAACGCGCTCTCAGCCCTTGCCTCGTGTTGCTAACAACCTGTCTGCTCCTGCTGATAAGCCTCATCATCGAAGGCCCAACGGAGTTAGCTTCAAAGACCGCCTTTGCAGAACCGCAGCACGAATCCTGTTTGTCCCTTATAGCGAAGTTATCAACCAGCTCTCGCGAAAATTCATTCCTCGCTTCAGTCACACATATCTATAACATCACTTCGGTTCGCTCTTCGGCGAAATAATACTACGATGAAGGACGGCCATGATCGCTGCAAGTTTGGTTCATTGAGAGTCGCGCAAACATCTTCCCAAGCGAGTTCTTCGTGCTCGATTAAAGATGATGTATGGATATGGATACTTTGCACGATGCCACCATAATTCAGAGTCTGTGACGTCCGGCAGGTATTGGTCGCGATCTGGTACCGGTCGTACGGAATGGTTGTTCAAAGGTGATAAGTAGCGCCATATTCTGTGAAGTTCCATTTTTTTCTCTAACGCTGGCGTTCGCTTCAAGAGTTCACTCTGCTTCGCAGGAGAATAATGAAACACTTAATTTTAGCAATAACTTTTATGAAACAAAAACAGACTGCAGAAGTTATGAACCGATGGTGACCGCTGACGCGGTTTGTTGTTCTCTTGGTAAGCGTTAGCTGGTTTATAGGATTTAACGTCCCAAAGTGACTCAGGCAGTGAGGTAGGCCATAGTGGAGGGCTCCGGATAATTTCGCGTACCTGGTTTTTTAAGGGAAATGGAGTGGATTCCAAGAGAAGGCAAACGCAGTAGGGGGGGGGGGGGGGGCAGAAAGTTAGGTGGGCGTGGACACGGTGGCCGCAGCTGGCAAAGGACAGAGTTAATTGGAGAGACGTGGGAGAGGCCTTTGCCCTGCAGTGGGCGTAGTCAGGCTCATGATTTCTATTGAGACGAGAGAGAAGGGAGGGAGATGGAGCACGTACGTCGCTGGCTATTCCCAGGGCCTGTCCTCCTCCGAAGGTGAGCAGCATGCCCCAGGCCATCTTGTGGGTCACCACGCTCCACGAGAGGATGCGCTTGTCCAGGTTGTCACATGACATGGGCACCGCGAACAGCACCGCAACCGCCAAGAACGCCACCGATGCGTCGTCCACCGCGCTGCGCAGCGACAGCACGCACGCGCCATGGGCCACATGCTTCACCGTCGCCGGTGCCGCGCGATACACTTAAGAACGAAGCCCCAATTGAACTTCGCAAGGGCCGGAACTTTCTTGCAAGCTGTCGGCAATCGATCCTGCCACAGCCGGTGCATAGCACGAAACAAACTTTCACGTAGAACGCACATATGATAGGTCAGTTTCAGGGTATCGGGCAGCACACGTGTGACAAGCAAAAAATTCCTTCGCAGGCTAGCATATCTGGGACAGAAAATCAACTGCAGCTGGAATAGGGAAGTACAAGACAAGCAAAAACCTGAAATTGCATTAACTACAGCCCATCTTCACTCCTTTGTGTCTTTACTTGACCAATTGATTGATTGATTGATTGATTGATTGATTGATTGATTGATTGATTGATTGATTGATTCTGTATCATTTATTTTCCATGTGAGGTTCTAATTCCGTGCTGGTTTATCTGTTTGGCTTCTCTCTTTTTTGATCGATTAAGGGAGCGAGAGACAATGCAGGTCCGTAAGCACTGGAAAATACTTTAAACATACCTGACCACTTTTTTTCTAATGCTTCTTTGTTTCTGTTTTTCGCTTGTACAATTTTGTTTGTTTTTCATACGAGATTCATGATGTGCGGGCCAGATAAGTTTTTATACTCTCAATACCTTCCAGATATTATGAACAAAATTTAAACATAAAAGCAGTATCGTATGTCATGTTTAATGCCTGGAACCTCCACGGGGCCAAAAAGGGACACCGCAGTGGAGCGCTTCGGGTTAATTTAGACCACCTGGGGGTTTTTAAACGTGCACTTACATCGCATAGTACACGGGTGATTTACATTTCGCTTCCATCGAAATGCATACGCCGCCGCCGAGATTCGATCCAGCGACCTCGATTTTCAGACATGTGCGACCTAGACCAACCTTTAGGGCACAGGGCAGGCAAAGATATTTCTAAGCTGACCTAATCCTTTACTAGCAGCAATGCAATGAAAAAAGGTTAATGGTATGTTTCTTGAACTCTGGCACGTTTTCCTGTGTGCTCTTTTTACCTCGTGTGAGAGGCGCGGTTTGTTTATTCTTGTGTAGTTATCTAGAAAGTTCTCGCCTGTTTTTGGTTGTTGACTTGGAAATGAAGCACAAGGCTGTTCAGGCCAAGTACTTCCACATCCTGGCTACAGACAGCGACCCCTGTCGCGGGCTGTGTTCGAAACATATCGTTCATTGGGGACATTACAAGATCCAGATGACGAGCGCACCTTTGGTAAACAAATGCTCGCCGAAGTCAGTTCCTCGCATCGTCCAGACTGTTTCCAAGGAACTAGCTTCTCGAGAAGTGACTCCACTGCCGAATACATATTTTCAACGCATCTTTAACCACGTCGTCAAATAGTCCACATGAAGTAATGCCTTACGTAGAATGCACATCTCTGAATTACTAACTCAAACGTACTGTTCACATTGAGTAATGGCCGCAAGGCAAGACTTAACCTTCAGTGATATACCAAGGCATATGGAATACCATCGGTCTGCTGATATGATGAAATGGTTGCGTCATGTGGACTGCCGTAGTAAGCACTTACAAACGAAACTACAGAAGCAAACTGGCCAGAAAAAAAAGCGCAAAATATACGCCACTATTGAGTACGCAGCTAGTGGCTACTAAAGAGCTAGTAGCTATTAAGGAGATGTTTCAGTGCTTGTTGTTTCTGCAAAAAAAAAATATGAAATAAACACCCGTTTTCTCTTTCATCTTAAATATCGCAAACTTCTTTCTGCTGCGTTAGACCCGTTATTAAAAGGACAAGAAAAGACAAAATACGTGTTTTTTTTTTTCAGTTTTATCTACCCAAAGATACAAAGCTGCCGAAATAGACTGATACGCATGTGCACTATAACTTTTTTTTAATATTCAATGAAAGAAGGCAGCGATAAAAGTGCTGTTCTAATAAATTACAAAGCTATGTATATTCGCTATAGAAACCACAATCTTTGCTGAACTAAAAGAAGTCTGAATGGGATGTATAAAAGTTGCTGCATAAAGTGGGTCTTAAATATGCTTCAGAGAACATGGGATGTATGGGCGTTACCGAGTCTCTCTCTATGCAGCACCTTTCATCATTGCGGTGGCATCCAAAAAAAGTCCGCGTGTAAGTCTATGAGTTAAACACGCCTTGCTTGCATTGCACACGTACCCAGACAACACCTGAATCAAAAGGACGACATCGTAAATATACCAATGCATATTTGGTCAACTGAAGTCTTTTAGCAGGTTAAAGCTCCATACGCCTGCAACGCAACGATCAAAGATTAAGAAAAGCGGCTTGCTTACTGCAGGTTTGGCCATGTCGCCCATCCAGAGAAGAAGATGGGTTCCCTCGTTGACCAGAGAACAAACGACACGGTCAACACAACCACGACGACTTTCTCTGCGACCCTGAAAGGCGAAACATTAACTCTGAGATCACGAGCACAATAGAGATCACTAATCAGAGATTTCACGCACCATTGCTTTCAATTTGGCCATGAATCAATCAATGAAGCAATCAATTAATCAATCACTCATTAAATCAAGTTTATTCGACACCATATACATGTCATACTGATGCCTGGGGCGCGGGCAAAAATAGAAACCCAAAGTGGGCTTGAAAAGGGTCTGCGCCCCATCACATACAGAACATACTGTACAAAAAGGAATTACTTGAGGAAATTATTTTGGCAACAGACTAGTTGACGTACAACACAAATATATAAATTTTTCAGTACTAACAATCGTATGTGCACATAATATTTACAACAGTACAAAGAGCACATTTGCTGATAGCAAGAAAATATTACAAATATGACACGGAAAGAAAAAGAAAAAGAAATGTTTATGAACAATGAAAAAAATGCTGCAGACTAGGTCACGCGACTCTCAATAGCCCTCGGTTGGTTTTACGGGACTAGGAACTCCGTCTGTTATAAAAGCTTGCTTGTACATTTGGCTGAGGCGCCTGGCATACGTGAAAATATTGAACCAGACATAATCTGTCACTTCTTTAATCCACACACAACGCCAGGTAGCGCAGAGACGTGGATTGTGTTTAAGAGCTTGAGGTGAGGCTCTTGACTGCTCGAGAATCTCAATACATGGGTGCTTTAGCTTTTCCTCCACCGAAACGCGGCGGCGCTTCAATCGGATTGAAATCCGTGAGACCAGCACAGCGCTGTATCCAGAGTAAGAGCAGCGGATCGAGTCAGGACTCAAGTAGGCGCAAGGCCTGCTAAAAACATTTGCCCAGTGGTTTTGAGCGAGATAACATTCGCCCGTCGAAAAAGACCGTCTAAACTCCGGCCACGTACAATCCCGCTAACGTTTTTTGGTTTCCCGACAGGCCTACATTCAGACCGAGAATCTAACTCGACCCATCCTCGTCTCGTTGACGTAAGCGCCACTATGTTACTGACTTCTCGGGGACACTCGAAACGTTTTCCTAAGCAACTTATTCTTGCATTCAGGCATGTGTGAACACGTTCACCTTCAGCAGCTGCAGCTGCCTGTTCTAGTACTTTCACTACTGCACTGCTCCAGATTCACCGCACATCCAAAGAGACCGGTTTTCGTAATACGATCGATATTTGCACTACAACCTGATATTTGCACTACAACAATATGTGGCCTGCAAAGGGCCCGCAATATGGGATAAAGTATGGCGTATAGGTGAGCCTGCTACCTAAAGCTGTAGGATACCTGCTTGGAGGTATCCCGTAAAACGTAAGTACAAAGGAGGCCCATACGTGTTGCATGAACTGAACCAGTAGACAGAAGAAGGCCGTTAACGCAACCAGTAGTAATACGCGCCGAAAGCCGTATGACATACTAGATCCAGGTAAAGCATCTCTTTCCCCGCGAGAAGAGTTTATTCTCCTCGGATATTTTTCAGCCTCTTCTTAGACGTAGTACACGAGTGCTTGATAGACGAGAACGGAAGACATTCGGCTATCTCTGTGCGCCTGATGTTCAGCGTACAGAACAAAGGGTCTCGAACTGTTAAAACGTCAGCGGCTATCGCGAAGTTTTGCGGCGGTCTCGTCGTTGCTCAGCAATATTCCCGCATGAAACTGCGTAATCAGTCACGTGACTTACCACGAGTCCGGACAATAAAGGAGAGAGAGAGTGTGTGTGCTAGTGCACAAGGCAGCCGCATTCTTGCGCACTCTGCGGCGACCGCTAGGGGATCGTTGGGGTCCGTCCAAGCTGGCACGAACGTCATTGTACGAGAACGAGAAGGAAGGCTGGTGCCGATCGCATCGCGACCACTTCTCGAGCAACGCCAGTCTCGCACAATTCTCAACTGTTCATTTGTTGACGTCACTCCGGGCACACACGTGCTGTCTTGTCTCTCCTCCCGCTATTCACCCTCAGCCTCACTCACAAGCGTCGTTGCCGTCGAACAAGAGACTGACTGAGTCAATGAAAACACTTCACTGTATACATAAGGACTTGGTCGCTCTGCTGCGCGTGATACGCTCTCCTGGCGGTAAAAAGGCAGGAGTTCATGGAGTCGGGGTATCGGGGACAAGTTTAAAGGGCATTTCCCCTCCCCCCTCCGCAGCTAGAACCTCTTTTTTTTTTTGGGGGGGGGGGGGGGGGGATAAAGTCTTAAGAATTGGCTGTGCACATGGAACGCGCCCTAACAGTTCCTCGTAAATCTGTCCCGGAAGGTGTGCCCAGAAGGGCACCGGAGAACTAGCCCGAGGTCAAGTGTCTGCCTGCTGAGGGCGAGTGGCGTTCTGTTTTCTTATCTCCTTAAGAAAAACAAGCAGAGAAACAAGTTTTCGGCCGCATCTCCTCCTCGCGTTTATCTTGCACGCTACTCGCAACCGACCACAGGCAAGCGCATGCACGAGTTCGAAGTAACGCGAGACGGCTGAGGCGAGGCCGTGCGACTCGTGACGAACGCGTGGGAAACGGTTAACGCGGAAGGCATTTGCCGCCGCAACAGTTTACTGTGCACGTTGAAAGTCCAGACCGCGTGAGACAGGCTCCAGCTCGTCGCGAGCTGGGCTGTTCGATCGGCTCGAGGCCGTCACACGGCTGCGCAGCATGCACGCCGTCGAGATGTGGTACGCAGCTACAGTTCGCGAGATGCCCGCGACGATTGAAGCGAAGAAAAAGCGACATAGATTCAACTGGCACTAAGTACAACTCCACTGAATTTTCGTTCTTAGTACATTAGCAGAGCCAATTAAAGAGAGGTGTGCCAATATAGGAAAATTTCGAACAGCGAATCAAATATCCTTCTATTCGATGCGTCGAACGAATCGAATTCGCTCTGAAGTTTTCGAACACTTTTCAAATAATTGGCACGAAGTACGAATAAGGCCCGCCATCTTTTTTGCTCAAATATTCCAAAATTCCAAATATTCCAAAAACAGGGACCACACAGGGTTTAGCGCCGCGACGCGGTCTGTTCGTGTGGCGGCGCTCATAATGCTCATGTATGCCCACAGGCACTGCACGATGCCCAGGCAGATTAAGGAAACCCGGGCTTGATGCCTGATCTCGGAAGCCGTGGCTCATACGTAGCTCTCGCCCGTCTTATGTACTGAGATGTGGCGCTAGTTTAGTCTCTTCCATCGTCAGCGGCAAAAGGTACTTCCTATGCGTGTAACTTGATTCATCACCATCATTAGCAGCCTGTCTACGCCAACTGCATGGAAAAGGCCTCTCCCATGTCTCTGCAATTAACCCTGTCCTTTGCCAGCTGCGGCCGCAGTTTCCCCGTTATAGCTACAACTGCATAAGCAATAGCGCACTATAGAGGCGCCGCAGCTAGCGCTCCGCTGTTTCGCACGGAATATTCGCACAAGTGTCGAATATTCGTATAAATATTCTATTTCTGTTCTATTAGGTTCTCTCTCTATTCGATTTGTATTCAGTTCGGTTTTTAGCTCGACTCTTCGTATTCGATCCGGCTTGTTAAAAGCACTACATTTGAATCTCGCTATAACAAAGTTGAAAGACCAGGCGATTACTTCCTTATAGCCGTAGCTTCTTTATAGCCCGTGTTGATCGAGCTTCCAAGGGGAATCATTATTCCTTCGTTATATGCATTACATCGTTACAAACCGTTTTCTTATAGCAAGGTTCGACTGTACTCGCATACCCCCTCAAAAGTAAGAGGATTAAAGGAACACTGAGGGCAATACCGATAAATTTTTGCTCTTAGCAAAATCTGATAGTTGGGCTTTTCGCGGTGTATTGCCATTTTCTCAGCGGATATACGCGCATTTGTTGACAGATTTGTATTTGAAATTCGAATATTTTTTTACTGCTGCTCCGATTCAAACTCGTGACGTTGGTGATGATATCGAATGCATCGTGGAGGACTCTGACGGAAGGCAAAAGCGAGCTGTGCGCTCTAGCCTCAGAGACCCGCACGAAAAACTGCTCTTGTCGCCGCATTCAGAAATTTGCCTGTAAAACGGCCTGTGCCGTGACACCTGCCATTGATTTTTATCCTATTTTCTAGCTCACAAGGCCATCAATTTCAATCAAAGCTGCCTAGTTGACATTAAAAGACAGTAACCAACCGGTATAGGCCAACATCCCTCTTTCCTCAGTTTTCACTCAGAGTAAAAAAAAAAAAAAAGGAACTCTTCAAGAGGTGGCGTACGCACTATAATGTTCATTCGGAGAATTTTTCCCTTTTCTGGGAATTTGAGCAGTAAATGTCGGCGAAAAGGGGATGTTGTGCTGTTTCAGAGAAATTTGAGAACCAAACTAGACCCAGTCTTTTCATATTGCAGGAGTTTTTAAGTAGCAGCAAGAAAGAAATGGTCTGAAATGGAGAATTTTGAGTCTTAATTTAGAGAATTTTCCTTTATGGCAGGGAACATCGCTGCGCCCGCATGCAAGTCGAGCTCTTTAAATAGCTCTTTGTAATGCCAACGGGCATGGAGCTCTTTCTTTCAACTTTATTTTTCTTCACACCCGTTCATTCTTAATAATTCCATAGGTAAACTGGCTTTATCACAGCTCGACAAAGCTACAGGTTCGCGTAGCTTGAGCAGACGTCGGCTACTCACGTTACGTTGCCGAGGCTCTTGTACTTGATCGAGAAGGCATCGTGGACCGTATCCCTATTGATTTCCATGGCCCTGTTGCAAAATAAGCACCGAAGTTTGATTTATAAGTTTATTTTCTCCGCATCTTTTACTCCTCTCTGCCTTTATTTAGATTTTCTTTTTCATTATTATAAGTGGGCGCTCAAACTCCTCTTACTTAAATACACTGGGCGCGCAAGGCAAGGAAGGCTGTGTCCTGCTTATGGGGCGTATACCGAGGTACCGTCTTTGTCAAAAGTAACCAGGCTGCATGGTTTGCATCTAGCTTGTATAGTGGAGCCATTGTGGCTTCCATAAAGACCAAAAGTTGTTGGAAGGTAATAAGACCCCCAGTCCTCGCCTTTAACGACCATTTCAGATTCAGGGAAGCTGTAAGGGCTCCACCGTACGAGCTAGAAGCAAACCATACAGCCTGGTTACTTTTGACAGACTGTACATCTGCTTCTGCAATGTGGTGGCGCCTCTTCACCGTACTATATTGTTTTAGAACTGTATCTCCTTATGCCCACAGCCGAAACCCGCAAGCAACACTCGTCCCCCTTGCGATTTTTGCGACAGCAAAATTCCTGTATACGCAGCTGATCTGCGTGTCTCGTCTTTGTCGCAAAATAAAAATAAAAACAAAATGACCCAACGTGCACTCAGTACCGCCGAGTGAGGGTAGTCGTTACGTTGCTTTGATGTCACTACACCTGCAACTCTTAAGAAACAGCCCTATCTCGGGCGTTAAGTCCGGTTTTCTTATTAAAACGTTCGAATAGCTCAGATCAGGATGAAATTTCATCAAGCTACTGTCTATGGTGGCTGCTAAAGAATTTTTATTGCAATTGCTGATCACAGCACACTTTCTAAGTTTCACTTTTACTGTTCCGTATAGATCAGCTAGCAAAGAAAAAATTGTAAAATATGTAATAACACAACAAAATTCGCACCTTAAGATAATCTTTGGGTGCAACTATCGCGCTGGTTGAGTAAGGTTTGCAAAATACTTATTTCTTCCATGGTGGCACAACTAAGAAAGCGTATTAGATTAAACCAAAGAAAAGACGGGCACTTGACTGACCGCGTCCAGAAGCTCCAGTCTTATTTACTTCTCTTCACTGGTAACGCTTTTGGCGCTGTTTTCGTCGGTGAAGTATATCTGACCAACTGGCCCTTCAATAAACCCTGTTAATAACGACGCAACACAGAATGTAAGACACAAACTCCGTCCACTTCAAAAGCTTTAAAATGTTCAGTTCAGAGAACTTTAACGTTAATTTCAATTTCAAAAGTTTCATAATGCCCTACTTTAAATACGGTAATATACTTATTTCATAAGCACTTTAAAACTACAAATAAAACCGCTTCCAACAGTCATTCAGGTTTCAACTTCTGGTATCACATGCAAAAAAAAATAATTCAAGTCGGCCAACCAGTTGGCCTGTAGTGATAACCAATGCGACGCATTTCGTATATTTGAACAGAACAGGCCTGCTGAAAAAAAGTTATATGATGCAATAACCTCATAGAGGCTTAATCATATAAAATCATAGAATCTGAATGATATATCACACAATTTGTATGATATTCTATGACATCTCTGTGATGACTGTATGATTTTACAGGATTGTATGACATTTGTATGATAATCTTCTGTGATTTGTATGATAAGTCTGTGATTTTTGTATGATAAACTGTATGAGTTTATTGCATCAGGGGTAGCGGCAGTGTTCCGACTAAATAGTAAATAGTTATCAGTAATAAATTCGGCGGACGCAAAATATATTTTCATTTCTCGGCACAACTGGCAGTGGCACAAAACTGGAGGAACGTGGCGCACTACCGACTACGGAGAGACAAGTGTGGACAGCGCTCTGAAAAGTTGTCCTCGGGGCGTCAAATCAAAACTGCGATCGGCCTCGCACGTGCCACAGTAGTCGGAAACTTCGGAGCCATGGCGACAGCTACTTCTCAAGGCGAGTCGCCGTCACGGGTACAAGCCACAAACATAAGAAGTAAGGGGGGAGCAAACGTAAAGAGTGTTGTTCAGCATTTCAGCCGCACATAAGAAATTTGTCATACGAGAACGTATTTTGCAAAACTGTCGAGAGATGACGTTTCCTGTAGCCCGAGAACGAACCGCGACATCCGAGCGTCTAGCGACGTGGATAAGATACAACCAGTAACCGGCACGTGGCAATGGCACCATCGCCGGGGAAGGCAGCATACGATGCCAGCGCGAGAAGCACGACGAAGACACCCGGAGAAAACGGGCGCTCTGCCGACTTCGGACAGATGAGCTTCTTCTGGTGTCTCTCATTTATATTTGGATTCTTTAAAAATTAGCTGATACACCGCTAAACATTAGCTGTGACTTCAGCCGTTTGCAGACTGCCCATAGAAACTAATACATTCTGTCGAGGCTTTCAACTACGTTGTCATATGCTGCACCTTCCGTGGTCTTCTACTTCATCCTAGACCGCCTATATAAAATGAATAACATGTCCTTCTGCTTATGCAGAAGCATATCCAGTAAGGGAGTAATTACTCGTTAGCGTTCACCCAAGGGCCGCCATCCCCGGTTCAGGGCAATTTTTTCTCCAGGTGATAAGTTTCTGAGGAAGCTGCATAGCTTTCATTTGTAGTCCTACGACTGCGTTCGAATAGACTCTAACGAGTAATTACTTCCTTATTTTCAGTATCCTCTACCTTGGGGGATTCTCCTAAATGCATTACAGTAAATGTATGCAGTGTACTCCATGCATGGCCATGACGTACAGTGGTGAGAAATATGAGAGGTAACAAAGTTTGAGAATTACTTATTGATTACAAGCAAAGTTTTTATTACTGCCCTCTAACTAGTTTTTCTCTTGGCGTATACACCTAAAAATCAGTCTCAAATTTCGTAGAAAAATAATCACAAAATTCAAGACGTTATTCAAAAACTTTGTTCCCTCTCGTATTTCTCACGATTGTACACTGCATAAGGCGTATCTGCAGTTTACGATTTTAAACGCAAGGGTGATAATTATCATCTATGTCAGCTTGGGTTGGTTTCGTTTATGGGGTTTAACGTCCCAAAGCGACCCAGGCTATGAAGGACGCCGTAATGAAGGGCTCAGGAAATTTCTACCACCTGAGATTGGGTCTGTATTATTATTATGCAGGAAAGCTTTGCATTACGCACGCAGTAAAGGTGCGGGGAAGTGAGGCCATGAAATTGGATCCGCGGGCGCAATAGTGCTGCCGCCAAGATCTGGCATGTGAACCTCATAGAGTGTACTTCTATAAGGCTACAAAGAAAACAAGAGACTCACAGCCGCCGCATGTGCATGAAGTAAAGCACGACGAAGGCAAAAACGACTTCGATCATGGCGACCGGGAGGAAAGCCGTGCTCCAGGAGAGGAATGTCACCACATCGAGCTTGGGGAATCGCCTGCAAAGATAAACACGTCAGACTATAACGCCTGCAAGTTTTCTAAACATTGCAGGAGATCAAAGTCCTGGAAAAATTTTCATAAGCGTGAAGAGGAACAATTCCTGTACGTGTCGCGAGTGTATACGTACGTCATCAGGATCATCTTGGTGAAATAGTTGGTGATGGTGCCGCTCAGCGCGCCAACAGAGCCGAGACTGGCCGTGTAGGCGACCGTGATCAGCAACACCTTGCGGATCTTGATGAATTTCCTGCGGACGCGGCGGCATACGAATTGTATCAAAGGTGCAATTTGCGGTTCTGCAAAGAGCTACAAGGTCTTCTAAGTGCAGCGCGAATGGAGGGGAGGGGGGGACAAGTGCAAAGAGCCCTCACTGCGTAGAACAGCCACAGGCTTGGAAGGCTGGTTGGTTTATGGGGTTTAACGTCCCAAAGCGACTCAGGCTATGAGAGACGCCGTAGTGGAGGGCTCCGGAAATTTCGACCACCCGGGGTTCTTTAACGTGCACTGGCATCGCACAGTACACGGGTCTCTAGAATTTCTCCTCCAAAGAAATTCAGCCGCCGCGGCCGGGATCGAACCCGCGTCTTTCGGGTGAGCAGCCGAGCACCATAACCACTGAGCCACCGCGGCGGCTTTCAGGCTTGGAAGGCGGCGCTGCAGTCGCTGTCGCATTTACTAATTATGAGCCAATGACTTATACTAATGAGCAATCCGCAATGATTATACATGTGGTTTCTGATATGCGATCTTCTCAAACTTTAGAGCGCGTTCACACATGTACACATCACGTGCGAAAAAAGACCCGCGCCTCCATTTTGGCCAGCAATTAAGAAACCTTAAATGAAACAGCGGACAAGTCTACGTCTTGCAACCACATGGCTGGTGCCCAGATGTATACCCTCTTTTTTTTTCTGTAGATGATAAGAAACACAACTTGTCATCGTCTTTTACGCGAAATCCTCGTTCCTGCCAGAATGTGGTTTGGTTTGGTTTATGGGGTTTAACGTCCCAAAGCGACTAAGGCTATGAGAGACGCCGTAGTGGAGGGCTCCGGAAATTTCGACCACCTGGGGTTCTTTAACGTGCACTGACATCGCACAGTACACGGGCCTCTAGAATTTCTCCTCCAAAGAAATTCCAGCCGCCGCGGCCGGGATCGAACCCACGTCTTTCGGGTCAGTAGCCGAGCACCATAGCCACTGAGCCACCGCGGCGGCTCCAGAATGTGGAGCAGATGCATTAAGCCGTCTGTGGATGCAACAACGGTTCCTGCATATTGTGTGGAATGGCGCAAACGGACGAAATACAGAAAGAACAAGGAACATAACGCACGAAAGAAAGGAAGAACAAGGAACACACGTGGGTGTTCCTTGTTCGCACCAGTTCAACAAGGATACAGTTATCTTTTGTCGTAAGAACAAAAGCATTTTTAGTATCGGGCATAAATACTGTCACGACGACAAACTGTTGACCTGCAGCATTTTATGTTGCAAAGCGCTAAATGTATCTACTCGTAAGCGGCTCTGTCGTAGCTACATAAAATATTGTCGCCGCGACAAGTGACAAGACAGCACAATTTTTTGCCGCTTATCAATACCATTTTTGAAACGAAATAATTTTCTATCGCCATTTTGCAGCTGTACCTGCAAATGTGTCTATCTAGATCCGCATGCTATCGATGATTATTTCACGAATTGATGCTATTCCTTTTGTTTTACATGTTTTTATCTTTTTGATTATGTATTGGGATGGTGTCAAGCGTAAACGAAATGCTGTCAGGCGTAGCCCAAGTTTAGTGCCTCGTCACCGGTAGGGAGGTCTGCGGCGAGTATGTTTGGGACCTTTCTAACAGTAGCCCCAAAGGAATGTGGCCTACAGAAACTATCATTATGTGCGTTCATTTGCATTTGAAGTAAGAAGGAGATTTTCGTGTTCTCAAGCTTTACTTTATTCCAGCCCTTCACTGCACAAGGTAGGACCAGAATGGTCAGAGTTTCGGACAATCATAAAATAATTTGTTCCCGCAGCTTTCATTCTACTATACCGGTTGTAGAGACAGATGAACAAAGCACGGCACGATTACGAGTTGCTGATGCGAATGATTCAGCGTTAGCTGGCTTTGGAGCGTGAATAAATGGAGACAGATTGGATATTAGAGTGGATGCGCTAATCGTTAAGCCACCGCGGTAGTGGCCCAGTGTTTAGAGCATCCGCTTCGTATGCAGGAGGATCTGGATTGAAGGTGCTAAGCTCGTAAATGAGAGGTGCCTTTTTACCGGTGGATGCCCGGAAGTTTGCTTGCGGACACCGACGCCAAAGGCGTAAAACTGAAGAGAAATCTAATAACAGCTAATATTGTAAAATACATGAAATATGAAATAACGTGGCTTACTCACGTCGTTATTTGCCGCATTTGCACTTCGTCCAAGTTGAGAGCCTGGGCGATATCTGTGCAGCCAGAGAAGCAAAATTAAGTACTGCGTGCTGAAAGGAACGTACCGCGGCCAGCACGCTTCATATGCTCTATATGCACCTACTTCTCCTATTGGAGTTAAAGAACGCATTAATAATCACTTCAGCACAAATGCGACAAATTCCACGACCATTATAGCAAACAAAGGATATTTAATTTCCGCCCAAATTAATAGCTTTTTTTTTGGGGGGGGGGGGGGGGGGGCATTAAAGATTCTATCCGCGTCCCAAGCTTGCCCTTGGCACAAGGGTGTATAATACGCGATCTGAAGCGCGCTCGATTCTCACCCAAGCACACAACTTGTTATTGCAGGTATACAAAGTACCCTCAGTTACGGCAGTGCAGTGTGTGGCGCCGAGGTCTATTGCTGTGAACCCGTGCTACATGCTCTTGCCCTTGTCACAAGAAAGGACATAATGGTTGATCGACCGGAGGTCGCTTACACGAGACGGACGGCTTCCTGATGGCGTTGGCGCCGAACTGGAGCACGTACATGTCCTTCATGTATATGTAGTGTATCTCGTGCACCGTGGCGTCCACCACGGGCACCATGATGTCCACCGTGGCGCTGTTCTTCAGCAGCAGCGTGATGAGGAACGTGGCGGCCGCGTAGCCGGCCATGATGTTGCGCAGCGAGTGGCCGAAGCGCTGCAGGACCCACAGCGCGATACGCGTGTGCAGGTTGGTCGTCTCGATCGCCATCGACATCATGATGGCCGCCAGCGTCAGCAGCACCGTGTTCTGAAAGTAAGCACGATGCGGGGGGGAGGGGGGAGGGGGGGGGGGTTAACACGGGGAGAATAGGGCGCCATTTGTTGCGCTCTTCGTCACTGCCTTAAGGAGGCAACATAATTATGCAAATGAAAAAAGCACTCCCCTTGTAGCCCATGCTTTCATTACTTTTAAAAGGCATCAACATTTTAACCAGGACCTATTATAAGCCCTCCTTTACACCCTACCAGTTATCAGAAAGTGAACGAGGACAGTATCTACTCTTCCCATGCGGAGCCTCTGACGCCACGGCTCACGCTCTATGCTGAAGGCTGCAATGCCAGTCCCATAGCCTTTCAGACTTTCTCACATAAACCTGGCATACCTCGTTGGCGTCGTCCTTCCTGGCTGCCCCGCCCAGTCGCGCCTTCTTTACGAAACAGAATGACAACGAGAAGCTCACAGCAAAAGTTATTACGGAACGTGGTCGTTTTCTGATATGCAAGTCCAATAAGATTACGTAAGCAGCTAGGTAGCCCACGAATTACTTGAGGAATAAAATGCAGGGTAGAATCGGTAGAATCGATTCCAAGAAAGGTAAAAGCGACGTGTGATATTGTGCTGTAGCATCCCGGTGCATTCAAATTTCTCGTGTGTACTTATACCAACATCCGCCTCTTCACGTCGAAACAGCTTGAATGTGCTCAATCAGCGTTTGACCTCAGCAAACGCTATCACAGCTCGCTTTAGGTACCAGAGATGTGCAGGTGCACTTGAAAAGATGTGACGTGGTAAGCAGCCAAGCACGGAGTTGTCCAGTCGTTTATCTGCGATCAATGATACTCAACCCAAATCAATTTAGACTAGCCCCACGAAACGCAGCGTTAGTAGAGGCGAAACCGCAGGACTTCCCCTCTGTCGATATGTCTGCTCGACGACGAGAAAGTCCAGATGATCCACTGACCCGAAAGATCGCCAATAAACGCACTAAGTTTGCCCGCTTGCCGTATGCACTCAAAAGCCGCTAAGTACACTCACGTTCATGTACAAGCCGACCACGTGGTCGTAGCCGATGATGCGCATCGCGGGAAGGTACAGCAGTGGCATCAGCGCCGTCACGCCCATCGGCAGCGTCCGGGTCACCCAGTTGATGAATACCAGCACCATCACGTACGCACACCGGGTCTTCTGTAGCGAGACAAGGCATATCATTACAGGATTGCACGACCGCCAAAGAGACTACCGAGACAGCCTACCGGAATGGCCGCTGAAGGTCTGTGCTGCCTAATTTTGTCCATGCGTGCAAGGGAAAGCTATGAAAGAGCCTCACCCTACTTAGGGATGAATAATGGCAAAAGGCGGGCCAGTGTGTTTTGCATCGTGTTTATTAAAGTGTGTTTACCATATTTACCTGCGTCGGAATAACGCTTAGTGGGAGCATATGTGCAAGACCATGCGACTGAATGTACTCTTTTCCGACCACGGGCGGGAGAATTCGTTGCTGGTGTTGCACAGCTCGTTCTTTGTTCGGCTTCCTCGTACGACATTACCGGCGGTCCCTCGCCAAACAGTGGGTCAAAATGGAAGTTAGTTGATACGTCTGCGAAGCTAGGTGCTACGTTATAAGATAGGAAGTCGGCTGTCCCTTTCGCATTACTCTCTGGTGCGCCATACAGCGTGCACCTAGCTCAGGGCTAGACTATGCACAGAGTGAGAAGCTGGTCCTCATTCGAGCGAGAATTACAGCGTTCATGGAATAAACTTTACAGGCACCTTGCAGATGAAAGACAATCGACACAACAGATATCCTTGCAGCATTTTGGAACATGACCTTGCCGTAACAACTTAGATTCTTGTCGGGACAAAAGAAGAGTATGTCGTAAAAACAGCCTGCTGTAGTATTCAGCAGTCGCTTGTTCTCACAACAGACACTTCTGTCTCGACGACATGCAACTGAGTGACACAACAAAAATTTTTGTTGTTACAACAGAGTGACAGAAAACTTGCGTCGCATTTCGGGACTATGGTGTATATTTTTTTTGCTGATGTTAATTATCTTCAAGAAGAAACTTGAATAGCGGAGGCACAGTAAAAAGTTTCTTAATTTGGCAGTTCTCATTTGAACAATAATCGTGTGTACACTATAAGCATGCTGCTGGCTGCTGCATAGTATAGATGTATGCAACGGCTTATCGTTACTGAGAGCAGCAAGCATTTGTGGCAACTAATTCGGCGACACCTCTTTATGACACCGGCACCGATTACCTCAAGAGTGAAGTAACAGTCAGTCGAGTCCCTTCTCACCGGCGTGTTCTGGAAGACGAAGAGCGGTAGGAGCAGTATGGGCGTCAGGTAGGTGGCGATGAGTTTGATGTGGAAGCGGCTGTGCAGGATGGACTTCTTGCTGTTTCTCCTCTCTTTCTGCTGCTGAACTCCGTCGGCGGGTTCGCCCCCCATGCCGATGTCGGGCACTGGCGGGTCACGGGAGTCCATCGTTGTTTCTCTCGTGGGCACGGTGACGAAGAACTTGTACAACTCGAACTGCCGTGGTTTAAAAGACAACAATGCGGAAGTTCCAGCTGGCGGGGCCGATGCAACCATGGCTTAGAGAGCCGTCACGGAGTCTTTTCTTGACCTCTGGGGTTTTCAGCTCAAGAGAACAAACCGAACGGTACTAATTAATCTTCCCTCGTGTTTGTGGTGGTTCGCTCCAACCGCTGGCGGCGAAAGGCCAAATGATCAGCAAGAACAGCCGCACTCTTTTATTCCCATTAGAGGGAATATCTCTCGCACTGCCTTTATACAATTATTAATTGACTTTTACGTGACAAAGCTAAGCTCGCACTGAGATTCGTCATTGTGGAGAATCCTCGCCTGCGGTTCTGTAACGTGTAATGAAATCTCAACACAGGCGCTTTTCCATATCATCTCCATCGAAAGGCAGGCACCGCAGCCGGAACAAAACCTACGAACTACAGTTCTGAGCAGCAGAAAGCACATCTACCGTGTCGAGGGATTACGGTCGCTGCAAGCAGACTTTCTTCCCGTTCGCCCACTGCGCGGCCCGCTACAAAGGACTAGGCATTTAAAGTTGGCAGTTTCACAGCATTAAGAGTATTTTAATTACTCAACAAGCCGCTTAGGTTGTAAATGAATATATAGAGTTTTACAATCACACACGAACACAAATTTTTGTTTAAACTCGGCAGGTGTTCAGTTGAAACGCATGAGGCGCTCTGCATAAAGCGCATGGATTTCGTCCTCGAGCGTTGCCGCAGTGTTCTTGCTTGTTTGAACGAAGCGGCATAACCTGCATCCTTGTGGATGTAAGTGCTTTTTTTTTATGAATATCTTTTTCACCCGATGACTCTCCTCTACGCGATTTTTGTATTTCGCCTCGGCTGTTACGGGCAGCACTTACGAAAGGGTGCCACAGTGATATAGGTAATTTTGTGACATACATCAATTATCGTTTTAATTTTCCGCCTCAAGATATATACGAGCTCTCGCCGCAAGCTTGAGGCAAGCAATGCCAATTACAGATTACGAAACAGTTTGTGCGTTGCTCATGGATGGGGCGGTAAGGAGGTAGGGGCAGTCCTATTTTCACAATGCATAAAAAAAAACGCGGGCCAATGTGGTTCTCTGAAGGAAAATTTCGCTCTTAGAGGTAAGGCATGGACGGTACCTCCCTCTCCCCTTTTAAATGCGCAATAGCAAGAAACAAGATAGAGCACAGCTTCCACGTCCAGTGAATCATGTAACAAGGAGCCCACTTAAACGTCCTGACAGCAACGCTTCGTTTAGTCGTCTGTCCGCTAGCGACGGAGAAAACGTAGGGGAAGGCTTGCGGCAGATTCTGAATTTACGACTTCACAGTCTAGCCAGTTCAGATAGGGGGCTTGACGGCAGATATTTCTAAGCATGTGCCTGCTACACGATCCTCACCTGATCCGAGCTTGTCCTTAGGTGCAAGCATGCGTTCTTAAGTCGCTAATGATTTATTAAATTATGCATCATATAACTAGTATGTGCTTACGAAAACTATCGGCTGGTGCGGTAGAACGATTGTTTTCCTTCGATTATATTGCGTCACTATCACCCACCCCACCGACTGGCAAATGACGGTGGTATCTGGCGGCCTGCCTAGGCTATAGCGTGGTGTCGCTCGAGCCAAAGCTGGAGGGTGAAAAGAGCAAAAATGCGATAGAACTGGAACAAAATCGTTATGCTATTCTGACAACTGCCAAACAAATGCCAAGTTCAGGGCATAAAGATGAAGCTTTGTTTTCACTAAAAGTAGCACTGTAGGCAAGGGTTTCGTAAGTAATATTTAAAAAACAAAGTGGGCAAAGTTGGCTCTGGTTTCTATTGTAGCTGCAGCATTCTCGGTAACTGCCCATGCTGAACAGCACCCTTCAAATGCTCCGAAAAGTCCTTGTAATGTTGGTTGTAATATTTGAAAGGCAAGTTCTGTTAATGAAACGATTACGCCGATTCACAGCCCATATTAGTGCACGTAATGCTTATCAAGACGTCAAGCTAAACTAAATCCTAACTAAAGCAAGTGCTGATAAATATTACGATAAAGAGACTCTATACGTAGGCCGCTTACACAACAGCGAGATTAATCCATCGCGCTACCGTTACCTAGTACGGCGCACAAGTCAAACATCTCGCTGTGTAGGGGTGTTTTCGAGAGAAGTAGATCAAAAAACCGGTAAGAACGTTGACCGTAATATATCTCGAACAGTACAACACGATTGCAAAAGTATGAAGCGCTCACCGCTGGAATGATCCCGCCCTTCTTCTTTTTGTTCTTCTTCTACCTGCTTCAGTATAGTGGCTCGAGCCATTACATCTTGAAGCCTTCACCAGCCATCAGTAGAGGGATATAACTTTTCATTTCATTTCATTTATTTTCTCCTTAAGGGCCCGAGGGCATTACATAAGGGGGAGGCGAATTAACATGATGTAAAAAAAAAAATCTTGAACGTGGAAAAATGTGAAGAGCAAAATACAAAATACAATGAAGGCAAGCAAAAACAAAAGCAAGAAAAAAATACAGTAAAAAATGCAGACATACATCTAAGTCAAATAACAGCAACCAAGCAAGCGGAAGAGAAACAAAATTACGCTAAGGCGCAGAAATGCAACTAAACTAAGTAACAAAAGAGTACAAAGGGGACAGTCTATTCAGGATGGCTGAAGTTTTAGCTTATTACGGAATTGTTTTCTGTCTGTGCATTCGGATATGTTTTCGGGTAAGGAATTCCATAAGACTATTGCATGAGGGAAAAATGAGCTACTCATTGCAAGGGTGCGGGTGGAAATTCGTGCTAGAGGCTGGCTGTGGCTTAAACGGGAAGATCTTCGTAGTGGTGTTGTTAGTAGCTCATGTCTGGACCGTGGGTGATAATAGAATGCGTGAAGAAGGCACAAACGAGATATGATGCGGCGTGATGCGAGGGACGGCAAGTCGAGGTCTCTTTTCATTGAGGTGACGCTGGAATTTCTTGAGTAGTTCGAGGTGATAAATCGTGCTGCACGGTTTTGAATGGCTTCGAGGTTAGTGGCGAGGTATGATTGTGACGGGTTCCAGATGGCTGATGCGTATTCAAGCTTTGGTCTGACGAATGTGAGATATGCTAGCTTTTTAATGTCTGAGGATGAGTCGGAGAGACTACGCCGCATGTAGCCAAGGACGCGTGAGGCTTCGGAGCAAATGGTTTCAATATGTGTTATCCATGATAGCGATGGTGTCATGTGCAGGCCAAGATATTTGTATGATGATGTGTAGGCAACGGGTGTAGAGTTGAGGTAGTAGGTAGTCTTAATCTGGTTGCGAAGGCGGGAAAATGTCATGACTTTACATTTAGTCGTGTTTAAAGGCATGAGCCATGTTTCACACCATGAGCCATGTTTCACACCAAAGTGAACTATCATTACATCCCTTCGCAGACGACTAACAAATGATTAAACGGACGAATTAGGGTGTTTTGCCATAAAACTGCGGCGCTGCAAGTTAAATGCCGCAATATAAAGAAACTAAATATACCGCAAGGATGGTGCTTCTTTTTCTGACAACCTGTGCGTGGTGGCGGCAAAGACACTTGAATGTTACGGTGAACTATGAACACTTGCTTCCATATAAGTAGGAAGTAAGAAGGCGGCGAAGCGCTCGTATGCAACGTCAAGCCCTATACAGGACGTAAGCCGACCCTGGACGTCGCCATAATGAACGCTGCACTGATGGCGTTCCAGTTGCATGAGGTGGGTAGTAGGTCAAGCGTTATGCACGTGTATGTAACCGTCTGGAGAGCGCCTGCTTTGGTATGGGGGGCTTATAACGTCCCGATGCTGCCCGCAGGCTATGAGGGTCGCCGTCGAGGAGTGATGCATTTCGACTGATTCCGGGTTTTTGCCTGGATTGGCAACTTCGCACAGTACACGGACGGTTTTGCCTCCCACCTCCATAGAAATGCGGCCTTTTTTGATACGTCTGTAAAAACACAGTTATATTAGCACTAAAATAATACAATTTATTAAAAAAAATAAAGAATTAAGGAACTCTGAATGCGGAGCATGAGTGAAGGGTTGGAAGCGGATTTTTTTTTTTTCTTCCCCCAGGCTTAGCCTGCGTACCGGTTAGGCCAGTGACTTCGATTTTAAGGTGGGCTCAGCAGTTATTCAGCCAGTTCTCCGGGGCCCTGCATGAGTTATCAAGTTTGGATATTAATAAGTTTATTGCCTGCCTGCTAAACGGCAGACCCAAGGCGCGTATGTTTCGTTGTAGTAGGCGTTGCGCGTGCCGTTAAGGGGGTACCCGAGGATTTCTATGCGACCTATTGTGTGTGAAGTGAGAGTACAGTCAAATTGGGCTGCCTGACAAGATGAAGTTCAGGTTTGGTTTGGTTTGGTTTATGGGGTTTAACGTCCCAAAGCGACTAAGGCTATGAGAGACGCCGTAGTGGAGGGCTCCGGAAAATTCGACCACTTGGGGTTCTTTAACGTGCACTGACATCGCACAGTACACGGGCCTCTAGAATTTCTCCTCCAAAGAAATTCGACCGCCGCGGCCGGGATCGAACCCGCGTCTTTCGGGTCAGCAGCCGAGCACCATAACCACAGAGCCACCGCGGCGGCAAAAAAGATGAAGTTCATCTCCTGCGTTAGTTTCAGGGTGTTACTAAAACTTCTATTAGATCTTAAACCGCGAGGGATTTCTCTCTCTCTCTTCGCTGCATGAAAATTGACCTTCTGGGGCGGCTTTCCTCTGACCTTAGCTTCCTACGCACCGCGTGTATGTTTGCTGGCTCACCAGCTAGCTCGCTCTACAATCTGTACGCTCTTTTTGCCATGCACTCATAATTTCATTGTTAACGGAATGCTGCGGCAAGATTGTTGGAGGCAAAAGCACTTTCAGTGAGTACGCGAAGCCCTCATAGCCTTCGGCGCTCTTTTTTGCCTGCCTTCCCGAAGAGCTGCTCAAATACTGAAGGGCGGTACTTCTTTAGGAGAGCCGACTCGACATTTCCGCAATCATTCCCTCTCCAGTACGCGCTCATGATAATGTTATCGGCCTCACACCACAACAAACATAGCAATCGCTGAGGGCAGATGTCCGAAGCGGCGTCATTCTTTGGGCAAATTCTTTCGAACTACAGGAACAGACTGATGTCCATTCCCGCTGAGTAAAGACAAATTAGTTAGTCGATTCGATAGGGCTATCAGGAGTAAACTCCTCGCGCGTTCTGGAATATAAAGCGCAAAACGCGTGCCAGCAAAGGCATGTGGAGAGCAGAGTTCCGTTTCGAGACCGAATATGGGTCGGTACCCTCGGTGCACATGTTATGTACCTCCCGAGCGTTTCGCTTGGGATTCTGTATTGAGGCAAGAGCCTCCGCGCCACACTTAAAAGACTTTACTTAATTTCGGCCCGCACACCCCGGACATGCTTATCCCTTGGTCGCTCCATTTATTGTTCTAAACGTTGCCATCTGTGCCGCTCTATTTAACTGAGTTAAAGAAAGCGGGACAGATGGCAACGTTTAGTACGATAAATGGCAATCAGATAGGATGTACGATATCTGGAGTCTTTTAGTCCCAAATAGAGGCACGGAGAATATTTGCTTTCTTTGCTTTGGCGATATTCTGGCCGCTGCCCTAATCTCTGCCCGCAGCAGTGACAAAAAACACCGCGCATTTCCTCTACCATTTTTAGGCCACCACCTGCTTGTGCCTTTGTCGAACTCATATATGACACGAGGCACGGATAGCACCGACGAAATGAAGACTCTCAAGCTGGTGTGGATCGGTGACTGATTTTTGGTTGCTTGTGTACACACGGTAGTGTCAACAATTGGGCATGATGCCTGCAGAATTTGATATCTCCATGATATGATATAACCGAGGCCAAATGATGTTCCTGTGTTTCGTTGTTGCGGGACAGAGCCATGAAGTCATCAAGCGACGGTGAGAGAAGCAGGCTTCTGCTGATTGAACAGACGTTGGCGCATGCCTCGTTGCTTTGATGGATCGCGTGACATCTTGTGTGTCAGTGGCGAACCGAGCCCGAGCTATAGCGAAGCTGCTCGACATAGCCTTGCAAAAATTTAAATCCAGAAATATAAGAGAAGAAACAGGCTTCAGTATATTATTTTCAGCAAGTTGGTATCTGTGGTATCCAAGGTGCTGTGCTTTCTTATGGGCAAAAAGCAAGAAACAACGCAAAGAGAACCAAAAACAGACTTTCACAGCTATATTCTGAAAACGCGGCACTTTCTTTAACGGCATTAGTGAAGCGGGCTTAGCTCACGTGTTGTTTCCGGGCCTGAGCCGGGCCCGCGCATTTGCCGGGCCGGGCCGACTATAGGTCAAAGTTCGCTCGGGCTCGGGAAGGACTCGGGCGTGTACTCGAGATACCGGCTCAGGCTCGGACGGGTAACAGAATGGGCTGCTGGTCTCGGGCCGGGCA
Source organism: Amblyomma mixtum (assembly GCF_055824585.1). Classification (NCBI taxonomy): domain Eukaryota; kingdom Metazoa; phylum Arthropoda; class Arachnida; order Ixodida; family Ixodidae; genus Amblyomma; species Amblyomma mixtum. Next base: position 154,945,919 of record NC_143017.1, on the reverse strand, counting down.
CGGGCCAATAATTTCGGCCCATGCAGTACTCTATATAGCTCAGCCTCTCTCTCTCTCTCTCTCTCTCTCTCAATGTTGAAGAGCTGACTGCAGCTGTTTAACTATTTTAGCAGTTCACACTCAGCAGGGGCGGATTTATGGGTCGCTCTTGGAGGACCCATGTGTCTATTGGATTTGTTTTCTTAAAAAAAGAAAGGGCTTCAGTATGGTTCTCCTATGCAAAATTTCTAGCATGTGGGGAGGGGGCGCCACCCCCCCCCCCCCCCCCCCCTCGCTTTCTTAAGTCCATCTTTAGCGCTCAGGAGCTAATGGCTCTTTCCAAGAAAAGAACTTAGGTCTGCGGAACCACCTTTAGGTCTTTGACAATTATGTTTTAACAACCTTTCGAAGCCCTGCACAGCCGTTCAGTTCTCAACAAATCAGACTCACGATACGCCAGAAATGACATTCATTGCCATGACGTCTGGGGCTAGACATCTCTGCCGTCTTTATTAGGAGTGTGCGAATATTCGATATTTTATAAATGCAGATCTAATATCCTCCTATTCGACTCTCTGAATGAATCAAGTATAGTGTATGTTGAAAATTACTTAAAACGAATAGAAATCGTCCTCAAATTTTCGAATAACTGGCACAGAGTTCGAACCCGGCACGCCGTAGCTTTTTCGACAACTCTTTAAAAAAAAAACAGGGCCCACTCAGACACCGCACAGCATGGTGCCGCCATTGATCTGCACAGGAAGGAGGGTTCAGTGCCGCGTCGCGGTCCATTGGTGTGGCGACGTTCATAATTCGTGTATGCATGGCCTTCAAGATTGGGCGACGCGTCAGGGTTCAGCCAGGTTTAGCGTACCTCACTGAGCAGAGTCGACCAGTCACTATATGATTGGCGCTCCTGGACCGGAGATGCATATATCCTTACGCCTCGTCGTCTACACCCGCGAAAAAAAAAGAATAAAGAAATATATCCATCATCTTTTAATTCTGAAATCCTAAACTTAAGGATTTCAAATATGTGTTGTCAACTCTCTTTTTTTCTGTAATTCGGCCACTGTGGAGGGTGGGAAACGACTTCTCTTTACCCGAGGAAGACGGTGCGGATTACTACTTGCTTGCCTGTGTTCCGAATGGTGTAGTCCTATATACTTCGAGGAAGTCATCCTGGTTAGCTTATTTAGTAGAACGGCTGCCCTAACAGTCGGTAAGTCTCGGGTTCTAACCCCTGACCATTCTCCAACTCAGAAGTTTCCGACGCCAAACAGTGTAGATCCGTATATATATGTGGCTACACTTAGGTGGATGGCAATAAGTAATTACTCACTTGAATTGTTCCAGTTATGGCTCTTCGATGCCTTTATAACTTTGAAAGGTGGCTTTTCGATCTTAGCAATGCCTTCAGAACCCGGGATCAAGTTTTAACACAGTAGTGACAAAAATCACAGTTTCATCCATAAGTTCTGAGTCCTTTGCGTTATACATCTTGTTGGATGTGGTTGAGAACCGCAATTTACCCCAACCGCATACAGACAAACGCAAAGCGAAATAATAATTAGCCGCATCTAAATCAGCTGTTATACTGCAACAAGAACATAAAGGTGGGAGTGATTATTCAGCCAATAATTACCGCCCCATATCAGTGCTCCCAGTATTCTCAAAAGTCTTTGAAGGTGTCGTAAACGTGAGACTAGAAGGCTTTATAAGCAAGCATAAAATAATCAATGAGGCGCAATACGGATTCCAAAAAAACAAGTCAACTGAACAGGCATTATTGAACATAAAAAATGAAATAATACATAATATAGAACATAGACCGTATATAATTGGTATATTTCTGGATCTTCAAAAGACCTTTGATTCGGTGGGCCATGAGATATTATTAACCAAGCTGTACGACTGCGGAATACGAGGTGTTGCATTAGACCTAATGAGAAGTTATTTAAGTAATCGATCCCAATATGTTACAATGAATAATGCATCTTCGTCGGTAATGCAAGTGCTCTATGGCGTGCCACAAGGATCAATCCTTGGACCGATACTGTTCAATATGTACATCAATGACATATGCAGTATACCAAATTCGCCAAAATTAATCATGTTCGCAGATGATACAAATATATTTTTCTCTGGCAGATCGCTCACTCCACTTCAGGATGCAGTGAATAACTACCTCAACTTATTGTCCCTTTGGCTAGATACTAATAAGCTACGGTTAAATGCAAAAAAACTAAATATGTCATCTTTTCACCAATTAATAAGCCGGTATGTAGTAAAATCATCATACGTTTCCGCGATAACTCATTAGATCAGGTAACGACGCAAAAATTTTTGGGAGTATGGTTTGAAAGTAGCTTATCCTGGAAAACACATGTCAGCCATCTAGCAAGGGAACTAAGTCAAGCAGTTGGCTGTTTGTATAAGGTTAAAAACCTTGTTCCGCTTTGGCTAAAAAAAATGCTGTATTACATCTCTGTTCTACTCCCGTCTCTCATACTGTGCATTGGTCTGGGGAACAACAACAGGTCAAAATTATAACAAATTAATTTTATTGCAAAAGAAAACTCTGAGAATATTTGAAAATTTTTATGGCAAGCCTCAACTTCTTCCCACAAGTCCGCTCTTTATAAAGCATTTATTAATCAAAGCAAACCAAGTCTATTACTTCAAGCTCTTGCAGTATATAAAGAACAACAAGCTCTACACTACAACAAATCCTGAACCATGTTCACAGTATTCTCTCCGCAGAGGACACAGAAGGACACCTATTACAAGAACAAACTATGGCCGGCAACATACAGACTTCCAGATACCTTTGTTGTTGAATCGTGTTGATGAATTAGTCAATTTTACGAAACCAATGTCCAAACATTTTCTAAAAACCCTATTGCTTAAGCATGACTTTGTATTTGTGTAATTTTGTGCTGTTTGTTTTGTTTTGTTGTACCTGAAAATGTATGTCTGTTTTTATATTACCGATTTTCTTTAGTAATGTTTCTTATAACGACATGTCTTGCTTTCAATATATTATAGCTAGCTGTTCTGTTATTGCAAAGCAATCAGCAATTCTTTGTTAGTCTATTTTGTAAGTATTTATGTGTTCATGCATGGCGCAAATCTATGTGACCAAAGATTGTGTGCTCTTTACCTGCTCGCTGAACGTCATCCGGAGCGAAAGCCTTTGTCAGGCACTGCAGCCTTTAGCTTTCGCTCCGGCTTTCTGTAACATAAAGGAACAAATAAAGAGAAAGAAAGAAAGAAAGAAAGTTCAACGGAGCTTCATTTGGTACTGCACACAAGACATCTCCGTTGCGGCCGTCACAGAAACAAGGGCCATTCTCTACGAGTGCGCACAAGCCGATGACCGCGGCAGCTGCAACTTGTCATGCCTGAAGTCCTTCAAAGAGCATTTCCACAGAAAAAAAAAAAAAGAAAGACTGATCAAGCGACTTCATTCCATTGTGTGGTGGCGCGGGCGACTACGATCTCGGTTACACAACACCATCACTATTAATCCCGCATACCATCCACGGTACAGCTGTGCTGCCAAACAGCTGCGTGTCAGAATTCCGCAGTCAGAATGTCACAGTTTCCGCATTCGTGCTTGCAACCCAGGAGAACTGCGTGCGAGCCCGCGCGCAGTGCTTCCTTAGCTAGAGCCTTGCAGTCTGAATCTTGCAGTTCTTTGTGAAGAGCCCACCTTCAAGAAACAATCTTGTAAAAGGTGCATTCTATCGCTCTTCCCAACAGGACTTCAGCCACAGTGGTCCGAAGACGCGTCCAATATGCGCGTATTCAAAAAAAAAAAAAAAAAAAAGGAGGACGAAGCAGTACTGCTAGCATCGTGAACATGCTCGTAAAATGAAAAGGCTCGTTGAGTTAGCAGGGTACACATCTTTTATACTCTTTTAACTGCGAATTTGAAAGCGACCCGGGATTTTCACAACAATCAAGTGGATACAGTACAGGGGCGGAGGTATACTGAGCAAGGGTAGAAGACCCCCACCTCTTTCTCCCCTTTCGCGATCTACCTGACTTTTCTGGCTCTGTGACGTGCTTACTGTTATGATGCGCGTCACCCAACGGTGCGAGATTCGAGCGCAAAGTGACTGAAACACCAAACAGAAACATTAGCAGTCGTATTCATCTTGAATGTATTTTGCATTCGCAGTTCTACATGGTATTTGGAACAATCTACAAAGTCCCCAATATTACGGCAAGAAAATCAATTAGCTCTCTTGAACTTTCGAATGTGGCGCGCAAGTAAAAACGAGTCCTTTTGGGCATTCTAACCGTACGCACAGGTTCGCCTTCTGGCGATAAGCCAGATATCAGTGCAACAGGAAACAAAGCGGTATCCTCTAAAAGAGGGCCGGCGGGCTCACGAGTCCTACCCCATATTATCTTTTGCAAACTAGCGGTTCCGGCAAGTTCACAAGCGGCCCGCCTTGGGTGCTGGCGCTATCACTGTTGGGCGCTATCTTATCAGTAAATGCACGCGCGCGCTCTCGACGACGCAGTGGTAACTGCGGTAATGAGCGGCGATAACGACAAAGCACTAAAGGCTGGAGGAAAGCATCTGCAATCACTTCAACGACGGCCGGCGCCGGAGAGCGGCGCGGCAGCCGCGGCTTGGCACGGTGGCAGTTCGCAGCCGGGCAGCCGGGACGAGGCCAACATTGGCCAGTAGCACACATGCCAACGATCTGGACGTTGCAGAGGTGTGCGCGCTCTGAAGCTTCGGGCTTGTGAAGTGTGCGCACAGCAGCGTCAGCGCTCATCTGTGCTGCTAGCATCTCGTACTACGCTCAGAACTGACTAGGGAAAGTGCGTCTCTGCTACATGTCACCCCAACTGCACTTATTTATCGCTTCCGTGCGGCTGCATGAGCCTGCTAAACTGCGTTGTGAATACGAGCCGGCGCATCACTTTCGCATGTTTACATTTGTCCACAGTCGCTCTCTACGCTCGCGTTTCTGCCTTTGTCGTTGCGCGCTGACGCGACGTGGATGCGTGGCCGCTGGCGTGGCCGACGGCAGCGTTGAGGACTAGCAAAGAGCTTGAGAGACCGTTCTGACGGGCTGTGCTAGTGTATTGTCGCGGCGAACCCTTCATCGACCACCGGTGCTCCTTACATCTGCAGAATGGATGTCGACCAAGTGTTTCATCTTGTCGGCGAGATCGGACCGCAGCAGATTCTCTACTTTACCTACACGGCCATAATCGGCGGCTTGTTCGTCAGTGGAGAGATGCTGCAAATCGTATTCACTGGCGCGAAGCCGGACTTCCAGTGCTGGAATGGGTCGAAACCTTCGACATCGGGGTGTGACGCGAACAACAGATGTGACTATCCGCATTATACGTCCAGGTTTACGTCTCTAGCCACTGAGGTATGCTTACCTTTTCGTTGTATAGATCTTTGTAATTTCAGTAGTGTTTCGTGCATTCCGCATAAGCTATTTCATATCGTAGTTTTGGGGGTTTATTGTGCGAAATAATGCTTTCTTAAGGCCCACGAGTGCATTCGTAGGTCGTCAAATATGTTAGGTTTCTACTTACGTTCTGCTGTCTTTTTTGCCCGTCTACGGTGAGCAAAGTACGTAGTCAAAACACAGTCACGAAAAATAATGAACCTTTTCTAGGCTATGGTAGAGAGAGGGAAGACATAGTGCCAGTTTGTGTGTTTAAAGCCAGACTTTCCAGTTTCGCTTGTTGTACGAAACATTAGAGCATGCCTTTCTTGGCCTGCTGCTGTCTTACTTATGCTTGCCAACACCATTTCTGCATCTCTTTACAGGAGGGAGGTCATTTTGGATTATTGCCGACAGCTCCATAACTACAGCGCAAACGACAGGACAGAGAAGAAGGGACACCACACAGCGCTTCTTCTCTGTCCTCTCGTTTGCGCTGTAGTTATGGATCATCGAAAACACCAACTCGCCCAACAAATGCTTTTGTCGCTTTTGCCGACAGCTACTACATTATATATAGTACACATGATTGTCAATGAAAGCTTTCTGCTGAGATAGGGTCCTTCGTTAGGGGCATCAAAGTTTTACTGCTTCAGAGAGAACTGTTGAAACTTCACCGCATCCTGAATACAGCCTTAACGAAATGTATAAATTTCTTTCAGTGGGATCTTATTTGCCACAAGGAATACTTGGTGAAGATGGTGCAAGCTGTCTTCATGGCAGGTGTCATGGCAGGCGCATTTGTGTTTGGCTACATCTCCGATCGGTTTGGACGGCGCCGCACGTTGCCATTTGCCGCTATTGCCATGTCAGCCATGACTTTCTTTGGAGCGTTTGCGCCAAGCCTGGCGTTGCACGTGGCCTGCCGCTTCTTTGCTGGCATGACAACGGCAGCCGTGGCCCTTGTCTCATTTGTGCTCATGACAGAGCTGGTAGGGCTGTCGAAGCGAGCACTATTAGGCACTCTATTCCCAGGCGTCTTTTCTTTGGGCATTGGACTGCACGCCGCATTGGCCTATGCTATTCCAGACTGGCGCCACTATTCCATCGCCACAGCACTCCTGAGCGCCCTCTTCATCCCTCTTGCTCTGTGAGTCACGCATCGTTTATATCTTCTGATTGTTTCCATGCTGTATACTATGCTCTTGTTTGTTAAAGGGACACGGGTTATTAACTGAAGCTGGCCTAAATTGTTGGATTAGCAATTTCCAATGACAGAAAGGTTGCTTTTGCAGAAAATAGAAACTCAATAAGCTAGAAAAGAGCAAAAAGTGACACACAGGTGTTTCCACCATGATACTACTTCCACATGTACACTCCCGTGACTTGAGGTAAGATTTCATGTTGAATAAAACAGCAAACGAAGATAAGCTGTCAGACAGGGCATTTTATAATCTCTATGGTACGAATCCTGTAGATTTTAAAACATACTCAGCAGCAGGAACAGCAACTAACAAACGTGCGCTATGCAATTCTGACCATTTTATATTCCGACAAGGGTCAGGAAGCAGTGGCGATGTCATAGCTTGCTGGTGCACCAAATGGCAGCTAACAGAAGAATGCATGTGGTCTAGGCTGTTGCTCTTCTGGTGTTGGGGGTGTAAGGGCATCGGATCTGTCAGCAGGGGATTAGGAGATTAGCCCTTGTGGGCAGACTTATCGGACCCCTATAAAGCCTGTTGCTACCTGCCATTCTGTCAGATAGGAAGAAGGCACAAGCTGTAGTTGTTATCTGGCTCCTGAAACTGCCGTAGCGACTGTTCATCAGGTTTGGTAGGAATAAGCTGAATGTTGCACTAGCTAGCCTACCAAGTTTGCGTGGCTGTAATAACACAAGTTCATTCAAGCACCTATTGCATGTCGATGAATCTCATTCGCTGGATTTTGCAGCTATGTGCAGAGTGCAGTGGCAAACTTAAATAGTTACACTGGGCAGTACTGCTTAAAGGGATACTGGCCAGGATTGGACATTTAAAATTAAAGAGTCGTATGCGTAGGTGGGGTTAGTAGGATGTCCTCTGGAAAATTTTAGAGCCATGTGCACCCCGCATGGCTGGAAAAAATCAAATCAAAGCCTGTTGGCACTCTCTTTCAACAAAGCCAACTTCCTCATCCTGTACACTGGCATCAAGACTTTGCAGTGACACTTGAGTGTCGTCTGTCACTCACTCTAGCCATTTTTCGTTGTCATTTGCTTTGGCACAGAAAAAAAATACCTACTTCTTTGCCCTGGTCCACTTATGCCTCTGTGCAATATGGGTACTACTCTGCCTGCATTTTTCATTCACCACATTCAATTCCTTCTCTTTTACTTTGAACACGGGTTTATCATTTCATCAGAAAGCTGCTTGCATGCTTCCGTGAAACCACCCTCCAAAACTGGTCATCTTGTTTCACGTGTACCATTATGCCGGGAAGCAAAAAGTAAGAAAAAAAATACCTGATGAGGTGGGGCCATGAAGTAGACATCTGATATACTCTGCATACCCTTCTAAAAATGCACGAGAAAGAGAAATATCGCTTGTGAAATTTGTCAACCGAACGGGGAATTGTCAACCGAATGGCAGAGAGAAACCGACTCAAAGCAGGCACAGCAGAGAGAAGGGTGGTGAAATCACTTGATTGCGATGGTTTAAACTCTGCTGTTAATGAGTTAAAGAAGTTTTTGTGGCTATGCATGCCAGAGACAACGCCTGACAACCGCCAGAGTATTACGAATTTTCGACCAGGGCTGGGAAGGGGCTTTCAATGCAGAGACTTAAAATGGCTATTCAGACGAGCGTGTGTAAATGGTTAACATGTTTAATATCTTTCTAACACTGAATAAGTGAACACGTCAGAAACTATGTGCCTTCCTTGCTCTGCAAAGTTCATTCAGCCAGCTGCTGGAACCATTTTCGATGGAAACCAAGTGGGCCATTTGTGCTGTGCATTGTTCCGCTACCCATCTGAACTGAGAGAAATTCTACTTCCAGGCATAAATTTTACCTTAATCACTTATAACAGCAGATGTGGTGGATAATCGACTTCTTTAGGCTGATTTCATGAGCTCATTACCCTTTCATTTTGTCAGCAGCTCTGGCTATTTCTCGCATTTCTGGCCTTTTAAAAAGCATTTTGCACTTGTTACTAATGAATCACAGGGTATACATCTATCTTCATTATTGTTAAAGTTGTTTCTTTGCTTAATCTTGTGGCCTTCCAGTGTTGTAGAGTATGGGTTTTGTGCACGGTGAGCACATCATTGGAGAGAGACAGGGAATGAAAAGGAACTGCGAAATGACCTGTAATGTTCCATGACCTCCAGTTGCCAATGCATTGCATTTTTCTTTCAAGTCATTATGGTCCCTGCACTGTCCAACTGCACCATTGCAGTCTTAGCCAATGGTAGTGGCACACAAGGCAGTTTACAGGTTGCTGAGCCAGCTGTCAGAGCTTTGCTTTTTGGGCAAATAGGTTGCACCCACCTCCTATCCTATTGTCTTGCTTTCTCTCTGATCTCTGCTGTCGCAGTGGTTCAGTGGTTATGGCGCTCGGCTGCTGACTCGAAAGACACGGATTTCGTCCCGGCCACAGCGATTGAATTTCAATGGAGGCGACATTCTAGAGGCCCATGTACTGTGTGATGTCAGCACACGTTAAAGGACCCCAGGTGGTCGAAATTTCAGGAGCCGTTCACTATGACGTCCCTCATAGCCTGAGTCGCTTTGGGACATCAAATCCTCAGAAACCAAACCATTTTTCTAATGTCTGGCACTGTCATTGCAAAAATGTCAAAGAACTGTGAATCTGTAGTGCTTTAGGGTCAGGTGTGCCTTTCATTGCTCACCTGTGTTTTTGCATTTATTTATTGTTATTTATTATTTATTATGTCTTACAGGCTTGCTAGGGCATGCTTATTGTTTCTGTGTGAATGCCGTGGGTCTTTTGCTCCAAGTTCTCCTCTGAGAAAATTATAGTTGTTAAATTGACCACTGTGTTAAATAGCTACTGTACACATACAAGTCCTGACTGCAGTTAACTGTGAGAAGCATCTTTCTATTAATATTCTTTGTGCTAGTTGTGATACCCAAAAGGTCTAACTTGCTTTTCTGATTACATAGTTTTTAATGCGCTTCATTTTAGCACTTGAGCAATAATAAAATATTAACTCTTCTGCCTGCGAAAAACTCTCATCCTTTACAGTAATATATCAACTGTCTAATAAATGACACCCACACTGTGCAGATGGTTACCAACTTAGGCTTTACATTGGTGGTCACTCAGGCATGGGGTCAGGAGATAGACGGAATATGGGACATGTATAATGTGTGCCTGGAGCTTTAGAAGCATAGATTGGAGCACCCATAGAATTATCTGCTGATAAGTGCATTTTCCAGCCATTGTCAACAGTGAGTGTCAAGCGATATGGAACAATGGAACTGTCTGCAACATTTCTTTTTTTGTCACTGATACGTAGCCAGTGCAGTGCATTCATTTTCGTATTATGTGCACATGCTTATTATAGAAATAACCTCTATTGTAATTCGGGACTTTATCTTAAAGCCACTGCCATCACCATTTTTCAGCTTGATATTGCAGCAGACAGTAAGTGTATCAGTATGTGCACCCACAAGCTCTTCTACGTAAGGGTTTAGTTATTAGTAGGGGTGTGCGAATATCAAATTTTTCGAATACGAATCGAATACGAATACTTGATCCCGAATATCGAATTGAATATCGAATAATTAAGGACAGACACATTTAACCACTACAAAACATTTATTTCAGCACCCAAGAACCTCACGGTTCAACTATCGATGATTAAATGAACACAAAAGATGTGTGTGGCTGCACAAAAGTTTCAAAGTCTCAAACATTATTCTCAGAAGAGTGTAAATATCAGAGAGGATCGCTAGCTTGCTATCAGCACAAAAGCACGTTGCTGGGATGAACATAAACGGTTGTCGTGAAGGAAAACCAGCTGCTCCACATGGTCAGGCAGAAGTAGTTCCCTTCTAGCTGAAACGACTCCTCCAGCCACAGAAAATGCCCTCTCTCTTGGCACTGACCTGGCACATACTGCGAGGTACTTTGTGCACAGCTCTGACTATAGCAGCTTCGCAGGTATAGCCACAAAAAAGCTCACCAGCGCCGTCAGCTACGGCATGGCCCTTGGAAGGAAAAATTTTCCTTCCTCGAAGGAAAAATTCGAACGAAAAATTTTCCTTCATCCATGCGCATTGCTCTGGGCGCCGCCATGCTGTTATGTCTCTGTCGATAGGGCTTGCGGACCGAAATGAACGCTGGTGTTCACAATGAATATTCGGCTAGATACGAATATTCGCGTCGGGTTGAATATTCGAAAGAACACGAATACATGGATTTCGAATCGAATACGAATACTAAAAATATAACATTCGAAATATATTTGAAAATTTCGAATATTCGCACACCCCTAGTTATTAGTACTTGTTTGAAGTAGTCTGGGAATCTGAAGATATGCAGATTTTCGGTTATGGCCTGAGCAGCAGTGTGCAGCATAGTACAGAGAGTTATATTTCTTCGGAAGGAATAAAAAAAATTTAGAGGGAATGCTTAAGCCCATATATGCAGAACTGGTCGTTCGGTACTTAACATTCAGAGGACCTTGGGAGTGCTTATGCCACTCCTGGCACAATGGTGCAGCGGTTAAGCACTACGCCACTGCCCTGCAATGGCAGGTGCTGTCACTTGGTAGGGCTTGTGCGACCAATCATTAACTGCCACCTGCCACGGTGCACAGTTTGTTCACAATCCGATGGGCAGGTTGTGATGACGCTACAAGGTTACGTGACCTAAATGACCCACCTGCTTCCTAGGTTGCTTCTGTGGGCATTTTTCATGGATTTTTCACTCGCGGTCAACGACGGTGGGACGCCGGATTTTCTGACAAGTTCCTTAACGCATTCGTGCTGAGTGGTTGATGCAGTGACATTTTCCAATTATTTTTAGCAGCTTGATTTTTTCTCAACAGAAAGTTATATCCACACTTGTATAATGCTTTTATTGTCTCCACATCAAATTAGTGACGGAATAAAAAAATGAGCAAGCGATTGAAAAATATACGAATGTGACAGCAAAAAAAATTTATCAAGGAGCACGGTGCCACAAACCACATGAAAATCCGTGAAGCCATTGTTGTGCTACGCTTTCTGGCAAGGAGGACAGCCAGGCCAAAAAAAAAAAGCTCTTTTAAGAAAACTGGCATTTTCATGGAGATTTCAGCCAGTTTTGTGCTACCTACGGCCACAAAAACAATTTTGAAGTCACTTCTGGGCTCTTTTTGAGAAAAATTTTTCGAGATGTAATTTGAGAGACCTTATAGATAAAAAATCTGGTGTTTTCTAAAATTCAATTTTTCGTGATTTGAAAGCCGTGTCCTCCTTCAAGCACAGCCCCGTGTCCTGACTGTTAATCAATGCCATAGTTTTCTGCGTACTGATGTTCAAGCCAGCTTTGCCTCTTCAATCTCTCAATCATTCACTGTAATTCATCTTAGCACTAGATTAGAGAAAAGTGTCGTAGGCAGACTGGAATTTCTTATTTACTCCTTATTGCCTGTAATTTGGAACTTGTAGGTAGGCATGTAGTGAACAGCAAGGACGAAGTTCACCCTCCCTGCCAGACTCCCTTGTCGATCAGAGTGCCTCAGCAGTGGCCTAGCGCTTTGAAATGCGGGGTTCCATTTCCAGTGCCACTGGGTACCCACTGGTTTTCCACTCAGTACAAACTTTCCCTTGGCCTGGTGCTCGGGTCTCTGGGATGAAATGTTGGGAAGAACAGTTGTTTTGACCCTACCTCATGCAGACCAAATACGTTAGCCGGGACACTGTTTCGCCAAGGTGCCTTTGAAGCAGGTGGAACTGTGTGTCACGCTGTCCTAGAAAGGGTTTACCCTGTCTAGGACAGCCAGACGTGTAACTCGACGTGTTTCAAGTGTCAGCATATGGACAACAGTGCAGCTGTGCACTGCATTTTTGTGTGCTAAATGCTGCCAAACTACTAAACAAATTATTCATTGTGTTTTTATCTTCTGCTAATAGGCCTCCTTGGCATTCTGAGTGGTTTTACTAACGCGGGTGTATAGTTCGACGCCGCCCAGTTTGGTGGGAAAAATAAATGTCGAAAAATTGTTGAAGTTTTGAGCCTTTTCCTTTAGTCAGCTGCTTCATGATACTTATTAAAGGGACAGTGAGGAGAGCTCTATTAATATTTTTTTTAAAGCAAAATCCGATAGTTCGGCATTTCATGGCTTTGTTGCCACTTGGCCGGCAGCGAAAGATGCATTTATTTCTAAGAAATTTGCATTGGAAGTTGAAAAAGTTTTTCCCGTCGCTCTGATTCAAACTTGGGATTCTCTTATGACTACACAGGACTAAGTGACGTGAAACATGACGTGCACATGACGTAACGCAGACTCCGTGATTTCTGGCCGCCAGCAGTGCGGCCTAGCAGCAGCCGAAAAGAAAGCTACCGCCGGCCGCACGTTGAAGGCATCTATCGGCTATTGCGGCCGTCGCTACCATCGCTTCGTTTACGTTTGCACCGGCGTTTTGCCAGTGTTACGATGGATCTCGCTCTCGAAGTCGTCATTCGTCAACGAAGTTCTCGCAAATAGTCACCTCTAGCATACCGTGTACCTTGTTGCCGTTAGCGGAATACCGGGAGCCCGCCTACCGCCGATGAGCAGGCGCTGATTGGTCCTGATGCTGCAGGCACGCGCGTAGCTCTGGGTATGTGGCGCCATCTGGCGACGTCTCAAGGAGATTTGCGCATGCATTGGCTGCGCCTCAGTGATTTGTGGCTTCTCGTGTCCTAGTGTTGCTAGAACCATTGATTCTGGCAACACTGTTTTGTCCTATGACGTCACCACGCTTGTACTTGCGAGTTTGGCCTGTGGCAGCGATACCTGCATTTTGGTTTTTGCTCTTTTCTACGTTACAAGAGCTTTGTTGTCAGTATGAGTGGCGTTTTTGTAATCAGGAGCTGGTATTCTGTCGATACAAGCCAACTTCAATTTCTCCTCAGTGTCCCTTTAAAGCAATTTTCAATTCTAATGCAAGGTTATTATGTTTCAAAAAGAGTGATGTATGCATACATACCGAATTTGGGATCTTTTTAAAGAAGTCATTGGCACAAATATGTCCTCCTTTTTTCTTACAAAATCAATGATTGAAATGGCTTGGAAGTGATGTCATTCAATCTCTGGAGTCATTCTGGTGCAGTTTTACCATCTGTATGTATGTGAGACATGCATGCAGCTTGCACATTATGAAGGGTTAAGAAATCAAATCATCACCGCCTTCTTGATCAGATACCTTGGTGGGTTATCCATCTTTTAGCCTCGGGAAACCCAGTGGTTCCAAAAAGGTGTTGAGAAGCTTCGTATGTCTTGGCTTCCGTTTCCTTCCTGCCTAACATGCACTAAAAAAAAAAAAACTTGAAGATGCACAGTCAGTCAGAAAGATGCCCAAATTCAGCACTATAGTGACTAACTGTGTAATGAAGTAGTCTGTTGTAAGCAATTACCGGAATAATTAGTCCCAAAATAAAGTGAGTAAAGGAAAGATGGAGGTTAAGGCATGCGTGGTTTAGGTGCTTGGGAAACTCGAAAAGCATTCCCAAGGAGGTCAAAAGTTTGTTAAAACCCTGTTTGAGAACCCCTGAGATATCTGAGTAATATATTGCAGAAGGTATCTGCTCATGCTCAGAGAATGAACTTTTGGCCCTTTGTGTTGGTAGCCTTTCAAGAAGGAGCTACCACTGGCTTTGCTCCTACATGCAGGCTTCTGCCCGAGAGTCCACGCTGGTTGCTTCTGCACGGTCAGCGGGCGCAGGCACGACAGGTCCTGGTGGATATAGCCGTACGCAATGGCCGGGTGCATTGCCTCCCCCGCACCTGGGACTTGCAGGAGCCCAAGGTTCACCACAAGGGCTCCAACCCGGTGACGCTTTTCACAAGTCACACCTTGCGCATCCGCACCCTCATCCAAATCTTCCTTTGGTATGCCTCAGTTGTTCTGTTTTTGTCATCCTTAAAGCACTAATAGCATTGCATGGCCACGGAATCACACCCCAGCCACAGCAGCCGCATTTTGAGGCGAAATGCAAAAGGCGCCTGTGTGCAGTGCGATGTCAGTGCACGCTAAAGAACCTTGGGCAGTCAAAATTAGTGTAGAACCTACAGCATAGCATCTGTCACAGCCCATATGCTGCGTCTGGACATTGTACCGTATTTTCCGGTGTATAAGACGCACCCTTGTATAAGACGCACCTGCCATATATGCAAGCTGTCACTGAAAAAGTTCGTATATAAGACGCACCCGTGCATAAGACGCGCCCCAGTTTACCCAGTTAGGCTAGTGAGGCTTAATTAAACACGCTTGCGCAACTATCGTGAAATGCGCCGTACCTGTGAGCAATTCTTAAGCAACGCTAAGTGATCGAAAAAGGCAACACTCGCGCCATACCCGTCCACGTTTTAGCAAAAAAGAAAGAAAAAACTATACAGCTCCCTATATGTCCATAACAACATTTTTTTTCTACTTGAAACCTTCGAAGTCTTCATCTTCAGATGCGCTATCCAAAGGTTCACCCATTTCTGGAAGCAACTCGGCTGAAACATGCACTACGTACACGGAGCAAAAAAAGTTGCAAAGGGTGACTAAAAAAGAACGCCGGCTTGTCTTGACAATGGCGAGAAGCGCGATTGTCAACATCTTTTGGCGCTTCTCATTACTTTTGCTTGGGGCCTCCGAAACAGCCGCGCGTTTGTGATCCCGGAAGTTGTCATCCCCGCCGTTTCGTGATAAAGATCACCTAGAATGTCGCGCACGGTGGTCCCGGTATTGAAGTATTAACCGTGTTACAACCGCGTTATTAGTAGTGATATTTTTTAGGTGAAAAAAAGCTTGAGCATGAACCGGAGTAATCGATGAACTCGCAAAAAAAAAAGATGAAAAATTCGCATATAAGACGCACCCTTGTATAGGACGCACCAGCAAGATTTTCGAAAAAAAGCCGTGTCTTATGCACCGGAAAATACGGTATAACATAATACCAGGACCCTAACGTTTGCACTGCTTGAAGACATTGAAACTCAATTTTATTTGTGTGCTTTTTTTTGGTTACTGTCAATTTGTGAAACTGGCTGAGTAGTATGCAGCATAAACGTGCCCAAGGTGCAGCCCTTTTCAGAGGTATACAGCCTACTCGATTTGCCTCTTGTCTGTGCAGCATAACCCATTTTGCATTGCCAAGGTTCCAAACATTTTAAAGGTGTGAGGAGCTGTTGTCAGCACCCCTCCAACGTTTATGACTTCATGGGTGCTACAGAAGCCCCACTGCAAACCTTTGAGGCCAGTCCCTTGAGCTGTATATTTTTGACAAAGGCTGTACCGTGCATACCTCTCTGGGCGCTGCTCTAAAACTGACAGCTCATGCCTAAAGACGACGACTGTGGCAAGTTCATTCAGCAGGGATGGCAACTGCATTCTTTGCAGGAGACAGCTGCTGGGTTATATGCTTTATGATCTGCGTTGTTTTATGATCTGCGTTTTATGATCTCTTTGCATAATAACTGCTTTAAGTACCCCCTGTTTATTTTTTCTAATAAGAACCACTTCCGATTATAAGTACCTCACTAACAATGAATTGCTACAGCAATCACCTATGCTTGCTCAGCATATTACCTAGTATGTGCTGTTGCATTACTCAAGTTGCTGCTTTATTGCTACATTGCAGTGGTGTCATTTTCAAATGATTCTATTTTATTGCATGATGTTAGAGCACTTTTGTGACTTTTGCTGTCATCTCATTTTGTACTTTCACCTGTTTTGTCTACTTGTTTAGTTTTCCCACCCTGCTAAAATCCCAACACTGGGAATTTAGTACCAGTAAATGAGTAAAAATGTCTATTTTTATGCTGCTGTAATCGCTTTTCTTCTTGTTTTGTTCCTTATTTTCAGGCTGGTAAATGGGATCACTTACTACGCACTGACAATGGCTGCCGGCGATATGGGTGGTGACCTCTATGTCAGTACAGCACTCTCAGGATTGATTGAACTGCCAGGCTACCTGATGTCAGCCTTCCTGCTTAGCTTCGTGGGCAGGCGGCATTCCGTGTGTGCTATCATGCTGATCGGCAGCGGTGCAAGCATTGCACTCCAGTTCTCTGGACATTGTGAGTGCCTGTTGACCCCCCATTCCATCGCAGAAACCATGTGCAGAGTTTAGGGTTCTGACAGAACTTCCATGTTGGTTGTAACTAGGGATGTGCGAATAGTATTTTTCCCAAACCGAATCGAATATGAACAATGTAGTTTCGCTTTCGAATCGAATACGAATAGTGTGGCTAAAAACTGAACTGAATACAAACCAAATAGTGGTTGGACCGAATCGAATATGAGTCAAATATCAGTTCTAATATATTCACTACTTTTGCAAATGTTCGTACAAGTACAAAACGAGTGCCAGTGGTGGTGTGGTGCTAAAAGTTTTAAACTTTTGCCATAAAGTTAGAGCTATAGCTGCTAAAAGAAGAAACACTGATCTCCACTGATGGGTCGCAACACGAAGTTACTGTATTAACTGTAAGGCCGTCCAGTTGTTCAGAAAAATTACCATTTGCTTGTTTTGTTCAAAGACCCTTTTCCCATCCATTTCACCCCAGAAAAGTCGAGCACCAGACCGGAAGCCTTGCACACATTAAAAAACTGGTCGGTATCCGGCGACACTAGAACCACATTGCAGGAAATGAGATTAGTGGCGCCTACATATGAGCCATGGCCTCAGAGATCAAGCATCATGCACGGTTTTCCTGAGTTTTCCTGAGTCCTACCGCGTCGTCAAGACTGAGAGGCCACGCACAAACGTTATGAGCACCACTACTCAAATGGGCCGCGTCGTGACGCTGAACACTTCATCTCCACCATATGTTTCACGGAAGGGTGGTGCGCAGGGTCTGTCTGGGCTGTTTTTGAAACATTCGTCGAAGAAGAATACGGGGGGAATTTGAACCTCCTGCCATTACTCGAAAACTATTCGGTTTGGTTTGGTCGTTTATGGGGTTTAACGTCCCAAAGCGACTAAGGCTATGAGGGGCGCCGTAGTGGAGGGCTCCGGAAATTTCGACCACCTGGGGTTCTTTAACGTGCACTGACATCACACAGTACACGGGCCTCTAGAATTTCTCCTCCAAAGAAATTCCAGCCGCCGCGGCCGGGATCGAACCCGCGTCTTTTGGGTCAGCAGCCGAGCACCTTAACCACTGAACCACCGCGGCGGCTGAAAACTATTCGAAAAGTTGAGAACACATTCGAGTCATTTCGAATAATTATTAAAATTCACTATTTGATTCATTCAAATAATCGAATAGAAAGATATTCGATTCGCTATTCGAAGTTTTTGAATATTCACACACCCCTGGTTGTGACTGCTGGTTAGCATGCAATTCTGACTGAATCAGCTGGACAGACGGACAGGTGCGCGGAAGAGGCAGAACTCAAAGTTGAACTAAAAGGTGAAGATTTGTTTCAGAGCAACAAATATAAATAGGATGCTTGAAAAAAAAATGACAAGACAAATACAGCAGCACTGTGGTTCTTCAATATCACTAAAGCAGTAAGCAAGTTTCAAGGGCAGCAAACTTGTGCCGCCAACATTGAAGAACCATATCCTGTCCGTTTTCTGTCTTTTGCCTCATAATTTGAGGCCGTCCAGTATATATTTGTTGTGCGAAGCAAACCTTCAGTTGAGTTTTGTGTCGTGCCTTTTCTGTGTCCTCCATCTGTCCGCTGAGCTGATCCCATCAGAGTGGCAAAACTTTGGCTGTCTCATGAAACACATAGGAAGTGCTCCCACTTTAGGATATCTGAGCAATCAGCATGTTTGCTCTTTATTATTCAACTTTTTTTGGCATCCAGAGGGGACTGTAAAGGAACATAGCAACAACTTCAAAGCGTCATCGGTGGATGTTGTAAAATTGCTTGCTTAGCTCACAGCAACCTCAGGCATACTCCTGCAAGCTCTCTGTTTTGTTTTTTCTTCTGCTGTGGAGCAATTTTTACTGAAGCCTCGTTATTCAAGTATTATTCCCATAAGATAGGGGAGGGGGGTTCTGAAAATATGTTATAATTTGTCCGACTAATCTTCGCTCCCTACTTAGGACAAGAAACAGATATTGGTTGGCTGCTAATCTTCGCTCCCTACTTAAAACAAGAAACAGATATTGGTTGGCTGTGCTAATCTGGATTTTTGTGTAGTAAAAATGAGCAAAGCGGACGCACAGGTCACATAGTCTGTTGGAAGGCTTATGGAAAGTTTATGGCGTTCACCCTGACAGGTCGACACTCCAGCTGTGTTTTTCGTCTACCTTTTTTATTGCATCAGTTCACACTTGACGTTGAAAGAATCTATTGCTGGGACACATGTTCACACTCCTGCAGTTTTGTGCTGAACAGAGTAGAAATTCACAGGTGAATGCTATCTTTATGCTGTAAAAGAAGCAGTGTACCTTCAATGGGCCGTTTACGCTTTGTCTTTAAAATGTGTCACTCGTTCATTGTTGCAATTAATGCACTGAACCCTCATTCATGCATTCCGAAATGTTGTTAATGCCTGCAAGGAACTGCTGTTAGGACCCAAATGTTATTTGTATCTAACCAAGCACGGTTATTGCGTATCTGTGTTTTGCAGTCCACTACAGTACTGTGTTATGGAATATCTTCTCCCTGGGGGCCAAGATGTGCATTTCCATGTCATTTGCCATCATCTATGTCTACTCAGCAGAGTTGCTACCAACCATAGTCAGGTGAGGACACAGTAATGAGTCATCATTTCTTGTTCCCCTTCTGTTTACACCACTAAAGGCTGACTTGTGGGCATGTGTAATGAGAGGTTGTTGGGATGTGGGTGAGGGACTTCCATATGCATAAGATGCTACTTTTTAAAAGCACGAGTTTTTAAGTTTTCTTGTAATGATTCGTGGATAGTACTACTTTTGCCTTTGGGACTACTGAAAACCCATTCACAAAATGTAAGGCACCTTGCAAGCGAAACTCACTGACAGAAACCACCAATGGGTGAAATAACATCAAGTGCTTGCTGGGACACATCAGAGCTGCATACATGCACATGTAAATAGTGTTCTTGTGTATGTACAGTCATGGACGAAATTTACAATACGCAGGTTCACGAAAAAAAAAAAATTTATTTCTGTGCAGTTGGGCAAACCAGTTCATTAAAAGATCTGAGGAGACATGCGTACTGCATTTGCTAGAATTATACCAGCCGGGGTAGCAAGGTAATTCAGGAATTTTTTTTTTTTTCTGTGCAATGGCATCTTCAAATTTTGATCATGACCTTATACTCTGTCCTTAGCTTCAGTCGCAAACTAAGCACTGCCAGGTAGCCTGCATAAGCAGTTCTCTGAGTGGTGGTTAATGTGAATATTTTTAGTTTGCAAGTTTCTGCATGTATACTATCGGGGACAAAAGTGGTATAGTCCACGTGGCGGGAGCCCGAGCAGCGGAAAACTGTGGCATTTTGGCGAGCTAAAGTACGAAACATTGAAATGAGCCAAGTGACATGCCTGCTGATAATAAATGTCACGCATTGACGGTCTCGATCCCAGATGCTGCCTGTAGATGGCGTTGCAATGCAGTGTTCCATTGCTCCAGCTCTCGCCGCATGGACTATACCACTTTTGTCCCCGATAGTACATCTATACATTCATGCTATCATTCTGTCTATGCAGAAATGGTGGCATGGGCATTGTTTCCGTGGCTGCAAGGATTGGTGGCATACTCTCTCCTTTTGTGAGCTTGCTGGTGAGCAATTTTTCTTGGTTTTTGCGCATTGCGAGCACCATCTGCACCACACTTTCTGCCTTAGAAAGTGTTTGTGGAAGTTATTGTAGAAACTTTCTTGCACAGGAAATTCAGTCAATGTTGTGGAACACTCGTGTGTAGAGCAACTACATAATATTGTGGCCCGTTTCAACTGCTAAGCTCAGTGGCAGCACTTAATGGCTTTGGTATTCTGTGAGAAAGCAACAACATTGACAGCGTGATTCTTTCTAGCTTGCATGTGCATTAATACATGGTAGCCCTATTTAGCATTATTGAAAAAGAAAGTGCCAAACAGACGGAGGAAGGGTGCAGAGACAAAGCACTGGCAAACTTGCAACTAGCCTGGTTGAAAGTGCCTTGCACCTAAGGAACAAAAGTGTCAATGAAACTTCAGTTTGGGCCAGTTGGGGCATGGTATTTTGTGTGAATAGCCTCTGGAATGACATGTATTTTTTTTGTCATGCTTGCATATAGGTGGCCAGTGGGTATTATAGTAGTCGTATATATGCGTTGTTGCAAAAAGAATAAAGAAGTCGCTAGTGTAGCACTTGTCCTTGTCCCTTCTTTGTGGGTTGTCTTGTATTTGTGCTCACCTTTTAAGAACAAAAATGTGCATTTCCAGAGACATTCTTAATACAGTTTGTGTAAAAGGAATCAAAACCTTACTTATTCTTGCAGCACCACATCTGCACGTTTGTGCATTACAAACTGTTATTCGTCCATTGTTGGCCCTTTTTGTGAAATTCGCTGACAGCTGCAAAAGCACAAAGGCTGTCTGACTTTGCCTTCAATGCTAGCATACTATTGACATTTTAGCGTTTTTCGTGTTTTTTTTAGTCATGTAAAATTCTCTTTGTTCTGCATTTTTCACGATTGTAGTTACGTACATGCATTGAGGTCATAATCTTGCCTTGAGGTGGTTACAGCGACTTGAATAAATTTTAGGGCTTGCTTGGTGAGTAATTTAAAACCTCTTTGCATATTTAATTCTCTTTTTATTTCGTTACATTTTTTACTTTTAGCAAAGGCACCATGTCTAGGAAAGTTCATTTTTCTAGGCAGCTACAAGTCAGTTCTTTGGCTTATGTTAAAGATCAGTAGTTCCATTTGTCTCGCTAACTATTCCTAGTTAGCATAAGCTGCTCATCCTTGATGACTAGATGCAAGTGTTTGTGCAAGGTGCGCTGGAGTTATCCGGATGTATTTCAACTGTGCTACTTGATCCAGCAGTGATAAATAAGAAGGCAAAAAGCAGATTAGTAAAGCTATTGAGGGAACCAGCTAGCTTAGAATGCGTACTTTAGCAATGTGCTACTTGGGATGCAGAGGGAGCAACAGGGGAATGTAGGAACAACACTTACTAGTAGGACAGGCTGTGCTGCACCTGTTCATGATATTTTTTCATTCCCCTCTTGCGCATGCCAGTGCTTGCCTTGGTGTGGCTTGATGAATGCAGGCTGGCATAACATGTGTTTTGTGTTGGCTTTGCAAGTCATATTTCACGCATTCTGCAAAAAGTGCAACTGGTAGATCATAAGCACAAATTGGCAGAACTTTGTCTGGCAATTAACGTAGTCCTCAGCAGAAGGAAGTAACCGAGTTTGCTGCAGATAAGTAGCTGCGAGTGCTTTGATTACATACCAGACGTGACGTTGCATTTCCGACATGGCTTGCATAAAACTCAACAGAAATGTCACCTGAATTTTCATGCTAAGCCATGTGCAAGGTGGCGCAGGCTGTTGACTTTTATGAATGAATGAACGTAATGTGTGCCTTTACACCGTGCCACTGTGCAGGACAACTTGATTCCGGGGCTGCAGTTCACTGTTCTTGGTGCCCTAATGTTGGTCACGGGCCTGTCCGCTCTTGCACTCCCGGAAACACTGGGGCACCATTTGCCCGAGACCATCGAGGAAATTGAGGACGAAGACAAACGACCGCTTCTGTCACCTACCACGTCAGGCATTTTCACACGAGTTTCTGCAGACGAGGGAATCGCGGAGGTTGCTTCGAGCAGTTCTGAAGACGAACTGTACTCTGTGCATCAGCGACCGGCCGTCAGTTACGGTTCGTAGTGGGGAGTTGGATCTGCACCAGGTGTGCTGTGTCCGTCGCTTCGACTGTGGTGCCCCGAGTGAAAGTAGTTGTGAGCGAAGACGTCATAAAGGGCCACGCTTGCAGTCTTCGTGCTGCCATGGATGAAAATTCCTCCTCGGCTTCGCATTGGTTCTCCCCGCAGAAGCTGTCGGCTGGGCATCATCGCATTGTTCCTTGCCCGAGCAGTGTTGCATGTGATAAGCCGTACACCATGCATTACCTACAGTGGACTAGGAAAGTGCTCTGAAGACAACGCATGTATGGAGATGTGCTTGCTGATGCCTGAATGCTGGTCTCAGGAATGACTTTCCTGCAAATCCCACAGTTGAGTGCGGCCTTTAGTGCGTGAATATGTGTGGACTATTAGCTGAGCTTCTACAGAAGACATCGGTACAGACTTCCTAAAAAAAATGCTGTGCCAGTGAGGAATTGTTTTATTTGCGAGCATTTTCAAAGATAGGGCTGCAGGCAGTTGGGGTGGATGCACGGTTGTCCTGGCTCTCCAAAATGCTGCTACAGTCGCCACCATCCGTAGTGCCTTGTATGGCAGTTGTGTCCGATCTACAGATGAAGCTCTGACTGAAATACTGCAGAGAAGTGTGATGTTCTGAGAAGCATATTGCTGCTTGGTGTGGTGAAAATCTCTGAGCAACAAGAAAAGTGTGCACAGCATGCCTGCAAGTGTTCCTCTTCATTATGCTGGAAAGTCGTTGCAGATTCCGATGTTTTATTTGCTGGCACAACCACTGCTGATGTTGAACTGGCGGCATTGCTTTTGCAGACGTGCTGAAAGTGAAAGCTAGTGCAACTAGCTAAGAGAACGTTTTGAATTTTGTTAATTGAAAATATATGTTACTGTGGCCAGGTAAAGCCTTTGGTCCAATTTTCCAAGCTAACGGAAAAGGTCGTTTTCCACTTCCCTTCCACCTCGTCCCCCTTCCCCATTTGTTCCCCCATTTTTTGCAATTCTGCTTTATGTGATGCTAGTGCACGTATGTGAACTGATCATATTCTCTCGTGAATCGTGGTGTCTGAAAGTGAGTGCAGTCTACTCACTTCCCTCTGATTTGTCTCTAAGTTCCTTGTGCTTCTTGCTGTGCGTACTTTGTGTGAAGTGCTGGCTATGTGTGTTCTATGTAGCCTGAACCAATCAACTGTGAGCCAAAGGCTTGTGCAGACCACGTCACTGTTCATTTGAGTGATACACCATTGGAGTGGAATGCTGGTTGTAGTGCAGTCTTCCTTTCCATTGAAAGACAATCACAAATTTCCAAGGGGTGAACATTTGCTGTAACCTTTTGACTGCGTAAACAATCTCTGCAGAGTCATATGTTAAGAAGCGCTGTTGTTTTAGCTGGTTTTGAGAAAACTTAGTTGTAGCCTGTAATTACTAGGTACGGCCTTTTCTAGGGCTTGCTTATTTTTCCATAATCTGTAAAGACCAGGTTGGCTTGATATTTGTTTCATGACCAGGTAGAAGTAACGTTTTACAAAGTAACGTTTAACATTCGATAAGGTTTCGCAGTTTCCAGCCCAGCTGTCATTCACGCATTTATATACGTTAGGCTCTCGTTCACAGAACAGTGCCTTTGGTGGTTATGACATTTTATATTTTTGCTGCACTTGACACTGGATTGAGGTTGTGCATTTTTTTTTTTTTTGCATGATTTTCAAGTGGCTCATTATTTGCCGTTTGGAGTTTCTGTGGAAGTGCTATTTCACAAAAGGTGTTTGTTAATCCTATATGGACATTTTGTCCAATTTGCTACGATATTTTTTTGTACTGATGTGTACCAAGTACTACTAGTACACCACCCAAAATGTAGCCAACGTTGCTACAGTTTACAGGCAAATAGTTCTCGTCGAGACTCATGTTACAGAATTGAAATGAAGTATTGGGAAAACTTGATGTACAAGTGAGCCCCTTCTAACTTCTGGGGTTATTTGCTGTCACTTTTGCAGAAAGACAGCCATTTGACTGCATGCTTCCAACAGCCTTGTTTACTGGCAGAAGATACATTCTGCTGGTGTTTGCGAATGAAAACTGAACAGAGTGCTCCCGTTTGCAGGTTTCAAAAAAAAAAGCGAGCGTTCCTCTTGTGCTTCTTTGATTTGCAATTGCTGCTGTGTATTGTGTTACCGCACATTGCAGCTTAACAGGTCTTGAGTGATAGAACTTCTTTTGCATGCCTGCAAGTCGAGGAAGACGCCTTTAAATTGAGGGAATATACACCTGGCCTTAGACACAGGTGCAACGGATATATTTGTGGACCATTAACTCTGCCTTGTGCAGGTTTATCACTAGTCTCATCCAACTGTTGTAACATGTTGTTACAACCTTACTTTAATTTAAACTGCAAGGTAGCAGCTTTGTTTATGCAGTTATGTTGCTAGCTTGAAATGCGATTTTTCCAGACAAAGCATCTTCAGTTTTTGTGATGTGCTTTTTGTTCTGTACATTCTGCAAATATATGCAGCAAAAGGAGTACTATATATAGCCTTTGGCAGTCTGTGTGTGTTTTATAACTGAACGTCTACACATTTTATGGTGCACAGCGGACCTGTGGCTTGGGAGAAAGTCCCGAGGCCACTGACCGCAGCTGTGGCTGAAGACATAGCACTTGGCCATCACGGTAGCGCCATTGCTGGCGCACACTGGTTGCAGAAGTAATCAGGATGTCCAGATCTGAATTTGAGCACTTCTTCACTGTAATGTTGGGCAACCATTGGTGTACAGTTTCACTGGACCTGATTGCTTTATTCTATACACATCGCATGAGGCCACTCTGCAATGTAGCGGTAATGACAGGTATTTTATTTAGATCTTGGAAGACTGTTCAACAAAGTAGCATGTTCAGGAAGTCATGAAGCTTCACAAAAACAGAGTTGTTTCTTATAAAAGGTCCATGGACGCAGCCTTTTTTTCAACTTTTTGATTCGGAGCAGTTTTCTCAAGTCTGTCACGAAGCCTATGGAGAGCCAGAATGTGTGAGAGAGAGTTAATATTTGCATTGAAATTAAGGGCATTCTACTGTATTCTTCCCTTTCCCACATGGGCATTCCTCTCTACTGCTCATTCATTCTTTGCTTCAGTGATAGCAGTGTGAAGGAGTGTAGAGTAAATGCCATCCTATTGGTGAGTCGACTTGAGGGCCTTTTGAAAATGTACCACCTGTACAATAGTCAAATGACCGATGTGACCATTCTTTTCATCTTCTTCACCAGCAAGCTTGGGTGTGTGGCAGCAATGGCTGTGATGTGATAGTGCAGTGCGGTCTCTCCAACCACTGCTGCACAGGCTTGGGAACTATCCATACATCCTGTATGGATACATCCTGATACATCCTGATATGATACATCCTGTATGTATGCGCAATGGGATGATTGTATATAGCCTTCAGAGTATATACATATTTTCTTACCACGTACTGTTTATAGTCACAGTTTTCCATTTCTGAGGGAGCATCCTTGTGTTCGGAATAAAGTTTACGATGTCTTTTTGAAACAAGTTCACTTTATTCAACAAATAAAGACTTGAATATAAGCCTTCTAGTAAAAACAAGTGCAATAAAGAAAAGTTTAAAAAGTCACAGAATGGATTTACTTCTAATAAGGTGCAAAAATGCATCGCTGAAGCCTTTCCCAGTTTTGCCTCTACCAACAAAGGTTCTAAAAACTTACTGGAAGCAGAGCATAATAAATATGGCAAAAGAGTGCTTTCTTTGAAATTTCAGATCAGGAATGAGAAAGTGTTTTTTCTTTGAGTGATTGCCATATGCTTGAGAAGGCTGACACTGCCCGCTGATTACGTGAATGCAGCTGAGCCAATCACGGTTGTCCACAGACCTGCAAGTTGTGACGACAGATTAACGCCTAAAAATCAAAGGAAGGCAAGCAGAGATCAAGATTTACGTGTAGCACATCTTTTCTTCATTCTTGCACTTCACAACACTCTTGATGATGATGAATTTTTGTGGCGCAAGAGCGTCTGCGGCCAAAGAGCGCCATGGCACTTGATTTTTTTTTTTTTCGCTTTTACTCAAGGTGGGGTTGTGGTCAAGGACCCGTTTCCCAAGCGTTTCACCCTAAAGAAGCCGAGCACCAGGCAGGGGAAGCTTGCACCCATTGTATCACCGGTGGGGACCCGATGGCACTGGGGATCAAACCCCGCACCTCCTGCATGCGAGGCGGATGCTCAAACGATTAGGCCACCGCTGCAGTCTTCACAACACTCTTGATCGAAAATTTCCTCCTTAATTAGTCATTAAGAGACGATTTACAGTAGGCAGCTTCAAGGTATACTAAATTAGGACTAGCTGTGCTAAGTACGAAAAAAAAAGAACTTATCAAATGACGACAAAACTGCTGACAACAGCGGGTTGCTATATACTACGACATATGCACAGCCATTCACAGCAGCAGGTTTTTCTTCTTGAACAATGCCTCACTGTGGCACTGGTGAAGCTGCTCATCTTTTATCCCCTTCAGGCGAGCTGCATCCACAAATGAGTACATGACCTGAACATTATCAAGCTCCTCATGTACAAGGCACTGTGTCTTCCAATATGGATGCAATGAAATGTGCTAAGATCTGAAGAATCGTGTAGAAACTCATCAAGCCAGGCACGCAAAATGAATGAGGAAAAATTATTAAAATGGATTCCTTCGTGATTTACAGCAGCTGTGATATGGCTCCACTTGGTATGTGTTTTCATATGTTTGCTTGGCAAGCATGAGTGCTTTAAAGTGCTTAAAATAAGCCGATTTGTTTACACAGAAACTTCATGTAACAGGAATCAGTCAAATGAAGCATACCGTATAAACTTGTGATGGCGACACCTTTTATTTTTAAAATTCAAGTGTGAATTTTCGAGGTGCGGCCCATATACGAATAAAAAAAAGTTACAGCTGTACTTTTCCTCAAGTACCAAGTCAAAATTAGGGGGTGCAGCCCATACACGAGTGCAGCCATTACACGAGATTATACAGTAATTGTCATCTTGAAAGCAGTTGTGAGTCGCTATGTGGATATATATGAGGAGCTGACAAAAACTGCATAATTAAGGTAGAATTTTTTTATTCTTGGCATGCTCCTCACAACAATCCAAGAATTAATAAATTTCTGCTGACTGGATAATGCAGTAAAACCTTGTTAATTCGACCTTCTTTAATTTCGAAATCCATATAGTAATTCAGACTGCCGGCGTGGTCGCAGCCGATATTCATACAAGTGTATGGCATAGGACACTCATTCATTCAGATGCAGCTTGGCTCGCACCAGTTAATTCAAATGGGCTCCTGATGGGGGGGGGGGGGCACATTGAAGTACGACCGTCGCAGCACGGGATCGTCCAAACAGCAATCCTCAAACCTCGGTTGCATCGTACAGTGGCTGCCTGCGCACCTCTGATGAATTGGCAGATATGACAAGATCCAGAGGGTCCATTTGCTGAATATTAAAGCGGCCTCATGGTCTTGGTTTCGCATTTTTGAGAGCTGAGCATACTTATGTGCAGTTTCAAATGCAGATAGCAGCATCATTGGTTTTTTCATTTTCTTCTTGTAAAGCTCTCCTGGGGCGGATGTATCTGTGCACTCTGACACACTGTTTAAAACTGAAGCGGTGCAGCCTCCTGACTTAATGCAGCACAAGTTACAGCAGTGCTGCTTCAACGTACCCAACAGCGTGCATGTAGTTGAGCATCTGAGTGAACAGCAAAAAAATTGTTTCTGCGGTGCAGTTTTTATCATCAAGGCAGACAACCGTTGCTTAGTTCTTTACCAAATAAATTTACTTTGATGCAAATGGTGTCTGGCAGCATTTTAAGGGCTATTTGTTAATTCAATCTTTGGATAATTTGGATGTTTTCCCTAGTCCCTTGAAGTGTAAATTAACGAGGTTTTACTGTAATTAGCGATTTCAAATAATGAAGAAAGTTGGGTGAGTAGGTGGTTCATCTTTGAAATTTGGCACCAGCAAAAAAGTACGAAAATGAAAAGGAAGCACACAGGACTCAGAGGCTGTCTTTTGTGCTTCTTTCGTGTCTTCAATCTTAGCGCTAGTTTTAAGTTTCAAATAGGTAATTAGCACCTGAAGGCAGGTGTAAAAAAAAAAAAGAAGAAGCATTTCTCACAAACCTGCATTAACTTGCTGCAAGGTTTATCTCTCAGACTGTCTGTAGCTGCAGTTCATAGCTTTCCTCGGGAGGTGACATCTCGATGGCATAAGTTGTTGCGTGAAGCATAATCGTGAAGAAGGAAGAACCTGCATATCAATGAAAAGAGAACATTCGGCAGCTCATACCGTCACCAAGGGTTGGAATCAGCATCGGATTTTCTGCACTGAGCAGCTTAGTGCCACTAGATGCTATGTAAAAACTGAGCTGCACTATAGCAGATGTCATTCGTCACTGTCATCATCAGTCTATCATGTCCACTCCAGGACAAAAGCCTCTCCCGTATCTCTCTAATTAGCCACGCGTCCTTTGCCAACTGCAGCTACTTTTAACATGATAGTGTTAAGGCTCACATTCTGCAGAAAATCTGGAGTTGTCGGCGCTGTGAGTGAGAAATCCCCAGAGAATCAACCTAGGTGACGTGAACTTGCGGCATCACCACAACCTGCTCACCGGATTGTGAACAAACTGACCACCATGGCAGGTGGCAGTTAAATTAATGACTGGCCACGAGAGGTTGCTCGGGAGGAGTAACTCGGTTCATACAAGCCCCACCAGTGGCAGCACCTGCCATCGCAGGGCTGTGGTGCACTCATGCAGAGAAGAGCGGCTGCGGCAACTACAGTCAGCTCAGACTCGTTCCGCTGAAGTCAAGGGAGCCACGTGTCTTCTGCAGATCACCTGCCAGAGCCATGCTTGTGATTTTTCACTCAACACCGACAATGCTTACACGGATTTTCTACAGAACGGGACCTTTAACGCTCTCGTGTTAAAGAAGTTTGACACGTGCTTAATCCCTTTCTTGGCAACCTACTCAAAGGTCAATTCTAGCAAATTTTTGACACAGCATCACATTTGGATCTCCAAACAAAAAAGAAAGAGCTAAGGAGCAGGCAAGCAGCCACATATGCTCAGCAATGTTTTTCTTTCGCTTCTCACCAAGAACCCAGAAGACGGCAGATCCAGCCCCAGCCACGTAAAATATCGGGAAACACAGCATGCCCAGTATGCAGTACTGCTGCACCAGTGTGAGTTCCTTATCTGGAAAAAAAAAATAAGAAGAAGAGAGCCAGAAGTATGAATTACGCAAATCACGGGACTTAAGTGAAGCTAAGCAGTAAAGAAAAGAGAGTACATCCTCATTTGTACTTGGTGCAGAATAACAAGATGGGTAGGCATTGTTATGACTCATGACTCACTGATTTAACTCTGAAATGTAGCACGACTCAGTGCTTTACAAGTAAAGTAATGTAAGGTGTATAGTTTGTACAAAGCACACATAGACACGGTCATGACTCAACACTTTAATGCTTTCGCATTCCCACATGTGAGCAGTCTTAAGTGTCTCTGCCAAATTTTTTTTAACATTCATGTTGTGCTATTTTCCTATAACACTGCCTTGAGATTATCATTCGTAATTAATAATACTTTTCAAAAGCGAAAGCAATACCATGGACTAAGGCCATAGTTAAGGGCTCTGGATTAATTTCAACCACCTAGAATTGCCGAACACTCACCGATATCTCAGTAGAACAGAGTTTTTGCAGTCTGCCACAAAGAAAATGCACACCCACTTCGGCCAGTCTTAAATCCATAAACTTCGCTCAGCAGCCAAACACCAGAGCCACTGAATCTAACTCTGAACCTAAACTGTAAAACCACCATGACTGGCTAATCTAGAGATTATGTCACAAAAATGATATCGCACAGACAAAATGATGCTTCATAGGATAATGAAACCAAGGTGCAATAATAAACCACTCACTGAACAGCTTGAGTTTGCCTTCAGCACTTTTCAGACGAATAATGTATGCACCTCCCATCCCAGCAACGATGGCAATAAGCAAAAGAGGCGAGGTCAGTCTGAAAGCAGAGAGGGCAGCTGAGTTGTAAAGATGTTCCTTTACCTCCACTAGTATTTGGAGACATTTAAAAGCAACACAGTATTGATACGTGTGTGATCAACATAACCAGCCCCCATCCTCAGCACTTTACATTCAAAGCCCTTCGTTTTCAGGTTTTATTTTTTCCGGTAGTCGTGGGGTAAAAATCGGGTGATGTTTTTTTACCTCATTCGGGTACAAATCGGGTTATTCAGCAACAGGTTCCGTAATTCAGGTTTTATCAGGTCATATTTTATAGCCAAGAATAGTAAATTCTGCTATAATCACTCATTTCTGAGCGGAATACAAACTGCTCTATTTTTTGTACATTGCTCTGTAAGCATTACAGAAATAGCAGGTTGCACTGCACATGACTTCAGTGGCAGCGCAGGTAGAAAGAAGGGATGAGATAGGACACAGGAGTAAAGAGTGCTGACTTCCAACTGTTTATTTCACCAAATGTGCCACATATATATATACACCAGCAAGACCAAGAGCAAGAGTGGTGGTGCGTATATATACATCACCACTCCTGCTGGTGTATATATGTATACATGGCACGTTTGGTGAAATAAACAGTTGGAAGTCAGAGCTCTTTACACCTGTGTCCTATCTCATCCCTTCTTTTTACCTGCGCTGCCACTGAAGTCATGTTAAACCAACTAGCCCAACAAGCATCAATCTTGCACTGCACACCTTCTAAAAAATCTGATTTTTTATTTACTGAAATCATTTTGCTGCGTAGATTGGTATTTCCTGTGCAGCACTTCTACGTCTGTGAAACACCTATTTGCATTTGTTTGCACATTGCGACAACATTTATTCAACGTCAATGCAATCATTTTAAAAGCGGAAGAGCATTGATACAGGATGCTTTTAACGTGGGTAGCACTTGATACAGTGATGTCAATAAGACGTCTGGTCAGTACCCGCGC
Organism: Amblyomma mixtum; assembly: GCF_055824585.1. NCBI lineage: Eukaryota > Metazoa > Arthropoda > Arachnida > Ixodida > Ixodidae > Amblyomma > Amblyomma mixtum. The sequence continues at coordinate 154,914,493 of NC_143017.1, read as the reverse complement.
TTTTTCATTTTGTTCCCGAAACATGCTATTTGAACATGGCCTAAAATTAAGCACCACCATAATAAATAGAAAGCTTTGCAAGAAGTTTAAAATAACCCCTTGATTAAAAATACCTCTGCGGATGTCGGCACAAGATGTCTGCTACTTTTGTTGTGGAGTTTACAGAAGGCTTATTTTCGGGACAAAATCAGGTTTAATCTCATTTTTAAGAAATTTGCTCAGGGTGCATAAGTCGAGTAAAATCGAGTTTTACACAAAAACGAAGGGCCCTATTTATATTTTGTAAAATATCCAAGCAAATAAAGATATAAAACCTGCCCAGTTTGCGTGCAGCCATCATGTGCAGGCATGCACAAGAGCCAGACTGCACTGATAGTTGTGATTTGCAAGCAAGAAACGGATGAACTAACAGAAGAAAAAGAAAAGACCAAAGGCATTACAGTAGCTGCACACTATTTTCCAAGCCAATTGGAGAGGCTGTTTTGTCTGAAACATCATAACCACATGTTTTTGTTCAAGTCAAAAACACAGTTCATGAAAGCATAATACCTGCTGCAAATGTGACCAAATGCTAAGATTAACTACGCGAAGACTTGCAGAATAATCCATGAGCTGAAATGTAGCCCGACTTAATGGTCAGTTGGCAGAAGCCTTTCGTAAGAGCAGGGCCACGATACGATCTCAAAGCATTATTGGGGAACAGACAAGATATTTCAAAAGAGTAACGAGCACTTCTTTCCTCAACATATAAGGGGGCAAGTATAGATTATACAGTGAATCATTCTATTACAAGAGTTTCATTTTCTGGCTTCCAGCAAGTTTCAAATACCAGGCACAGAGCGAAACATAATTTAATACGGTTTTCAGTATTGCTTGGCAACCAGTTCCACATTTCCATCCTCAACAGAAACCAACATCGAGTTAAATGTCTTCAAGCAGAACAAAAAATCATAGCGACGTTTTGTTCACCTGCCAATGGGCAGAAACTATTCTTTTTTTTTCTCCCCCCAAACAAAGTATTTGTCCACACATGAACAATCAGCAATGCAAAACTTGAGAGACTGCTTACTGGTAAGTGTAAGAGGATTGGGGTGAAGGCGCAAGCAGAAAAATTTCTCACTTTTAAGCCTATGCCTGTGGTAATTTCTCCAGACAGAAACATTGGCATGCTAAAACTTTGAGTCTATGTCCCTTTAATTCTTCTTTGCTTCTTACAGTGCGCAAATATCAGAATTTTAAGGTACTGGCTAAACAAAGGACATAATGCAAAAGAGCACAAAGAAACAAAACACTATGAAGAATGCTACATTGTCCCGCAATCCATAACGTGCTAATATAGTCCACTCACATGCAGTACACGATGAGACCAATGAAGACAAAGAGATAGTTGCTCTGAAAGTGCTCCACGTTACGGATGACTCTGGCAGATGCATCGCTGATGTTTTTCGGAACGCTAAATCGGTTGAAGTTGACAAACTGCTTCCATGGCCGAATGGTCTGCTTCTTCTGAGACAACCATTGCTTTGCTGCTGCTGGACTTGTTGGCAGCAGGCCAGGTTTGCTGAGGAAAGAGCAAGTGACAGAAAAAGCATGAAAGCATGAAAGATCAAGTAACAGAAAAAAATAATTCGACAGATGAAACACACCAGTGACTCGATCAAAAGTAAGTGCAAGGCCAATTGTATGAAATAAAAGATAGCGTTTGGCTTACTAAAAGCATCACCTCCTTTTTAATGCACACTAGACATTCTCCCTCCTGGTAAAATCCATGAAACAGTCATGCCGTAATGTTACCTATGAGTGTTTACTCTTTCGAAAATTACCTTGAGGTAATTGTCGAAGGAAGCACAAATGGTTTATCAAGGAGGCACAAACGTGCTTAATGAATTCGTTAAGCATGTTTATTTGTGCCTTCTACTACTGATTTAGTGTTGTAAGCACTGTCAAAGCCCTAAGTATATATAATAGAATGAAACAACAAACATTCACAGGAACTGATGTATGTATGAGCTTTCCATTTATTAAATTTAAATTACGGTAGAGCCCACAATACACCTCAGATGCCACCTTAAATGTGCACAATGTGCCTGTAGATCCAATACAAGCTCACAAGTTTTTGTTCTCTGTGTTTTGAGTACATTTGCATGCAGTACAGCTCTCACCTTATTTCTTTCCCAATGCTTACATGCAATGAAACTGTACACGTTCTGTACTCACAAACCTATGGCACTATTGGCATAAAATAAGGAAGGTCACGATTGATAAAGGAAACAGTTCAGCCTAATAATAAGAAATGAAGCGGCTGGTGTGCGTATGACATTTGCATCCAGCTAAGGCGGCCGTGAGAGCTTTTATGAGCCGTATTAGAAGGCCACTATTTCTTTGATTCAATTACTAGCTTCCCTGCTTTCTTGTAAGGTCATAGTGACGTGGCAAAAACGTTTTAAGTGGTGCCCAAGAGACTGAATGAATGAGAAGGTATAGCGTCCAACGCTGGCTATTGAAGATACTGTCATACTTCTTAAATATATTGGATGGCTTAAAAAGCTAAGGAGAAAACAGGTAATGCGAAAAGACCGAAGTGAGGTAATTTAACAACAATATAAGCACCCATATACGCACCTCGTCTGTTCTTCGTCAACTGCGGCAACAATCTCTCCGGTCAGTTGGGCTAAATCCAAGTTAACTGAGTCGCCTTTCGCATCCATGCTGTTCACTCTTCTGCAAATTTGTCAAGGAAGGGGCTGTCCTGTTTTTCGAAGGCTGCGCCTAGAGAAGGCAAGTAAAGAAACAAACAAACAAAAAAGATAGGTCGCGTTGGTTTCATTTCAAGGTAAAGCAAGTATTTTTTGTTACACGCCACTTCACTCCACTGACGCAAAGCGGATCTAAAAAAGCACACACACAGAAGCAAAAATTAGGAATTTCAGCTGAAGGAAGCTCGCAGGTGCGCAGTAGATGAGTGGTTTCGGCGGTGGTTTCGCGCGCTGACGTTTTTTTTTCGACAGTGGGAGCGTTCGATCAGCGACTATGGAAGGAGAAAAGACATACAGCAGGTATCGGCAGTTTTATAGCTTCCAGCTGCGTCACGTAAAAAGGCAAAATAATATAAACAGGACTTGAGTACAAAACTGGGAATTTAGTCAAAAGCGCAGTGATTGTACACGCACCTTTACAACCAATACGCACAGACGCCCACGCATAGATCCGCGCAGCAACAAGAAATGCCAAAACGACAAAAAATAAAGGGAGTTCGCTGATGTCTACTGCTATTAGATGCCCCGCGGAAATAGAGACTTTTGAAATTGCTGTAGACAAAAAAAAAAGACAAAATAAGTGTTGAAATAAAACGCCAGTGATAATAGTCTGTGTTACAAACCTCCATTTTCGTGTACACTTCACATTTAGAAAAGCAAAACAGAACAAAAAAATTAGGGTCTGTCCATGGTCCGTCGTCGGAAAAGATGTGGCTAGGCAAGTACTGCAAATCATTGTGCCCTATTGGGATTTCCTAATGGATCCAGTTGAAGTGTCCAATTACTATTACTGGTTTTATTCATAAAATAACAATGAAAGAAAAAGACGTCATGTGCCATTCAGCCTGAGGACATCATCATCATCATCATTTAGCAGCCAAGCCTGAAGCACCTCATCTGTGGCTAGCGGAATAAAAGAGATAGGGAGCTAGAGGACAGTGAGGGTGAAATAAGTAGGGGAGCGCAGTAATAAAGGTCAGGGGATCTAAATGGACATCCAAACCGGAATGTCCAATTTCAACCAATTGGTTCCAAATAGTGAAATAGAACCAAATGGACATTCCAGTTCAAACCAATTGCAAATGTACCCCAATTGGACTCAATGGTTTTCTTCCCGCTCTGCAGTGCGCATGCAAAACGTTGGCGAATGCTGACAAAGGTGTTGGCATGCTGCAACTGCAGTACAGCTGTTGTTCTCAGTGATTAAGAGCAGCACATTTACAGATCAGGCATGTGTGTGCCGGTTAAGATGCTTCTGGTAAAATATTTTAGTTCGGTATATATAAGCTTAATTGGGCTTCCTTTTTTATATTTTTCCATCATCGTTATCCAGCCATCCGTATGCACAGAACCAGTTTTCTGCGTCATGTCGTTAGTACTCTCCTTTTTGCAGATGGCAGCCTGGCGGCCAGGTTTACACGCCGCCGATGCCCCAAGGCCCACAGCACTGCAATTTGTTCGCATCAACTGTCAATAAGCCCCTGTATCCCAACTGCCTTTTATTGCAGTCTTCAAGCGCATCTCGGTCTATAAAGCTAATTTTATGCCTGTTTTGCATCAACCACAAAAACAGGAACCTTGGAGGCTCTAGTGTAATGTAAGGGGCCACGTTGCCACACGCTAAACAAAAGGCAAGCATGTTCCAGATGGAGGTCACATATATATATTTGCACGTTCTTAAAAAAAAACAAACATCATTTGCTCTGATATAACTTCACCATATTGCTGCACCAACAGTCCTCACAGCATACCACAGGTATGCTTCAGCTGGACAGTGGGAGGCTGCAATGTTTTAAAATGCGATAACATTAGAACCCCCAGGTTGGAAAAAGTGTTTGCCGTTCTCTGAAGCCTCCACCTGCCATGGTTGGCAGGTGGAAGAGTGGAGAGAGGGAAAGCCATGCCAAGGGAAGGACCCATATGGCAGCGACCCTGGGCAGAGGAGGGTCCGACGCGGGCGGCGTAATGTGCAACTTGAGGGTGGCTACCACAGGAACAACCCGGCGGTTGGCTAGCATGGAAGGTAAGGAATAAAGTGAGCTGACAAGATAAGCGTAGATATCAGAGCGGTGCACACACGCTGGATGCCAATCTTTTGTTGAAGTGGTTGTGTGTGAGACACCTCCAGAACACCTCCTGAAAAAGTGCATCTGTTCTAAGTGTCTTTGTGTCTTACAAGCTCATAGTACACTGCCACTTGAATGGGCTTCATCATGCATGCTTTCAGGTCCACCTTTATTCCACTGCCCTCATAAAAGCGACATCCATTCATATGTTTCCTCAGCATCTAGTGCAGAAATCCTGCCATGGTTGGTGAAAAAGCCTTTGCAGCATCTGAAAGCTTGCACACCTTTGGGAAGGAAAGGAACACCTAAGGGCTGTGCCACTTAATTTGGCACCCATGAAATATTCTTAAACTATGACGATGACACTGGCTAAATAACCAACATGGCCATGATCCTCTTCAGAAACACCTTTGTTTTCAAAATCTTGCATGACAGTTGTCAAAAGCGTGATCTGCTCTGCACGTGCCATTTCATCACCATGAGCATGTCACCTCCGTCTTCACGACGAGTGCAGCAAAAGCAGACGTGCAGACACAACAATGTAAAGCCACCTCACTTTATTATTTCTCAATGAAAATGGCATTTTGCATTGATAAAATGAAGGTATTAAAATTAATACGTATTTAGGAAGCAGGAAAAAAAGAACAAATCATTCATGCTTTAGCTGTGAACAAGCTGTAAAAACAGTCACTCCATTCAAAACAGAAACAAATTACATGGACTACTCGTGTCCTGAGAATTTTGGGTTTACTGTGACCACAGACTTGAATGTCTGCTTCACTCATTCAGTCCGCACACCAAACTGCAGCCTCACTTGAAATAGACAGTCTTGTTCAGTTAAAAAACACCGAAGTTTTACATGATCTCCAGTAAGCATTGTCAGTACCACCTGGTCTAGCTTCATGCGGCCATGTATAAAAGATCAGGCAAAAAAAAGAAACGGTAACACTTGACATAAAGGGTAACACTTGACCTGAGTAAGTGTTGTAGATTTGTTCAACCAAAGGCAACTATAAAGCAATTTTTTATGTTACAGCAGGGTACAACAGGAAAACCGCTATGTCCCACAGTCAGAGAGGTCCTTTGTTATTTAGATCAACAGGAATAAGATGCAACAAGAAAATAAAGCAGAAAAATGCTACAACATGATGGTGGACAACTTGCAGTTTTCAAACTGACCAAGACAAAGAACGCAACAGAGTGGTTAAAATAAATTTAGCCATGATTATAACCGCCCGCACTGCTCAGTATACCCAATAACTTATGCAACAGCAGCAAAGGTCATGATATAACATCATTTTTAGGAGCCAGTGTAGTAGTTCCGATGAGTTAACAGTGTACGCTCATATTTTACAGCACTGTGCACAGTATCAATGTGTAAATATGCAAACCCAGTTAGGAACCTTATAAATGCGTCTCATCCAAGTCTTATGTGTGTGCAGGTTGTGAAAGTGAGAGAGTTAATAAAAAGCAAGGAACTTTCTTGTGCTCTTTCAAAGATTTCAAAGGTTTTACCTGCACTTGCACGCACAAAGCATTGAACCAAGCTCACCGAATGCTCTCTTTTGCAGTCAGTCATCCAACACTTAGTGAAAAGGACTTGTTGCCAGTAGAAAAATGCAAAGCAGAGTCAAGATAACAGAATTAATCAGTAGTACGTCCTCACAAGTGCGGTAGTGAATTCATTGTAGGATACTATAACATGAATATCTAAAGGCAGGGTTCAACTGTACACCTCGAAATACTTCACCAGTGCTGTGCTACAATGACATGTTTCCATACAAATTGTGACTTTTACACATTTTACTCACAGCTGACGTGTAAATATTTGTATGTGCCTGATAGTTACCACCACCACATTAGCGTCATGAAATTTGAACACTATAACTTGGCACACACAATGTGGTTATGCCACTTCAAGATGTAACACTGCTGTGCTATCACCTCAATGAGAAAACTCAAAGCAAGCAAATATTTAAGGTACTCCTCTTCAGTGCAGCTTAAACATATACGCACACATATTAGTGATAACATAGGCTATGCTTCTATCACAACTAAATATACTAAACAGCCTTGTAATCTGTTTTAAGCAATGAGATTTATTACTGTACAGAGTCATGCAAGAAAATGTAATTATAAGCACATAATCGCGTGGGTAACCTGTAGTTCAGAAACATTGCACTTTCTTGGCATTTATGGTGAAATCAAATCATACATTATACGAATAAGTGCATTCAAACAAGAATTCTAATGACTCAGTACTACACACATACCATTGCAAAATGTGTTCATCTTACCACAAAGCTTATGAAACATTAATTCATGGAAAGAAAAAAAATTCGGAATTCTACTGGCTAACTTAATGCAAAGTTACACATTTTGCTGGTCAATTCAAAACAATAAACTCGGCTCGCACTTCCTGCAGTGGTTGCATTAAAATAATGAATGGCTGCAATGTGTGCTCATAATTTTGGCTCACTTTTATTGACAAAATCTACTTGAGCAGGAGGAGTACTTTAATGCAGCAATGCGTTAATCATCAGTGCAGGTCTCAATAAACACAGTAAAAAGGAAACGACAGAACTTTGATGCCACTCGACAAAAGTACTAGTTCTGACTAGTGATACTACAGCTTTCACCGCATTCTCCGTGCCAAAGAAAAAGTCTAGTGGCCACAGTGGCCATGTAGGAATACATCGCCACTTCATTTATGGTGTATGCCTGTATATATCATGCCTACTCACAACCATCTGTCTTTCACTGTAGATTGGATTGGCACAGGAAAATGTTTTGCAGCTGGGTCCAGATTTGTAAGGTCTGTGCAGACTCTGCACTTAGTCGAGAGGTTTTCTTCAATGCCTCTAACAGACCAGTAGAATTTGTCCATAAAAGACATAGGCAAAAGAAAGTATAAAGTTATTTAGGAACGTCTACAGTTACAATCAGGCTATGGCCATGAGGATATCACGCAGCATTGCAGCTGTGAAATTCGCATAAACGAGCTGCACAACCCGCTTGGGTGAAGCTGCGCTGTTAAACACGCAGCCCCTGAAGACAGAGTTGCAAGGACGGACGGAGCACACCAAAGGCACCATTGGCACCCAGTGACCCTGGTCAAAACAAATGTCAAAACCCTGTCTTGCCCCTCGCCCCCAAACTAGAGAGAGAGCAGGGATGGCACGCTCGCTTAATGCAACCAGCTGTTTACCTTGAACCTGATCTCAAGAAAAAAAAAAAAGCTGTCTGCTTTGCTTCTCAACAGGCAGCCCTCCATGCTTTCACATAGGTGCAGTCAATCGGAAAAGTATGAAGAATTTCACTGCTAAGCCAGAGTGGCTCCATGTCGAATTGTGAGTGCACGCATGACAAAAATTGGGAGCACCAGCTTTTTTTAATTTTGCTTTGTGAGCTTCCTCAATTCATCACAGCAGCCTATTCATCATGACAGATAAAATAAACAACAACAAGCATGCCACAGGGCTCTCCCGGACCCAGTTCTCACTCAAGGGGAGACCGCGTCAGACAACCTCCGCCACTTCCTGGCTGCTACCTGTCTACCTCTGCAGGAGCATTGACAAAGTGGTCCTGGGCCCCTGCCCAGTACTGGCCCTGACTCCCTGGCTGGGGGTATTGAGCAGCGCTCAGCAGAGGAGTGTTTGCCTGAGGCACACTGGCGGCGGTGACAACACGTGCATTTGATTGGGCATTAGCAGCTCGGGCTCCGGGCGAGCTCCTGCTTGTGAAACCCGGGCTGGGTGGCGGCGAAGTCCTTGGCTGGGTGTAGTAGGTGGCAGCCCCTGGCTGCTGCTGTGATGTGGCACTGCTGCTTGGAGGGCGTGCTGGGCTTGCCGATCGCGGTGTTCCTGGAGGGCTTGAGTTGATCGGTCCTTGGAAAGCAGATGGTGATGGTGGCCGAGAGGAGGTGCTCGCATTGCCTACTGCCCCTCTGGATGGGATGACTGTGGCCTGAGTGAGCGCGGGCTGGCCCCCTGCCAGTGCCAGTGGCACGGGCTGCACGAGAATCAAGCACGGAACACATGACACAAGTGCTATTACAGTGGAATGCTGGTAATCCAAACTTGCCAAGAACTTATGCTTTATTCAAGCTAATGCTTTGGTCCAGTCAACAGTGCAGGGATTAAGAAAAGTTTGATTGGACTCCCCTAGCAGGAGGAAACGCGGCGCCCAGATCTGTACCTGCCAGGTGTCTACAGTCACATTATCTATGCTGTTCGCACCACTCACAGTACATCCACGCCCACTAGCTGCAATTTCCAGGGGCAGCAGCGAGCCGCCAAAACGCCACAGCTAAAGGACCGAGTGGTTCCGATTGTTCCCATTTCTACTTTTTTTTTTCTCTCCGTCGAAAATAATATAGTACACTGCAAAAGCCCACATATGTCATTTCAGGAACTTGTTAATGGCCGCCCTTTTTCAAATTTCGGTTCGAGGAAGGGCGATTTTTGTGATTGATTCCCAAACTATCCACTTCCATAATAAATGTCATCTCGTTTTCAGGGCTTGTTTACAGGGAAAAAATTTTTGCTGCGGTTTGAGTTCAGCTTGGTCTGAATGAACTGATACTGCCATTGTTTTAGAGACACACTATTTGGGGGTGACCATTTTGCTCATTGGCATCAGCAGACAGTCGATACCAGTGCACCAGAAAATGTGGAGAAGCACTGGATGGTATGTAGTATTTACACCATGCTATGGTTTGGCATGGAGGCAACAGCAAAGCCAATGCACTTTAAAAGGCACGCCACAGTCGCTACTGCAGGACAAATGCCTCCGGGACAAAGACCTCTTCAAGTTCCAATTGACCCCTGCTATGTGCTAGCCATATGCCTCACAGACAGATTCAAGCAAATAAAGAGCAAGCAATCCAATATCCCTCCAAAGAAAAGTACACAGGTAATGCATTCTACCCCTCTTTAGTTATGGAGTGAGAACATTGACACTGATGGAAGCATAGCAAGGGGCAGCAGAGAATCAGATGCAATGAAAAAGTCGGGAAATACACAGAGCTAGCATGATCCCAGTGGCACAGCGTAGAAACAAGAGGACACCTTTGTAAAAGGCCTGTGGCCTGTACTACCCAATTATGGTGGTATTAGAAGTATTAAATATGAAGAAGTAAACCTTCAGGATTGAATCCCACCTTGACACCATGCCAGATGTCAGCCAGCTGCCCTCTACACCATGCCATGCAGATTGTAGGCAGCAGGGTGGCTGGCACAAGATACAGCAGGGCAGGCTGGGGCGTCTTCATCAGGTACAGTGCTATGAACGTCAGCACCAGCCCAACACCATAGACTGCAAAACAGGCAAGGTAGTGGCAGGTTGTTTGCATGATTGTTTGGAATGTCAATGAAAACCGCACGTATTATCTGGTTTATTTAACATTTATTTAATTAATTCATTCATTCCTAAAACTGCAGTTTTGCTGCTTAACATGAGCGAAGTTGCAGAGTATGCTTTTTTTTCTCCAGGCCGCGAAGGACAAAGTTACCTAGTCACCTGATAATAGCGTTCTCTAAGACACCTTTATGATGCCAAGTAGCCATGCAGAGAAGTAGAAAACTTTTTTTTGAATAATTTACCAGAAACAGCAAAAGCTATTACAGCACGCTAATATAATTACTAATAGTAAGAGGTCAGAGAGTGAGACAAGAACAGTTCTGAAACAAAGAGGCATCAAGCACTGACCAAATTCTTGGAATGCGAGATAAACACGATTAAAACAAAAATCTGCACCAGAGGCAAGAAAGTACAGTCGCCGACCGATTTTTCGGACTTGGCGGGACCCAAAAAATGGTCCGAATAATTGAACAGTCCGAAAAATCCCTGAACTTAAAAAAATTAACTTTTCTGCGAAAAACCGGCTTTCAAAATTGTGAAAATCACTGCTTCCCATGTTCCGCCTACAAGGAATAATATTAGACTCTATCTGAGTCATAGCCATGCTTTCTTCATGTCTGCACCCTATCACATCATGATACCAAATAGTGCAACGTGGACACAGTCATGCCGTGAATGAATGCACTCGCTGCGTGAAGCAAGAACAGTCAGTTTGCATGGGACAATGATGTTCGCGAAGACCGAGAGGTAAACCAACGGGAAGACATAGCGGAAGCGAGTGCCTCCGAATGCAGTCCCCCCTCCCCCTATCTACCACGTTTGCTGCCCTGCACCGCAGGGTGCGTCGTCCAAGCCACGGCGGACGCTGCAGCTGTCCCGCTGTACCGTTTTCAATGCGATCGCGCACCCTTTGCTATCTCAAGATGGCAATGGCGAGCATTTCTATCTCAAATGGCAACGATGGAGAACAAATTGCCAAGTCTATCCAAGCCAGTCCGATTGCGCCCGCTGAGCTGATTCCATTTAAATCCAAGATGGCACCTTTCACGGTGGCGGCAAACGAGTTGGTAGTGACAGCAATGCCCGCTCGAATCACTATTAGGCGAAAATAACAAAATTTCGGTCGAAAAACAATCACCACAATGTTGTTGGCGTTTATTTTAGTCCGAAAATTTGAACGTTTAGATTCCACAAAGTCCGAAATATCAGTTGTGAAAATGTACACGTTCCTATGAGGTGCGCGACGGTTCCTCAGCGAAGTCCGAAATATCGCACTAGTCCGAATTATTGGAGTCCGAAATATCGGTCGGCTACTGTATAATACAGTGAAAGCCCGTTAATTCAAAATCTATTAGTTCGGAAATCCGGATAATTCAAACTGCCTGATCACTGCCAGTGTTCACGTATGTGTGTATGTGTGCAAGTGTATGCCATCGCACGCTCGCTAATTTGGACACTATGGGTCTTGCACCAGTCAGTTCGAATGGGCTCCCAAAGAGAGGCTGCATCCAGGTACAACCGGCTCAGCACGAGGTCGTCAAAATAGCCTTATTAAAATCCGAATTTCATGCTGCTTAGTCACCCACGTATCTCTACAATGGCAGGCGTGACGACGAACGGACAGCCCCCTCTCTGCAAACAATCCAACCGCTTAGTTTCGATTTCACTTTTCCAAGTGTCGCGCAAGTCAGCAACGACTTTGGCTTCAGACACTGATTGGCAAGTGGCTTGTGTTTCTTCCCCATTTTTTCTTCTTGTTGCTTCGCCTTTTGCGCGATGAGGCCTTTTCACATACGACAGTGCTGCTTGTGAAGAGTGCAACGTGGTAGCATTGGCGCTCCACCACATTGCACCGGGAAGGATGCTGGGAAGGACGATATAATTTTGCAGCACTTTTGTTTCCGACACTCGCAACAGTATTCACGCAATAAAGCAGTAATGGAAACATGAGATAGCCACACTCTTCTCATCTCGGAAAGCAACCATTTCAAAGTCTTTCCCCAAAATAAATTTACCGTGATGCAAGCAGTTCTTGAATGTTTTTTCGGAGTCATTCGGTAATTCGAACATTTTTTGCAGCCCCTTGTGGCTTGAATTAATGAGCTTTTACTGTTTTAATAGCAAAACCAAAAACTGACACAGCACCAGGCACCAAAATAAGAATCAAACAAGCGACAAGGAGACAGTTTCAGTTCAAAGAGTAACAAGGCAGGAGGAGTGACAGTCTTAGGAGACATACACAGTGTTCCAGTGAAAAAATAAAGACGACTCCTTGTTGTCAGCAGGTCAAAACCATGGCAGTAGGCAACCAGGAGACCTGCAACCGTACAAATACATATTTTTACTTGTGGGAAAAGAACCTGAAGCATTACACTCCGGGGTGCCTTTTCTTGGCAATGCTGCAAAGGCTAGGCAGGAAAGGGAAGGAGACAGGCTGTTGTTGGCATGCCATGGGGAGTGCGTCGCTCATTGTTCCGGCCAGGGAGGCGCAGAGCAGAAAGGGCTATGGAGCTGAACAATGAACAACATGGCACAGGAACAAAGCCTGTCTCCTTCCCTTCCCTTTCCTGCCTACCTAGCCTCTACTGCATCAACAAAAAAGTTGTGCATGGAGTATAGTATATATTTATTTACTGTATAAACGCGTGTAAGGGCTCCACCCGTGTATGGGTCGAACCCCGATTTCCCGATGGAAATGTTAAAAAAAAAAATCCGTGTAAGGGCCGCACCCAAACTTTCCATGATCCAGGCGGGAATAGCCTACTCAATGCATGCGCGTGGCCTCCGCGATCAGCTCAGGCTGCGAGCAACGGTGCGCTTGATCGTGGAGCGTTTGATCGCGGAGGCCAAGGAGTTTCAAAGTGCCATCCATGGATGGTGCCAGAGGCCGTGGTCATCATCATCATTGTCAACCTTTTTTTTTGCCGCGACCTCCCGTTATCCACATCGCTATCGGTATCGCCAGCTCCAGCCTTTTGTGGCGTGTTAGCGCCTTCACCGTAGTCGTTGTAGTAGTTGTGGTGGTTGTGGCTTTCGCGTGCTGCCGCCGAGCGTTGCAGTTTTAGCACGATGCGCAAGCACCTTAATAGCTACATGGCTGGGAGTTAGTACTCGAACGTGGCAAGTGTGCGGCGGGCAGGAAATTTGACGTGGCCGAGAAGTGTGTCCGATGTTGGTGCAACCAAACAGATGCATTGAGAAACACAAGGTGCAAAAAGTGCACTTTCTGAGGCAAGTCGTGCGAGTTTCCCGAACTGGAAGAAGAGCTACTCTGCTATGTGATGGAAGTGCGGAACAATGGCTATGCGTTGACAGTGGACATGCTGTGCAGCTTCTTTTGGGATGAGCGTGCACCAGAGCACAGCACCAGCTCAGAGTTGAAATATTCCGCGAGTGATAACTGAACGTAGAATAAATGTCGCTCATTCCCTGATTGGTGCGTTTTTACTTAAAACAAAATTTTTTTTTCGCACATTGCATGTATGGGCCGCACCCCGAGAATTGGCCCTTGAATCTGGAAAAAAAAAAAAGTACGGCCCTTACACGTGTTTATACAGTAATTCAATTCAATTAGTTTACTTCAGCACCATTTCATAATGCTGGGAGTGTGGCAAAAAAGTCAACAAAATCGTCAGCTTGACAGGAACCGCCCCCCCATTACAAACATCAGTGGCAGCAATAGCAATTGCAGTTGCTCAAGTCTGGACCAGCTAAGGTTGCAGTGCATTCGTGAAGATTGGCGTACCTGGGACCAGGATGTCACCAAATCCGAGCAGCGAGAACTGACCGAAGCAGACCGAAAGAGACTCGTTGTTGAAGTGGGGCACCCTCAGCACCATGGGCAGCTGTTCCTGAGTGTTGCCGCCTTTGGCCACTTCCACCATGATGCTCTCGCCTTTCTGCCACGACACACAGAGCCAACAGGCAGCGGGAGTCCGTAAAGAGACGGACAAGCTACAGCGACAAGGACAGCGTGTAGAATGGCTAATGAAGACAGGTACAAACACACCTATGGCTTGAACAACGAATGGCTAGCCCGACCGCAGGGTTTACACACAGAAGCTGCAAAACCATAACTTCAAATAAAAAATAAAGAGAATTTATTGCTCATATCTTTTGTTATAGGCGAGATGAGACGAGGCAAGAGCCCAGCGGCTAGTTTACGGCTAGTGGACGTGCTGAAAAAAGTGGTAACAAATTCAGTCCACGATGAGGGCCCTGCTTTGAAGGGGGCCGCCATTTTGGAAATGTCGTTCAAAATTACGTAAGAGTAGCACTTGCTAAACCCTGGAAATAGCGTACGTAATGTGAGCGTACGTTAGGGCTCAATATGAAATAGCGTTTGGCCCATGCGCACTTTAAAGCACGCTATTTCGTATACCCACATCCCTATTTTTATACTGGCACTACATTCTGCAGCATCGGAACATCGCCTGTGCACTCATCGTAGCTTTGGTAGTGCTGCCAGGAACTACTGAGATGAGGCATATACTGTTCATGTAAGTGATGTCCATGGCACTAGCCATGTTAACCAAATCAAATGCAATGGCAAGAAAAAAATAAGATCTGCCCCAATGCAGAAAATATCCCAAATCATCACAAACTTCTTGTTTTTTCGACGGCTTCAGAGAACAATACTCACTTACCATGGTCAAGAACGGAGTGACGAAAACGAAGAAAATGTCGTAGAAGAACAGCAACACTAAGAGGACACTGCAAATCTGCAAAAGAGAGCAGAAAAAATTGTTACAAAACAGCAGCAGCACTATCCCATCAAGTTAAACCTACAGTTCACCTGGTTTACAGACCTACATTTAACAGGGCTTTATAGCCACACATTCACATTACAATCACAAGGCTACGTATGAGGAACCTACAGCCTAATTTGTAACAGTTTTCATGAAAACCTTCGCCTATGAAATGATTTGTTCAGTTAAGATACAAGTGTAGTCAACTGTTGGTAATTTGAACACGGCATGGACCGAACATTCGTGCATACCAGGGGACATAGAAGACTGTACCATGAGGTTGGGCAGGCGCAGGGTCTTGAGCATGTTGATGCTGAAGGCGACCCCCAACAGGTCCTGGAGGATCCATGACTGCGGATGGTGCCGCAGTACCACCCAGGTGACTGACACCGAGATGGCGAATATGATCAGTGCCAACTGCCGCACCTCCAACGGGCCATGGAAGCAGGGGCACAGGTTGCGTGGGATCCTGCATGACGACAGGGCAGGATGGGGAGGGGAGGAGGCTGTAGCAACACTGCTTGCTATGCCTTGTATAGACCAACACACTGTGTTTACTAACATGGAGGCACTCAAGGACGCTGGAGGTGGCCGGGGGTTATCGTCAGCAGGCCGGGGGTTATCGTCAGCACCGTCTACTACAAGGTGCAGGCATGCTACATTCCCTCATTGTGCCATATTCCTTTTTATGTAGAACTGTTTAGGCTGTCGAATTTGAACAAACTTATTAGTGGGCAAATGCAGCGCATGTGGCCGCATGTCAAACAACACAAGCTCATGAGATTCACAGAAACATCCAGCTGATACAGCACCCGTTGGGGGTCGTATCATGCTTCACAGCCCACCTTTAACAAGACATTTTCAAAAGATAGCTTCAAAATGATGTTACAAGCTTTGCCGCACTCTTAAAGTACTCACCAACTGTAAACAGATGGCTGCCTGCATAGGTACACTGCTTGCGTAGGTACAAAGTATTTCGGAAAGTTTTCTTTACACGTGTTTCTCCCACGCACACATAACAGTGTTTTAAAAATCGTACAATGTCCTTGAAATGACATTTCACACTTTTGCACTCTGTTCTAGGAGGTGCTTTGCTTTTCTTCACAAAGGGACGGCACCACAGGTGCACTGTCAAATCAGCAAATTGCTTTCAAAATTTTTATGCATGTACCTAGGGGAGTAACCACAGCTTTCATCCCCAGCCAGCAAAGCTGTGCCATTGCATCTTGCTTAAGTCATAGATCGGTGTTGGTCTATACACGCGCTCACCCGGCTCAGAATATACTGCACCCATTGAGGCTAAAGCTTTAATTTGCGAAGGCCAGTTATAGAGACTTCTGTTAAAGCAGCAAAGTCATTTGTTGTTGTCATTAAAAGCCTGAATACGTGCACCTGAATAAGTCATGAATAGAAATTTTGCATGCAATAGGTCTGTGCACATACCTTGTTGTCCCTATTGGAATCTTGTATATAAGAGGCTCCAGCACACCAATAACAGACACCACAGATGCCAAGGCAAACATACCAATGATGAAGAACACTGCAAGAGAAAACAATTCAATTTAGATTTCAATTAAAATTGCTACATACACACCTGGCATCATTACACAGCAGTTCGTAAAATGTTGAAACAGCTTTCTGCTGCAAAATTTCACTATGAGCAGCTTACATCAACGACACTCTTGTTCGAACCCACCATTCAGTCTGTCTGCATGATCGAATCAACCGATGTTTCTCCCCATTAAAATATGTGCAACTCTGATGAGACCTGAGAAAGTTTTAATCATCTGACAATTCAAATCAAGCAAATCCGAATTACTGAAGTTCCGCTCTTGTCATTTCTTCATGACCTTTGCGCGCCATCCACTTGAGATAAGAAACGAAAAGGTGTTTACATAAATCAAATATCTCTTGAGAAGCGCAGTACTGTTGGTTCCTTTACTTATTTCTGTTGTGGCACATAAAATGGCTCTCTTTAATGCCTCATTTGGAGCTGCACTGCCACATTTATTTGCACACTTTAAGATCTGAATACAGGTCGACACCAAGTAAGTTTTCTTGCGACATAAAAGCACAAAGATAAAGACAATTATTAGTCAATGCAGCAGAGGCATCAAGATGGTCAAAAAAAATTGTTTTTCAACACCACGTTCATTCCTCTTCTTCATGCCTGTTCACAGGCATTAGTGGGGCCGCCATGCACAGAGTAGCTGTCCATATTTTAGGACTACAATAATTCGAACGTTGTTGGAGAACCATCATGCCAGTCACAGCAATGTGTTCATATCTGCAACCAATATTTCAGACTTCCCGTAGTCCAAAATTTAGATTTCTCAGATAAAAAATTGGCAGATGATTACGCTTCTTGGTTACGCGATTTTTGGTTGGTTCATGGTTGGTTCATGTGGTTTAACGTTCCAAAGCGACTCAGGTTATGAGGGACGCCGTAGTGAAGGGCTCCGGAAATTTCGACCACCTGGGGTTCTTTAACGTGCACTGACATTGCATAGCACACGGGCCTCTAGAATTTCTCCTCCATAGAAATTCGGCCGCTGCGGCCAGGATCGAACCCGCGTCTTTCGTGTCAGCAGCGCAGCTACAGTGGTGCACGAACCGTAGGCAACCGCATACGGAACAAGCAGTGCTGATTGGAGGCAGCTCTGGTTTTTGACTTGGGCAGCGCGCACAGTGTTCGCTGCCGATGCGCCTCTCCTTGGGTAAACGGCCACCCTGTTTACAGCGCACGCTACTCTGGCACCACCTCTGGTAAGCGACGCATACCTTAGCGGTGAAGTTATCAGCGAGCAGACGATGGCGTGCACTACTCAGGTGCTGCGAGTCGCTTATGTGCAACCTGCCTTCATGCATGGCTGGTCTAGAGGGGAGCACGCTCTCGCCTCGAGACTGGCCACACTTCATGTTACCGCTGTACCTGCCTCCTCCGCTTTCAGTGCACTGTCTTTGCTATCGCCGTGTCATCCTCCATTGCGCTCCATCAAATTCCATCAGATTCAATCGGACAAGCTGGCTTGGCTAGGCTAAGCAGCTTTCATACCTCACTCACGTTATGGATATTCTCTTCGTACCCAGCGGGGCAGCCCCTATACAATGAGTGGGCTAAAAGAACTGTGCGATCACACTGATGTGTGATCGTGTGCAGATCAGGATGTGTGGAGTAAAAGGAGCTCGCTTCTTCCCATGGCCCCCCCCCCTCTCTCTATCTTTGCAACTGCCTCTGTCCAGGGAAACCGTATGCTGTCCTTGTACTACACAGCATGTGTTAGAGGACCAAGGGCATGCATTGCGGAGCACTACTGCACTGGCTTGTCACACGGTTTGCTCAGCATGATGCTTGGCAGCTTTGTATATTATGTTACCAGAGAGTGCAGCACAGATATCCCAAAAACATGACTCCAGCTCAAATGCAAGCTAGTATTATCGCTTACAAGTGGAACAATGGAAAAGCCAAAATTCACTATTTTTCAGGCTCGTTTTTCAGGGCAAACTGATTTTTTTAATCTTTCAATTACTCGGACTATTTTAGGGTACTGCCAAGTCCAAAAAATCAGTCAGTGACTGTATCATGAAGGAAGAAAAATAAGGCCCATTCTTGCAGAATCACTATCCCATATGTCCACACAGTACTGCTTTTAATGCCTAATGTCCTATCATGTCTCTTGGAAAGAGACAAGTTTCGATGTGCCTCATTGGTTACTTCTTAGAATTGCGTTTTAATTACCTACTAGAGTGCAAGCTCCGTGATTGCAGACCCACATAAGAAGCATAGAACTGCTTGTGATAGCTGAGCACTATAAGCATGAGACAACTGAAGTTGAGAAAATTCACTCAACTATAATTCAACTCTCCACTTTCAACCCCCAACTCAGGAAAATAAAAAAAAAGACATGATTTAGTGTGGTTAGGCAAATGTGAATCAGGTGCGCTCACACTTAGTTTTCACCTCGGTTTCAGTTTAAGTTTAAAAGGGCAATGAAATAACAGTGTGCTCTCGATCTATTGCACACAGATGGAAGTTGGTGAAGATGACAAGCAAAGCACAGCACGAGAGAAAGGCAGTAAACCCGTGGGCTGTTTAGCTGCGGCCATGGCGAGTGGCCAGCGGCCAGCGAAGTTGATCTGTTTGTACTACCACGAATTCCAAATGCACTCGCAGCCATAGTCTTTTGCCAGAAAGTTTTTGCACAGTTAGCCATAAAGCCTGCTGGCAGGTTGCCACACAACGCAGTAGCCCACCTGCCCACAGCACTGTAAGCAACCTGCCAGAGGCTTGGGATAAACATATGCGAAATCTGAGACTAAGAGTTAACATTTATGCAGACATAAATACAGCGCTAAAAGCAGCCACGACTCACCCAGGTACTGGAAGAAGAAGTAGAGCAGCAAAAGCATGACTCCCATGCAAATGACGAACAGTGTGACCAGCACGGGAGAAACATCCAGCGAGCTCTCTTCTTCCAGCACATTTTCAGACTTTGGGAACGAGCTCTCCTCGCCATCACTCGCAACATGGCTGGCATGGGAGCACTTGCCGATTTCATGCTGGTAGCTGCAAGACGGTTTTCGCAAGAAAGTTTGCTACTAAACCAAGCTTGTTCAACAAGTTCAGGCAAACAGTAATCTGCATTCCATAGCCTACAGAGCTCGGTCATGAAGTCAGTGATTCGCTCATCCGCCGCACTAAAAAATGTTGTTTGTTTGAGGATTTCGAAATTCCTTTACTCTTCTACATTCACTCATCTACAAGCTATATAGCAGCCCGCATTCATTTGTAAGTAACCATGTCAATTTGGTAATCTAACATTACATTTTGTGAAGCAATCAGGAAGGCTCACCCAAGAAAAAAAAAGTAACAAGTCAGTTTACACAATATTTTCATGTTCTACTCAAAACTGGCAACAGGATAGAAGTTGCGTTGACACTTGTACAGCCTCCCTGATTTTTAATAATATAGCGCGAGCGTCGACCAAACTGCTGGTCAGCGCCTTATAACGGCGATAAGCGTGCAACAAGGCGAGAGTTCGCGCACGCGCACGAAGGCAGAGCGTCGTCTGCTACGCTGTTCCGAGCACGAGGACACACGCCCTGCCACAATATCAGTTCGCCAAATCCCGCCACGTCGTAGAGCGCATGCGCATGATTAATATGTGATACTCTCTTTCCTTTATTTTTTCTTATCGTAACTTTGCATCGCCAGGCTGGCCTCCCGTAGTAGGCAAAAATAAAAGAGGGAAAGAAATCATGTCTCATGCAGTCTCACATATTAATCATGCGCATGCGCTCTACGGCTTGGCGGGATCTAGCGAACTGATATTGTGGCAGGGCGTGTGCCCTCGTGCTCGGAACAGCGTAGCAGACGACCCTCTGCCTTCGTGCGCGTGCGCGAACTCTCGCCTTGTTGCACGCTTATCGCCGTTATAAGGCGCTGACCAGCAGTTCGGTCGACGCTCGCGCTATATTATTAAAAATCAGGGAGGCTGTACATTTCATTGCTTGAAATTGGTGCAGAGAACAAAAAAGCGCTTCACACTTTCAATATCTACAGCAATGAAGCACGTTCATTCTTAGCACTGATAAGAAGAGCAAAGTCACAGGAGGCTTACATCTCGTGTTTGACCAGCCCCGACCAGTAGGAGCCCACACCGAGAGTGAACACTGCCACCAGCCAGATGATAATCAGGCTGTAGTCAAATGCCAGGCTCCTCTTGGTAAATAGCTTTGTCATCAACGGCTCCTTGGGCTTCATCAAGCTCTGCAAGCACAGGCCAAGCTTTCAGCACACAGCACAGACACTGTATGCATTCTCAGGAATCACAAGCAAGCTAAGGGCATGCAGAATGTCTTGTGGGTTCAAGGAGCAAGCAACAGTACGGAGATAATAAAATAAAAGGTACCAGTCTCCCAATGTAAGCAAGAGTGGATTAAAGGAGCAGACAGACCCAAATTTTAAGGGTACAAAAAGCTTTCCCAATGAAGCCATACAAGCATCAACGCAAGCAATGCAGGGAACATGTTTAATTTTGATTTTAATGCATATCTGAGTGAACTTGACATACTCTTGGTGCCTATCGCAAGTAGCATCAGCACAATGCATGAAATAGGGCTCAGAAACCTAATCAATAGGGCCCGGAAATTTAGGCACTAAAGAACCCCGAAATAGGCAGGCATCTAGGCTCTAAAAAATGCTGAAATAGGCGCTGTAAAGCAGAAATAGGCGCCTTAAATAATACTCTTTATTCATAAGTACAAGATCCGCCAGTCAATCACGGAGCGTACGCAGTCCTCAACTGAAGCAATAAAGCGCATTCTCAGGTTTTCGAACATGAAGCGCCTTCGGTTTTCGCTAAGCATAGCTTTGTACTTTGAAAGGCTTCTTTCGACGTCACATGAAGTTAGTGGCGCGAACCTAAAACATGAGTTGATAAGGGCTCAGGCCTTCAGGTGATGTGGCCGTATCGTCTCCGCGTAGAAATTCTCTGATTTGGGAAATTGTTTCTAGGCATGTATTTTTTCTACCAATTGTTGCATTTTCGTAGAAGCAGTAGCGCCCTTTACTTCCAGTCCTCGAAGTGCTGCTGGTACTTCTGCCACTACCTTCAATGATTCATCTATTCAGTGTCCAGCCTTTTCCAACTTTGTGATCCTTTCCGTCAGTGTTGAGTAGTTTGCACTAATGTATGTCAGGCCTCTTTCCAAACTCGCCTCTTGGTACACTTCGAGAAAAACATTTCGTTACACTACATTCACGCTACACTTCGAGAAAAACGTTCGGCGAGACCCGCGCCTTTTGTGAGTGCATAGGCGCGCTCCTTTCATCATACTTAGACAGATGTCTCAAAACTGAAAAACGGCACCGAGGACCGAAATGCCGGATTTAGGCACTTATAGGCAAAAACTACGGTTAAATAGTAAGTATTTCCTAAAAAATGACAAAAAAGCAGGCAAGTGCAAAAATCCCGCATTTAGGCATTTATAGGCATGTTTAGGCAAATGCCTAAAGTTCCGGGCCCTACTAATCACGTGCGATTGGCAAACTGGGCAAACTCTTACAATAAGAAACGGAAATTACTACATTACTAAATTAGGCATGGAGACAGGTGGTTCCAGCCCCTCGTCTCTATACCAGACAACAGCATTTATCGCATACTACCCTCTCTTTTGAATGCCTTTAATTCAAAATAACCAATTTATTTTGTTCTTTGTACCACATTCTTTGTCTTGTGTATATGAATTAACTTTGAATGCTCCTTAATATCAATTAATGTTATAATTGTGTTACATGTTGTGTCACTGGAATTTATGTCTCTGTTCAGGCCATGATCAGTGTCCCATGTATATCACAATTTAGCTTGATATGTGCCTTATTTTGTGGCATTTTATGTGTGTCTCTTATACATGCCACTATGATTTGCTGCTCCTGACAAAATTAACTAACTAGGGATTATAGGCTCGCCAAACTGTCCATCAGTAGCTTTTTCCTGCCGCCTTCTCATCTCCATTTGCATAATGGCGAATAAAAATTATAAATATCATCGTAAATGTGCATATTATGGTCATGAAAATTTGTCAGAATGCTGGCTGTCTGCGGCACTTTGAAGATATTTCATCAAGCAAATGTGCACAAACCCAACAAGGGCCATATTTGCAAATGATTGCCTTTGTGGACGCCATTTTTCACTGTTGAAACAGAGTGAAATACATGATAAGTAGTGTCTCTGACAAAAAAAACAATGATAGGAGTCTCCAGCCTTTGTGATAAAGCTCTCAGGCAATCCTTTTCAGCAAAGCTACTTTCAGCCTTACAGCAGTGGAACTTAACACAGAATAAACTTCTGGATATGCAGATTTTCTATTGGCAACTGTATGACGTAATGGTCTGATCAGGTGTATTAAATACACTGAACAAAATACAGTGAGAACACTAGCTAATACAAAGCATGGCATTACAAATTTCCTGATGTTAAAAAAACCTAAAGCGAGGAAAAAATAAAAGCACTTGAAAAGGATGCCAATGAAGCTACTCAGAAAAAAATAATTACAGTTCACGTTTTTCCTTGATAATTAGTTGCCGATTGCCTGATAGCCTTAAAATGTCCCTGTTCACACTGCTTCAGTCTGAATTTGTGATCTGAGCAGGAACACCGATGGACCAAACCCGGATCTTATGCAGGCATTCCAAAAGCTGTCAAAAGATGCTCCGATGCATCTGACACGGTAAATGCATATACGCTGGTTCCTCGCCGCCCTGTTAGAATTCGATGATAGTATGTGACAGCACGTACTTCCATGTTCCCGTTAATCATGATGAAGGCAGTACTGGTACGCACATTAGGCAAAATATATTGGACAGAACACACTCTCAGAAACCGACATCACCAAAAGCTATTCACTGAGGCAAGGCATCATGCTTGATGTACTCGTGGAAGTGTGCTACTGAGAGCAAACATTCCAAAATTCAGCACAGCGCCCCAGGCTTGCCCACGTAGGAAGCTCACCAGTAAGCTGTTGCCAGTAACATCAGTGACAAAGCCAACGACAAGATCCAGGTGCCGTGTGTCATTTCTGTTGATAATGATGTTGTCCTATCCAAAGAGAAAAAGCATCTGTAAATGTGACATCAGAAGCTGTACAAATTTACAACAGCTAGATGTCACCAAGCAAGCGCTCACCACTCTGCTCTTCTGTGTTGAAATGACTACACCATACGCTTGTGCAGCCTTGTAGTGTAGAACAACCTTGTCCAGCGTGCAGTTTCCACTGTCCCTTATCAAGGCTACTTTACCATGCAAGTTAATCGACTGTAGCTTCTTGCAGCCATCTTGAGACGTCAGGTTAACCATTTGGACGTAAGGCTGCATTGTAAAATAAGCGTGATTAAGAGACGTGCAGTGCCGGACAACTCGTTCAGACCAACAGGGATGCAATTTAACTGCTTTCATGTGAAAAAAAGTAGTACATTGCACAACCTGAAGAAACTTACCATTCGTTCTGGAGTCTCTGGCAGCTCTTTGAACTCCGAGAAATACACCATACAGAACTGATGTATCGCATTGTCCGCTTCGGCCATTATGACTGAATACTCTCCGGCTGAGGCCTGAGGATCAAAGGGGCAAGTTCCAAGCAGTTAAAGCCTGCTGATTAAGCAACGTAAGCCGACCTTGTTACCCTGATCAAACTCACGCATATCTACTTCTAATACTATAACCCATAAGAATTCTATGAGAAAGCTAATGCATGGCCCTGCCAATGATGTGAGAAAGCAGTAACCCACGTCAAATATAGCACATCTAAAGCATCCGTACCTGTGAAGCAACGAGTACCAAAGTCAAAACCAGCCTCATCACGGGGACGGCGTCCACCCCGCAGGAACGACGCAAGCAAAGCAACGTCATGGTGCTGTTAGCCACGGGTCAACTGCTAAGAGTACTCAAATACGGGGGAACATCGATGACGGTGGCTCCGAGTAAACATTTTGCCGCCACTTCGGACTGAGAGGACCCGAAAGAGCTGCCTCTGTTCTGACAACTCTGCAAGGAGACACAGGGGAAATATATCGATGACAGTGCTACACTCGTCTTGCACAACCACAAATGAATAGGGAAAACAAAAGAACACTGTTCGCGCACCGCAGGCTTCAAGGCGAGTAGGTGGCTCCAGACCTCATCGGGCCTGTCTTGTGCGCTGTGACCAAGCTGCCGCTGGCACGAATGCTAGCTGCTCCTCTGGCACCGTCACTTTGAACGCAATTTTACAAACCGTGCTCCGAAGCATCACATGACAATGAGAAGGAAAAGACTGCTGAACGGCCAATAAGTGTCAGGTCCCCATCTTGGTACAATACAGCTTTGACTCAGCTGGCGCTCGCAGCACCCCCTGGTTACCAAATTCCGCATTCATCTCATCAGAATCGCTCTCTAATAAGACTTATACCAAGAGGCTATTTATAACAGTGCAGTTTTTTTACTGTGAAAAAGAATATGTTGCGAGAGAATTTTCGCGTTTGGCGAACACATCGCAACATAGAACTTGCTTCCTCGAGAGAGCGCATGTTAACAGACGCAAACGGACTATCACCAAGGTTGGACAACCAGTGTTTTCATAACATCGCACGGCGGTCTTTTTAATTTCATATTAATATGGCATTCTAGTCTATGTCTCTCTCTCTCTCTCTTATTCTTATGAGGTTAGGAATACACAACACCTGCAATGAACTGAAAGAAGCCCATTTAACGGCTCAAACGGCGAGATTATTCCAGAACTGGCAGGGGTAATCTTACCAGGCTTGGAGTTAACTTTCAATCTACGAATAAAGGCGCTAAAATAGACTTGCCCCGCGACTATTCGGCGGCCCTACTAATCAAACCACCTCCCAAAAACATGCAACCCATACGCCATGAGTACAGAAGACAAGCACGAGCCAAAGCTTTGCATAACATACGGACAGTGCGCGGGAACAATTTATGCAGATGTGGCAGAATACAAACATACGAATGCCTCTGCATTTGTGGCTGTGAACGAGAATGGTGACGACACCGCCTTGGCAGCAATCAAAACGAAATCCTCTCAAACGGTAGAAGAGGCAGCTATAGTACTCGCCCTAGCGTATAGCCAAGAGAGCATCATTCTCAGCGACTTCAAAACGGCTATTAATAATTTCGCACAAGGGCGCATTGCAAACACCTCCCTTAGAATCTTTAACGCCACCAAATTTTCACCAAATTATTCCGAACTGATATGGGTCCCAGCCCATCCGGGGAACGACGCGGCCCAAAATAAAGCCCGAGGTTTCGTCGACCGGGCAGTGGATGAGCTCCCTGAATTTCATGAAGGACTCCATGATCACATATATCATGATCTCACCAATCATTTTAAATGAGAGCTTTCCCCCCTCCGGTCAAAAGTTTGACTAAAGAACAAGAGGTTACGTGGCGTCGTCTACAGACGAGACGCATCCCATCACTCCTCGTGCACATTTATCCGGATCTATACAACCCAAACTGTAAACACTGCGGCCAACGAGCTAACTACGATCATATCCTCTGGGTTGCAAAATACAGCCACTTCCGGGTGATCTAGTTGCCGCTCCCCCTCTCGAGCGGTGGGATACCGTGCATGGTTAGTTCTGACCCCAGAACGCATGTTCTGGCGGTGTAGTGGGCTGACAAAGTCGTCGAGGGCTGTGTACTCTCGACCACTTAACGCGACCTCTTACAAGCTCTTTACGGAAAATGTTTTACAATCAATAGTCTTATTGACGCACTACGTTATCTCGCACTGACAAAGGTTTATTACATATAGTTATCGTTTACTGCAAACTTAGAAAAGGACGTTCGAAGCCACCGTTCCACTTTTGTGCTCTTTAGTCTTCCTTGCGACACGCGTCCCGAAACCCCAGAGAGCTGCCATTTGTCCCACTTTCGTCTCATTTATGTCGTGTGAAGGAAGCCAACAGCCACCAAAACCAAGGTCCATAAAGGAATGTTTCTATTTTTGTTTTTTTTTTATTTGTGATGTTGATTCATGGGAGAGTAACACTGCGATTAATCTGTCGCTTAAAGACAGTTAATTTTTAAGCAGAAGAAAGAACAGCCATGCCGCTGGTGGGATCCGAACCCACGACCTCCGAATTTCGCGTCTGGGGCTCTACCAAATGAGCTACGGCATCGGTTGTCCAATGCTCTGCTTTCGGGGGTATTTATGTTTGCTTGCGTGTAGCCGAAACCTGAGAGTGTTCACCAGTGCTACCCTCCTCCATAACGGCAGACGTAGTACGTCCTATATTACTGCTGGCGTGACGTGGAACGTCATCTAACGATGAGGGCGGAAGCTTTGCGAGAGCCCTCTTACATGCTACATATATGGCATCAGGACTGCCAGAACTGAGACCCTCGTTAAGCTATTTAGCCAAGCTGCATAAGGGAATGTTTTTTTTAGTTTGTGATGTTGGTCAATTGAAAAATTAATTATCGCTGTGATTACTGTGATTAAAATGTCATGGAATTTTACGTTTCTATCAATGTCCTCAACCTCATCTTGGCAGCGCAAGGTTGACCCAATGCATGTGACAACCTTTCTACTGCAAGTATTCGATAACGCCTTGAGTTAACTGGTGCCAGCTTCTGCTTTGCCTCTCCTACGTAGGGAACTAGCCTACAGCTAGCAAATTCTGTTTCGGTGAATCCTCTGAGCAAGACCCACCAAAATTATTACTTCTAAAGCTTAAGATGGCCCATCGACAAACCTGGCCTGGCCCAAAATGTGGTGGAGTTACAGAACTCGATCGAGGTTGGTCGAAACGGTTTGACGTCATCAAAGGTGGGCGAATTTACCCAGTGATAGTCAGTATACTAGTACTTACAGCTGCACCAACTACATAGGTAAGAAACAGCATTAGAACTGGAACAGAAATGGATTCGAACTGGAATAATGCTCGGTGTTTCACATTATTCGACTCAGATTTTAGTCTTGAAATCCGTTTAGAATAAAGTTGGTAAGGTCTGCATGTGAACTACATGTCCGGCAAAGTGAACGTCGAGACAGATCAACTAAAATATAACAAAGGTAATCCTAAGCTACACTTTTAGTTTCGGGGCAAAACACTGCAAAATCGAAAGCTGCTGAATCCACTGACCTTTAGAAGGACGTTCTTTTTGGGCATATATCTTCTGGAAGTCTGAATCGCGGAATGAACTTGCTACGAAGATGAGAGGGTATCTATGTGGCTGTATTGCCAGAAAGAACTGAAAAGTGCGACAGTCGCATCAACCACAATGCGCTGGAACCGGCTGGCACCGGCAAACACACAATGGTGACAAAAAGCTCACACAGGGCTGCGGCACAAATGGTTTATTGGCAGTTCTTGGGAGAGAGACCACGCTAGGAGGCACACGAGAACTTTTCTCTTCGACAGTCAGGTATCGTGAGGAGATGGAGACGGTGGAGCACATTTTTTGATGAACACGAACGCCGCAGCGAAGGGGATGTTTGGTTTGGTTTGGTTTTGTGGGGTTTAACGTCCCAAAGCGACTAAGGCTATGAGAGACGCCGTAGTGAAGGGCTCCGGAAATTTCGACCACCTGGGGTTCTTTAACGTGCACTGACATCGCACAGCACACGGGCCTCTAGAATTTCTCCTCCAAAGAAATTCTAGACGCCGCGGCCGGGATCGAACCCGCGTCTTTTGGGCCAGCAGCCGAGCACCATAGCCACTGAGCCACCGAAGGGGATGTATAGTAGTAGCAGTAGTAAAGCATTTCAGTGTAAATAGAATTAGGGGCATATGGCTTGAGGGAGAGATTGGGGGCGGGAGGTGGGAAGTGGTCAGTTTTACTTAGTCCAGGATCCCTTTTGCCTCCACCACCGCCTTGGTCCTCATCACCACCATGAGCTGTCTGCCCGAGTCGGTCAGGAGGGCCTCCCACTGCTCTAGACTAGGGCTATTAATAATGTGTAATAAAGGGCTCTTTTCGCCGCCGCAGGTAACGCGGTTATAGTACCCACTCTTTCATGCATCTAGTCAGCCACATTTTATGATACACGACTCTGCTTGCAAATGTCTGTTTGCTATTGTCTCAGTGAGGTGGCCTGCTCTCTATTGAGGTGCTTGCTGCGATGCTTGCGATGTTAGTTCTGTGTGTGTTTTTGTTCGTACAGGATCCACGCGGCTTTGCGGCCTATCTTTTCATCTATGTCCTCATTGCAACCTGAGGATCAGTCACTATCCAGCGGCTAAGGCCCCGCCGGTTGGCCTCCTTCAGAGCCAGGGCTATGGCGATCTGTTTCGCTATGTGTGTGGTCTTTGTGCGTACTGTGCATATTGACGCGTTTGTACGTAGTGACGTGATGTGATTGTCCCTTGTGACGTTCACTGCGGCTACCGCTCCATGTCTTCCTCTGTTCTGTGCGTCCATATACAGAACCAGCTGTTTCTTCTTGAGGAACCTGCAGCTCCGATGACCTCGCCGCACTTCTTCCGTCATGGTTCTTTGGGTCCATGTTCTTGGGTATCGGCCTTACTACGGAAGTGCTCCTGGTTTTGCTGTCAGTGCCTCTTTTCTTCACCCCTGTCTTCCGCCAGATATCCCAGCTTTACCAGAGGTGCTCTACCAGCGGGCGTTCTCTTCAGTCTTTCTAAGTGAAATCTGAGCATGCATGGTCTCGCTGTGCTTAATTCTCATAGGTGCCGTACACCTCCATGTTTATTAGCTTCTCGGTCGAGGCCCAGTTCATCATGTCCAAGGCTTACTTATGAGCCTTTATGACACGTTTCCACCTTGTTCATTTCCCCTTTGTTGGGTGTTATGTAGTACGGAAGCGCATACATCATCCTCAGTATGATCAAAGCTGAAGTGATGCGCAAAGACTCCCGCTCTTTCACCCCTTTTATCTTTTTCATAAACCTGCTGCGCATCCTGCCTATCTGTTCCGTTGAGTGTTCCAGGAGTTGGATTGTATGTGATCCCGCTTCCCTTTTCCTGCATCCCATTCTATCGTTCCCCTACCCTATTTGTTTTTGTAAATCCTAATAAATTCTGGTTTCTCTGGTGAGCCCTGAATTTCATTATAGAAAGCGAACTCGCCGATCTCATCCGCTACACTGCAGTTTTTCTTGCTTCTTTCAGGTTAATCCTTTTGTCTTGCAGACCTATGTCCGCCGTTTAAATTGAGTGTTCTATGTCCGATCTTAATCAGACTCCTAGTTACTCTAATCATTCCTATGTTAAAGAACAAAGGTGAGGTCATGGATCCTAGCGGTGTCCTTTTGTTTGGCGAAGTCTTTTTGAACCTTAGGCTGTTGATCCCATTGTGGCTGCTCTGTTGGATAGGAAAGGCTTTACATACGCAAATATCCGGTCTCTGCGGTTTGTGGCCGAGAATGACATTGTGGCTGATGTTGTCAAATGCCCCTTTTAAGTCCACGGCCAAGATTAGGCCTTCTTGAGTTCCCGATATTTTCCTTAGTAGTGTCTCTCAAATGAAGCATCATGTCTTGTGTGGAGAGCCCCGTTCTGAACATGAACGCTGTGTCTGGAAACACGCCGTCGTCCTCCGTGTAGTTGCTGAGTCGAGTCTTCATCACATTCTTATTTTCCCAGGCACGAGGTTATGAGCTAGGCTCGAGATTTTCTAAGCTCGATGTCTTCCCTGGTTGAGGTATCACGATACTCTCGGCGTATTTCCACTCCGCTGGAATCGTGCCACTTTCCCAGTGCTCATTTATTAGTCTAGTCACGCTCTCTATTTGGTTGTCACTGAGGTTTCTGATCACGAAATTTGTCACTTGATTTTTGCTCGGTGCCGTACTCCTCGTGAACAACTTGGCAGCCTTGTATAGGAGGTATTCACATGACGTCATCCGCAAGGGGCGCTAGCGGCCGGCGCGGCATTCGCCATGTTAGTGGTCGCGCGCGCGGCCGCCGCAGCCAGCCGCAGCATTTGAATAGCTGGTGATGGGTGAAATGTGAGTGTAATTCGCGTCTCGCCGCACGTAATTTCTGTCCGACCCGTGCCGCCGCGTGACTGAGTGAATATTCCGTTAACTGTGCGAAGCAGAAAAGAGCGGAGAAGGTTCTACTTTGTGAAAAGGTCGACACCCGTAGGAATGCGGAGGCACCGGCATGGTGTGCGACGTATACAAGACTGCTGCCGCGCGTTGAATTCACCGGTATGAAGCCCACCTTGTGCACGGCTTAAGTTTGCTGGCAGGCCAAGGAATTAAAGGATATAAACCTATGAGAGGGTGCAATTACTTGACAAGCGGGTGAGTCCAAGAGCCGTGCTGTGGGTGCCGACGTCCGCGGTGCCGACGGCCGAAGTGCCGTTTTTGAAGAGGTGAGTAATCCGAAGGGTCTGTTCACTTAGCTGTAGCTTAACTTGTCATCTCTACCTGCTGAGAGTGACGTGTTACAACTGAATCTAGCGGAATGGCTGCACACTGCGTTGCTGCGCAGTGCATACGGTCTTGTGCATACGAAGCAGCGCTACGTAGCTACAATCAAAACTGCAAAACATTCTCGCTGTGTCTGCCGTTCGTGCTGCGAGCGCATGGCAGTATTTGTTTGGCCGTTCTGTCGGGTAAATAAGGCAGCTATGACGCTTTGCCTTTCTGCTGAAAGACCGTACGTCTGAGAAGCGTCAGCAGTTCGCGGACTGCTTGAATTATCTATTTCTGCGGTGGCAGTTCTGGAATTTCGGTAATCAATCGTGCTGTTTATCCACAATGTGCCCTGCATGACTAGCTGACAGTTATCAACTGATATTAAAAGCTGCAAGTCGTGTACGTTCTTGCGTGCAGCGCAGCCAGCCAGTTTTGCTGCCGAGTTGAGGCAGCTCGGTTATAACACGGCGCAGAAGAATTCTGCTGCAAGCTTCATGCACAATACGCGCTCCACAAAGATAAGTGGTCGCTGACGTATTCAACAACGTACAAATATGTTACGGATCACTAACAGTTCAGGCCGGGTACCTCACGGCGCACCGTGACACTGCGCGAGCTGGCCTGCAACGACCGCAAACATGGCGCGCCTGCCGCGACGACGCTCGCGCCGTCTGGTAGCGCGGCCTCAGTGAATACCTCCTATACCTCCCGTTATCGGTTTATCCACATTAGAGTTCCTTGACCCTGAGCATATACTATGGCACACGGTGGCACCTGAGCGTTCCCCACGCACTCGGACAAATCCTGTAATCTGGACGCTCATTCCTGCACAGTTGTGCGTGATATGTTCTAGTGCCTTGCTGTGCTCTTTTTGAGTTTGTCCAGCCTATGAGGTGCTTGAGAAATGCCCATGCTTTGGCGCTTCCCTATTTGCCGTTAAGTCCATCGCAGATTTGGTTCTATTATCCCTAAGTAAGCTTGTGGTGTGGTCTTCAATCTCCTTGTTAATCTGAGCTACCCCAAGTCTCAGTTTTTTGCTGTGTTTGAGTCTTCCATCTTTTGATCAGCCCTCTACGAGCTTCCCATATATGTAGCAAGCACTTATCCACCAGTGGAAACCTGTCGTTAATCTCTAGTTCCTTTTTGTTGCCCCTGTGGTCTTAGGATTTTGGCTAATTTTTCGAGGTCCGCTATCACAGTTCCTATGCTTTTTCATGTAATTTTTCCCAATCTGTGATTGTCGCATTTCTCTGGATTCTGCTAAACCTTTGCAAGTGTTATTTGTGTTTGAATCATGTAGTAGTCGCTTCCGAAGTTTTCTCTGGCGTTGGACCATTCGTAGTCTGTGTTCCTTCCTATGAAGATCAGATCAGGGCTAGTGTCTCTTGAGACGCTGTTTCCCCCTTTATGGGATCTGATGTCAGTGATGATTTCCAGTCCGTGTACGTCTGCTCCATCTAAGATAGTTTTTTCTTTCTTCATATTGAGCTTCTAATCTCACTCCTTATGCAGAACATTGAAATCTCGTGCAATCACGACGTACAGTCTTATGCCAGGCCGACAATCGCTCTAATGATTTTGCTGAAGTGTCTTCTGCCGCGGTAGTATGATTACGCTCTTCTACCTGCGTTTCTCAGGTATGACCTCTATTAAAACGTGCTATGTCTTCTTTCGGAGTTTATGCTTGTGCGTAGTGACCTTCTTCTGGCATTGGATGGCCACTTTTTAAAATCACTCGCCTGCTACGGTGTCATCTTTGGCGAACAGTTAGTTTCTTGCAGTGCTGTTATCGTGGATGGGTGTTTATGCGGCATTACGTGTATACTGAAATCAGTCTTTATCCAAAATCACCTGCAGATACAGTGCCATATTGTAGTTTCTTCTGTTTTATCAATGTTGAGACTATTGTTCTCCTGTGCCTAGTTCTGCGCTGTGAAGATCTTTGCACTCCCATTTAAGGTGGCCTGTTCTGGTCTTCTCTTGTCTTCTTAAGTTCTTCTATTCTCTGATCTATCACATTTAGCCTGTTGATGATGCAGTAGAGCCTCCATCACCATGTTCTGCTGCTCCTGAGTTTGTTGTAGCAGTTGATGTGTGCCTCTAGGTTCCATAACCTGCGGTTATATGGCTACCTTCATCTGCATGTTAGTCCTCCACGTGGGCCATTGTACCCTGTGTGATTTTCCTGTGTTTGTATCGAAGCTATTGTTGTTTGCTTCTCTTTGTTGTTTTGTTTCTATAAACGAAAGCCTATTTCTGAGTCGTTCGTTCTCCTCTAAGTTCCCTGGTCGTCTTTTCTAGGGCTTCAAATTTAGCCTGTATCGAATAGCCTAGAGCAGTGAGATAGCCGGGAGACTCGCTCCTAGACCGACTCACCTTCTAGGAGTTTTTTCTTCTATTTGGTTGCGGAAGTGTCAGGAGCGTTCCCCCGGTTCCAGGCGTTGTCCCCACCATGGCCGGCATAGCTCGCCCGTGGTAGACCCAGAAAGTTTGCTTCCTTGAAGAGGGGCAGTCCTGGAAATCTATTCCATTCTCTTGTTTCGGCTTCCTCGCTGTTGGACCACCGCGGCCTTCCATGGTAAAACCTGTTTTGTCTTATTATTGCTTTGGTGTTCTTTTCTTGCCTTGTTGATTTTGCTGACCTGTCCTCTTGAGACGTCTGTTGCATCCTATTTCGACTGTGGCTTGAGCTTCACCGTACCATTCACACCTGGGCTCACCTCCCTCGTGATCCTGGACATTTGCCTGTTTGGGCACTGAGTACTGCAGAATGGGTTGTAGCTCCAGGCAGACATCAACCGGTGTCCCTACAGAGGCACCTGAGTACACCTGTTTCGTTGGCTGGCAAAAGTACACTCGGTACAGTCCTCTCATCACTGGCTCGTTCCATCGAATATGATGAGCGTTGACTCCGACTTCCTGAGCGTTCATGAGTAGACCGCACGAATTCCCGGCGTTGTCACTTGGATGTGGTTCATTAGGGTGCCTTGCGAGGTGCTGGCCTTGACTTCGTGCAGCACTCCTATGAGAGATTCCTTGGTTGTCGAGCAGTAAGCACGGAAATCGAATTGTCTGTCTCCGAGGCATAGCTTCCTCTCCTTTTGTAGTGCTTCCGCCTTCACTCCATCTGGTGTCTGGACTATTATTATCTTGGAGATATTTTTCATCGCGACGAGCATGTCATTGATGTACACTGTTGCATTCCTTCACTAGAGCGTGTATGTAGTCGCTGGGCTTGAAATATCCCATAGCCATGGCTTATTGGTCGGAATATGATTTTGTATCCTCCCTTCGATAGTTGCACAAAATTTCGTCTTTTACTAACGAGGCTCTACGATTATTATTTGTTTGAAGAAGAAGCCTGTGTCATCGACGGGAGCTTGGCATTTGGTCTCGGTGTCGCAATTCTATTCTGTTGCTGTTCGCTTGTTCTCGCTGGAG